>NW_023339650.1:16594133-16616784 GCF_004916995.1 Morone saxatilis
AAAAAAAAAACCCCTTGCTTCATGTTTTTGTTTTTGAGTTACTGGAAGAAGTTGTTATCATTTCTCAGCTACAGTTCCAAAAGGTTACTGTCAATGTTCTCTGTGACAAAGTCTGGAGATATTTTATATTTTTCGTATTGCCAACAAATTCCCTGAGAAACTGGGTGATCTCTGTATCCAAAGCCTGATACATATTATTCCTCTGTGCACTACTGTTGTCCAAAAACGATTAAAAACACATTAATGAGTCATATTATTCCTTTATTACAGTGAACATGGGCACTGCATTTTTTTGTGAGTCAATTCCACAAACACCATTCTGCTGTTGTAGATACTTACATGCCAAATATGTATTAATAATAGTTAAATAGAATAAAATACCCAAATGCCCAATAAATATTATATATATATATAATCAGTAGAATAAACCACAGACAGGGTGGGGAAGTTTTGCAAGGTTAACACATGTTCTTGGTTTTGGATTTCTAGTGGAATTAGTCGAAAATAAGAAAAATATGGAATAACTCCAAGGCTTATCCTTTAATTTAGTGTTTCACAGCTTAATTAGTGGCATATAAAATTACTTGAATATCATTTTCAAGCAAAATAATATTAACTTAGATTGTATTGCTCACAGAAGTTAATGACTTTACCACCAGTAAAGTTATTAAAACAGTTTCAGGAGACTGTAAAATGACTCCCTATTCATGATACACAAGATTGGCTCTATGAAAATATGAATTATCTCCATAACAATCTGATGAAGTTGTTAGAAAACAGAGAAAACAGGTGGTAATGAGAATCTGTGAGTCCAGCAGCTGAAGTAAATATAGCACAGACAGCTCAGACGGAGGATTGAGATCATAAGGCTTCTATTTCCGCATGACAGGGAGGATGACTGACAGTGTCCGATACAGCAAATTAAACCCACCTGCCTACACTGTATGTGTGTGTGTGTGTGTAAGAGAGTGGGGGACAGTGCGAGTATAAGAAAGAGAGGAGGAGGGAGAGAGAGACGAATGGGAGTAAGATCAATGTTTCATTGTGAGCTCGCTGCAGTGTGGCTGCCATCGTGCCAATAAAAACACAGTCCATCATCTGGACCTGAATGAAATATCCCACCCTGCACATTATGTGTCGTTTGTTGACAATTCATTTAAAAACACACTGAAGACTGATGCTGTTAAAGTGGGAGTCTACATTACCACTGCACTGTGTTGTTCTGGTTCTGCTGATGTATTTGCAGTGCAGCTCGCACCTATTTCTGTTGTGTTTCTGCACTAAATTTACCAGAAATCACAGAGCAGTGTCACCGGTAGTATGACATTTCTTTCTTTGTCTTTTCTGTTGGATAGGGTTAGGACATTTTGGTAGTTTTGCTTATTCTAGCATCCCAGATCTTTTATTTTTTCCACTGAAAATGTGTGCCCAAGGATTTTTAATTTCCCCTTGCAAACACTTAACCTGTCACAAGATGTTAAAAGCAGCAAATCTCTCACGAAATGATCACAGATTGAACGACTGTGGAGCTATATCAACTAATGACAACACATTAAATGCAATGATTGTTGTTGAGGGATTAATCATTGATTATAAACGCTCCTCAGTCTGTCACAATCTTCCCAAACTCTGTATATGTCATTCGGAGACATTCATTTCTCTCCATAGCTATGCTGATGACACACAGCTTTATGTTGTTGAAGGTTGCGCCTTCTTCCGACACAAGAACTATAGATGCTATTCTTAGATGTATTATTATATATAGATATGTGCCTGGAAGTTACAAAACCTTTATTTGCTCACATAGAATATTAGATTGTACGGCTCAGAGAGAGAAACTGGCCTGAACCAATAGGCAAGAACCTTGAGAATCTTCTTTAACTTTAATGTCACCAAATCAACTTTTTATCATCTGAAAACCATAGCTATAGTGCGACCATTTCTCACTCTGTGGGATAAAGAGAGACTAATGCATGCTTTTTATATCCAGCAGGCTAGACTATTGCACTGTTCCCCTTTCTGGTCTATCCAAAAAAGTATTAAATCTGGTACAGTTTTCTGCCCAAGTGCTGACAAGGACCAGAATTGAATTGAATTGAATTGAAATGTCCCCAAGGGGCAATTTGGTTCACAACAGGTAGCCAACACAATACAGAGAGAAGCGAGACATCATTTTTTATTTTACCATATTCTTGTTTTGAAATGTATATACTGTCTTTTATTGTCTTTTATCTCTTCTATTGGTTTTATCATTTCACTTTCCTCAGTCAGTATTTTTTGAGTGCATTAGTCTTAAATTGTTTTACTGTTTATATTTCTCTTATTAGTTTGTTAATCATCTATAAACTGCTTTCAATTTCCGATGCAGTCATAGCACTGTGTAGAATTAATCACATTAACTCACCGAGCTGCAGTTCAGGGTTGGTCTCACACAGGCTCCAGTCCACATTGCAGTCACAGTGAGTCTTCTCAAACAGGTTCTCCAGGACCTCCCTGACGTTCTGCCTCTCGTCAACCATCAGGGTTTTGGAGCTGCCGTCATTTAACAGCACCTTCACTACCAACTGTCAAAAAGAAAAGTACATTTTAATTTTACTGTGTGTTACTTTTGCTGGAAATTCCTGCTGAGAGTTAGACGAGAAGATCGATACCACTCATATCTGTACACTAAATATGAAGCTGCAGCTAGCAGCCGATTAGCTCAGCAAAGTAAGGACTAAACACAGAACATAGCACCCCTAAAGCCATAAGAAAGTTTCATTTTTAGTTTTTGTAAAGATTAGAAAATTGAGATATAACATGTTTATTGTGCTGGCACATATTGGCAGACCTAACCATCTCCTGGCTGTAACTCTGTGCCTATGTAATGGACAGATATGAGATATTGATCCTTTTATCTAACTCGCAGCAAAATGTCAATGAGCATATAGTCCCAAAACCTCTCCGCTATAACTATTTACTGAAGTGTTTTTTGGTTCTAACATGAGCTTTTGTGTGTCATCTGCTTGACAGATTAACGTTAAAACATGTTGTGGACAGCAGAAGGTGTCTCTGAAGTGTGCCATCAAATCAAGCCTTGAAGCACATGTTTGCCACTTTAATTACAGGCTATGTGCAGTAAATGGCTGTTTCTGTTTCCTAATGTTAGTTTTACTAGAAGAGTTGGACCATCAGCACTTTTGTCTCTCCATTCTGTTGAACTTCTTTAGCTTTTTAGACCAATCTCTATTGGTCTCTTTTTGGCTGAGGCAAAGTTGCCTGAGATTAATTTTTCTCTGGAGCGGAGCAGTGCTTTCCTCACAGGCTCATATGGCTTCACACTTCCTCTCATATGAAACAAATCCAGCTTTGGGAAGCTGAGGAGTTTCACAGGACCAAGGTCAGCCAGTTGCTTGCCTTGTGTCATAAAAATGTGGGTTTCGAAGATGTTATCGCAAGAGGATTTAGAGTGTTAGATCACATGTTACTTGGTCTCAACCTGCCCTGGAAAGCAATATGGCATGTGGTTGTATGAGATGTCACTGTATCAAACAATTTTTCCTATTACAGTACTACCACATACAAGTTAGGTGTCCTCAAAATATATGATCTGTGTCGAGAGCATGCCCTGCAAGCAGTGGGTTTATCTGAAACTTCAAGGCCTTCAGTGGTTCCTGCTGAAAACCACTGAGAGTACACCTTGCTATTTTGTATTTAACAACCCTGAGACCTGTGTTCCTGTGGCCAGTGGTCTGATTTAGAAACAACATCAGGGAAACAGGTCATTATTGCTGTCATAAGTCATAATACTTCTCAGTAAGTGTGGAACTTGGCATTTATATTATCAATCACATCCCCTATGATAAAAAGAAAGTATGCAATTGGCACGAAACTGGTTTGGTTGTGTATAAAATTGAAGATCCTGATGTGAAGCTTTGCATGCAAGACTGCATGTCTGTGCTTTTGTTGACTGCTTTGAAGATGATAAAGTGTCCACATATCACCCAAAGAGGAAACCGTGCTGTCCTGTGGGATGTTGGCTGGATGAGAGTGGCCATTCATTACTGTGATTCATGGCTCTTCCACAGGAAAAGTAAGAGCCATACAATGTTTGAACATTAGGTCTTTTATAGTGATGTCCATGTAGCCGTAATTCACAATGTCTTTATAGTTTACTGTTGCCAGCGGATGTAAGATCAGAGGTATACACTTGGATGTTTGGTCGTCTTACCTTTTTCACTTTCGCTTCCTTGAGCTTCTCAAGAGCCAGCTTGATTTTGTCAGCTTTCATCTGCGCCTCAATTTCCTCCTAAATAGGAAAAATAATAATATATAATGATTATTATAGTGAATTATAAATGTTCATCCACCATTAGTTATACTATACAAAAAGTGGGATATATACTATCATAGCGTCATTAATCAGCTCAGTAATTAATAATCTATATCTCATTTGTTTAATCCATACAAAAACCACAGCATAAAAATGACGGGCAGTTCATTTCTTGGCCAATAGCAGTAAGGTTCTGGGGAAGTCCAGGAAGTCACTGCTCCCCAACCAAGAAATAGTCCGGCACATAACCATCCGTAGAACCACTGCTTATCATTTTTATACTTTAATTTTTCTATGGATTAAACATGTTTACTATAGTGAGTTTTAGAGCTGCTGGTAGGCGGAAATAGTTACCTTTGAACAGAGCCAGGTTTGCTGTTTCCTCTGGTTTCCAGCCTTTATGCTAAGCTAAAATAAGATAATCTGCGGCTGGCTGTAGCTTCATATTTACCGTATATACATGTATCAGTCAAGGTATCAATCTTATCATCTAGCTGTCAAAATGCTGACCTATTGCTTAAACATGGTGCTAAAGATAAATGAGAGGTAAAGATCTAGCCGCGTTAATCTCTGTGGATGTAGCACTTTAGTGCTGTTCAGGAGCTGTAGCATTTTATTTTGATTTAATAACTGGAGTGTCTGATAAAGAATTTAATTTGGGACATTACATCTAATCTACTGGATCTCAATTAACAGGGATACGATACCCTTTTCTTTGGCTTATAAGTCAGGTGTTTTTACATAACAATCCTGCCTACAGTGCAGTTTTAATGAACTTGTACACCTCTACCTAACAATGACACATTCTCTGCCTCAGCACAGCTGGTGTTTTTACCTCAGAAGGATGAGGTAACAAGCCCTGCTAAAGCAATAAGCTCCTGTCTGGCTTCGCCTCCCCTCCACCACTGCCACATCTTACCTCCCCTTCTCTAACCTTTGGTATTGATTCTGTTACTCTTTCCTGCGTCATGGCTGTATGTGTTTGATCTGTTCCAGACAGACTCTCTGCTGTTTCGCCTCACGAGTCTCTGTAACTGTAACAGATGCCTCTGTCCAGCAACAGCTTCACCATGATCTCACCGTCCTAACTGTTATAGGAGAATACCACTCTTCCCAGTTGCACAAAGACAAAAAGGACTCACCAGAAATTTATATGCTGGGAACTGGTGATATTTTTGTTGTAATGCTGTCTTGTCACGCATGGCTCAAAAAGCACTTTCTCGTGGTAAACCAAGACACGCCACCAATAAAACAGAGATTGTGACATTATTGTCTCCTTTTGCTTCATGTTCCTGCTCTTGCATATCATATTTTAAGACCCTAAAAGTGCACAGAAATGTTCTATCCATTACTGTAGAAGTTTCCACAATAACTTACACTGTACCAACCAAAATGAACTCTCTATTACTTTGAAAAGCCTTGATTAAAACTCTCACTTCTTAAATTTTTGACCAGTTCCCAGTAGAGAGGTTAAAATATACTTGCAGAAATGCTTATCTTTTCTTGACTGACACTGACTCACCTTTGAAGGCTTTGAGGACTGAGGAGGCGGAGGTGGTAAAGTAGAGGCGGTGGAGGAGGCCGAGGTGCTAACATTGCTGTTGGTGCTTCTTGCGGGTGATGTTGGGGAAGCGAGGGAGGAGGCAGGTTGTATGCTCAGGCCCTTAGGTGGTGGCGGTAGGTCCGCTGGGGGCGGCGATGGCACCTTCAAGCCTTCTATTTCTGCTGCAAGTTTCTCTTCCGTCGCATTGAGGTCAGCCACCAAATCAGCCATGAGTGCATCCAAATCATTGTCTTCCAGTTCATGGAGGGACGCTGATGTTTGAAAAAAGTTAGTTTATCTGTCAAGAATTGACTCAGGTATAGCATTAATATTAAAGAGTGCTAAAAACTTTTTGAAGGCAGTAAAAATCTGAGGTGTTAACTTTGTTTTAAAATGTTTGATCACTCGGCACACACTTTTTAAAAAATGTGTCGCTCAGAAAAAAAAAAAGTTCCTTTTTCGAAGTAACGTGCTTTCCCCCTACACATTAAGAACTTTCATTTCTTACAAGTTCCTTTCTTTGTGTTTTTATTACACAATACAAAACAAACTAAATGAAAGAATTTCTTTCATTTGCTTCCTCATTCTTTCTTTGTCTTCCATGAAAATTAAAGGCTGATGATAGGCTGGTCTAAAGCATTATTTAACCATTAATTAACCATTTATAACACTCATTTAACAACTATTGTTGTTGTATAGACTGTTGCTGTGCATCTTTGTCTCTCTCTCTGTCCTTCTCTCTTTTCATTTTCGGCTCAGGATTCATTATGATTGGTGATTTCTTAACTTTTCACCTAGTGCCGTCAAAGCTGTACCCTCGGTTAACTGCTAATTAGCAAATGTTAGCCTGCTTACATGCTTAACTAAAATGGTATACATGTTAAACAGTACTTGCTGAACATTAGCATGTTTGCATTGTCATTAGCAGCATAGCTTGCTGAGGTTAGCATTGAGCTCATTATGTTGAAGGCTAGGTTTGTCTTTGTAAAGTAAAATATTGTAAATTAAGTTAAAAATTAAGTAGAAATTAAGTGAAGTAGCCTAGGCCTACATAATTAAATATCTACTAAAGACAACAGGGAAAAGGAGACTTAAAGTAGTCCTAATAACAACAGATGCTGTAACCTTGCTTTAACATTAACCTGCTTGTTTTACAGTTCATAAGAGCATGAGTAATTAGCACGTACAGTGACCTCAATCTCCGTCTGAAATCAACTCTTGAACAGTAGCCAGATATACTGCAGGGCAACTGAATAATCAATAATAATAATCAATACCAGCTCTCAAAGCTATCTTGATCATTTTCTAGATAATCGATGAAACTCGCAATATAGCCTGCCCTTGCACAATTGCAGTGTTGTAGTAAGTCAGGGTGCATGTTCAACACCCAGCTCTCTGTAGTGTTTCTACACACAAGACAAAATGTTAAGTCACCATTCAGGTCTCCGAAGCCAATGGGGAAGTGGACTTCTGTGTTGGTGCTGGGGAGAGATGCAGGAGGTACTGTTTCCTGACCGAGACTCTGCAGGCAAGAATAAACAAGGCAGTGTGTTTGTAAGAGCATGAATACAAAATCTGTACAGCCACAAGACCACCAGAGGCTCAGTGAGTTAATCCACAACACATTCTGAGTGCACTGAAACATAAACTGTCCCCAAACATTATGTAAGAAGGTATAATGTTTACGCGTGTAGTGTTACATCTGTTTTTAGGTACTACCCCCTAACAGGGCTTCTATAGCCCCTTGGTGAGATGGAAGTGTCTTAAAATGACTGGTGGGTTTGAAAACAACATCAAAGTGATCAGCAGGGATTTTCACTTAGAGAAAAATGCATAATCTTTAGCTTGCTTATGAGTTTGCCATTTGACCTCCCCTCTAAAAGAGAGTGTAATTTATGGTTTTAGATGACCACAAAGAGTGTTTCCCCCCGCTGCGTCTGTTGTGCTTGTCAGTGTAGAGTGTCTCGGTGATCGATGGTGGGTTTTAGTGAGTTTGTCATCTGTCTCTAAAGAAGAAAAGTCTATTTAAGGTATATGGTGAGAGAATTAACCACACGCCGACTGGAGGGAATGTGTTGTGTTTAGTATGTGTGTTGCATGAAAGGTGTGTACAGTCTCTTACATTTCTATGGTACAATTTAAATTTTTTTTCCTTTAAAATGTTTTATTTTCTGCTGTGTATGCCTTAAATAATAATAATAGAATTACCTAAATTGTAGACAAAAGCATTTGAAAAAATGACTTACTTATTACAAATACATTTTTATTTGCCTATAAAAATAGGTGACACCAAGAAGCGAATGTTAATGTTGCTCCATAGTGCAACTCTAGTCTATTATTTCACCTTTAATTTGTCCATTTTCAAATGTATTTTTTTAACTATTCTTTTCTTTTGCTGTTTCTTTGTTTGTTTTTGCCTGTTTTTTATTCCTGCAAAACTGTTAGTTCATATTTGCAAAATGCAAAATAGGTTGAAAAGGAATAAATTAACATAATGATAATAATAGGAAAAAAGTTTCATACTTTATGTGTTATAGTTGCCATGACAACTGCCTTAACTTACCTGAGTGAGGAGGTCCATCTCCCCCAGCAGGTCACTGAACATGGCGTCAATGTCGTCCATCTGTTTAAAGTAACAACAGAAGTGTCAGACCCCAGAATGACTTACAAATCAGACTAAAACTGTCCACTGTTGGGGAACCCTGTGTATCAATGACCTGTATTGATTTGTGCTGCAAGAAAGCAAAGAATGTTCATTGATTAGATGCGGTTGTCATGACGAAAGTCAATCTGCATGGAGAAACAAATGCATGTTACACAGCCAGCGTGGTAAGACAAGTACTGCTACTTTACTCTGTGTGCAGTTGTTATACGTGCCTCGAGGCTTCCCTATCTCGCAAAACATCTCCAACCCAGACTGAAGGAGGAAAAGTATGTATGCATAACTCGCAGGCATTCATTTTTCACCAGAACTTGTTGTGTCTTGTTGCACATGCTAAACCTTTCTGTCAGACTCAAATGAAAAAATGACTTTTAAATTGACTGACCATTATATGTTTTTATAGTGTTTCTTTCACTGGACGAATTCTGACATGTTTATAAATGCAGTCTTCCTGTTTCTGAACCCTTCACTGACACTGAATGGAACAGTTCTACTCACAGCACTAGTGCAATCAGTCCTATAATGTGATTAAGACCATTATGTGTTGAATCATGAGCTCACATTTCATGATTACAGTGAACAAAGTTTGTTTCCATCATTATGCATGGCAATACCAATTCATTTCAAAGACTGTATGCTAACTAAATAAGATTAGATTATTTCATGACCACAAAAATTGATCTCTGAAACAGGCTCAGTAAAGACGAAAAACGAACTGACAGAAAGTATGCATGCTTGTATACTGTGGTCCCTGCTACATTTATATAGTTTAACCCAGGCATAGATGTATGGAATGAAATATCACAATGTCTTAAGTAGTAAAATAGCCCATGTAATGACTGGGGTAGCTCTGTTTTCCCAGAAAACAACTCCTGAAGATTCACTTGAGATTTTCCAACTGCAATTGTGTACGATGTGCTGTCTCTCACACATGTATTATTTGAATCCCCATTTCTCCAAGCAAATGTTATGTTGGGCTAGAATGTGCAGTCAAAACAGAGTCCCTGTTTTCTTACAGTGGAACATGAACAGTAGTGAGATAGTGTCAGATAGAGTTCATTCAGTTACAGTACATTAGTTCTTAGACGGGGTATTCAGTTTACTAATTCCAGAAATGTAATGTTCTGTATTTTAACTACTGTACAGCTCCAATGCATGTTGATAGTCAAGCGTGCACTTAATAACTGAGGAAGTAAGGGTATAATATTCTGATTAAACACATTTCACCTGAAAGTATGGCTGCTGTAACTGCTGAACCAGTCAAGTATGGGCAATGTGATGAGCCCCATAACCACTATAATAGCCTGACTAGTGTTTGAAAGTTTCACCTTCTGCCTCTGGTTCTGTGGCTAAAAAGTAATTGTGGATAAGAAATAAAAAATGTTTTAAATACAATGAGGAATGTAGGCTAAACCAGACTTTAATTTTGCCTCCTTACTTTTTTATTTTATGATGGCAATTTTGGTCCATACTGAAATCTCAACAACAAGTTTCTGAACAGGCATTTATGATTGCCAGAAGACTTTTGCTGATCCTCTAAACTTTCCTTTTGCGCCTCCAAGAAGTGAAATGTCTCTCTTATCCAACGTTAACCTGATGGATTAGAATGAAAAATTAGTACAGACATTTATGCCAGATGATGTATCCTAATGACTGTGATCTACTGCCAATCATCAGGTCAAAAGTAGAATTTGTCCAATACTTATGACCAATAAATGATCAGCCTCAGCTTTACTTTGTGTCTTGTGCATGCTAACATGCTAAACTAAGTTGACCATGAAAAAACACTACCTGCTAAATATCATTCTGTTAGTATTGTAATTATGATTGTGTTGGCATGCTGATGTTAGCATTTAGCTCAAAGCACCACTGTGCCTCAGTACAGCCCTATAGCATGACTGTAGACGCTCTGTAGAGTTCCATTATGTTAAAATATTATGAGGCACAAAGATGTAAGAACTGGCCTGTTAACCTAGGTGGAGAACCTTGTCTGGTGAGGTTAAAGTTATAGTAATAATATATGGGGCAATGACTTCTGCACACTTCAATCAGACCTTAAAGTGGCTTTACACTCTTTACCCGTTGGTTTTTATAGGCATCTCTGGTGTTAGCCACTAAACCTACAACAAAAAAGTTTTTCATTTTTATTACAGGCATTAAACAGAGAGGGTGAGTGTAGCTTTGGTCAGACCCTAAAATTGTATTGTTATCTTAATCAAATGGCAAAGTAAACTTAAGGAAGTATTACTTTTAAAAAGGTTATCACATTTTTCACCTTATAAGTGTGACCTTACAAATAAAACACAAAGAGGAACCACAGGAAGGGTGTGACAAAAATAACTAAGAATAGCCAATGGGTTGTACTTAAATGACTAGTTTGGCATCTTGATAAATATGCATATTTGCTTTGTTGAGAGTTAGATGAGAAGATTGATACCACTCTCAAGCCTCTCTGTTAAATATAAAGCTACAGCCAGCAGCAGATTAGCTTAGCATAAAGACTTGAAACACAGAGAAACAGTTGGCCTACCTCTGTCTAAAGGTAACAAACATTTTTTGTTTTTGCAGACTAAACTAAGGTGATATAATGGGATAGGTATGGTTATGTAAAAGTTTAGTGTGGTTAAAGTTAGAGTAACAATCTATGTCACTTCTGCACACCTTAAACAGACCTTATAGCAGCTACACACTCTTTCACACTCCCATTGTTTTTTTATAAGCACCACTATAGAAAAAAAGATCCGCCCACCCCTTCCTCTTATTGGGTTTAACCCCAAAGAGCTTTTCTCTCTCTGTTTTTTCTGCCGGTATGGTAAATTAGATATGAAAATATTGTCTGAAACAAAGTGTAACTGCTTTCACTTCTGGGATCTGTTCAGTGAACTCTCACACTCGGGGGAAACCCTTTGTCACACTGGAGGAGACAAAAGTGATTGATTGTGTTCCAGGCAAGAGTTCATAGTACTGTGACATCATGTTTCTAATTCAAATGTGAAATGGATGAACATCTAACAGATGACGCATTAAAGCCGCTGAGAAACGGTGCATGTTCTGATTTCTTGATGTATAGATAAAAACTTGGGTGTGATGGTAGTGTTTTCCATAATGACTACATGTATATCAGTATCAATAATTTCCATGTGAGGTGTATATGTGGGTCTTTCTAAACGTCTTTCTAAAGCATTTGGGGCCACTCCTCCACCCCTTTACATGGTCTGCCCAGGAAGTGGTAAAGGGTTATTTCCTGCCACTAGCAATTTTGAAATTGTATAGGAAATGGTGACAGGCACAGCCAGCTGCAAACTTAACGCTACTGTTTTCTCCCCCCACATTATGTTTACGTATGTATTACTCTACATAATGGCTAAACAAAACAGAAAGTTAAGCAACTAAGTTGATATGAAATACAAAAGCACATGTTCTTATTATTAAAAAATATATATTATTTTCACTCCTTAATTATTTTAATTTCCTCTTCTCTCCGTTGTATAATGGTATCACATTTTATTTAGTGTTATGAAAACCACAGCACAACAGACCTCGCTGTAACAGCCACAGTATGATTTGCACCCACGTCAGATCTTTTGCTCACTAACAACCACACAGAACACGTGAGCGGCCGATGCCATTTTCAATGTGTATTTTTACAAAAGTCACAAGGAAAAGATTTGTGTCAGTCAGATTGCTCCTGGCAGCTACTTTTGGAGGCCAAATGCATTAAATGGAGTGCTCCCAACTCAAAAACCAGGCTTCTGCTGATGGAGGCAAAATGTAGTCACGTCTTCCACACGCTGATGATTGAATTCATA
Source organism: Morone saxatilis (assembly GCF_004916995.1). Taxonomy (NCBI): domain Eukaryota; kingdom Metazoa; phylum Chordata; class Actinopteri; family Moronidae; genus Morone; species Morone saxatilis. Next base: position 16,606,460 of record NW_023339650.1, read on the forward strand.
TCATAATAAAATAGCAAAGTGAACTTAAGGAAGTATTACACCTTTTTTTCATTCAGCTGCTTTATAGGTGTGACATTACAAATATAACACATACTTGGACATACTTAAAGGACTTGTTTGATATTTTGGGAAATACATATATTCACTTTGCTGAGACTTAGATGAGAAGATTGATACCACTCTCATGTGTCTCGTGTTAAATATAAAGCTACAGCCAGCAGCAGATTAGCTTAGCATAGCATACAAACTGGAAACACAGAGAAACAGCTAGATTAGGTCTGTTTTAAGGTAACAAATTCAGTTTGTATACAAAATAAACTAGTCAGCTTAAGATGACTAGTACTGTAAGTGGATGTTTTCCCCTTGGTTTTCAGTTTGTATGCTAAGCTAGGCTAACTGTCTGCTGGCTCCAGCTTTGTATTTATAGGACAGAAATGAGATGGTATCAATCTTCTCACTGAAACTTTAGCAAGAAGGCAAATAGGCAAATCTTTGGCTCAAGGGTTGACATGGATCTGTTGTGAAATCATGCAAAAGATTTTTATCAGTAATACTGGAAAACCTTCATAGTTGGAAGAGAATGTTTGGCATGACTAACACTATTTTAAAGAACCATTACTGATGCATAAAGTGCTCTGAAGTGAGCTCAGTTTTCCATTTTAATCGAACATGTTTCTACAAAGGATGGACTGATGACAACTGTAGATTGTCCTCTGTAAGGTAAGATGCTGAGAATAATGGGATAATTTTATTTCCCTTCAATAACTGCATTTAGTCTGCAACAAAGTTTGTATTTGTGAACTTACGATATATATTCAAATTACTTTGGACAGTGTTACAGCATGAAAGAATACAATCATAAAAGTATGTCGCTGGCTCTTTGCACCATTTCTATTTTCTTTTCAGAAACCACTCTGAAAATATGTGATTTGTCAGCATTCACAAATATTATTGGAAACACTCAGTCATGAAATCTGGCGCCCTTCCAAACCTGCACAATGTATTTTGAAAACACACCACTGTATTTCTGGTATTCAAAGAAATAAAAAAGACAAAAATATACCTTGCAAGTGAATTCTATATTCCCCCAGAAAACGTTTACCTCCTAAATAATTTCAAATATGTGTTTCAGCCTTTCCACACATGTGCAACCCAAGTTTCAGGCGAGAAAATGGAAACCAGACAACAACTATAAGTGGCCGTATCGAAGCACAGCGTGTTTACCATGATGTAAAGAAACTCCCTCCCTTACTTGGATCAAATAGCTATACTCGGGCCTACAACTGGTTGTACTCTGGTGTAAAGTAGGGAAATTAAACAAAGCACCAAAGGGCATGAAAACAAGGAATCATAACTAACATTGAACAATACGCAAGATGCTGAAGACAGTTTGCGCTTTTGTAAAACTCAAACATGGACACTCATTTCCATGGGAGAAAGAAAAATCCCTCAACATTTTTTTTAACATAAAATCCCTGCTGCACATGAGTCATTGCACAGTCTGACTAAACACACATTGCAGTGTTTACTGGCTTGACAGCAGTCAAAGACAGAACACACCCTGTCAACTACATGGTTTTTACGCCATTATTCCAAATTCACACTTGCTATGCAGTAATTCAGTCAATTTTTCTGTGATTATCTGTGATAATCTTATCTCCCTAACCCTAACCCAAATGTACAAAATGTTCCCAAAATGAACAAACACCCTTTTCATCGTATTAAAATGTGCCTAATGACTACCATATCACTGTACAGCAACCTAATTAAGCCTTATCTAATGTGTACAAAAATATCTTGGGTGACAAGTGTAATTTTATTTATTAACTATTACAGTAACAAGTAATTTGACTACTTTTAAAAGTCAGTATCAAGGAGGAGGCTTTTAAATCATAAAATTTGACAGAATGTCTAAGATTTTCACTCTGTGTTCTGTCTCTCAGTTAAATGCAATCGACAACAAAGCTTCATTCACACAATAAAAGCCACGTATGTTTAGAGGATCGCAGCCATGGGTGTTCACCGTTAACCCAAGGTACAACATCCAACTTAACAGAGATGTAACTCACCTTTTCAGTTGTATTAATCCTTGTTTAACCAGTTAGTTTCAAGATAGCTTCATGGAGATCGGTTCCACCTCAAATTGTTATTCTCTAATACACCGAAAAACACTTATATACAGTCAGATTTTGGTGTGCTGATGTAGATTGCATCTGGCTCTATGACTCTTCCTGCTTAATGCGGAAGTTCAGGTCCAGACCTGTCACTGCATTCCAGCTAAGAGCTCAATACTTTCACAATAGTCTTGTCTGAGCAGCACTGGGCCGTCCCCCTTAACAGCCTCCTTATCTGAACTGCACTGCAACTGTTTCAAAGCGTGACAAACATGGACAGACCAGAAGAAAACTTGCTGTGACTTTCAATCACGGTGCTGATTGACAACTACTTGAGCAAATAATGAAGTTTTTTTGGAAGAAATATAAAAAAGCTCTCTGTGGGTTCGAGGGAACGGCTGAATCAGCACAAGGAATGCGACGGTCTCAGTTAATAATTCACCTCACTGAAATTGATTTACAGCAGGTCTTTAGGCAGGAGTGGTAATGTGGCAGATCATAACAATGAAGGATACTAGACTCCAGTTGAGCTCCATTGATCTAAATTCTCCTGAAAAATACAGTGTTACCTCTCGACAGAGCCGTATATTCAGAATTATTTGCTGTACAACTTTAAAATAAAGTTCAAACAGTGTCAGTCTAGACAATCGAATGAAATTAGACCTACAGAAATTGCTTTCACTTACACTTGACACTTAAAATCAGGAAGGAATATCTTAAGACACTGGTGTGTTGCAACAAGGTCAGTTATCTTCAGGGGGAACAAGGACAGTCAAACTGTCAAGCTATGAATAGCCTCTGGCTCTTATCTGACCATGCAGACACAGATAGCTCTATTTATTTGCATTTCTCCTTGACTCAACCTGGGAGGCCAAAAAACAAGATTCCACATCTTCTTTTTTAATCTCATCTCACAGAAGCTCCATTATTATGCTTCTATTAACTTCCCCCCATTGCTACCCTCAATTTCAATTCATTCATCTGTTTAAAGGGGAAAATACTAGTTTCCATTTGTATTATTTTGCTATTATTAGCACTTCTGTGCCCTATTTTCCCCCAAAGACCAGCCTCGGCTCCAATGGGAAAGACGGACCACCCTCTCTGTGGCAAAATCCTGTCATCACACAGAGAAGCTGAACACCATGGGGGGAAACCAAATAACCTTGAACTCATCCAAGAGTCTTTTGTGACTGGTGATGTATTAAACAAACTCTCGGGGTACAGGCATGTGTCCCAACCACCACTCATTTCCTCCCTCTCTCAGGGGTTGACAAACAGATGGACGCCAAAGGCAGCCTCTCATTAGCTGCAAGCTTCTCCTAAACACCAGCACGCTGGTGCCTCAGAGGACATTTCTCAAATAGATACACACTGAATAACTGCTGTGGAGCTCGGCAGCAAAGAGAGAGGCGATTTTTCTGCTTTGTTGTGTCTTTGCAGTCACATTTCAGTCACTGAGGGTGGTCCAACAGAGTGGATACTTATAATGGTTTCTGCCCCTGTATGCTTCAGCTCATACATCACGGCATGGATAGAAGAAACTGTAGAGAATTGTTATTTTACTGTCCGTTTATCAATGTTTGTGCAATTTAAATAAAGTAGGAGGTGTAATTTAAGCCTTTACAGGTTGCAAAACAGAGCCCTACTTGACAAAGAGCAGTGTTTTGGTTTTAAAGTATTGCAGAACCCCAGATGGTAAGGTGTGAGGTGTAAGTGAGGGCATACTTTTAAGCCATTAGTAGGCATCATGTTAAATCTAAGTGCTCCAGCACACCTCCAAATAACTCTCTTGGGCTTTCCTGCACTAAAAGAAACGGGGTGATAATGACAAAACCAGTGGGCACCTCGCAAAACGATAAAGCATTTGTCAAATGTAGTACAGCAAAGGACAATCAGTCACTATGATGATGTGAAAAGTGATGCATATAGGAGTGTTGTAGTGCCCTCTGTTTGTACTCTGCTGTACTGTATATGCCAAACACTTCTGAACTCAGTGGGTGGTGCAGAGCAGTTCATGCTACCAACATGCACTTCTTTTTTTATTTGTAGTGCACTGATCAACTCTAAATGTTTACACTAGTATGCAATTAATTTAAGTTTCCAAACAGCCCCTGCTCTGTTTGGCAAGACTGACTTGCAGAATCCAACAAAGAAATAAGATTTGTTTTTATTCATCTGAATCTAACTAGGCTGTCTATGGAGGCCCATTTCTGCCAGGTAAAAAAACAAGATGAAAAGATAATAATAAAAATGCATGGTATATCAAAATTTTTAAGATAATGGGTCAAACTGATGTAGTCAAAATGGTGAGCTATTAAGTCTTATAAAATGCTAAGCCAAAATTGTGAGATAAAACAGATTTTTTAATTAGTGTATAATCACCTAATAATAAGAATTGTTGTGTTTTAAGTAAACATTATGAGATACTAAGACAAATTTAGTTAAGAGAGTTATGAGAACATTTCTGACTTGTAACTTTATGTGTAATATGGTCTAATTTTTCATCCTCTTTGTCTTTTCTTGGCAAAAATGGGCTTCCATACGTACCTAACCTTGAAATAATCAGGAAATTACATCAGAACCTGCCAAACTACAAACATCCCACCACACATCAGCCTCAGATAACCTCCCACAGTGGTTGTGCTGAAACACTAAAATGAGAGTATAGGACGAGGTCCAAAAACCAGCTGTGGGTTTCACATTCCTGACTTCTGCCATAGGTCCCTTCAACAAAAGTCTGACCTCTGTTGGCTCTGTCTATAAAGAGGGGTGCTCAGTGTTGACAAGGCCAGTATAAAGTGAAGGACACTGGGTTGAGGACCAGCAGCTGTCTCAACATTCAGGATGTGCTAAACAAAAAACACTGCCACTTTTTGCAACTTGGATGGCCATAAGGTCATAGGAAAGTCAACAGTGAGCGAAATGAAAAGCGGCAGTCACCAGGAAAAAGGATGACAGGACTGGAGAACATAACTTTGGCAATGCGTGAAGAAAATTTCCCCTTTGTTTTTTCTTTTAACATGGAAATGGGAGCCAATATTTTTATGTTGTGATTGAGAAAATGTTCCTTTCTGCCTTCATTCTCCTCAGTGGGGAATTCCTGTATGGAGAACAGGGAAGGTGAAGGGTTAATTTGTGGCCGGGGAAACCTGATGCTAATTAAGTCTTAGGAATGCCACATACTGACATTGTAGTGCAGAAGCCCTCAGAGTGGGTCAGGCATGAAGAGAGCCAGCAGTAATGCGTGTGTTTAATGTTTTTATTCCTTACTGACAGTCGGGGAAAGCCAGTCTCACCAAAGCCTGGAGCTGAAGGTAATGTTCTGTCAAGAACTGCAGATCAAGAGTCTCTGTGTCAAGCATGATAAAGTTTGTTTCTAGTAGTGACAGAGAGGGCTTTAATCTTAAAGGAGCAGATCAGTGATGGACGGTTTGCTGAACAGTTTTGGAGATTTTAAGATTTTTCCAGATTTATCATTTGGCAGTAGAAAGCGTAACGCAGATGTTTCTTCTTTTGCAGGGGGGTGAAAGAGGAATATAGCTGACGCAAAATGGTTTTAGTAACACCAGTGGTGTTGCTGCTGCTGTCTTGGGTATCACTGCAAGCTGTCGCAGAGATTTGCCGGGGGACGCACTGCTACGGCGCAGAAACCGGCGATCCAAGACCGTGCACCGGAGCGCACTGTCCGGGGAGCAGATCCTCCAGACCGCCGCGGCAGTTTAACCCGACAACGCACGGGAGAGCGGCGCAGATAGTTGCCAGCCAACACCATGCGTACCCGAGCTCTCCAAGAGCAGCATCGGAAGCCTACTCGGCTGTCCAGCCACTTCGCGGGCGGCACGGTGACACCAGCAGCGGCGGCACACGGATAAGAGCGCATGAAGTTTCACCTGCAGGGTGCACCGATGTGGAATGCGCCCCTCCTGTGAAACAATTTCAGCCCACCAATGACACCCGAGACTGTAGAGGGATCGAGTGCAGACTGCCGCTGAGGATACGGCCAAAACCTCGAGCAAAGTCTTGTGTGGGAGAGGGATGTCTGGTCGGTTCAGAGGAGAGCGTCTCCTCTGCCGCCGCCAGCCAGCTTCCTCCTGTCCATCTGTCCGATAGAGCCGCACAGTTTCTGGGAGATTTTCCGGAGCTTGGATATCCGTCGCCGGAACTTGGCGGCGCGCCTTTGGGTGTCCAGCTCACATGTGACATCAAACCAGGTCTGGTATCATCATCATCATCATCATCATTGTCATCTTAAAATTAACTGTTGTGTTTAGATTATTAGAGGCTGATTAACTTCCTTCCCGCACAATTGCGCACCGGTCTAACCACTGTGAGACATTTCTGGTTGAGTGATCTTCAAAAAAGTTGATGAATTATTATCTCTAGCCGAAAGCAGTAAACCTCTAAATTAACTAATTTAACCAAATACATAATACTCTGTTTGAATTTAACTTTATTTTCCCCACCAATGATCTGCAAAAGGAGGATTAAGGTGTCCAAAAGAAAAAGAAAGACATTGTTGACCTTCAGCCCAAAATGATATCTGCAGAGCAACTAGAGCAACTGGACTGGAAAAATGTCTCAGAGTCAATTGTCCAGAAAATGTAGAGTGCTTTGATGTTGGTCCATGTATAGGAAACTTTCATTGTACAGAAATACTTTACTTGCCATGGCTAGACCAATAGAATGGGGTCATTGGGTGTCAGTCTTAATCTCGTTTAATCACTTCCTCCACTGCAGTGTTTAACATTAACAACATGTCTGTCTGATCCCATCTTTCATTCTGCATTATTTCCTCTCAGGGGAGAATGAAGTTCCCTCAGAAGATGCCCTCATATTGCACCTCCAGCTGGCCAAGGGGCAGGAGAAGCTGGTGGAGGCCCTGCAAGCCCAGCAGGTGGTCATCCGCGACCTGCAGCAGAAGCTCGCAGACCAACAGGAGGCGCTACTGTCCCAGCAGAGGGAGATCCTGGACCAGCAGCGGCGAATGTATGAGCAGATGGATGTGGTGAAGGCCCAGTACGGCCTCCTCTCAGACACCGTCAAACAGGTTTCCTTCCAGGGCCTGCAGGGCGAGCTGCAGAGCTACTTTGAGAACCACCTGGCGGGACTGCAGAGCCAGGCCCGCAGCCATCTGCAGAAGTCCTACGCCGTCCACAAAATGGACATTGACTCAAAGGTGATGGATGTAGTTGGAGAGGCTCATTTTCCTCAACCTCTGCTGGGATGTCCTTCACCCTGTGGGCAGGAGGAGTTCTGTGATTTTCAGAGGGACCCGCCTCAGTGTGAGAAGTGCACCATGTGTCCACCGGGCTTCTTTCTGATCTCACAGTGTTCTCCTACTGCAGACAGGATGTGCCAGGTGATGTCCTTCAAAATAGCTATATTTCATTTTTTGGCTAACACCCTTGTTACTGTATTTTAAATACACTACAGTTTTCATGATGACAAGGCTGATATATTTTTTTATATTGGTCTTATCTCTAATGTGTGAAAACCAAGCCACTGCAAGTGTGAATGGATTTCTGCTGATAGTCATATGGTTGTATCAGTCAGTGGTTTTCGGCCAAACAAAACGACAGCTGATTTGGAGAGTAAATGTTTACCCTCTAGGGCCTTTGTGGCCCTGATTAGAATACAAAATTGAGGAGGCGCAAAATATTAGCTCTGCAGCTTCAGTACAAAAGCAAAAATACAGTCAAAATCAACTGAACCCTATTATTAACATTCAAAATGTATTCATGATGGCAATATTAATTTTAATGAATTGCAGGACAGAGATGAATGCCTTGAATTACCAAACATTTGTGGAGAGCGAGTGAAGTGCCTTAATACTCCAGGTGAGTTCAACGCTCATATTCTTTCAAAATAATTCATGCAATTTATCCCCAATCGTGGGGATTGTGAAAAAGTAATGTTACTATTATTACTAAATACTGTATATTATTATTTTCATTTTTTATACACTTTCTTCATATTTGATCATATTTAGGTACAATGCTGACTGAACAGAAAAAATATATTTTTTTGATTTTTCACTTCTCTTGAACTGCACAGGGGGGTTCAGGTGTCTGGGAGTTCCTGAGAGAGAGGCAGTAATGGGCGTGTGTGGTCGTGACTACTTCTACAACCAGGAGCTGCAGGAGTGCCAGGCCTGCTCTGACTGTGATGGAGAGCCTGTCGCTGTTTCCTGCACGGCTATCAGTGATGCCGTCTGCGGCCAGTCTTCGGAGAGTCGACTCTCCCAGTCTTGGGTGGCCAATGTGGCAGTTCCCCCTGCCCGGACCTCTGGCACACACATCTTCCCCGGGCTTCAATTAAACATCCGAGGCAAAGAGACCACTGATCTGCTGTCCAACGAGGCAGGGCAGGTGACGTTCCTGCAGCATGGCCTGGTGTGGTTGGATCATAACTTTGCGATAAAGCACAGCTGCAGGAACTTCCTTCAGGTGGGAATGAGGCTCAATGGGAGCCAGGAGGAGGAGGGTCAAGACCTCAGTGGTGTTCGCATTGAACAACCAGATGGGAAGTACTTCCAGGGTGTCAGTGTCAGCAGTGGAGTCGAGGTGGAGCCTAACCACACCTTCACTCTGCTGCTGAAGAGTCCAAATCAACACTGCAACCAGAGCAAGGATCTTCATGTCTATGATATCACCACTCCCTCTTTTAGCCTGCTCTGGTTGTCACATGATACTGGTGCCGTTGCTATGACGGCTCAGATGTCCCTGTTGGCACACTACCAGACCAGTTACCGCCCAACTTTCCGGATGACCTCAGTGTCTGACCCGTATATGATCATTCTAACCCATGACAACCGCGGCGTGCGCTTCACAGAAAGTGGTGTTGTAAAGTTCGTCCTCCAACAGGCGCTGTACTCCATGGGCCACACCTGCATTCGAGAGGGTTTCTCCCTGATTGCCTACACTAACCGCAACGGGACTGGCCAGGAGGCGATGCAAGCCTTCAAAACGGGCGTCAACTACAGGGACACCTCCATCACCCTTTCAGGTGCTGTGAGTGTGGACAGCGGGGACACACTTAGCTTTGAGATCACAACTCCATCCCAGTGCAACATTCGCTACTTTGGGGACAGCACTGGGATCAGTATGCTGAGCCTTATCTGGATTCCTTCAGCAGTGTCAACAGCCCTGACTGCTACTGTGTCCAGGACTGGTCTGCCCTTTGGAGCAGTCAGGAATAAGCCGCTGTTATTCCAGCAGATCAGCCCGGACACGGCACAGGTGCATTTGGCTCGCTCAGGGGAGCCAAACAGTCGGAAGAACTTTATATTCCACGAGAAAGGGACGGCGAACATAGCCCTCAACCTGAAGATGATACACTCTTGCAATATTGTAAAACTCACTTTGCAGCAGGTGGGGGGTCAGGGCAGGCAGGCGGGTCCTGTGGCTCAGCAGGTGTCTGGTTATATGCCCGAAGGGAGCCAGTGGGCCAGTATTGGGCTGAGGGCTTCATTTCAGGTCCAGAATGGTACAGCTGTGTATGTTACTCTGGACTGTATCCGTGGACGAGTCAACCAGATAACACACGAGGGCGGCACTAACATTTCAGTCCTCTGGGTTGCAGTGTGATCCAAGAAAGGATGAAGCCTTCAGTAATACACTTTGAGAAAAAAAAGACAATTTTGCACGATATTGAATTGCAGAGCAGATTCAACAATTTACCAAAATAAGGAAGAATAGTGGTTGATGAAAAACAATGTTATTCATCTATTACACATAGTTTGTCATATTATTGTTTTAAATGCATCACCTGTTTAGACTTTTATTGTGAAATTGGGTATGATCTACATACTGTAAGTACTGCTTTAGTTTGAAGTACTTCGGCTGGTTGAGCAGTGACCAATTCTTCATGGAATGTGTTTGTGTGTGTGTCTGTACAGTATGTTTGAGTGTGTGTGCATACATGTGCAGTGGTGCTTATATATTTGTGTATGTGCACGTGTACACACACATTGGCATGCCTACTTTTGCATATGTGTATGAGTCGTATGTATGTATATCCTCTGTTCCTGCACATATTTAACTTGTATGTAACAAATGTTTTTGTATTATATCGTTAGGCATTTAAAACAGTGGTTTGATATTTTGGGAGATATGCTTATTCGCTTTCTGGAGAGTTAAATCAAAGGATTGATACCGCTCTCAGAAGCCAGTTAGCTTAGCTTAGCACAAAGCCTGGAAACAGGGGGAAACA
>NW_023339650.1:16616892-16619481 GCF_004916995.1 Morone saxatilis
CAGACTATTTCTTGGCCAAGACCAATAGATTTGTAGAGGCTATGTTGATTTCTTGGCAAATGTTTAGAGCCAAGAAATAACCCTTCCTAAAATAATGAATTGTCATTCTTGCCATTTTTTGTACGCTGACTAGTTGTTTCTTTGTTTCCAGTTTGCTAACAGGCCGCTCTTAGGTAGCTTCATATTCTCCGTACCGATATGAAAGTGGTGTCAATCCTCTCATCTAACCCCACACCACAATGCAAATACAGTACATGCATTTTCCAAAATGTCAGTTCCTTTAATACTCTGGAGGGTTTCTCATGAAATAGCTATACACAAATGCTACGTAGTAAACTTTCAATAAGCAGGAGTTTTGGTATTTGATTATGTTTTTGATGATATTTATTTGCCTTTTATAAAACAGACTTTTGCATTTACACTATAGAATGCATATATTTGTCAGACATGAGAAACATAGAAATATGTCTAGTATATGGTAAAGCACTGTATAGACAGTGTTGATATTCAAAAACATGCAGCGATAGCTGCTATCATATGTTTAATTGCACACGTATAGTTTAACATAGTATTATGCAATGTGTAAAAATCATACTTTTTTGGCCTAAATGCTGTTTCCCTGTGAAGAGTTACCCATGCATATCATTCCTAATTGCCTTTGTGTGTGTTCTGTCCTCCGAACAATTAGGCACAATTAAGTGTTTCAGGGAGTTGGCAGCGAAGCCTCCACTGAAATTCTTCAGCTTTATTCTCACTTCATTATGTTTAGTGATTTTGTTCTGTGGCTGCTCTCCCTGCACACGTCAATGCATGCATACTTGTTCAACTCCAAATAAAATGTACATATATTTTGCCAGAAACTAAATTTCACTCTCGCTTGTAAAAGCTAAGTTGGTTTTATTCCAAAAATCGACAACTTTAAGGTGGAAAACAGGACTTAATGGTTTCATTGTTAATCCACAACGATCAGAGATGAAGAGATATTTCACAATTTTGTTTGATGATTACGGTATATGAATTCAATTTAGTATAATGTGCACATCATTTGACCTCTCATGGGTCCTTAATTCCAATATCTTGACATTGGTTTGATAGTAGACTTACCTATCATGATAATCAACATTTCATAGTGAGCGGTTATTATTTTCCATTAAGTTAAAGGGTAAAAGTTTAACATTCAGACGTTACTCATTCCATATGATTTCATACATACTGAACCTATTTGAAAGCAACCTTACTCAGCAGCTAAGGTGCCAAAATTGCAGACATAATACCTGGAAAATCATACGCTGTATTTTCCTCTCAATTGGTCTTAATCAACTTTAAATTATTCTTCCATCTATTACCTATAGGAGAGCTGTTCTTTGGTTTAAACATAACAAATAGCCTGTGAGTCAATGAGAGGGAGAGGGAAAAAAACGGTCTGGTTGTGAAAAACAATCAAATGTCGGTTGCCTGAATTGAAAACAGGTGTTTCAGTGGAGCGGCTCTCCAGATGTCTGACGCTGTAGATCAAATGAGACCCACAGCACTTGAAAAGTTTCAGAGACATCAGAGAGAGAAACGGGGACAGGGAAACAAAGCGAAAGAAAAAAGAGAGGAGAGGGGTGTGTTTGTGTATTGAAAACGTTAAAGCTCCTGTAAATATTTTCTATCTAATCAACATATATGAAATGTCAAAGGGCACGATTGCAGTGACAAAGCCATTGAGAGTTATCACCCAACTTGTAGTTCCCCTTAGCTCTACAATTTGTCTTTTAGTTAGCCTCTTAGCCTTAAGTAGCCTTTAATTTGTTTTTGTTTTGGTTGTACGGCCAACAAATTCCACTCTCATCAGCCTGTTTCCAAGAGCTGATTCCAGCAGAAAAGCCCTGATAAGCTCACTTTATGCTACCTGCGTAGCACCAAATGGCAGACAGATAAGGTTAGTAATTAGCAGGTGAAGCTGGAAACGTCTAACAGCTATTGCAAAGAGCCTGAAGCTAAAAGGAAAGAATGGACTTACAGCCAAGAGCTGGTCAGAAACATCACTCCAGACTCTGCGTGATGGCCCACTGATTGTTATGAGACCTAATGCACAGAGGTGAGATCCATCATGGTGACGCTCAGACACTCAGTTTAGCCCATGGGCTACTTTCTTTTTACACACTTGTCAACCAGCAGTTCATTAACAGAAGACCTAGCAGACCTGGATGCATACATTGATCTACTGCACAAATTAGAAACTATATGCAATATACCAAACAAGCGACAGAAGACATCATCCACAAACAGTCTGCGTACTACAGAAATCTAGGTCATTCATCAGTAATAAAATTGACTCAGACATCAGTAATGGACTCTCCCACAACAACATCAAAAGACTACAAATAAATGCTGATGTTGCTGTATGTTGTATGTTCAAAATGCTGGATGTGTAACACACATTAGCCTATATAACTTCATAAGGCAGTTACGTCTTTCTCAAGTTTTTGTGAGGGTTACTGGCCTTACAGATCATAATGACGTAAACCAACAATAACAGTTTTGGTCTGTTGGAGGCTGTGGAAACGAGCTGAAACAAAACTCTGTAACTGCTAAATGCTCCAC
>NW_023339650.1:16619542-16619701 GCF_004916995.1 Morone saxatilis
CTGGGCAGGTAGCATACAGTCAGTTCTTATCTCTGAATCTAGAGCTTTATCTCTGAAAATTACGCTACGAGGGCAGTGAGAGTGAACCATAACTGTGAAATTGAGGGCCAGAAAACCAAATAAAGCGCTGAAAGTTGCTAAAAAGCTCTGTAGAGCTGA
>NW_023339650.1:16619740-16621064 GCF_004916995.1 Morone saxatilis
AATCCTCTGTGGGTTCATCACTACTTCCACACAGAAGTAGTCGTGATCCTTTGTTTATATAAAACTGTTGATTACAGCCACAACATACACATTCATCTTTCATTCATACACATAAAAGTTGTCAAATGTTGACACAGCTCAGATTCCTTAATCTACATAAATTAATCAAGCAAAGAATTTTAGAAGTCAATTCACAAATGTTGATGATGTAAAAACAAAAAAGGTGCCATGCAGTTTGACGGGCTGCAGCCTTGCATGCCAGTGTATCTGTGGCAAAACAGAGAGACATCATTCATCTCCGCAGTGCATCTGTTGTGAGTTTATTTGCTTTCTGAGGGTTTTTGTGTTTGGATTTCACTCAATGGCATGCAAAGGAAGTTACTTCAACACAACAGAAATCTCTGATGATTCCAAAAGCACAACTGTTTAAACAACTAAACAATCCAACATGTCTAATACTACTCCTTTTTATGTGTAGAAAGTATTTAACTTAATACACTCTTAAAATGTTATCTTCATTATTTGTTCATGTATGCAACATGGTGTCATGTTAATAGACACATCAGTTGCAGTGCTTTGCGGTCGAGGTGAACACCCTCATAACCCAAAACTGGCCCCAGTCTGCTCTGATGTTGACTTAAAAAGGACAAAGCTGGAGACAGGCTTGCTTTAATCAGAAGCGGATGTTACTGTAAGAGCCAAGGCCTCTTGTCTACAGGGAAATGTTTAGACCATGTGGTCAGGTTTGATGCTGCAGTCCTCCACACGCTGCGTTACAGAGGTACTCGACAGTGGATTTATGAGGTGTGAAGAAAGTTTGTAATGATGTTCATGATATTTTTATCCAGTTTGCTGGTTACTTGAGAGAATGAATCACACTATATTGTCTAAATATGGAAATTAAAACCATTGTACATTTGAAATGTCTTTATTCTGGAAGTTTTTGCCTGCTACATTGAGTGACTGCTGAAAACCACTTCGAAGTTATGTTACAGTTTGGTACCTATTTTTGGGTTTGTCTAACCCTAACCCTGAATATTATATTCCATTTCTGCAAATAGATTGTTCTTAACGTTACACACTCGACCTTTAAGAGAGGAAACAGAATGGTGTCATTTGTGCCTGAATTGAAGCGATTTTGTGTTCAAGTATGAAGCTACATCATTCAGCTGGTGAGATTCCAGATGACGTTTGCTCTAAGAGCTTTAAACATTTCTCTTTGGAGTTGAAAGAGTGGTGTTAGTGCACACTGTGGCTCTTCTTAATTCCAAAATGCTTAGAATTCTATTAGTTGCTAATTTTCAACTCATAGGAGGTTAAAGAT
>NW_023339650.1:16621105-16621256 GCF_004916995.1 Morone saxatilis
ACAGCTCAGCCTTCCAAGTGTAAAACTCGTGAAAGATGTGGAAAGCCCTATTTAGACTCAGAGTCTGTTCTAGGATACTGCAGAAACATGGATCCATGGAAGAGAACCGGTTCCCTCTGTAGATAAGAACGATTTATTCTAAGGTAACAAA
>NW_023339650.1:16621297-16622450 GCF_004916995.1 Morone saxatilis
ATGTTACACACTGCACTTTTAAGTGCTAAACTGCAGCATCTATATCTCTGGGTTCTTAGTAGCTGGTTGTTTTCAGTCTTCATTTCATCATAAATTCTCCCATCATCCTCCCTTTCTTGCGCATCCACTCATCTGTCGCAATCTCCTCCCCTCCTTGGTCCATCTGTGCCGGTGTTTTTCTCCTCATTAGAGAGGTTACTGATGCATGAGGGAATGGGCTGGCAGGTCAGTAGCCACAAACACAAAGCGGGATTCATATCGAACAGCCTGTGAAAAGTTTCTCGGTCTGACAAACAGAAAAAAGTTGACCAGCAAGCTCTTGAAATTTCTGAGATTTTCCACGTCACTGAACATCTATCAAGAGATGCTGCATAAAGAAAACTATTTCTTTTTTTAGTGGTACTTGCAGTTCTTGCTTATTATTGCTTATTTTTGCCAGCTGAAACCTATACTGGCATTGAAAATAATCATGCTCGACATGTTGTATCTCCCTTTTCCAGACTTGGCCAGGGCTCTACATAGTTCCCCCCAGTGTCTAGTAAATTCCCTGATCACCAGGAATGCAGCATTTAATTTTCTTGTTCTTTAGCTGACCTTAATCATTTCTGCGTCAAGGGCAATTCGAAACTCCAGAGCCATGGGGATCAGTCAGTCTGGGTGTGGAAATAAATACCTGTGTGTGTGTGTGTATAATATACACGTATATGTAAAAGGAAGTGGTGAGGCCTGTCTTGCTGTCTTCATGAAGAGGCCTTTTAAAGCGCTGATGATGAATAATAGGTTGGCTGAATGTGAGCGAGTGAGTCCCTCTGGTGTATATTTAAATGGCGGAGAGATGCTCTCTCACTCATATCAACCACCACATCACAGTGAGCACACATACACACTGCCTGTTTTCAGGAAAGACTTCAGTCTGTTTATAGAACCATGAGAATCCTTTTGGCCTTTCTGTCAAAATGCTTCAGTAAGCCTCTCTCAAGCCAGGCACCTTGATTTTACCATCTGTTGGTTTGCACATAAATCACCGCCAAGTTTGAGAAAAGAGTAACTTTTTCGACTTAAACTTTATGACATGTTTGCTACATTGCTTTTTCCTGCAACCCTGTGGTGTTTGGATGGAGCAGTTCTTCTCTTCTTTATGTGTAATCACGTG
>NW_023339650.1:16622475-16643452 GCF_004916995.1 Morone saxatilis
TAGGATTAGAGTGTCGGGGCTTTACAAGCTCCGTGATGTGATCCACATGGCCGAGGTTGCCGCAAACGCTGTGCAGATCATCCAGGTGACGCTGGTGATGAACGGCTCATGTGGGAACGTCTCTGATCACTGAGAGGAAGCAACCCTGCAGGATGAATCTCTGACAAATGTCAGACTTGGTCATTTAGTCATTATTCTTCTTATTCTTCCATTTCAATCTGTAAAAGCAGTGCTGAAAATATTTGCACTGTGTGGAAGAGTTGCCTGTGAGGAAGATAACAGCAGCAGAGTCTGCAGAGGCAGCGTGTCAAGGTTGATTGAAATTAATTTGGTCTCCTGACACAAGAATCCAAAATGTGATGTCAAGAGTACACATAGGTAATTCCTTGATGATAATTAATGGAGGAGGAGCTGACAAGTCATTTTGTCTCTGTGTGGCTCTGCAGAAAGAACAGTGGATCGTAAAACTCCTCATGTGGCCTGTAATGGAGGATAGCTCATGACTTCATGTCTGCACGTGGATACCGTATATCTGAGGCTTGGTAAGTCTGCTGTGTGTGTTAATGTTTTCAGTGTGCTTTAACACAACACATATATAGCCTAAAAGACTTTATTTGGGTTAAAATAAGAATAACTATATTGCTGATCATCCATGATCATTGCACTTTATATTTTATCTTTGCTTTGACCAGAGTTCCTCTTTTGGAGTTCTATTTTTTCTAGCTAAGTTCCCCTCTAAAGACAGTTGCCTGTTTGCCTTGCTAGCAGCTTGGCCTGTTGGTCAGTTCATTCAAAACTTCATGAACATGTTTTTATTTATTTTATTTTATATCACTAGAAAAGATTATATCTATTGTATTACAAAATCAAATTCACCGCATTAGGTTTATTAAAGTTAAACTTGGGTTTTGAATTTAGCTCTACAAATAGATTAAGTTTAGTATTTGGTTCTCTGGGCACTGATAAAGAATCTTGTAAACTACTGGCTGAATTTCTGTGAAACCTTTGGTGAGACCGCAGACTTTTCCTATAACGCCAGCATCAGACTGAATATCTCATTGAGAAAAACCGACACAATACATTTGTGAAGAAAATTCATTATCCCCAGAGGAAGAACCCTAATGTTTGTAGTAGCCTTTTCTCTAGTTCCAACATTAGGCCAGCATTTCTACTTGTACTTATACATATGCAAAAAATATGAAATTCTAATGGGCAGAAGATCAACCATTTCCATTTTGAACTCTACAATCAACATGTGTGTACCACCCTCAGGTCAAAGTGTCAACCCCATTTATATAATTAAGGGTAGACTGAATATTCTTTGTATAATGCAATATAACTCAACAGCACTATAAACTACAGCCTCTAAAATGAACAGAAAACAACAAAAACTGAACATTATAAACTTCATGAAGGTCATGTTTACTGCTTTTTAACTTGTAATCAAATTGACAGATTGCTTTTAGAGTCGCTGGACATATTCATGCTTTGGAAAATGATCAACATATCAGCCTCTAGAGCCTTTAATACAGATTTAGAAAGAACTGCAGGACTATTCTCACCTATGCCAACTAAGCAAAGAACGAGAACTTGTATAATGTTATACATATATATTTAGCTGTGGTGGACATAGACTGTAACATGGTAGCCACATCCTTTCAACATTGTAGCCATACAGGAAGGACATTTGGTACAGTTGTCAGCCAGATTACATGCTAAAATCTTGTCTAAAGAAGGCTGAGCAGTGAGGCAGATTTTCTTTGTATTGTCACACTCTCCTATTGTGGATTGATTATGTGTTGGAGATCGATCAATGACTGCAATGAACTATCTTGGACCTCATCATGCAGAACCACTCAAACTGCTGTGTGGAAACAGTTAAGTAACAGAATGATTACATGTCATATTTGTAATGTTAAAAACATGCTTTTCCTGTGAGTGGCTTCATTCAGAGCCAGCTGATAGTGTGCGCCCCAGATGTTTTTTTAAAACATATATATATCACTCATTTTATTATCTGAGCGCTTTATGTCAGTTAAATAAACAAATAGGATAATTCTCTGTCTGGCTCTGTGGCGAGTCTTTGTCAGGCAATTATTTCCATGTGTTACTTTCCTCTTTATCTACTGTATCTGCGTCCGTGTATGAGAGGGAACGATGAGGCAAACCATCTGGGAACCTTTCACATAGTTTGGTATGTCTTTTTTCATCATTTCTTCTTTGGTTTGGACATAAAAAGATGTTGTAATCACAAATGATTGAAAGGAAAATGTAAAAAATAACAGCTCATTCAGACAATAACGGAAAATACATTTTATTTGCCAAAAATTCCAGCCACATTTGTAAAAATACACTCCCTCAATCATGGCTAAATTGTAGGGTAGCAGTGCCATCTAGAGAGATATTTGTAACCTACCGGAAATGTCACATTTTTCACTGAGAAGCATATTATTTACACAATAAACTGTGTACTACTTTATTGTGTTGTACTGGTATGCATGATAACATGTCTTTTCTAATACATATTTGATCAGTATTGTTTTGTTTTCTTTATTTTAATCTGCTCTGACTGTTAATCTGACTGTATGCATGTGTAAATGTTAATGCTCTTTATTTATATTCCACATTTAATCTCAGGGGAAATAATATTGCTTGTCAGAAAAGTAAACAATGAATTGCTTGTACTGTAAAAAATCAGTACATTTGGTAAGTTAATATTTTCCTCAAAAAAACAAAAAAACAAAGTTTAACTTTATAAACCTCATAGAGATGCTATGAAGGTATTAGTTTTGAAAGGTCATATCACTGGATTGCATGTAATTATAGGAAATGCTGCTTTTTTGGAGTCCAGTGTGGACGCAGAATCCTTACTGTAGGCAATGATAACAAAACCCTTCTGCATGCTGATGTGCTGCAATGTGACTAGCATCAATTTATAATTTGAGAGGCACTGAAACAATGATCATAGATATTACATAAACATCACCAATTCTGTACTGCAACCGCTGACACATCCTTTCTGTGTAGTGCTGTGAAAGTGCCTCTTTTCATGTCCCACATTGATGTTCAAGGACTTTCTCACCAGTTTATGTAACAATTCAAACTCCTCTGTTCACGTAACACAGTGCTTTTGGCCCTAGCTATGAAACACAACAAAGTTTACTTTGAAAATGTTACCTTATGCATGACAATAGATAAAAGAAGAAAAAAAGAAGATCCCAAAAATCTTTGTTTTGACAATATTTATTTCTATTTTCCCAATCGTAACATATAGTTCAGGACAAATGAATGTTTTAGAGAAGCTAGCACAGCAGTTTGCAGAATACATGATTCAAAATTGCACCATATTTAGTGAAAATTTACTGCACTCTGAGTACTAGGGATTTTAATTGTTTTCATAAACAAACGATATTTCCTGTAAGCAAGAAACCAGGGTATATTCTTTTCTATACTTCTGTGTTAAAGGCTAACAACACTTGCTTTGGACAAGTATTTGGACAATCAAATCTAAATCCTGTTCATTCTGTTTCTCGTACATCCCATAGAGTCAAGGGCCTTGGTGAAAAACAAAATCAGAAACAGTGACGTCATGACACCATGACACGAGTCAACATGCCGTCTCAGACACACAAACAGAACGACAGCGGGTAGCCAAGAAACATTAGAGGAAAGCGCAAGGATACATTGTCACTGCTACCAGAGGGCAAAGCGGAAGAGAAAGAGAGAAAAAGGTTGTTACAGGTGCAGAGCAGAGAACAGCTTTCAGAGAGACATGCTGAGGGACTACACATATAGATATAATACTCTACGTTCTGAGCTGCGACAGTCTTCAAGCAGAAGAGAAAGACAGAAGATAGAGATAGTCAGATCAAGCGCGGAGAGGAATACAATGCTAGGCGAGGTTAGCATGCTTGCAGCACGGAGAAACTTTACAGGAAGCCCAAGACACACAGATCACATGTAAAGGCTAGAGCGACAGTGCACTAATCTACAGGCTAAGCTATACATTGGACACTAAAGCTAATTACAGGAGCTACACGTACTGTATATATGTATATATATATATATAAATAGGTATATAGGAGACTGTATATCAAACAAGCTGGATAGGCAAGGCATCGCATGCACGTGCAAAGGAAGCAAGTCTAGCAGCAGCAGCAAGAGAAACAAAATGTCTGGCTTTCCAAGACTACCACAGTGAGATTCCTTTGTTGCTGTAATAAATCTGATGTTGTCTGTGTCACAGTGTGTACGCCAATGAACAGAACTAGGATCAATAAATCTAAAAAGTATTTTAAACTCTAGGGTACTCTCTGTTGGGATATAAGACAGTTAAACAAGAAGCTTTATAATATCTACAAACTGCAAAAAATTAAATGCTTTCACTTCCAACAGACCCTTTCATGACACATTCAGACCAAAGAGCTTAAGTTACATTTTTGAGTAATTTTTTTTTAACATCAACTTATGAACAACCATTGGACATTGCACGTTATTAGGTCATGTGTATACTCTAAAGTGCACAACCTCCCTTTTGGAGGAAGACTAGACAATACTGGCAAATTTATACTAAGGCAACACAGTTACAAACACACTAAGGTACACATTGGCACATACTGTCAAGTATCACTTGTGCACAAAAAACACACTGCTTCAGAGTCGAAATGGCTTTGCATATTCATTTAAAATCCAAACACCAGAGTCTCTGAGCAAGACTCGGAAGTATTTCAAGGTGAAATCTGTCAGATTCTTTAAAGCCAGTCCCTGAAACACGTTTTCTTTGAAATAGCGAGAAGAGTCACAAACCAAGTCAAGTATCTGACATACGTACATACATACATACACACAGGAAAAAAAGCCTTTTTGGATTAACAGGATGAAAATACAGGTAATCTATATTGGAGATAGAGAAAATATGAATAACTTTACCTCACAAATAGTCTCTGGTTATATGTCTTATATACACTTATGTATACACAAAGATATGTACTTAGGACATCTTGAAATACTATTTACAATCTATGATCAAAAGTGATTGTACACTGACCGACCATGTTGAGCAAATTGTGCTTTTCTAACTTGTTCTAATGAAAATGCTACAGAACCTCTGCTTGTTGAATCAGGGTTCACATTCCATCAACTAACCTGCCTACAGTAAGCATGTTTTTAGTTATTTTTTATTTGCTAACTACTGTGCGTAGTAGGAAACTTGATTATCTTTTACTATTGTACACTTGAATTCACTGTTTCTTTTGATATTTTGCAGGGTATATAGATTGGACCCATACTCGAATATTGCTTGTGAATGAATAAAGAAGAAATCTCAGTTGCAATGCTAAGGGATACTCCTCCTCCCTTGATGATTTAGTGCAAGTGATGTCAGGTATACAGTAGCTGCAAATCTGGTGAAGTTTCTCTATTCAGACAAAAACACCATTATTGCCCTGATCCTCGATCTTTCATTAAGTGCTCATCCAAAATCGCCACTGACAAATGGTTTCTCTCATTATGATACTGTAGATGAGAGATTTACATCTTTAAAGTTATAATCCTTAGAATTTTAGTCCTGGTTTTCATAATACTGGTCCCAGATTTCCATTTAAAATGACAACGGGAACAATGTTGTGCTTTTGGAGTAGTGGTCACAGTCGGCACTGCAGGTCATGTGATGCCAACTGGCCCAGAAAAGCATCTTCCCATCAAAGCTGGATTAATCAGTGGGCAGTGGTCTACTAGACTTTGGCACAGGGTCCCTTTAGAAGACAAAGTTATAACAATGCTGGGTCTGTTGAAATTGTTTTTCAGTTTGGCAAATTAGCAGTTAATCAAATTACTTGGTGGCCCATTGGCAGGTGCCCACTTTGCCCAGTTTGTAATCCAGCTTTGCTTCCGCTACACAATCATTACCAAAAAAAACAAGGTTATGAATTAATCTTTGTGCCACAAGTTCTCCAACACGATACTTTGCATTATCAGAATTTATCAATAAGGTCAAATAAAAAATTCCCTACTATTCTGAGCAGAAAAAGGCGGACTCCGCCACTTTAAATGAATATGAAGAGAGGCAGTTAAAAATTCCAAAACACACTGAATGGCTATTAAAACAAATGTTGTGTTGGCCATGTTGGCCATTAATCGTAGTAAAAAGAGTTTGAAAAAAATCAAATCTCAAGGATTATAATTTTACGTTACCGCTGAAGTGTTTTAGTTATTGGCATTTTAGATTATCACTATAACATGTAAAGCACACTCAGCACAGCTAAATATGCAGCCTGGTTGGAAATGGTATCTAGTGCATGTGCATGTAGCTGGTGACATCAAACAAAATGGGTTCAACAAGCCTTTACCACCTTAAGTACACTAGAAAGAAGTGCGTGTAAAAATAGTAGAAATAGTTAGACATAATAAGCAACAATATTAGGTTAAGAATCATAAGCTGCAGACCAAACTATCAAAGGCCGAGGTGATGCATGATGGACCAACACGCCCTCATAAACGCTTTAAATTGACTTTGCTGTTGTGTAATTTGGATGGAAATTGTTTCCTTGCCTTCTTTTGTACATATTTCCAAATCCTTATGATGGCCTGTTCTGGTTGGGGTATTATTTAATGTGTGCTGGTACTGTTTTACATCACCAGTCAAGAGAATATTGTCCAGAATCACTATGTGGTAGTACTATGCGCAGATGTAAAGGCAGTTGATTAAGCTGAGGTAAGGTGAAGTGCTTTTTTAGTTTTTAAACCAGAAGTTTAAAGTGTAAAGTTACAATAGAACACAACCACGTTTGGCACTTAACAACATACTCGGCAAATGGGAAATGATTGAAAAATAAACTCTTCCTCATCGACCTGTTGCACAAGCATTTCATATCACAAAAAGTACATATAAAGTTACATCACGTACACTACTCTGGGATCTACTACACTATAGGAATGGCAGACAGAAGCACTTTTACATAGCTTTGGACCAAGTCAGTCCACGGCAAAGCTACAATACATAATATACGGATATATCTCTATATCTTTTTTCTCAAATATACTCTTAAATATGTGACTTTGGAGGAAAGAGAGCGAAAAGAAAAAGTTTACCAGTACATTCACGACAAACAATTCATCCGTCAAGGGGAAAAGTACAGAGGGATTTGGTGAGATGAGTCTTATAGATCTTGGCCGAGTCGTTCAATCTCCTCAATAAGAAAGTCGATGTCCTCGAAGGTAGCAGCGGGATTTGAGATTACCATGCGGAAAAAGTTGACTTTGTCCCCTTGTGGTTGGTAGCTGACCATGGTTGTCCCGTACTCCATCATCCTGGCCTTTATCACTGGAGCCACCTGCAAGATCCAATAAATACAACATGAAAGAGGAAGAACGTCGTACACTGCATAAAGACAGTTTCTGTTACTCCTTTGGTTTGGTTCATCCAGGCAACTATCTACTATGTGAGTACAAAACAAAGTGGATCACTAATAAAAGGAGCTTGTGGGGTCAAGTTTTTCAATGCAAAACAAGTTGCATCTCTAGATTTGAGTTAGTAACAGCGTTCACTTTTAATGCAGCTTTTAAAGTTGTGCAATTAAGTTTTGGCTTAGATAACATGGTGTCAGGATTGGCTAAAAAAAAACTATGCTACCCTAGCCTCTGCAAGAAAAGGAATTTCTTAAATCTTATCTGTCCCTCTTAAATCCTTCCTTGCACATAAAACCAACTGATTAATTCTTAATCTTCAAGCTGTGCACTGTAGTTTTCTCATTAATAGACCGCCAGAGGTGTAAACAATGTAGCTTGAACTCTGTTGCCACAAAATATATTTATTTAAAAAGTATGGAAATGTTGAGTCAGTCCTTCAATTACGATATAAATTATATAAATATATTAAAAAAAATGCATAGTTTTATGTATTTTAAGCTGACATAGCGAGCAAGCAGGCTACAAAGACTAGAAATGAACCAAATCTTGCTAAAGCAAAGAAAATTAACATGAATGTCAAAATGCCATTTTTATTTTTTCCTAAGACTCTTAGACTTTTGGAAAAGAGTCTGTTATGTGTGTTTGTTTCCTTTTCGTTTTTCTTTTTCAGCAACTAAACAAGACACATTTTCTCCCCAGACTACTCTGATCCTGGTCTACGTAGTCCATTATCTCCCACTAGTGTGACAGCTAGATCTGACACCAGCAGGGTACACCACAGCACTCTGACTGCTGCTGCCAAGTTGAGAGGTTATCTCCCAGACTAAAGCAGTGACAGTCATTTATTTTGTGCTCAGAGTCTTGATGGCGATGTGGATTCTGTGCTGTGATGAGCTCTGGCAGGTCAATTACAAGTTTAAAACTCACAGTCTTTGTTGTGACCAACACCAACCAACACTTTACAGAGGAAAAACATTTCATTATATGTGTCTCTGAAAAATAATTTTAGGGTTAGTTCTTGTCTTTCAAGAGTTAACCTAAGAACTAAGGGGCTTTCATTTAATATATTTTTAAGCTTATTATTGTACCACAGAAATCACTGCCATAGAACTCATAAAACTAATGTCATCCATTTTCTTATTATTGTTATCCACAGTCCATAGTTTATGGAAATCAAATGTTTCTGTTTTTGCCAATGTTTTCATCTGTACTCAGCAGGCCTACTGAAGTCTATATAATACATTAACAAGCCTAGCCACAACTATCTCACAAGCTAGATTTGACTTGATATAGCCCTCTAACTTTAGTTGTCTAATTAGCTGTCTTTCTATGTCAGAGTGTAGTTAGTATGGTGCACACAGATTATCAAGCTAGAATGCAGTATACACAACCAAAGTTCATACTGCGTTCTGGCTTGTTTTGGGGTTCTTTTGGTCCATTTTGTGGCTATTGCAAATTTAAAAAGCCGTTGCTGTGGCAGAATATATATTTTTATAGTAAATCATATGTCAGAAAGTCAGACCAGTGTACATACTAAAGTGGGAAGCATAATCAACTGAAGGATATGAGATTCATAACTTGAGGCGACAGTTTGCTGCCGTTATAGCTTAAGGGCTCAAATTAACCGTGACTCATACACAGTGCCATCGAGGTCCAGCATAATCTAGCAGGAATTTTAATAAATCTGAGAGTAAGTTGGAAAATGAAAATAGACTTTTAAAACTCCTCTAGCAACTGCAGTTCAGTGTCAGTGCATGGTCTGCTAGAGTAGTTAGCTGCGTGAGGTCACTTCAGTATATAGGTGCTACTTTTTAGCACCTATATACATATAAATGTTGTTATAGTTATACTGTTATAGTTGATTTTAACTTAACAAATCAACTTAATAAATATGATGTTTTGATGCTTAGAGTGATGAAGTTGGAAATTGCTCTGAAAAGTCATGAAAAAACATTTATCTTGATTGCACATGATATTGGGAGCTTGAAGGGCTCTGTAAATTAAATTACATTTACTTGTAACAGAGTACTTCTGCACTGTGATATTGCCATTTTAACTTAAATAAAGTACTTCTTGCACCACTGGGCTTACAGTATATACAGGCTGCAGTGCTGTGGCTTGTACTGTATTTCTCATCACATAATCATTCCCTCTAAATCTCTTGCAGGTGTCCTGTTGTAGTTGGCAGACAGTTTCTGTAAAATAATCAATCAGTTGCTGCAGATTTCCGTCAAATCAGTCTTGACAATTTTCCAGTCATTAAGTGGAAATTGAGGAATGCTTTTTCCTCAACGAGCTAATCGGGAAACATTACATCATCCCGCAATCTAAGTGTCAGAGTCTGTGGAAAAGAGCGAGCTGGCAAAACGCTCAGGTTCAGCTGAGCATATTCACTGTGTTTTTTCAATCAGACTTTGGAAAACAAAAGGAAATGTCTCTATTTGATGTGCTATGACAAACATGGCAACGATTTATGGCTGATGGTTTTACAGCGAAAGAAAGAGGAGAGAGCTCTTTGTATGGGGGGCACGTACTCCATCTGTTTGTCCTAATTGTCAATTAGTAGGCCCCTGCTGCTGTGGGATTCTCTGAATGGCCGCCACTTTAGCTAACTGAATAGCCTCAATCCCTCTATGTCTGGCTTGTGATACCCTTCCTCTGTGACAGCATAGCCTATTTTAAGACTGCCACAGTTTACAAAGTATATCCAATGTGTATGGCAAAGTATTTTTTTAAATCCAGAGTATAAGTGGATGTCCATGTTGTCCCTAATAAGGAGGACATGTGATGGTCAAGCTGGATAGGAATGACAGGCTTGTAAGGCAAATGAAAGGTGTAGTGAAAGGTGTTTTTTTGGTAGATATTACAGTCAGGCTCCTTATCTCGGCTCACCCACCTTGTGCAAGTGTTTCTTTCTCTCCTCTTTGTCCTCCATGTAGCGGATCCCAGGAGGGAGGTACCAGAAGCAGACGTTGGTGTGCTGAGGCTGTAGGAACACACAGTTGACAAGAGATGAGAGGAAGCAAAACATGCACAGTTAAGGCTGGGAAATAATGAAATATTACTGATTTTCAATGGGAATGTTTCATGGTGACATGAGTGTGTTATTGTTTTTAGAAATTCTGTTTAAAATTAAAGCCACCATGTAAATATTGTGAACAATTCTTGTCCTTGTGGTAGTAATATAATCAACAGTATTGTCTCATTTAAACTAATAATTTCAGACATGCTCTAACTGACTTTAGTAAATTAATGATGAAAGGCACTTACAGAGAATTATTACCTTGACTCTTGAGCTTCCCCTCAGTTTTACACCTTTCACCTAATTGTTTTGGTTCTAAGGCTCACAACTTTACCGCTCTCACACTGTTTTTAGCAAAAAAGTTGTAATACTTTTAATATGTACGCTAGTTAGTTAGTTGCTGGGTGTGTGAATTAGCAATCATCTGATAACATGTTAGCCATATCAACCTTATATGGTGATAATGTAACCTATTAATGTTTTGTCGGACTGAGTGGCACAGCTTGTGGTTGGTTGCCCTCAAGTGGCGAAAAAATAAAAATCTTAATGGAAGTTTAGGTCATCTAAATAATTTAGGAGATGCTATAATCACACAAGCTTCCTACACATAGTGGCTTTATGTTTTTAGGCACACTGTAATTAAAAAACATGTATTTATTTTAATAGTATAAGATTACTAAGACTAAAAAAGTGTTTTTTTCCTCATGTTAATGGATATTAACATCAATTTGATTTACTGATATGCTTTTGAATACATTCATTATTAATAAATTATTATTATTAATATGATATTAATCCCAAACATACCACTTAGTCCTACGCACACATGTACAAGCATTACATATTCAGTACATATACCTATAACTACAACTATATATATATATTCTACATTTACCAATTATCCTTGCCTAAAGTCCTACAGAAAGCTTAAAATAAAAAGTGCTTAAAGTAGCCGTAGCCCATCCATTTCACCAAGCCAGAGCAGATTCTGTTCAGCTCAAATAGGAAATCCATTAGGCGTTCCCAGCATCAGACAGGTATCCTGCCTCTTTCTCAGATACTCTGTCTAAAAGCCCCACACAGCTCTATTTTTTGGCATGTGAAGCCCTGCTGGAGCAGCCTGCCTGCCTGCATATGAGTGGAAAAGCATTCATTACCAACAGCTGACTAGCCATGCACACCAGCCTCATTTATACAGCCGAGCTGGTTCGGCGGTAGTATATTCAACATCAGATTGATGTAATGGCTCAATGGGAGGCACAGACAAGTGAACACCTGGGCCGATGCCCAGAGGACTTGGCTTTTTCCCATCACCCTTTGGGTTATGATGCTCTTAGCCTTTTGTGGCTCAGCAGGAAAACAATAAGCCTTGAAACATTAAAGAGCTTTCACTATAAATGACTCTGGGTGTCCAAGCACTTCTTTTATAAAAGAGTTTTTAGCTTCATAACCCCGTCATACTTGCATATGTTTGTGCTGTTGTAGCTTTGCTCGGTGAAGGATATTTCAGACACCATGCTATTCATATGCATATGAGCAATTACAGGCCGTTATGCTATTCATTAAACATAATAGCAGCACATTATACTGGCAGCTAGAGGTAAAAATGGCATTCATCCAACACAAAGCGAGAGCACACAGCGTGCCAATCAAGTCACCCACAATGACACTGAATACACTGAGGTGAAAGAAAAAACATGGACTAATGTTAGCTACTTTTCTCTGATTATGTGGCTGTGGATGAATTATTCTTGTGGAGAGTGAACGTTAAATGTGGACATACTTTTCCATCAAAGACCATCTCGTATCCTTCTCTGTCTTTGATCTTGTTGTAGAGGTACTCCGACAGCTCCAAGCACTTGTCAATCTGAGCCTCGAATCCAATAGTTCCCTGTCAAAGAAAAGATTGTTAGGTTTGAAACATTTATTTAGATCACTGGTTCTCAAACTGCGGTTCGTGTACCACTGGTGGTACGTGAGCTGCCTCTAGTGGTATCACTGAAATATATTATAAATAAATCAACTTTAAAACATTTAATACTGAGGAAAATACTTAAACTATTAGATTAGAGAAATGTAATAATAATAAGAAGTTACAAATCATATTTTTATGCTTGACAATTGGATATGAATGTCCAAAATGTTTTAGTGTAAGAACCCATATCCAAGACTTGAATGGAAAACAAAATAAACATTTGGTTCAGGTTAGGTTGACTCAAATTAAATTAGGTGAATCCTATTTGTAGCATGTTTTTAAATTTTATTTTATTTTAAACTTAAATATGTTTCAGTCAGGTTTCCATATTGTTTTCTGTGAATTGCTTTGGTTAAAGATGAAAAAAGAAACCATTGTCCAGGATGTCTATCACCACAAAATCCAACTGCCTTCTTAAAATCAGTCTGTATTTATGAACTGCGTGCAAAATATGCGCAAGAGTGCAAATTCGCATGTTAGCTTCTCCTTACCTTAGCTCTCCACATGAGCCACAGCTTGAAGATGTCGACATGGCGTCCACACTGCAGCGCTTTGTCTCCGGTGTCATATGAAAGGTCGTAATGTTTGTCTTGCTGGAACAGGTAGCAGGCGTGCATCTGGTTGCAGTTCTGCATCAGACCCTGTGAAACCAGATCCAGAACGTTTATCATCACCACAAGAAAACATCATATTTCACTGTCACATACTGTGAATATTTGTTTTCACATGACCTACCTCCTCTCTGACCAGCAGGGCTGAACACTGCAGAGGGACTGACATCATCTTGTGGGGGTTCCATGTAACTGAATTGGCCCTGAAGTTAACAAAAACATTCATCATGGATCATTAGTTTAAATCCTCATTTGTTTGCTTGTATGTTTGTGTATATGTCACTTGCCTATCGACTCCGTCCAGCTTCCACCTGTGTCTCCTGGACATGAGGAGGCTTCCTCCCCACGCACCCTGACAGGACAGACAGATGGTAATCAGACATGTGACACTTGGTTATGGGTTATTTAGCACTGCCACAAAGCAGCAGCAGGGTATCAACCGAGGATTTCTCCAACATACAAGTTCAACGTTTTTTTATTAAAGTGACACTTCACTGATTTTAAACGCAAGGTCAGCCTGTGAAAACAGTTGTATAAAGTCTTATGAGATGTGACATTCACCTGGTGTGGAGGGTTTAACAATAAAAAATATAATATAATATAAGTGGCATTATGGGAATGTAGGATCAATGGTTTTTAGAGCTTTGCTACATACTAGGGAGCAAAAATCAGGATATATCAGCCTCAGTGCCACTGGTTTTGCTAGTGCTATACTAAATCCATTGGGGATCCATTAGTTATAGCCTGAGCAGTCCTGGACTTTATAAGGCAAATACCAATATTTGAGATTTCTTTTTCTTTAAAGAATCACTAAAATTAGGAAGAATTTGATCATGATATGTACTGAAGAAGACATTTTATATTTGAAAATTAAACTAGTCAGTACAAACATATTGCTAAGCTACACTGGCAGATATACAGGCTGATGTATGGGTCTACCTCTACTGTTAAGTCTTGATAATAATAATAATAATAATGATAATAGACAGACCCTGCTGTACAACACAAAAAAGGTGAAAACTCTCATCATAAACCTGCAATGAAACTACATTTTGAGGATTTGCAGCTTTTCTTTGTCTTATGTGAGAGTAGACTGAATATTTTTTTAGGTTTTTGCTTTAGTAAAGACCAAATTATTAACCTAAAAAATAATTGGCAGATTAATCGTTAATGAAAATAATTGTTAGTTGCCATCCTATTGAGGAGTTTTAGTTTTGCATGATGGTCTAATTCCTTCATTTGTCAGAAGGTTTTTTACCCTTAGAGGAATAAATTGAGGAGAAATCCTTTATCCTTTGTCACATATAGTGATAGTATTGATGATCAGCACCTTATATTGAAACATCATTAGGTTTCAGAAAGGTCTAAATGCCAGACGCTTCTGTGGAGGCATTTCCAGATTTCCCAGAATCATAATGTTTACTTAAGAAGGCCCCCAAACACACGCATTTCACACGAAGCAGCATCCACAAAAACACACACTCCGTCACTCCAAAGCAGGATGTTTTCTTCCCATCTCTCGGCAGTTGAGGAATGATAGATAAGGCCATTTATGTCTCTTAATAGAGGTGTCCCCCTGTCAGGACTAAATCACCTTCATTAATAGATAGAGTTCCTTCAGTGAGAGGGCCCATGATGGCAAAGTCAGGGGAAGAGATGATTTACAGCCTCTGTTCCAGTTTTTCTAATCCCCAGTGTTAGATAGGAAATGGCTGGCTCCTATCTGGGTCAACCGCAAGCAGTTAGAGGCGAGACAGACATAATAGATTTGTCAAACTCACTGGTTAGCTCTGTATTTCTATGCATTCCTTCAATAAAAATCCCTACTGTGGATAGATATTGTGCATTGCGGATGCTGGCAACAGGAGATGTTTATGCAGATCTGTGTCTGCGGCCTTCAGATTCCAAATGAAGGGTCAATTTGTGTTACTCACATCCACATGCATCCAGACGTTGTACTTTTTGCAGATGTCAGAAATGGCGATGAGAGGGTCAAAGGCTCCGTATACTGTTGTTCCAGCTGTTGCACTTACAAAGAAAGGTACAAAACCCTGCAAAGGCACAAAGAAAGAAAGACTGCACATAATAACAAAGCTAATATGTTTCCAAATTTCCCTCATCATCATATCTGTTTATAGTATTTATAGTTGTAAATGTGCATCACATTACCTTCTGTTTGGCCTCCAGTATTCTCCTCTCAAGGTCAGCTGGGATCATTTTACCACTGCAAATGAAAAACAAGCTTTAGTCGCCACGCGGTGTTTGTGAATTCATCAGTGGTGAAAGAAATACTCAGATTATTTATTTATGTGAAAGTGTACAACAACACAACTATGTAGAAATACTCAATTACGAGCAAAAGTTCTGCTTCAAAATGTACCTAATGTATCACAGTTGAAGTATTTATTTGATATATTATTATATACTGATTCATTCATTCATTGTGTGTGCAGCATTTTACTGTTGCAGCTTGGCACGGTGGATTTAGTTTACCTTATGTACAGTGCTTCCCAGTATAGGCGTTGGGCCTAAGGGGTCGTAAGAAATCTTTTTTTTTTTTTTACTGTTGTCAAACCTTTGCTATTATTTGTTAAATATTGGATAATTTTACCCTTTTTGGGCCTTAAATGGAAATCTGAAAGTTGCCCCTACTAGAAACCACTGGGTATATCTTTAATATTTTATAAGCCTATGACATATTATTTTAGGTAAAATGTCCATCTGCAAAGTAAGTAATAACAACACCTGTCATACAAATGTAGTGGACTAAAAGTGCAATATTTCCCTCTGAATTGTAGTGGAGAAGAAGTGTAAAGTATAGCAGAAAATGAACATAGGCCTGCTAAAGTATGTAAAATAAGTACAAGTATCTCAAAATGATATTTGAGTAAATGCATTTATTTACTTTCCACCACTGGAATCTACTGTTTATACTAACTTCTAATATTTTACCTTTCGTCTGCTTTGATGCAGATCACACTTTCTGTCCCGATGCCAAGAGCTGCTGCACCTTTTTTGATTGAAAAATGGCTCTGAAAGATAACAAACAAATGAAAGAGAGACTGTGTTTAACTGCCTGTATATCAGATCACAGGAGGAGGAAACACTTCTGGAATAATAATAACATTATTTAGCTTTGATGCTGAAAGGTTAGTGTTATTTTATGGCTTTTTGCTCTCAGCATCTTGCAAATGTCCTTTAAAGATGAAGGCGGTGACATATAATGTGACAGACACACCAGTCACCTCGTGCCCTTCTGCGTCTGACACACGTAATGTCAGCTTCATATCTGCGCCGGTGGTGTGAAAGTGACACAAAGTCATTTAGAAAACACACATCCAGCACAGCAACAGCTAATGTCCAACACAATTTGAAGTCATTCCTGCACTGGAGAGGAAGATCTTTAACATCTGATTAAAGGAAACTGTGATTAACACTCATTATTCGATCCAGTGAGACACACACTGGCGATGCAGCCACAATGAGAAATAAATGCCTACATGTTCGGATGTGAAGGCCGCCAGTCTGGGAACAGATGACATTCCTTTCTCCTTCACTTCAGGAAACATCTTGAAGCGGGCCAGCAGCATGGCATACATATTAGAAATAGCACCACCTAGAGGACAGACAGGGCTCAGTGATTTACAGTGTCAGGCCACATCACAGCCTCAACTAGAGTCTCATGGGAATGATGCATACTAACTGACACAAAGCGTAACAGAGTTTAAAAATGTCTGTGCATGTTTATAATAATGGAACAACAACAATTACAAAAATCCTTTGTTTACAGCGCATCAAGAGCGTATCGGGGCGATGACACAGCATCCAAAATCACACTGTCACTGTCCACAATGTCAGAGCCAATCACAGCCTTTGTCATTAAATTCTCCAATGATTGCTCGTCATCATGTGTCAAACAGAAATGCATGGGAGAAATTAAAGATTGGAGGGCGAAAGGGCGTTGGCTCAAGTTGGAAAAAGAACATTATTTTATGCTAATTGGCTTTGAAACGAATTCCATTTATATAATCAAAATGTAAATTGACACATTACAACACACACAAGCACAGGCAGGCAGTTCCATTTTCGGTGAAACAGAGGGGTGGTGGGATTGGCGTCACCTCACATACCAGGAGAGAAAATGCCATCTCCTCGCCCGTCCGGCCAGCCAATGATCTCCCTCATCTTCTTCAGAGTGACGTATTCCAGCAGCACAAAGACAGGAGCCACCTCATAGGTGAACCTGCGTTACACAAGGGATATCACATGGTTGCTGGTTACACAAAATGTGCCATGACTCATCACCGAAAAATAGCCAGAAAACAGACGTTTTTCCTCTGCAGTTTGGCTGTTTCTGGACATACTTAGAGCTGGAATTGATGGCTCTTACAGATGTAGATGAAACAGTAAATTATTCTTGAAAGATAGAAACAATATTTTATGTATTAAAGGTGTAGAATTATTGTTGATTTTACAGGCTTCACTTTCATTTCTAAAGAGGCAAAATTTGCAGTGATGCTTTTGGACAAAATGCACAAACATCCACAAAAAGATTTACATTTCTCTTTCCACGGATACATTTCAAAGACCCGGATGTGCTCTCTGTTGTACAGAAGTCTTACATTTTCATCATCCTTGCTGCACTGAAAAGTTAATTTACAATATGTGCCTCCTGTTATATTTTTCCATTAAAACGTGATGTATTAGCTGCAGTAATTTTAAAAAACCTCAGCGTCAACAGCAGGCTTATTCTACGGTCCCTCACATTTGCCAAGACTGACTCTTGCAGGGTTTATCACCCCAAAAACACACACACTAAAATTAGCTTCAGATTAGTCTGAATTTAATTTCAAAGGCTAATTTTCTCCCCTTGAATCCCCATGGGGATCAGAGGTGAGGGGGAGGGATAAAAGCGGGGTGGGAGGGGTGCAGAGGGGGGAGTAAAGAGGGGGTGTATGCCTTTCATTTCACCCCTTTCATTCGCAGTGATTGAGTGAAAAAAAAAAAAGCTGCTATCAGCTGGTGCAGACGCAGAGCAGAGTGCATACGGATGGACCGGAAATGGAATTCATTGTCATTATCACCATTTAAAATCATGATGAAGCACAGGCCACATACTTACATATTGGTGTTGGCAGTGGATGTTAGCCAATCGGCTGCCAGTCCAACCATGTCTAATCCTGTAGAGAGCTGATTGAAGTACCTGGGGTGGGCTGAATGAAAAGGAGCAAAGGAGAAATGAGAGGAAAAGGATGTGAGATGGCTGCAATTTAAACATTTTATCTGGTGTCAGGAAAATTGAAATATGCTTTTTATGTGTTTATGCTGAGTTTGTGCAAAAGCCTCAGAAACTGTCATCCTGTGAATGCTTTAATTGCAGGTTCGAAATTCCGCTGCAGTGACGTTTTAAATCATCTTGAGGAATAATGAAAACATTTGCTGTTGCATGGAAAATGTAGGAGTTTAGAGGAGGGTATAAACACTACCAAATTTAGTTTTTGCACCTTTGTTTTATAATACAGGCAACATCATACACCGAGGAGCTTTGGAAATAAGTAAAAACAAAAACAAGAAATAATGGTCATGCAAAAGTCTTTCATATTATAAACATGCAATGCAACACTTTACTTTAACCCCATAATTTAGCATTTAAAAGAAGCATATAAACATTTACTGTAAATACATAAACTGTTTACATCACACTATAATGTAGTTTGAAGCAGATAAATGTTTGTTAATGCATTTGTCAGCAGCTACTGGATGGTGGTGTATAGTCAGATAATTAAACAGTTAATAATATAAAATATGTCTTCATAGGATGAGTTAGAATTGTTAACAAATATTGTACATTAAAAGACATGTAAAAAAATCCTTATATCTGCTTACAACTACATTATAGTGTGTTAGAAACCATTTATTCCTGTTTAGAAACTGTTTATAAAAACTAAATAGGGGTTAAAGTAAAGTGGTAACAAAGAAGCTCTAAAAAATATATCTGTTTTCGTTTTTTTTTGTGGCTGTAAATTGTCTCTATGTGTCAGTCAGGAGAGAATAATGGACTTGGCCTATGAATCCTGGTTATTAGCCTATTATCTCCCACTTGGTGAACCAGATTTACTGCGTCACTGCATTTATCGGTCTGGTGGACAGGAGGAGGAAAAGGAGGACAACTTCCAGGTTGATGTTTTTTAATAAATATCATTCATTTATTTATTTTTTTCCTTTTATCCCACCTTGTTTATTCTCTCTTCAGTCTCATTTTTTGTAGGTTAATCCTCAAGAGATAGTATTCACCTAAAATATTTAAATATAACTTATGCTGACTTTTGTATTATCATAATAAGAATAAGAAGTGGTTTCTAGTAGATTCTATCTTCTGTCACGTATTTTAGGATTTTCTGTGTTATAGGATAAATTAGAACTTGCACTGGCGCTGCTATAGTTATTTTCCCTGCATATGTTTTCATATTTATCTGTCCATTTCAGTAAGATATTAAATATATATTGTGATTTCAACATTTTTAACACAAATCACGCCAGAATTCAGGCCTACACCTATTTTAAAAAAAGGTGGTGAATATTTCCTAACATGCCAAAACTGGAAATGTTTTTAGCATATTTGAAAAGAAAAAAGTCAGAAATCCGAAGTGTTATTTATCGATCAGGGAACCAAACACTGAGATCCGGGCCTACCGGTTTTGATGGCGTATTTGAGGGTAGCGCGACAGCTGATCAAGATATCATCCAGAGTCGCCGGCTCGTCCTGCAGCTCCCAGTTGTTCATCTGAAGCAGCTCGTTTGGATAATGAAAATCAATAACTTTCGTTTCCCGGTCGAAAGACTCCACGATGTAGGCCATTAAAATATCCACAACTTCCTGCAGGAAGGTCATTGTTTTGGTGTCACCGTCCATGGCAGGTAACAGGTCTGTAAATAAGAAATTAATAAAAGGGGGAGACATTTAGTGATTTATATGTCTGGGACTTTAAAAGATGGATCTGTGGAGAGGATCGGGAAAAAAACCTGTATCTTGGAACATTAAGATGCATATGTGTAGGCCATTAAAATGGGAGCGTTTTGGTGTGAAATTATCCTTAAGGCCCACAAATAAAAATAAAAACAGCTTTATAATATTTTTACAGGTCTAAAAATTGAAGGAAGTATTACATTTCTGCGACGTTCAACGCCTCAAACCTTCAGATTCTGCTGAAGGTGACCTCTCCACAAATAGTCCACCACTGCAACACACCTCTCTGAATATTGCAGATATTAAATGTAGACGTATAGATACAGATGATGATTTATTTCACCCAAAGAGGCGCATCTTCTGTCATTTGTTTCATTTTTCATGTTATGTATTTTATTGAATAAAGCGGATCACATCTTGGAAAATCAATAAAAATGACATTTTATGGAAGATTATTAACAAAAAGTGGATGCGTAAAATGTCAAATGCAATACATTAAAACAACTCTTTTATTTGAAAAAGAATCCCTACACTTACTATTAAAAATAGCTTATTTATGGCATGTTTACACTGAATAAATCACCACAACCACGAGGCAAGGCCAAGTTTAGACTCAGTTAGACAGACCAGGAGTCCGCCAGTGATAGAGATCCAGGTTTACAGCGTTGCTTTTTGTACCTGTTGAATAGAGGTCGGAGAAGACCACAGCAGCTTTGGTGCAGTTGCAGGATTTGTTGCAGCCGCAGGTGCCTGCAGCTTCTGTCTGTGGCGGCTGCTTGGCGGCCGGATCGGCGGGTTTCTCCACTTCCCCGACATTGAGCAGCGCTTTGGACACCACAAAACAGCAGTGAGATATTTTTATTACTCTGTTGACAAGGCCGTAAATATGATGATAGAAATAACGGGGCACGTCGCCTAAATAGCGTCTCCCCCTCCACACCAACCCACCCCAGCGCCTCGTCTCTCACCCCCACCCGCCCCACACACACACACAC
>NW_023339650.1:16643552-16677157 GCF_004916995.1 Morone saxatilis
CACACACACACACATTCTCCCTCCGCTGTGAACCAACATACCACATAATTTCGATCCAATTCCTCCGGAGAATTTCTGGGCCGCCGCTTGGCACCAAGCCCTGGCTGGAAGAGAGAAGGGATAAATCAAATGAGGGATGAACAGGCTTCAGGTTCAGAGTCCAACTTTACGATAGCAGCCGAAACACAAGGAGCGCCATGCAAGTTGTAGCAAAACAAGCCTTTAGACCAAATTCCTGCACCCTGCGGGGTGAAACAAGAAAAAAAAGACAAGGTGTAAAAGGCAGATGTGTCGAATATAAATACAGCAGGCCTGTTTGGTGTGCACTCGGCGGCTGTAACGCCAACTGCAGCGCACTGGCTTTGAGACAATGCACTGGAATTAGTGCTGCGCCCCGTCCATCAGAGGTGTTTTTTTGAAGACAAAAAGCCACTCACGCGTACTGGGGCTCTGACTCCCGGTACTGGCCCCCGCATTATCTCCGCCAAGAGACCAGAAACCGTGTGCTGCCATTGTTGCCGGTAGTTAGGAGCTGCAGGAGACACGGAGACCGACAGAGCCCATCCACACGCGACGACCCGGAGCTGTTCAAAGCTGATGTGGTGCTGAAGCTGACCAGAGCTCTCCGACTGCTCAAAATCCAGCCGTGCATCCGACGGACGCGTTATGCTGCAGAAAAAGCCCCCTAAAGAAATCAAAAGGTTTGTGGGAGAAGCACACCAAAGGCGTCCACGGCGCGCTCTCTCTCTCTGCAGGCGTCCACAGGTGCACGAAAAAGCAGCGTCTTCCCACAGAAATCCGCAAACACTTCACTGACTTCACCGGCGCACTCTGTCAGCGCTTCCACACACACACACACACACACAGACACACACACAGAGCGACGCTTCTTACTTCACTGGGGAAATGTAGTGCGAGAGGAAGTTCAGGTGCAGTCTTGCTTTGGATGGAAATGTGCAAAGAAAAATAAAGAAAAAATGGTGGGAAAAGTGCTTTCAGTAAGCGGCTATATGCCACAGCTGCTGGTACATATGCAGCACAGAAGCCATGTCTAATTGCATCTAGCCTAAATTTCACGTCACTACAGAAATCCCGTCGTGATTCTCTTCAAGTCATGACGAACTGCGTTGCGTAGTGCGTCGTGACTCCATACATCCCCAACACTTGGTCCCCTGCGTGCAGAACTCACCCTCCATACAGACAGTCAATGCCAACTAATTCATCTGCCCACCAATTGCGGATCTATTTCTTGGAGACCGGCGGCTCTAATTGCCCGCCTCCGGTGGAGGAAACAGCGGGGCGGCGAGTGCGCACGAGTCCCTCCTCTCTCCTTTCAGTGTCGGGGCTCGTTACTCCAAAGTATTTATTAGGCTACTCGTTACTTCTTAGTTACTTGTTTCCCACAGCTCCTTTTTTTTGTTGCACCACTGCGCATTTGGGTTTTTTTTTTTTCACTATAAATATCATGATTATCCAGGACTTTCTTGGTATCCAGTGTTTTGTCACCTTAAAATAAGATTAAACTCTCAAATTATAAATCCGGATGGACACTGGTTTGTCGATTCTGGATAAGGTAAAATAATAATTATGATAATAATAATGTTAGGAAAACAGAAATTTTGATAGTATATGGCCTAATTCCACACATTACCCGTTACAAATTACAATATTACAATCCACACCCTGCGCTGGTTTCTTATCGTTTATCCATGAATGAGAGCAAACGGAGCCTGCGGGCATAGCCACATCTGTTATGATTTATGAATGCAATCGCCAACAATCATTTAATGCCAAATAACACAGATTAAATTGAACCCTTTTGGCAAAGCCATGATAAAACTGTAATATGTGTGTGTGGTGTTACAGTAAGTCTGTGGTTCTCCACTGAGGCCTTATAGTGAATTCATAATTTTTGTAAGGCTTTAGTTCTGCAAACCTAACTTAAGTGTTTTTCAAAATAATAGCTTTTTTTTTATTTGTAAAAACACATACTGTTCCTCCTCTCTATTGGACCCAACCATTGTCTGTATCTGCTCATCCTCTGCAGGGTTTTGGGCAGCTTATGTCCTAGTTGTTTCTTCCTTGCTATCTTGTGTTTTGTCTGTGTTTTATTTGTCTGTATGTGATTTTTAGCGCCAGTGTGTGCAGTCAGCATGTCGGTGGGGATTCACTAACACTCCCTGTGGGGTTTTTTCTCCTTTAAAATGTCATATAAAGGTCAGAGGTTGAATCTCAAAGATATGCTAAAGCCAGTATGGAAAAGAAAGACTGCGTGAAGAGGAATTTACAGGAGCTGGTTTGATAGCAACATGATACAGCTGATTCTGCTTATCTTGAACCTTTTTCACAGAATTAAGTTGTTCATTTGAAATGAAACACCACAAGGATGAATTTGATATATTTTATGTTTAAATGAACAAAGCAGAGAAGACAATGTACATTTCTTACATCATGACAACACTGAAGCTTATTTTCCAAAGATAAGTCCTTCAAAATGGATGGAAAAGCAAAGTATTCAAGTGTAAGAGCATGGCTTTTTTAGTTATTTACATGAGCTATAGATATTTTACACAATTCCATCAGATGTTTAAATGGATATTGACAACCTCAAACACAACATTTAACAAACAGCATTGAAACTGAAAATACAGGAAAATGAGCAAAAGTAGCAATGTCTAGTTTACAAATTACATAAATAAAACCTTCATTTACAGCCAGTTTTAAGCGTGAAGCATTATTTACATTTCCTTGCAGTCAGTGATTCCATTTCCATAAACAGTTTTAAGGTTTTTGATCAAGCTGTGATGAATCAAATACTCATATATCATAGATCATGATACATGCTAACAGATTGCAGCATAATGTGCATCAGGCTTCAGATTTGGACAGGTTGTGTGTCAAATGGCTAAAGAGCTGAATCCTGTGTTCAGTACTGTTTGATGAGCTTCCGTCTCTGGGAGGTCTTCCTCAGTAGATGTCTGAAGTCGTACGGATTGTCGTCAGTATGGCTCTCCG
Source organism: Morone saxatilis (assembly GCF_004916995.1). Taxonomy (NCBI): domain Eukaryota; kingdom Metazoa; phylum Chordata; class Actinopteri; family Moronidae; genus Morone; species Morone saxatilis. The sequence continues at coordinate 16,646,568 of NW_023339650.1, forward strand.
CGGAGGGCATTCTGGGAACAGAGCGTCTGTCAGCACGACACAGGAGAGAACAAATTCAACACAAAGTTAGAGAAATGGAACCAGAAGAAAATCAGAGTGAGAAAGGAGATGAAATGAGTCATGTTGAGAGGAAAGATTTCATATTGTTTATTATCCTCAGTGATCATTTATCATGAACGCGGGCTGTCTGATGGCCAGGCAGGACTGAAAAACAGATTAAATTTGTATGTGGATTTCTTCAACATCTGTCTTTTGACCAGCTGGAATACAGCATGCAGGTGTGACACTTTTTGGAAGTACTCACGATTGCTGTTCTTACATATAATAACAGGCACACGCAGATAAAACTTGCTCTGCAACTGTTTGTGGGATACATCCTCTCTTAATGATTATTTGTCAAAGCCAATTTTCTGTAACGTTAATTAGATTATTATGGGCATATCTCAGTTTATGTTACCATCTAACATTTAAAAATTAAAATGTTTGCTTTTACCAGTAGCTGACAGAGTGACCATGTTAACACAAATTAAAATATCACTGAGTGCAGCCTTTTTAATCAGTTTATTGAACAAAACAATTTAATTTTACAGCATAACTTTTACTGTACTTTGTGAATAAGCTGCATTGTTTTCTTGCAAGTTCATTGCCTCAGTGTACACAAACTTTAAGTCAGATGACAGCTGGAGGAAGATCAAAGAGGGAATTTACAACCTCAATCTGGGTCACCTGAGCCAGTTCCAGTCGCTTTTGAAAATCATGAGATGTGGTTGGTCCCAAAAAGCTAGTGAGAGCACCTTTGAGTTGAGATACTTTACTGTCACAAATTAAAAAAAATATATATGATAATGGGAATTACAGTGTCTCAGCATAAAAGGACATAAAGGACATGGAATACCTGTTGTCACTGGCAGGTTTTAGAGGCTCTGGGTCAGTGACGGCCCGCTCTCTGGTCGGTCTGCTTGCAGCATCTGGTCTCAGCTCTGCAGGCTGCCTCATCTCAGGGGTGTCACTGAGGGACGTGTCCTCTGTGGAGATGCAGGGTTCAGACCTGCTGGTGGGCAGTGACCGATAGTACTGGTCATCCACATCCAGCAGCTTTCCTGGACTGGAGCAAGAACAGAAGGGGTAGATGGACGTTGGAGGAGGACAGACTTGGTGTCAATCGGACATTCAGTACTCGTTATTTTTGGACAGTCTAAACCTATAGTGGTCATTTTAACGAAAGACATCTGGTGCCAGGTCTCTTCTGAAATATGTAGTTTTGTTTGATTGACTTCCCTTTATTAATGTCCTCAGTTACATATTGTTAACACAGTACTATAGGTTGCATGTGATAGGAAGTGATTTTGTAAACCAACAATGCATTTCAGCCTTTGTCATGTTCCTACCAAGCAATAAACATAGACGCTTTCAGACTCCTCCTCCTACAGGTAAATGACTGAAATCAAGACCTTTTCTCCCATTGAGACTAAGCTGGACATAAAATATCTCAATATATCGATACAATGCATTTTTAATAAACACAACAGTGTGTATCAGATGTACTTTTTACTTTTATTAATGTTTTTATGTTTTGTGAGTTGTACTTTTATGACACATGAAACTGGAGACAAATTTCCACATGGACAATGAAGTTTTCATATTCGTATTTGTATTTATACAGGCTTCAAGATTTCCTGTTCTAAATGAAAAACATTTTATTGTTTTTTTGTATACTAACTTTGAAGAAATACTGCAAATTGTATTTATTCGACTTCTGATAAGTCTATAATTTATATATTGTCTTTTTATTCATGATATTTTAATGTCCAGCATCTCTTTAAGAGGGGACACACCTGTGATCTATTGCCTGTTTTCATGTTAATGTCCTGGTAGGACCTTAGATTGAGATACGTCTTTGGCTTGACAGTTAACTGGCCCACAAACCTACAATCTGACCTTCATATGAACAGAAGCCAGGAGGAAAAAAAGAGAATTTCCATGTGGAGATCAATGCGTCTCACACATTATTAACATATGGTGACGACTGCTATTGGAAATCAGTGTCTTCATGACTACAGTGCTGCAACATCAGAAGGTGTCAACGTTGCCCAATAAATTCTGATGATCTAACAATGTGATGAGTTTGAGGCCCGACCTGACCTTATAACCACAGACATGCAATCATCCCACTGATGAATCATGATCAATGTGCTGTTCTGAGGCTGAAATGAAAATGTCTCCTTGATTGTAATTACAGTATCTCCCTCTTCTCTGGGCAACTGGCTGAATTATGTGATAAATAATGGTCTAAGAGGAAAACCTTGATGACATTGAGCACTTTTTTCAGTTTTTAAACACAGATCTGGATCAGTGCATGAAATACTTTAATACAGTAATATTGAAGTTAAGTACAGCTTGTAGGCTAAAGTGACCAAAGTTGATCATTTTATAGTTATAGTACAAGTTTCTGACAATAATAACCCATGCTGGTACACTAGATAAAGTGTTTGAAATGTTTTTGGTTAAACCTTTCCCCTTTTCAGAGACTTTAAAGGTCAGGTCTTCTCTAAAATATCTTTTGTTGTATCATTATCCTAATGCCTTTAGTGACCCCCTTGCTTTACCTCTAGTGCTACCATGAGGTTGAATTCTGTGTTTTTTCTGGAAATATCTCAACTGAACTGAATCTGGTTCAGATATTCATGTTCACAACCTGGATGAACTTTAATAAGTCTGGTAATACATTTAAACAATAATGTTTCAGCTGGTGTCAAAATGTGTATTTCTCCAATATTTTGGTTTATGATCAAAATACCTGTATCTAGTACTAATTAGCTAATGTTAGCATGCTAACGCTAAACTAAGACAGGGAACATGGTAGACATACCTGCTACATATCAGAACTTTAGGATTGCCATTATGACGTTAGCATTTAGCTCAAAGCCATGCTCAACCTCACAGAACAGCTACCATAGCTATAGACTCATATTTATGAATTTCAGTTGATGAAATTTGAGCTTTAGTTTTGTATTCTGTATATGCTATCCTTTTTTTCTGCTTAGGCCTTATTCAGCCACCAGGGGACCAGTTCGGCCCTGGTAGCTGAACCAGGACTGGTTCAGGGGCTGGTTCCTCCCTGGTTCGCTGCTCATGCTAACAAACTACTGTGGCTGCTATCAGAAACATAAGACATTGCTTTCCCTGGTAAGCGGGAATTTTCCAGAGAAATGGCATCGACATCAAGTGTTAAAAAGGCAAATACGAAATATTTTATGAGCTGGCAATGGGTTGAATCACTGTTATGTCACATCTTTAGATACAGGGTACCAAATAGACACGTAATAGATCATTGCTTTGATACTGGCAATACAATAAAGATATTTGTAGTTCACTATCACTGTTTTCTGATTATCTCTGCCTCCCTTTTTCTCCTTTTGTATGTCTTTACTCCCATTTACTATCATCACCTCTCTCTACTCCTCAGTTTCCTCTCCTCTTACCACCCACACTCTCCCATCTCCCATCCTCCTCTGCTGTCAGCTTTGGCCTAAGATGCTATCTTTTCTGCTGACCTTCTCATCCTTAATGATGCATGTAAACTGCTCCTGTCCATCGCTGGCTTTATTTATCTCCTAACAAATTATTACCCTTGATGTTTAGCGCTGTGTTGCACCGTGTGTGTGTACAACAAGGTGTGTGTGTGTGCCTCTTCAGACTGCTGTGATAAAGTACCCTGGCCCTTACTTGTTCAGCCAGCCCTATCGGTCTATCTTCACCCCCTCACTCTGGGCGGTACGCTCACCTTGTGGCCTCTACAGCACATACATATGCATGAATACACACATCCACACACACTTTCTTCTTGCTTTTTTCTTCTAAGATTTGATCTGCAGGTTACATACCAACATCCCAAATATTTGTGATACCTAACATTACGTTTCACTGAGTATACTTAGCTAATGTAACCATGGTGAAAGATGAGGCTAATTAATTTAACTGAGGATGGGTGTGATGCTGCAGATCGTTAAGTTTGGACCCAGACACTGTCCTTATGTTGGTGCCGGGCTACAGTCATTACTCTGGACCCTGCGTGCCAAGCAGGCAGGCAGCAGGCCAGCCTCTTAAAACAGTGGTGATAGGTTGTTAAAATGAGGTTGAAATAAGAACCGGCCACTTACTCCTCTTTCCTGGGCTTGCGTTTATCATCCTGGACAGACCTCTGAGTGGAGAGACAAGGGGAAGGACAGATTACTACATGTCAGTCAAACACTGCTAATCTCTGTGTTCAGGTAAAGCAAAAGAAAGTGGTTTTAGAACAGTGGTTCCTAACCTTTTTAGTTTGTAACCCCTCAATACGAAGCAAAACGGCTATTTGGTCCATTACGGGTTGCATCTGTTTACAAGTTATGACCATTTTAGCTATGCCAGCGACACGGATATGAATAGAAATGTTGGTACCGCTTTGGCCCAGACTGAAATATCTCAACAACTATTTGATAGCTCGCCATATAATTTTGCACATATAGTCATGGTACCCAGAGGATGAATCATTATGACTTTGGTGATCCCCAGACTTTTCCTGTAGCACTCCAATAAGGTTGAGAGTATCAGCAGTGTGCTAGCTCAAATTCTACTTCACACAGATTAAAATAAACTAGTTCAAGTTAATAGTTGACTATTTTTAATTTATAACTAGGTTCACAGCCCCAATAAATGTGACCCCATGTTGGGAACCACTGTTTTGGATATTTGTGAAAGATAGAGCAATAGAGGCATTTCTAAAATATTAAATGTCATTAACTTAAAGTTTTTTAGGGACTTTTGCTCCAATACATGTGATCAGATTTGTAAGGGAGTAATCAAGCTATTAATCAATCATGTTTTTGTAGTGTACTACAATAGTGGCACAATTATTGCTAAAGTTTCTTACTCTTTATCAAAAGTTAGGTCTTCATTAGCAGTTCATTAAACTATTGATTAAATTCATTTTACTGTGTCTACAGTAAAGGTAAACTAAACAATAGTGACAGCATTGTAAACAAACCTTAAGTGCTACGAAAGGAGCTACTCTGCGCTGAGCTATTGTTCGCTGAAATTATGAAACATTACAAATAATTGCATAAGTAGAACAATTAATAAAAAGGAACTGCTTAAAGAACATGAAAAACATTGCTAAAGATATTATTATTTGTCAAATGTACTAAAGAAACTTTTCCAGACAGCTTTGTAATAGGCTGATATTTCTTGCCTTGGGAACATATGTACTAGGAAGAAAAATTGTCAATCAATAGTTCATTGTGGAAGCCAATAGCTGGGGAAGTAGTTACAGCGTCACATGGAAGCAGACAGCAGTGCTTTGTTGTAGTAAATATCTGAAATCGTTCTCCATCTCTTTCTATGACTCACATGAATCAAATTGTAATAGGTGGAGTCCTCTGGTGTGTTGAGGGTCTTTGGCTGCTGGGTTCTGCGGGGGGTCCTTGACAATCTCTTGTCAGCTGGAAAGTAACAACGATGGTTAAAACTTGTCTATTTGTTCAGAGATAAAAGACACCGGGGTAGTGATGTGCTATTTCTTCCTGGTAGAAGTGTAGACTGGGCACTGACCTTAAATAAACCTTTACATATCATCATTGCTTTTAAAATAGTATTTATTATTTTGGTGTACCCATACACCAAAATAAACCTTATTACTTCCTAATACTTACTAGTCAGTCCAACTTCCAACGTATGTCCTACCTTAAATTTAAGTAAATATGGTGATAATGTCTACAGAAACCTGTGACCTTTATAGCATGATGTGAAGTGATCTGGTGTTTTTTTTTCCCTGTGATGGGATTTGAAGGAGGTTTGAAAAAAGTGCAGCAAAACACTTTCAAATAGCTCGAGAGCCAGTGGGATCAATACATACATGGTTGGTTGGGTTACAGAAGAGACTGTTGACTGTGATCTACCACAATGCTGACCTTTGACTTATGACTTTGACTTAATGCTTATTGAACTACCCTCCATACATATTGAAGTTTAACCCTAAGGCCTTTGGTAAGTGTGAATTTTCCAACAGAGATTATGTGAAACAACCTTTGACACCAACAAAGTGACCTATAACTTTGTGACGATCCATGTTCGATTCCCCGCACTGTATTGAACTTAAAGAGAGAGGTGGGTTTGTGACCAGCTGGGCAGCTTTTCACATACAACATCCTCCATAATGTAGAGGATGTGTTGCAATTTATCATATTTGTTTGGGACTGATGTACTGTTACGATATTCCTCTTTGGGCATGTGATATTACACTTATAACATATTACAATGACCTTTGCTTGCTGCTGATTATTAATCACTGTTCATGCAAGGGAAAACACACAGCAAAAAACAATCCATCATGTGCAGCAGCTTTAAGGTAAAGTAGGTGAAAAGTTTGTAATATTATTGAACAACTTCATCTAAAGGTCATTCTGTATTGCACAAACGAGTAAAGCCAATTTCACACCCCCTCTTATTAATTCCTGCCATAATTGTTGGAAACGCTTGCTCACAAAACGTGATTAACATTTGATGACCTTTCCCATGAAGAACAATTTGACTGGCGTTCCTCTGCTTTCATTGTGTGTGTCACAAATGATTCTGATCAAGTTTATTATGTTAAAGAAATTTACAAGGACAGCTTAGGACTGTTGATGGAGAAATGGGGCTGAGAAGCATAATTTCGTAGGGAGTTGCAGTAGCCTTTGGAAATAACACAGATAATTCATTCTGTTTTACCTCAGGCAAACTGCTGTGCTAAAGAAAAGCCTGTAAAGGGCAAACATGCCCAGATTAAAGGAACACTCTGCTCTACTAGAAACTCTCTGTGGAGTAATGCGTGTGTAATGTTTGTTAAGAATCACTCTTAACTGAACCGTATATTTGTCATCAAAATAAAATCTGATCTAAGCAGATGTACATCTACAACTGCATATTGAAGAAATAGCTGGACATTTTAATATCATAACATCAATAATACTGTCATATCAAGCTAGAGCCAGCAACTGGTTAGCTTAGCTTAGCTGGAAACAAGGGCAAACAGCTAGCCTGGTTCTGCTTTTAAGTTAACAATCTGCCTACCTCGCTGGTACCTCTCAAGCTCCCTAAACCTACTACAAGGAGTTTTTAACTTAAAGATCATGCTTTAGACAAAAACTATGGAATGAAGTATGATTATGGTTAGGAAAATTAAAACACTATGTTAAAGTGAGAGTATGTAACATTTGAAAAAATAAATGAAATCTTCATCTACATATGAGAAGTTTAATTTAAGCCATAAAATGCTTTACTAACTTCAACACACTTTCTCTGTTGCAACCTTATTTGGTCTGGTATCACCGGGAGCTTATGGTGGCTAATGGTACAAAATGATGATGATGTCTTTAAAGCTACTGACTGAATAATGGGAAATTGAATGAAATTCAATTTATCGTTTACCACAATTGGCACTGTGAAGCCAGTGTTAAACAAAAATTATGAGTCGCAGTTGGTTAACATTAGGGAAAGACTGTGGTTACTTTAAAAAAATCCAGTCTGCCACATGAAGTTGAAGTTACATACTGTGGGCATGTAGCAAGACCAACTGAACTTCTTATATGAGTTTTAATTATAAATCATCCAAAAACTAAAATATTTAAAAGACACTGAAAAATTCTGCTTTATATTTTGTAATAAAAATCCACAAACAATAAAATACCCACAATGCCAGCCAAGGAAAGTAAATTATTGTTATTATTACATTATTTTCTCACAACATCTGAACCCACAATGACGGTGAAATTTTAGCTGCCAGCTTCGTTTTGCAAAGATGGTGAACTTTAATTTTGCTGTCTCCCCCTCGCTCGCCACCTCAAAGCAATTACCCCTATCACCTGTGCAAATCAAATTTTATTTTTGATGACACATTGGGTAGAGAAGCGCTTCCTATTTTGGCACTTGACTTTTCCCAGGTTTCCTGATCTAATCGAGCCTCACGAGAGAGAAAAGAGAACAGCGTCGATAACAATCGTCTTCATCTGTGAGACGACGGTAATACAAATCTGTCCTTTATTCTGTCCAGAAAACATCAAACAAGAGTTTAATAAAAAATACTGAACTAAACATAATCTTTTCTTTCCTTTTTTTTAGTGTGGCAAGAAATGCACAGTTTCACTCTTACATGGGTGAATGTGAACTCCACCTCAGTAAAAGACAAAACAAAGACGGAGAAGGATGAATACACCAATAGAAAAAATAAATTTCCTCATCAGACAGGCAGCCTGTCTTTCTTAACTATTTTATGGCTCGAGACTTCAAAAACAGAACCAAAAGAAGCACATTAACCTCGGGTCAATACGTGCCAAACATTATGCATTATATTTATTGCTTTATAATCTCTTTTCCACTGAGCCAATCTCAATTGTCTTACTTGATTGCTGATTCGGGGGAACAATGCCATTGATTGCTTTTCCTCTCACAAACATGCCATTTTTCTCTGGGTTTGATTGATGGGCCTGGATGATCTCATTTAACTTCTGCTGCAGGGCCAGAAAATCCTGAGAAGTCTTTGTGATCTGTTGAAGAGATTTGACAATAAACAATATATGAGTGAAAAGAAGGGCGAGTTGGAGAGTTGATAAAATGTGTTTATTCATTTTTACCTCTTTCGAGAAGCTCTCTAGTTGCGCAGCTTCTGACTGCGCTGTTTGCTTGTTGGCCTTCAGGTTCTTCCTGTCCTTGTACCCTCTGAAGTTACTCTGGATCTTCACTGCAGCCTGCTCTTCCTCCAGTCTCTCTTTTTCAGCATCTGTCTCCTCTTTGTGCTCTATCACCACGTCAGTAACATCCACAACCTCCTCCTCTGCCTCTTCTTTAGTTTCCTCTTCTGCATCTTTGGCAACTTCTTCCTTTGTTTTCTGCTGCGTTTCTCTCTCTGCTTTCAGTTTCTTTCGGTCCCGATGGCCTCTGAAGTTACTCTGGAGGACAGTAGCAGCTTTTTCCTCATCCAGTCCCTCCGGGTTCTCTGCAGAAGGCCCCGACTGGGATTCTGGCACTGATTCTTCTGTCTGCATTACCTGCTCTTCTTCTATTGGAGGTTCTGGTGTAACTTCCTTTTTTTTCTTCCTCTTTTTAGGGATCTTTCCTTCCTCCTCGAGTCGTTTGCGCTCCTTGTGGCCGCGGAAGTTGCTCTGAAGCACCACAGCTGCTTTGGTCTCGTCTTGGTCTTCTAACTGGATATCAACTGAAGAAACATCTGCCACATCTTGAGCTTCCGTTGATTCTTCTTTTTTTGTGATTTCCTCTGCAGCTGTAGGGCTGCTCACTGTGGGCACTTCTTCTTCACCAGTTTTGGCTTTCTGTTTCTTAGCTGGGATCTTGCCTTCTTCCTGCAACCTCTTCCTCTCTTTGTGACCTCTGAAATTACTCTGGAGAACAGTGGCAGCCTTGGTTTCTTCTTCAACTTTGACAACCTCTTCACCTGCAGCCTTTTCTTGTCCAATCTCCTCCTTCTTGTTTGCCTCCTGCCCTTCTTTTCCAGCATCTGCTGCAGGTATGTCCTCAATCACTGCTTCATCTGCCACTTCTGTATGTTCATCATCTGGCACCTGTGTGTGATCACTGTCATCATTCTCCTCAGCTTCATAAGTGCTTTCTTCATCTTCCTCATTCTCCTCTTGTTTATCAGCTGTTTGTTCTCCTTCCTCTGCCTTGCTGCCTGTAGGGTCTTGCCCACCCTCTTGTTCCTCCACTGCATTTGGTGGTAACTCTAATTCAGCCCCAGCCATCGTTTTTTTTCTCTCCTTAAACTTTTTTCTCTCTTTGAAGCCTCTGTAGTTGCTCTGGAGAACCACAGCCGCCTTAGTTTCCTCTTCATCGTTCTTGGTTTCGTTGTCAGGAGCAGGGGCATTGGTATCTGGTTCAGTAGTCTCTTCCTCTTTTTCTTTAAGGGCTTTCTCTTCTTTCTCTTTCTCTTTGGCATCCCTGCAAACAAAATTTGGCACATCTTTGTCAAAAAACAAACCATTTTTGTTGTCAGCGCTATATATTGTGTGAATTTCTTCTCTCTCATACCGTTTCCTTTTGAAGCTTTTCCTTTCCTTGTGCCCTCTGTAGCGGGCCTGAATCTTGGTTGCAGCTTTGTTCTTCTCATCGACCAACGCGTTGTATTTCTTTTTTGCAAGATAGCCCCTGCAAACTGAAGAAGACAAAAAGGGAAACCATTGTAATACACAGTAAAGCTTAGACTGTGGTGGATAACTGATTTCCATGTTCTTACCAGCTTGAAACTGGGTGATGAAGGCCTCCAACTTTGCTTTGCTTTTTTCATCAGCCACCCTCTTCCGAACCTTTTGACCCCTGTAGGCTGGAGTGTGAATAAAAACCATGAAAAACATTAGAAAAATGACTTATTCATGTTCTAGTAGATAACAGCTGTACAGAGTGTGCAGTTTACAAACCTGACTGCAGCACCAGAGCACTCTGCTCTCGCTCTTTTAATGTCCGCTGGTAACGCTTGGCTCCCAGCCAGCCTCGGACGTAAGCCTGGAGCAGAATGATCCGTTGTGTGGCCTGCTGCACCATCAGGTTCAGATGTTCCACGTGGTAGTACTTGAGGAACACCTGCGAGTAGGAACACACATAAAACACTTTACTCATCATCACATCAATTTTATTTTGGATTTACTAATATTGCAATGAAACAGTAAATTGCTTTTTTTCTGTGCAACTACTGCTTAAGCTACAAGTTCCTTCTATTAAGGTGGCACCTGTTTGCAACAGAGTGCAGTGTAGCACATAATGTTCTTTCTCATGCTTGTCTGACTTGCTAGAAGAATTTCAGAGTGTTGCAGTAAAACTGCTTCTATGTTTGCGCAACAACAATCTTACTTACATTTTGTACAATAAAACTGGTAGAGTTGTGGAGTGTGAATGAATTAGGTGCAGTCTTGCTTTGCATGGCCTTGCCTTTATGTGGGCATAAAAATGTGTAATCAATACAAGCCATTATGTTGTCAGTGTTATTGGGAAGCTGTTGTACACAGTAAGTGAATGTCATGGGGTTCTACTTGGCCTTTTTAGTGGTGGTTTAGTTGCTGAACTAATTTGAGATATTAATATTTCCAGACTGCTACTCAACATACAGTATCACACGCTGCTCTGGTTTATTTGTTACTGTTTATAGTCATGCTGCTCCCCCATAGACCACTCCAAAGAATGTGTGAGTTCTGATGCTGTTATTGGCGATGTTTAGTGTATGAAACATTCAGGAAGCAGCTTCTCATTTATACCCAATTAAAAGGAAAAACAGTAAGCCATATCAGCTGTCATTAACTAAATGTTAGTTCCATGACTAACTTAATAACAGGTCAGAATGACTGTTTGCTGTTGTCAAGTCTTCTCTAGTAAAATCATCAGTTGATTGTATCTTGTTTATTTCAGGAGTCAGAATTTCCCAGTCAGAATGTCATTCATATTAAATCAATAAATTGAGCACATCAGTTGTTATTTCTGGATCTTGTGAGTTTTAGTTATTTCTAATTTAAACGCAGATGTAAATAGGTTCACTAAGAGGTTTGAAAGGATTCCGATTGGATAAAATTGTATCAAATGCCAAGCGTAATTGCAAAAGCCTAAAAACAATTGGTTGTTTGAAAAGGGATGTAGTTGTGAAACACAATGCAATACTGGCCTTTTTTATAACCTAAATGCATCGTTTCAAAATGCTTTAGTAATGTCCCAGTTAAGCCAGATTGCCCCTAGGCACTTGTGCCCCTAAAAATATAAGCCTACAGCCCTGCTACTTCAGTTCCTTCATACTACATAATCAAACGTAGAGCCGAACAATACATTCAGTTAAATAAAATGAAACATCTCTACTCACCTTAGTCTTCCCCATTGCCCAGTTCTCCAGCTTTGCCTTCTCCATGATTGCAGCACATGTTTCTTGAGTCGCAGCTGGCTCCTCGTGAGCATGGAAAGCTAAGATGTAATACCTGAAACAGACAGCGGAATCAGCTAATTCTAAAACTGACACTAATACAAGGGCCAACACACATCATGCACTGATTTTCATTTGATGATCTGCTTCCTTCTGAATGAGCCTTGAAGTGAGAGCCTGCTGACCTCTTTATGAAGTTAGCAAACAGGATGCGGTGAGAGTAGCCCTGCCGTCTGATCTTGGCAGTCTCCAGAACTCCAGTGTATCGCAGCTGAACTAGGACCTTCTCCCGGTCAAACTTGTTGGACTGCCGATCGTTGTTTGGTTTGATACAGCGAACAAAGTGAGGCTGCCCTGCCACCATCTTGGACAGCAGGTCCATCAGAGAGTACTGGAAAGAGTAAAAGAAGAGGGAAACCCATGAGGCAGCTTTATTAAGGGTTTATGTAACAATTAAAAGGTAAGGAAACTAGTCTTACTCTGAAGTAGGAGGCCACTGTCTGCGTTCTCATGTTGGTGGTTTCTCTTGGGTGGTAAGGCGTGTCTCCAGGTTCTCCTGGCTGAACAAATAAACATAAAGCTAGTCAAAAATCACAATAATTCATGGCATACTGTATGTGTCTACAAACTAATGCCTTTACATTCAACTTTATGAAAAGCAAGGGAAAAATTTAGGACAATGCACATAAGGCCAATTGGGTAGTTGAGCATAACAAGACGAAATGAGAGCGCTGGCTGACATAAAGTTTTTAACAGTATTAACAACTGTGTCAACTGAAGCACACCTGCAGAAGATTCACATCTTTAAAATTGTAATGTAAGTGATATTTTCATTACAATTTTTCTGTATACTACTTTTTTTTATCCTTCTTTGAAAAATCACCGTTTGCATTTGCACTGTGTCATCGAGAGGTGCATGAAGCAAGCTTTTTTTTTCAGGAGTGTGCTTTAATTTCCGAGAAGGCTGCAAAAGAGACGCATAAAATGTATAAACAAAAAAAAATAACAAGTGCCAAATCAAGAGTATGGCCTGCATGAATACAACTCCAAGCTATTACTTCAAAAAGTGCTCAGTTAAAATCAGACAAATTCAAAATCATAAATGAAATGCTTAAAAACTGTTCTAATTAACTATGCGCTAACAAAAACTTACAGTATTTGCTCTCATAAAGACACCAATATGAATATAACACATTACACTTACAAATGTATTAACCTGTATCCAGCATCTATTTTTTAACAAGCTCTATGTCTAATTCTCAGCACTATTACACTGGGGGAAACCAGTTTATAGCAAGCCATCAGGCTAATACTGTTTATAGCATTTTGAATGCTCATTGTGCCTCTTAAGAGCAAAGCCTTTGATGAGCTTTTTGTCTAACATATGCAGATGAATGGAAATAGATTCAAGGACTCATCAAACACAGTTCATTTAAATCTAGCTACTGTCAATTGCTTTTAGGTGAGCAAATTGCCTCAAGCTTTATATTTAGCAGGCACTGCAATCGTGTAGTGCCACAATCTAAACGAATTCACTTGAGTAAGTCATTTAATTTCTTTAAAAGAAGTTCTTATTTGGCCATTGGCAACTGAAAAAAGCTCTGGCTGATTATTGAATACTTTGAATGCAAACTGTAAAGTTTTACTACTTTCTTAGGCAATTTCTTTGAAAAGTTTAAACTTAAACTAGTTATCAGCATGAGCCATGGTGCTATAAACATTCAACTACAATCCGAAAGAAATACATACATTCAGGGGGAGTGTTAATACATATAGCGCCCTACAAAGGTTGCACACATGCATGAGCACAAAGATATGTAGACATGTATAAATGTAGTGAAAAAAGCTTGCTTTGCATAAGCTATAAAATGGATTGTAACAGGGTTTAGTTGTCACTGATGCTAATAGAAATACAAACCATTTTAATCTATTTGTACGTTTTAGATCTAGAGCTAGTAAGGCTATCTACATTGGTAAAATAATAATCAAAAACAAACTGTATAGAAATATGTTGATTACCTCACTAAAAGAAAAAGAACTGTATAAAGTTAGGACTCCCATCTTTTGCGACAGAAATGGAGAGACAGAAACAGACAGAGAGAGGAGGACAAAAAGGAGACAAAAAAAGAGTAGAAATGAAAAGCACTGTAAAGACAAGAGATAATTGTAATTCAAGAGCAGTTTTTGGCTTTGGTAGTGAGAACAAGAACGAAAAAATATATTGAACAACTTTTCAGGGGAAGTTCTTGATGTAGAAGATAATACAGTGATAATGCAGACAGTGCTGTAAGTACCTTGGCGAAGGTGATGGTGCGTGTCGGGGTCCGCGGGCTGCGCATTGTGTTTATGCCTTTACCCTTGGTGTGGGCAAGGTTGCCTGTGAAATAAACAAAGGGGGGATCAGTTAACACAAACTGCCCTCACTCACCAAGGGGAGAGTTAGTAGTACATGTAAAAATAAAACACAGAAACGGGGCTGCGTGCATATTTTTTATCAGTTGGGATAAATGAATGAGGTTATTTTTAGTAGAAAACTGTCTAAAAGTCTGGAAAAGGGCCCTGTCACACTGAACACCATAAAAAATAAAAACTGATCATTTAATTAACTGAACTCAACGGAGCAGACACCAGAGGAGTTCACTCCTTTTTATATGAGCTTGATACGACAGCTTTAACACTACTTTAAGAGAGTTATTATGTGATTATTGGCTTTGTGATTCGATTTTGACAGAACTGGAAGTCTGCTCTGCCAACAAAGGTTACTCTCACTGCCAAGGCCAGCTTATTACAACAAAAGTCTGGCAGACAAGAGAAGAAAGCCTGGCTAAGATAGGTAACAATAGCCTGTTGTTTTACTTAGTATGCTGCTCACTGTATAAACTGCCTTATTGACAGGTTGTTGCAAACAACTTTCCTATTATTTTCTATTTTCTCAGGGAAAACCTTCTGTGCATCATGCAAAAAGAGCTTTTCTCCTCTCTACCTGTTTTGGTGAGGGGGTGGGTGACCAGCTTGCGAGTGAGCTCGTTTTCTGACGACCTCAGAAGCAGGACAATGTCGGCTGGTAGCATGTCCCTGTTCTTGGCCAAGAAGCCTGCAGCATTGTAAATCACCTTAGAGTTAGGTAGAGAGAGAGAATACTTATGTGAAGGCCAACGCACATCAAGTAGCTTCAGTTTAAAGTAAAACTTCCATGTACATATTGTCATAGTCAAATATCAATTACCTTTCCGGCGTAGTGGTGAATACCAAAGCCAAGGTCAACCCTCTTTGGTCTCCAGAAGCTTTTGGTCTTGAGGTTATCTTCAAATTTCTCTAAAATATCGAATAATACATTGGTTAATTACCCCCACAACCACTACGAATATGTTCTGTAGGGTAGATCAGAAATGTTTCGTTCTGTGAGGCTGGTAGGTAAAACAAACTTATAACATTGGGAGTAACAGGCTCCGTCAGCATTTTCAGAGCAAATAAAGGTTGTTCAATCGTAAGCTGAAGGGACTGACCAACGAGGGTCTGGTCGGTGGCCTGTGGGAAGCGACTCTCTTCATCCAGAAGTGAGAGCATTCCCATGGGCTTCTGTAAGAACAGGTCCAGGAGAGGTCGGTTGTCCTCATATTCAATCATCCGGGCATCCACCTCCTCGTTCAGGTACTCATCCTGTACAGAAATGGGAGATACTGTGAATAAAACCATGGATTCACAAGATTCTTTTTTTTTTTGAAAGGCTACCTCTTGGATGTACATGTTGTGTTGTATTATGGCCTAAAATGTTCTCATCAGGTCTAAATACTGTCTAAAGTTGGGTGGAAACATTAGTTCCTAATCTGTTCATTCCTACCCTTTTTCCCGCTCTTGTTCAGCAAACGCAGAAAAATTTTTGTATTTATTCAACATTTATTACTTTGTATTTTATATTTGTATTTGCAATTTTTATTTTATTGCTGTTTGCACCACATTCCCCTATGTTGCTGTGTCTAACTTGAATTTATCCTATGGGTACGGTGGCCGACAAGGGCAAACATGCTGCAAACGGCAAAACGCTTCAAACACCAAACGACGGGAATGATGCAAATCCAAAAACACCAAACACATAAAAACAAATCAACGAAACACCAGCAACAGAAAAATCACAGAAACGAAGCAGAGCAAAACTTAGCAACCCACAAAACAAATGCCAATAGAAAAAAGCTGCAAATTTCAAAAAAACACAAACCAAAAAACAACTGCTAAGAAGAAGAAACGTGCAAATTCGCTCCAACAAAACGGAAGTGCTGCCAGGCCACTAGGTGACCCGACCAAGAGAGGAATAGGGCAGACCCGAAGCATGAAAAAAGAAGAAGAAAGGAAAGTTGGCTAATTTTTGGAGAGGAGAGTAAAAATGTTATGTTTTCTCATACGCAAAACGTCTTTTTTTTAAAACTTTTTGGTGATTTTATGTAAATTATAAGTTTTGATGTGTTTTTGAAATTTGCAGCATTTTTCTTTGGCATTTGTTTTGGGTACTTGGTAGTTCTGTAAGTTTTGTGCTTCTGCTTCGTTGTCTGTGATTGCAAGCATATATTTCTGTCTGTTCGCGTTTTTTCATGTTGGAGTTTGTTTTTATGTGTTGATGTGATTTTTGGATTTGCCAATATTCCCAGATAGTTGAAGCCGTTTTGCGTTTGCGGCGCGTGTCGGCCACCGTATATGGGGGATCAAAAAAGGAACATCTTATCTTATCTGATCAATAGAATATCATGTTGGATTGATTCTGCAGAAGTGATTGAGGATATGTTTCCTGCTGCACAGCTGTAATAACAGAGCAGCTTTGTAAAGTCAGAAGCTGTTTTTTAGTTTTGTTTTGGTGCTGTTATGTCAGATGCAGGAATATCAAGTGAACCTTTAAATCCACCTTTAAAGCTGTTCTCTTTGCTTTAACTTTTAAATGTCATGATTGAATGTTCAGAGAGCCTAAACTTTTCATTAACTGGCCAACCATCAGCCAACCAACAACAAGCCAGAACTAGATTTTGTTGCCTCTCATTGCATTATACACCCCCATTCCCCCCTTTGGATAAATCTGGTCTGGAGGGCAAAGTAAGCTAAGACCTCCACTTTATACTCAGCTAACCTGATCACATCAGGTTGACTGACTCTCAGAGTTCCTAGTATGACTCAGCAACATTACCAGAGACTTCTATTCTGAGAGGAAAAGGACAAAATGGGAACAAACAACATCAAATCAGCGTGCCCATTCTAGCGTGACCTGCACACTGCGAAGTAAACGAGCCGCATCAGGAAATCTGCAGGGATGCAGGCATATTATGTCCACATGTGTAAACATATATGGAAACATATAGGTAAATCTGCTTCATTTCACTGTAGATGTGACAAGTTAGGTTATGCTTCTTAATCTCATAGCCCACTACAATTCCCTTATGCTCTGTATATATGGTGGCAGTATAGGACAAATGTATTTCTGGGCCTGGTGCCAACAATACCCAAGAGTGAGATTAAGTCAAACGCTAACTGTCTTCAACTCCTAATTGACCCTCGTTTGGGATGATTTATAGCTCCTCTCCATGGGTGAGACCAAATCATTTAACATTAGCAAACCATTCTCTGCCCCCCAAAGGCAGAACAAACCCACGAGACTGAATAAAGGGAGAATCGCGAACCTCATTCTCCCGTAAATAAAGACAGCAGCATATTTTACCCTTGTCATCTCTCTTAAAGCGCAGAGTGACAAATGATGACATGTTATCACCATTTAGATGGAAATGAGGGAGTACCAAGGTGAAAAATGCATAGAAAGCGCTTTCCAGGAGGGATTCAAGCACTCAGAAAGCGTTCTTTGATTTTACTGATAGTTTAGGGTAGATGCTGGCCCGAGCTTTTATATACCTGTTCCCAAGCAAATATGTGCTGGTTGAAGTAAAACTGGATCTGCTCATTGGCGATGTTGATGCAGAGCTGCTCGAAAGAGTTCTTCTTGAAGTTCTCAAAGCCAAAGATGTCCAGGATGCCGATGTTCAAGCCCTTGTCATCCTCTCTGGAGGTCAGAGGAATGAAAAGTCATTTACAGTTAAGTGTTTACTGGTTTTGTCATTTGTGTCAAATGACTGCAGTTCGGGAGCATCCCAGCTTCTCCAAAATGTCCGTCCTCTCTATCTAAAATCACAATTACTTTACACGAGTGCCATGTTGGCGGCTGACCTCTGGAAATGAAGGATTCTCTAGTTATGGTACCTTGTCACAGGTGGACTATGTCTGCAAGTTGTGACCAGTAAGACCCCAAGTACTTTTTTCCTTCTAAAATGTATTTATTTTATGTTTTAGAGGTCAACCACAAATTGAATCTGAAGGAAAGCTTTGATAAACACAACCCAGGGTTGTAAAAAATAAATATATAAATATGTATTAAGATGAAAACAAGACTAGAAGTCTACAGCCATGTTAGTGGGGCTGTAAGACTATATTTAGGTTGAACTTTGAGCTGAATGCTAATAAAAGTAAGCTTGTTCACCATCTTACTATAGTGTGTTAACATGCTAACACTTGCTAATTGTCCCTAAATCCATCCAATAGTCCATTCACTCTTAACAACAAAACAACAACCTGCTGGTGGCACTAGAGGCAATTTCATTAGCATTTATCTTCTGGGGACCATGAGTATCTTTACAAAATACCATACCTTTCTAATAGCTGCTCTAAAATGAAAAACATTAGTTTACTTTTCTGGATTTTTTCAGTAGACCTGGCAGTGATCTTATTGTGCAGTTTTTCATCCATACAAGTGTAGAAACTTTCTGAGATGACCTTATTTTGCATTCAAGCCAAACACATCACATTTTCTGCTCCTGATCTCACCCTATGCTGTCGGGCCGCAGCAGCGCGTTGATGCGGTTGACAATCCAGCTGAAGAGGCGGCCGTAGAGAGCCTTGCCCATGGCGTCCCTCACCTCTGCCGCCTTTTCCACCGTGTTGGGCCTGACGATTGTCTCTCCCCGGGCCACAACACAGTGGGAGGTCAGGGCTTCCTGGAGCTCGTCTGAGCGGATACACAGCAGTGATGCCACTAAGGGGACATTAGATAAGGAATGGGATGAAAGTTAACATTTCTAAAGTTGAATGAGTGCAAGCAATACATGCAGGGTGTGCAAATGTGCAACCTTAACTCTCCTCAGATATAAAAAATAATGTTTTAGAGTTCTGGGGTGCACAGAAAAATAAGTGACAAAGGACACTCATGCTCTCTTGCTTTGGATCTATAGTACCAGAGGAAAACAAAGTTCCATTAACTCTAACCATTGCCTAATGACTGTATGTTTGGTAATGACAATACTGCAATAGCCTGTTTGCACCAGTTGTTAACTGATTTCAGAAGAATAGTTTAATGGAGGAGAGCAGAAGGGAGAGGGGAAGGAGTGGGGATGTAGATGTCTCTCCTCTTACCGTTATCCAGGACAGAAATGTTAGTGATGTCGCTCTTGTCAGTTTGGTGCTCCGTGGCAACCGGAGAAAACTCGATATCGCCGGAGTTGAGGATGGCAGCCAGAGTGCTGTAAACGCTGCCCAGCTCCTGCAGAATTGATTGTAATACTTTATTACCTTAGGGTTTGGGAGACAGTATGTTGTCACCTTGATATCAAATAAAGTCAGGTACATTGTACAACCTCATGTACTGGTATATCTGGATGGAAATTTTAAAGATACCATAATGACTGTTTTTCATTACTCTATTATCAGCTAATATAACACAGTAGTACTTGAATTAGATCATTGTCATTGTTTGATGTGAGTTATTGCCATTGTAGGTGTTGCTGGTGGTCAGCACTCCAGCACATTAATCATTATTAGTATCTAAAATGAGTAATTTTTACCCTCAAATTAAAAACTTTTGTAAATATTTGAGCTCCCAACAAATGTGAGCGCTATGAAGGCTGATGTTTTGGAGGAGTTGTACTGTTTTTATCTCAATTCAAGTGCTGTAATATGGTCCATTATATTTAAATTGACCGATTAATCAAATGTCCTTTTATATAGGACGTAATGTTTTGTGTCCGGTCACAATGACAATGGCTTGTGTGGACTAAATATACAAGTTAATTAGCTAAAAACACAACGAAAAGAGCACCAGTTAACAAACCTTACATTTTACTGAGAAAACAAATAGGTTTGAGATGACATGTGGCAACAAAAGTAAATAAAATAAAAATAAACTCCTTTATTCACCTGAAGCGAAATTTGGAAATCTGTCTACTGGTTTAACCTGACACATGCAATATCTCTCCTAAAGGGCAGTTACTGTCTCAAGATAGATAAACTCAAAGATCCTCTTCATACACACTGATTTCATGCAAGACAAGATGTACTGTTGAAGAAAAGGTTTTTCATTCAGTACTGCCAAGTCATTACACGATAAGTACTATTGACGTGCAGATCCCAGAGGCAATCAGTTCTTTGAGCTTCATTAGCCTCCACAATGCTAACAGCTGACTGCCTACATGTGCCTGTAGCTTCATGCTCCATCACATGCCGTACAGTGGACGTGAGGAACTACTTGTGCGTTTTAAAGCGTATGTTTTGTATGTTTTTTCGAGCTTACTGGTATACCTACTTACTAGTTGTCTTTTAGTTATACACATATTTTAATATAATACATGAGTGTGAGAGCATGTGTGAACGTAAAGATCAAGATTATGCTGTTAAACCTTGTTGGCAGACCACGATCAGCTTTGCGCCCAGTAATTAATGCAGTAAGTTGTACCTCCAGGGTGAATCCAATGACTTTGAAACACTGCTCCACTGCATCAAACTGCTCCTTGTAGAAGGTGTTGCTCACTATGTCAGGCCCTAATTTAATGTGCTCGTTGCACAGATACCTGCAGATCAAAAAGGAAACACGAAGATCACAATGTGGGTCACAGGAAGTAGGAAGTTTGCTTTGTGAGTGGGAAATAACAGTGTTTAAGAGAAGGGCTAAGAAATGTCAAACCTACTTAGGTGTTTTGCTGTCAGAAAGCTTGTAGTGGGCTAGTTTCTTCCTGTCAGCCAGGCCAGCATAAATGTAGTAGAAGATGTGGAAGTTCCTCTCCCCTCTGTGGAAACACAAGATGTAGCTTGGAAAGTCAGGTCTTAAAGCCAGCGGGGTAAAATGAAAATAATGCAAACATAAGACAATGAATAAGGAGGAAACAAGCTGAAACCTAAAAAGCAGACAGGAGAATTACTCAGCCTTGCAAGATGTATGCACCATCTTTTGTTAGAGAAGCATATCACTGTTTTCTAGTATAAACAGACTGGATTTAAGTTATTATTTTTACAGTTTTCTAGTAGAAAACAGTTATCAGACAAGTAAAAAATATAACGAAATACATCAATAAATAATATTTTTAGTTAAATACTTAGGCTATTTTTTGAGGATGAATGTATCCATATCTGTATATCATATCATATTATATTATATCATATCATGTAAAATAAAAATAAAATCTGTCAAAGGTCCATACAGTCTGTATATTTGACAAATGCAAACAAATCACCACATTGCATTATTTCAGCGTTATTTATTTGAGTAAAACTATTATTTATGATGTATTTAGTTATTATTTTTACTTACTTAATAACCTAAACCTTCAGTTTAGGGCCTCTACATGAGTGAAAACAGTTGTACAATGTCTTCTGTAGCTCTGCAGGAGCTTTGTTAGTTAGTAAAATCTTGACATGGCTAAATTTATAGAAGAAAGCCATTGGCAGAACTATTGGCCTAACCATTAAAATGTGTCATTTAAATATTCTGCTTACCAAAATCCTCACAAACAAACAAATAAAAAAACCATAATGTTCCTGACAGCAGTAATGAAATATGAATGCCTCTTTTGAAGCATAATTCTTTGCCATCCCCCCAAATTAGTATCCAATAACAGGCTGAAGAAAAGTGTAACGACACACAATGCTCGCAGCCAAATCAAACCCTCTGACCTCTTTGTCTGTTTTCTGATGGTATTCTTGAGGCTGCCTTTGAAGTTCCACTAAGGATACTTGCAAGACCACAATCATTGATCAAACAGGAAATAAGCTAGCCCCTCCACTTGACCCGGTTCGCTCCCCAGACACATGATAAGAAGAAAAGATGGATTGACTGAAGTGCAGGTGGAAGGCCAATACCACCAGTTTCAGATGGAGGAAGGTAGTGGTGAAGGAAAGAGAGACGGACTCCATTATGAGCTGATCGCTGGCCAGCAGGCTGAAAAATTACTTTCTTGGCAATGTTAAGAAAACGTACAGACAAATGATCCTAATTTCTATTGATGCCATTGTCAAAAGAAGGTCAGAACAGTAATAACTGTCATGTGGTTGCTTACATTTGACAAAAATAACAAAAACAGGAAAGAAGTGATATTTACACTGCCTGATGGATGACTCTGGATTTCTCCAGGAGGTACTCAGATATCTGCGCTCCGACAACTGTTCCTCCGCACGTGAACTTCATCTCCAGGTACTTGCCAAAGCGGCTGGAGTTGTCATTGATGACAGTGCAGGCGTTCCCAAAAGCCTCCACCAGGTTGTTGACCAGCAGGATCTTCTCTTGGAGTGTCCGATTATTGGCCTGAATTGAATTGAATTGGCCATTATTCCAGCTAAGTAACTGGGAAATCAATATAGTGCAAGCAATAATTCTTTGTCATGAAATGATGAATGGATTCCTGTCATGAGCCTTTCTATTCCTGTTATTCTCATCAAAAGTGACACTGCGATTTCTTATTTCATCCCTCCACCTATAAAAAAATGCAAAAAGTGAATTGAAATGTAACTTTCTTTTCAATCAAATTGCAAATCGTGACTGGCCTCAGCTGGAGCGTCAAACAAACTGATCATAGGATGTTCAAAGTGCCTTGATGGTGCCTTTTAGACATTGAATTTTCTAAATATCCACAGTTGGCTGGAGGTACACAGGTTTCTGGCCAAGACATACAGCTGTTCCACAAAGAAAAAGATTTGTATGAAAATATGAATTTCTAATATCCACTTTGGTCATTTTAAATAGCTTATTTCATGTTTTTATTCAGGAAGACTTTATGATCCTTTAATGAATTAATAAACTATAATGGGAAGGACATGTTAATGAAATCTTACATTTATGGACACTTATGACTCACCTTCCCGAGAACGGTCAGCTGCTGCACCAACAGATGAGCACTCTCTGTTTTCCCAGCTCCACTTTCCCCACTGATCACAATACACTGCACACAGAAAGGCAAGGATTTTAATGTGAAGCTTGTCGTAATAATGCTTACAAAATTACACTATAAGGACATTTGACTCCATTAGTAACAACAGCTAAAATCTCACCTGGTCTGTGTTGTATGACACCATGGACTGGTAGGCCACGTCAGCCACAGCGAAGATGTGTGGTGGGTTAGCTGTACGCTTAGCTCCTATGTACATCTTAGTGTACTATTAAGGTATGATGGTTAAGAATGAAAAGAAAATACTGGTTTAAAACATGCACATGAATGTAACTGATACAAAGCAAATATTATGTATTAGAAAATTAAATGAATGTTATCATGATGTGGCTTTGCTTCTTTTTGCTACTACACACCCATTCCCCTCAGTGCAAACTATCTGTCCATACGCTACATTATATTTGTTCTGAGAGGAGAGGAAGGAAAAATAGCTACAAACTTGAGGCAAAGAATAACATGATGATTGGGAGGAAAATACAGTCAGTGAACTGTGGAAGAGACAGGGGCAGAGTGAGTTAGTGTGTGTGTGTGTGTGTGTGTGGAAGTGAGGCTAAATGGGATGCAGCCGACTGAAGAACTGCAGAGGCACTAATGAGATACGCTGGGCTACATTCAGTACATTATTGACCACAGTCAATGTATGAGCACAGGTGCATAAAAGAAACACACACACACACAAAGGCCTATATCCACAGACCTGAGAAGTGTATATGTCCATCTTATGGAAAGGATTGACTGCGATGAGGATGTCTCCCACATATGTGTAAATTTGATCTCTTCCATAGCGGATCTGAAGCTTCTCTGCGACTGTGTTCTGAAAAACAGCAACAAGCGTGATTCACACAATCGGTATAACCAAAATTATTGTCAGAACCCTATTATGAGAGACAACAAGCTGTACTTTAGCTTATGTCCTGCCTCAAGTCAAGGCCTCTGACGCATGTTACGTCAATGTATTATCTTTATGTCATACGGTGATTAATTCTCCCTGTCTTCTCACTGCCGGGACAGGTACATCAACAACAGCAGGGGCGGCACTGCCTCCCTCACACCAGCAGAGCTCCTCATTTTGAAGGATGGGTGGAAATATCCGCTGGCAACTCAGACTGATTGTATCATTCAATACGTCAATGCAGCATTCAGATTTGATAAATTGCTCTTCATGTTATTTGTGCAAAAGATGCTGCCGTGCATTTTTCACTGGTTGTTCAACAGACCGACAAGATTGATCGGGGAAAAACAAGCAAATAAAGTACAAATAGCACTGGACACGATCATTACAATATATATAACAATTACTAGTTTTTACAGGATAGCATAGACCTTTTTCAGATGTAAATGTAATCGTTGTGGTCCATCCAGTGGCTGTTCTGAAACTTCTGACTGTGTCATGTGGGCTTCCTCAGCACATGGAGATTGCTCAGTTTTTATGAAAATGTAAATATTCAAAGTTTCATTTTTCTTGTTGTCTTAACGGCCGTCCACACCAAAAACACTATGACAATAACTATAATGATAACAATGTGAGCATTCAAACTGATGAATGAGTGTTGAGCTGCTACTGCTGTACGTATATATATATAATATATGGGTTCACAGTTCTTCAGAGACGAGAGGAGTTATCCAACACTCTTTTACAAGAGTTGTACTTTGGTAGTCGGCAATGGCGCTCGGCTGCCAGCGTTGAGCGCGAGGGCTGCGAGGCAGGGCTGGCAGCAGGATGGTCGAGCCAGTGAGTCAATGAATGTTCGCCCAAGAAGAAGGGGGCCGTATTCCCGTGGGACGGGGTCGGGATGAAGGATGCTGAAGTCCTATTGCGCAGTTCAGAGGCCGATCGCAGAGGAAGACAGACAGGGAAGCAGGCAGAGGCGAGTAGAGCTGGAGCAGGGAGGAGACGAGAGGCGCGCGTAGAGCCGTGGGGTGCGATGGCCCCAGGTAGGAGTAGATGATTAGGTGCTGTGTTAGTTGCGAGTCGGACGGATCTTGTGTGGTGTGGGTTTCTGCAGTCGAGCTAGTTGCAGATCAGAGTACGGGATGCGCGGGCGCGCTCCGGAGCGCGCGGCGGGCGGCGCGGTGAGCGAGCTCCCACCTGCGGGTAAGAGCGCAGGTGTGGCGTGGTGGTCTGGGCTCTGTGATGTAGGTCATTGGCTTCACATTTTCTGCTGCTGTCTTTCGTGAGCCTTTGGTTATTGTATCGTCCTGGCCATTGATGCGGGTGTGTGTGGAACTGGGGTGGCGGCAGAGGTGGACATGTGGCTGTGGAAACACTGGTACAGCCATGGGTGAGATGCGTATGCTTGGTGAGACCCGTCAGGCCGTGTTCGAGGCGGAGAGAACTTCACGCAGATAAGTGGAGGTTTCAGGGGCGCAAACAGTTTATATTTCTTGTGTTGGTAATCTGTATTCGGATGTTCAAATTTACGATCTTCGGTCAGAAGTCGGAGAGAAATAGTGGCGATATGGTTCGGCATGGGGATGTTGGCTGTGGAAGTACGGTGTGTCAGGAGAGTTAATCAGAGACGGTTTGGCGGGTTGATAGTGACGGAGAAGAGAGGCATGCTATATGTGTACGATATCCGTATTCCTGTAAAAGAGAGACTGGCGTCATAACGACGCCAGATAAAATATACAAAGCAATTGTTCATCAGTTGTTAGCACTCTTTTTGGCGTGTCGTGCACGTTACTTAAAATTGCGTTTCATGTGAAACAGTCATCCGATGATTTACGCATAAGGGATCATGTTCCTGAGGGTAACGCTACTTTAATAGAAAAGGGGTAGAATGATTTAACATGTGTAAGGTAAAATTTTTACATCCAGGCTGCTGGCGGCTCCAGTACAGCTGTGTTTAAAACAAGCAGCGGGTTCAGCGAGATCGCAGAGCCCGAAACACATGGCGGTGTATGAGCCTCTAGCTAGCGCGGGCCCCCGCGCCCTGCGCGCCCATCGTCGACCGGCTGTACTGGTGCGCTACGACTGCACCTCATCTAGATACTGGTTACATTTAGTATCGGTCGGGGTGTGTGTAGCTATTAGACACGGTTCTGTGAGTCGGTCAGTTGGTGGCGGCGCCTGTGGGCGTTGTCATTATTTTCGCTGAGGCGTCTGCCTGTCTGGCTGCTGCTCGGCGGATGGGGTGGTGCCGGGCGTGGTCTGAGAGAAGGGGTCTGTGGTGATCGACCTAGTTCGTGGCTTGTGTGTGGTTCGCATCTGGCGCTCGTGCGCGCACAGGCAATGGCAGCGTGACCGACGTCGGCGCGCCGCGCCGGGTCGCGGGTTGAGCGATCGTGTCGGGCGGGCGAGCCTGGGAGGTTGTGGGTGTGGGGACGGCGGTGACTTTCCGTGGGTGGGTTGATGTGAGTGAGTCATGTGAACAGTTGTTAATATGTTACGCTCAGTGTAGAGACTCTTTTGTCTGTCATTGTGCCGTCCGCACCCTGGGAGTGTCTAGCGGACTATGAACGCCCTCCACTACTAACTAAGAGGGAACGTGGTCACATGACTAGGACCAGCATAGCGCGCGTGACCCACGCGGCATGAGCGGTGGTGGGGACCGCACCCTCGCGCACCCTGAAGTTCTCTAGAGACGACGGGCAGGTTTAAGAAAAGTCGACGTCAGTTCTGCAAGATTTAGTGTATGTTACTGCATGTATGCGGAGTACAACAAGCGTGAGGATTTAGCTCTGTGCAGTCATGAGTCTGGGACGAAAAGCCATGTCTCACAGTCTAGAGCATATAACAGCAAGAAGAGAGGCGTGTAAGACAGGGAGGGGGCGCAGAGTGAGAGGACCAGAAGAACTTTGGCGCGCTAAGCGGGGAGTACTTTCCTCGGGGACGAGAGAGGAGGGCGGAGCGTGGGTGAATCCCTGTTGTGCGGTAGAAAGACTTGCTGCTCTTTCAGCTTTCCGGAGCACGCCACTTGTCAGTAAATATCTTCTAACGTGGCGAGAAGTTTTATATTGGTCTCGTGGTTCAAACGTAAAAATGGCCAGTCCGACACCGACGATAGCAAGTAGGGTTGACAATAGATTCACTTTCAGGCGATTTTCTCTCGGTCGTGCAGATTGATGATCTAATGTGGGTGAAACGGCCCGTCTATTAGTGACAAATTGGTGATGGCTGCAGTATGCGTAGCACATTCAAAAAACTTAATTTTACATCTTCTGGGGTCTCTGAAGTCTTCCTTGCGACTTCATGTCCGTCTGTTGGTGTTGTTGTTGTGTTTTCGTGGGGGAGTACCAGAAGTACAAGCTCTTGTAAGTAGAGACGTGCTTGGAGTAGGGACTGGTCCTCTCGTTCTCTGAAGAGACTGGGGAAGCCGTATGCGCGCGCGCTCGAGACGTGATGTAGATGCTAGGAGGTCGTTCACCATATCACGTGACCAGCCCACCTCTCTCTAGCAGCGGGGCGTCTCCACCCGCTGGGATTCATCAGCTGACGAGCCTCACACTTCGTGGTAGTCGCCGCAGATGCTGATAGTGATTTTGTGCTAGGTGTTTTGGGTTTCGTGGGGGTCGACGCCGTTAGAGACAACAAGAAAAAAGAACTGATTGACAATTTAAGCTGTGTGTGACGCTTTGTCATAGAAAAACTGGTAGGCGCGACTCCTCCGAGTGCTGAGGAACCACTCATCATGACACCAGCTCCATAGAGTTCAGAACAAGGACCATGCTGGAGGTGGGACCAGCTATGATTACAGTTTTGGTTACATCTGATAAAATTTTTCTGTTTTTATTGCTTATCTATTATTATATTATTTTTTTTTTTGTCATTTTTTGTGTTTTTTTATTTGGCATGTTGTGTATATATGTGAGGGATGATGTGGATTGTCCAGGCTATTTGTACTGTTATTTGCTTGTTTTCCCGATCGTACATTCTTGTCGGGGTCTGTTGACACAGCCGTTGAAAACATGCACGCAGCTGCACTTTTGCCACACCCAGATGTAACATTTGAAGATGCTTAATTTTTCAACGTGCTGAAGCTGCATTAGCGTAGTGTTGAATGTAGTAGAATCAGTCTGAGTTGGCAGCGGAGTTATTTCCTCCATCCTTCAAAATGAGGAGCTCTGCTGGTGTGTAGGGCAGCAAGTGACCGCCCTTGGCTTGTTGTCACCTGTCCCTTTCGTGAGAAGACAGGCAGAATATATCAGTTATGTGAGCATACAAGTATACCTTACATTGACTAACATGCGTCAGATGGCCTGAACTGAGCATGACCATAAGCCTAATGCAGCTGATCGAAGCTTGTGGGTGGGCTGCTCACTAATAGGGTTCTGACGAATAATTCTTGGTCGGCGGGCGGTGTGGTATATCCAGATTGTGTGCAATCACGCTTGTGCGTGCTTCAGAACACTCAGTCGCAGAGAGCTTCAATCCCTTGAGGATCAAATTTGCTTAACACGGATATTTGGAACATCCTCATCGCAAGTTCAATCGTTATTCCAAAAGGTAATGTCGGGACATCAGTCTACACTTCTCAGTCTGTGCCGCTATAGGCTTTGTGGCTGTGTGTGGATGTTCTTTATGCAGCGGGCGGCCGGATACATGAACTGCGTGGTCAATTAATGTAGCCTGAGAGTAGAGACCCAGCGGGGATCATCATAGTGCCTCTGCAGTCTTCAGTCGGCTCTTCTCTTTCTCTCGTTTTCTCTTCTTCTTTACTTCTTTATATCTATGTATATCACTTACACTATATTCTTTCCTCTTGTCTTTTCTTATCTATTATTCTTCTGTGTATTCTCTTCTCTTGAGTTTATTTTTATTATTTCTGTCGCTCAATTTTTATTCTATTTTTCTTGTCCTTCTCGCTTTGTCTCTTTTCTTCTTCCCCTCCTCCCTCCTGTGTATTATGCATTAATTATTTTGATATTATATTATATACTAATTTATACCTATACCCTGAGCTATGGTTTTATTTTTCTATATTGTCTTATGTTTTTGTTATTGTTAGAGTTGTGTGATCCATCTATTTATATATTTTATCCTATACCCATATTATGTGTTTTTTTTGTTTGGGTGTATTGATCGTATATATGATCCATATTATAAATCTCTATTTTTCTCCTTCTATATTTTTTCTACTCTTGTCTCCTTTGCCAGTACATTATTTTTATCTCATCAATCATTCATCTATCTACTGTTTAATAATGTTATCTGATAGCACGATCCTTATTCATAATGAGTGTGTTGTTTTTTTGTCTCTCCCGTTTTCTTTATTTTTCTCCTATTATAGGTTATATGTCCGGTTATATTGTTCTGCTCTTTGTTATTTCTATATTATAATATTCTCTCTTAATCTATCGTCCTTTATCTTCCTTATGTATCCTTAGCGAGAGTATTCTGTTCTTTGATCCTTGTTTTCGAACCCAATTTTATATTATCTTGTCAGATATTCTCTCTCTATTTTGTATTCTATATGTACTATCTTTTCTTGCCTCATTCATCTTTTTCTCTTTATCTTCTTATGTTATTCTCTTATCCTCTATATCCCTCTCTGTTGACATTACTATCTTTGTCTTCATTCGTGTGCGTGCTCTTTTCTTTTTTACTCTCTCATTGAGCTCGGGCTCATGATATATTTTTGTTTTTTGGTTTTTTTTTCAACGGCACGATGGGTGGAACAGTATCCGCCTGGCAGATGGCAGACTTGAGTTGGTATCATTATCACATCGTCAATGCCAGGCATTCAGATTGAAAATTCTTCTCATTCATGTTCATAGTTGCAAAATGCATGCCTGCCGTGCCACTCTTTCACTGGTTGATCGAACAGGCGCAAAGGAGTTGATCGCGGGGAAAGACACGCAACGATACAGAGTTTACAAAGTACATCTGCGACACGACTCCCCGCCTCACGCAATTACGGTCAGTATAACACACGTGCGGTTTAGTCTAGTTTTTATCAGGTATAGCCATAACCTTTTCAGATCGTAAATGTAACGTTGTCCACCTCCAGCGCCTGTTCTCCCAGAACTCTCTGCGATCTGTCATGCTGGCTTCCTCGAGCAGCATGAGATTGCGCTCGCCGCGAGCACGTGCCAGAATCTTTCGAAGTAGGGGTCTCGTCAGTTCCGCCTTCTCTCCTTAGCGGACGCCCCTCCACACCCAGAATAACACTCGAGCGACACATTATACGGCGGCTGGATAATTGATGAAGCGAATGTGAGCATTTGCGAAACTGTAATTGAAGTGAGTCTTGAGGCTGGCTCACTGCTGTGCACGGGGCGGGCGGCGTGGTAGGTGTCGTCACAGTGGGGTAGGCGTGCTTCAGTAGATAGTAATGGGTCTCACAGTTCTTCGAGACGAGCAGGTGAGCAGCGGGGGTCATTCCAACACTTTGTTAGCAAGATTGTACTTTGTATAAGAATAACAAGCAACACACAGATGACATGGAGGCACATATATTTAAGACTTCAGAGACCCCAAAAAGTTCAAA
>NW_023339650.1:16677182-16709098 GCF_004916995.1 Morone saxatilis
GTTTTTTGAATGTGTGATTTGCAGCCTACAATTATGTTATATATGCGTTTCACCACATTATCATTCATCAAATCGCTCTGAAAGTAATCTTATTGTCAATATTGTTGTGGTGTGGACTGGATTTTTGAAAAGATATATTTACAGTTAGAGATTATTTTGACAACTGCTGTGTCCGAAATCAAAAACAATCTTTCTCCACAACAGAGAATACAATGATGTCCTTTGTCATGAAATACGTTAGGAGTTCTTCTGTATCTCACAATTGTAATCTGTTTACACCATTTTTGCTTTATTATGTCTACTGTGAGAATGGCTGTCCCCTCATGACTGCAGCAGAGTATTACTGCTTTTGTACGGATATGTACATACATCAATCTTCAGACTGTCGACTTTCTTACCTCGTCTAGAACTTCTAGGGTGGCGAGGTCGTCCACCTCATCTGGGTCAGTCTGTGTCTTCATGTGGCCTCCTCTTTTAGTGTGGATGCGTTCATGCCTAGAACTCACAAATACACAACCAAGTCTCTAACTGAGCAACATATGTAATGTATGTACTCCACATAACAATTAAAAATTCAGTCGGCGCACAGTGCTGCCAATGGTGTTTGCTGTGGCAAAATGAAACATCTCCTCACTTAAAACAAACTGAAAACAACGTAAATATAATCACAGCTTAAACTAGATAAAGATCTAAATGTAAATATAATCCTCTGTAGCACTAACGTAGCATGGGGTCCGTCAGTATACATTTTCGCTTGCCAGATTCTAGATGGTTGTTTCACCAAGTGTTGGAAGCCAGAAGATGGCTTAAAAAAACTTCTTATTAAATGTTCCATCTGCCTCCCTTTTATTAACTAGTTACTCCAGACATGACTTTATGGCTAATATCTGCACTGTTTACCATGACAACACATTTTAAGTAAGATGCAGACAGCAAACAGCAGTGCTTAAAATGACTGCACTTGGTTTTATCTTTATTGGCTCGTTATAAGTTTTTTTAGGAATAGCTCATTACAATCTACTGTTTTCCTCACATAATGTATTAACAGAAAAGTTTGATTACATCTGAGTATTAGCCACATCCATGAAAATATATCATTATTTAGTTGACGACGATGCTAATTTCCCATCGTGATTGCAATTAATTTCTGCTGAAACTCCATTTATGTGAAAGTTATTGATGAACGCTGGTGAGGTTTAAAGCTCATCAGCTGCTGTAGTGTTTCACAGCAAATGTCATAACCCCAGTTACACTACAGCATCAAATGGCAGAACGATACAAAAACAAAAGGTAGAACGAACAGAGAAAATGTGACAGCAACATGACCTATAAGAGAGAAAACAATGTTTACCAGGTGGGAGCATGTAAAAAATCTAAAACCAGCCCATGTACTTGATTGCAAATACATGTGCAAACACAACTACAACAAGATCTCCGACTGAACTAAAAAAGCCAATAATCATCTACTCCTACTGTGGCATAAAGGTCATATAGGCATTCGTTACCTGTCATTACTGTCTGTGCTTCTGTCTGTCTTTCCATGATGGCTTGAATGACAGAAATAGGATTAACATTTCATGACCGTACGGGCAATACACACTTTTTTGGGCCAACATTTTGACTCATGTGACACATGATGTGCAGCCTCCACCTCGAGTAAAGCTGGAGCAGGATTGAGCTGTTGTTTATGTGAGGGTGACAGGGCTTGTAAAACATCCAGCAAGGAGGGTAATTTGGATTATACTGTCTGCAAACGTTAAGCTGCAGCCTAACATATAAAACCTACTGACATGAGGGCTTGCAGACTTTAAGTTTTCTTGGGGTTTATAACAAAATCTATCAAAACTTTTATGGTGTGAGTATTGTGCTCGTACTGCGAGACAAATAGGGGTAGAACGACTTCTAAAATGTCAGAAATACACATAGAAATGAGAGACTTTGGAGAGGAAACGAGGAAACGTACAAGCAAAATGTAGTTTGGACAGTACCTTGTTTTTTCAATGACTCCTATTTGTTGGTTGAGATCAATGAGTTCAATCAATTGTTTCTGCAGTATTTTCTCTCTGCCAACAATCTGTTTGATGAACACATGCTGGAGCAGGTCTAGCACATTTGGTCTCAGCTCAAAGTCCTTAATCAGACATCTGTGGGGAGGAGGGAGAATAGGTAGAGGAGGAGGAGGAGGAGGAGGAGGAGTGCAGTGGATTTATATTTAAATTTATTTTGGTTATGTACTATCAGTGTAAATATTTATTATCCACAGAGGCATAACAAACACAGTAGCATCCGCACTCACTTGCAGATGAAGTCATTAAAGTCGTCTGACCAGAGCTCCGGCTGGTGGAGAGTAGGCGGAGGATTTCTGTTAAAGGAAGGAATGGAAAAGATAAATGGAAAGATAAGATGAGATGGGATTTACGGAGGCGGGCAACAAAAGGCCGAGGCACAGAGTGGAACGATGGAGTGAAATCTTAACTATTCGTCATCGAGGACATCCAGAGGTGTTTCTGCGGTGGCATGAGGCAATACCAAATGGCCCTCCACCTGTGCAGCCGTGTGGTCTTGATACAGCTGATTTTATGACAGAAAAGCAATAGTCAGGTGTACTGGATATCAAATATGTAACCAGAAAGTTAAGGTTTCTCCAGTAAAACAGCCCATTTAGACAGACAAATGCTGTTAAGGGGTCAAACCTAACAAGGCCTCACAGACGGCAAACAACTGAGTTAAATTGCTATAATTCCTCGTTCTGCTTTAAGTACCTTTTTACAAGAGTGTTCCTGGCAAGTGGTGGCGAAGTCAATGCTGCCTGCTAATGCATCGGGGCCTTTTTACACGTAGGCTCTGACAGAGATGAATTGGTCTAATGAGAGGGCATACATCTCCTGTTTATCACACAACGCAGCCTATATAGACAGCAAATGCGTCAGACATTTATTAGGAGTCTCTTCTGCTAATGCCGTGACTATTAAAGTGTGTTCCTTTTTATCGAGAAGACAAACAGGGTGTTGTGGATAACTATTTTGAGTTTTTAATTCCCTGGATACAACTATGAGTAGGTATTTTAATTTTAATATCCTGTTTATGCTCCGGTAAATGTTGTATTTGCCTTGTCCTGCAATAAATTCACTCCGAACAGTATGTGTGGCAAATTCAAATCTTCTCTTTTGCACATAATGAAGTATAAAGGCTTAAATCCTTACACTTGTGCATAATTAGGAGAGCACTTTTAATCTTTCAGCTGCTCCAGAGTGTGATGCTTTGAGCAGGGATTTGACTTCTGCACATATACTGTCATCCCAATCCCTCCATGTCTTCCTCTGTTTCTGTCTTTTATTTAAATACCGGGTAAAAGTGAAACACAGACATAGGCAGAGGAAATCTGACTTGTGTATGTTAATTTTAACTTTACTCATGTGTTCAATGTTTGAAAGAAGATACATACTGTACTATGTCAATATACAGTGGACATAAATATTATCTGAAATCTTAGAGATGGATATAAAGTTAGGCTTGATGTTTTTTAATAATCTTATGTTATAGCCTATGTTACTGGAACAGGCGTTCAAAGATGATGTATATTCACTCTCTTTGTTTTTGCAGCTTTTTAATATTTTTCTGTGAATCATGCTAGCAGTCCTGCTGTTCAATAGTAACAACACCTACCCTACTACATATAAGCCTACTGCACAGGGGAATGAAGGAATAAAAGAAACAAAAAACAATGCTAATTACAAATTCATCTCATTTTTATCTGGACTGTGTCAGAGAGATAGCGATTTAGCTGAAATGTGTGTGGCCTATACTGTATTGGTGCATGGAGTTGTATTGTGTGTAGCCCTTGTCTACTAGGCTATGTGGTAGATTTCCAGTTAAAAATATACTGTAAACAGCAGCACTAAGAGGTAACAAATGATGTTGATGATCTTCTGTTAATATTTGGTAGCATTTACGTCAGCCCAAATTAAATAAGACGTTAGTTGAATCAATGCCCTCAGCGTGGCTTCTTCCGAGACTGCTTGACGAATGAACCCAGGGTAGTGAGAGGAGGGGAGTGAGCAGTGTGAACAGACAGCCTGAAGCTCTGGCTGCAGCAGTCACACAGATTCTGAGGAAGCTGTGTGATGGCTCCTGTGGAGCACGACCCCCAGAGCAAACACACAGGACAGCCAAGACACAGAAATGTGTGTGTGTGTGTGTGTGTGTGTGTGTGTGCAGCAGCACTACGTTTCAGGGCAGTGATGGAAAAAGTGCTGTGCCGTTAAGATGACAGTGACGGTAAGTGCTTATGCAGCTCTCACACTGGAATCAGGAGACAATAAACAATTACTTTTCACCTTCAGCCCACAATACACGCAGATGAAAAAAGACTGCATGCTCTCGGCCTACCCCCACGGGATGAATGGGATCAGTGCCAGGAGGGGAGGGGTTTATGGATAAGCCCCCACGAACAGAAAAAAGCCATTTGAAATGAAAAGACTGTACTTTGTCTGGTGACAGTCAGTAGAGAGAAGAAAATCGCTGCGTTGGGGAGCAGGAGATGGCTTTTCTAGATTGCAGTACTGCAAACTACTCTTTACTTTCTGACCGTCTGCATCTGTGCAGTGAATAAATAATCGACTTGTTTTAGCTCTGCTGCTGAAATAATGTTGTGTAACTTGTTTTTTTTTAAAAGTTGACTTTTTGAAGTCACAAAACAGTAATAGCTGAAAAGATTAATCAATGAATGAATTTACCCACAGACAGAAAATGAATCAACAAAAATATTGATAATGTATTCATCTTTTAAGCCATTTATCAGGGAAAAATAGCAAACGTCACACTAATAAAAACATTTATTTAAAAATCTTGTGCAAGGGTGAGGACAATTTCATGAACTTATTATTGTCATATGACACTGAAAATAAATCACTGCATGCTAAAAGTTAACTGTGGCCTTGCCCTGTTAACACATGAGGCTAGGAAAATGTATTTTCTTTTATTGAAGCAAATGCCATTCACTTACTTTGTATAAATACGAACTAGATGCTGACATGTAATGCAAAAGCTTGCTTGGTCTACTAGGACCAGCTGCTGCCAAATTACTGTATAATACAGTATATGTTTGCCTTCACATTCTCACAGGGAGCTCTGATTTCTCAGTTCTTAAGTTTTAATTAAGAAGTCACCACACTGAAGCGCCTCAGAGTGTGAAACATGCAGGATGTCAGGAGGATAAAGACGCTTTCTTTACTTTGACACAGTCATTCATCTTTTAGTTCAAAATAAGGGAGATAGGAAATGCATATTGTGAGTGATGAATGTAAATATGGCTGTTAGTGTCTCCAAACATTCAATTATGTGTAATTTTGCCATAGTCCAACATTCAGTAAAACATAAGTCAAGTAAAAGTGATTTATCTATGAGTCAAACTTATTTCCAAGGCATTCATAATTATAACTTTAAGTTCATGTGCAAACTTTAAGTTCAAAAGTTTTAGAAGAAGGCAGAATATGAGCAACTATTATCTTAATTTGAGCCTACTACAAGGAGTTTTTAACTGGTTATGAAGCAGTCTCTAATACTGATGCCTCTATATGACTTACTGTACATAAACAAGAGTGCGAAGATTGGATATTTCTATGTAGTTATCCTTGCCAGCCTCTGGGTTGAATTTGGTTGGATTCCCAATTAAATCAATGAAACAATGTGATAGAAACACTGCCAGAATCAACACACACTTCAAGTTCCTTGTAGAGGCTTTAAATAAATGTATTTTTTATGTAAAGCAGCACAGTGGCTAACTCGATCAGCACCAGGAGTATTTATTCAGAAAAGTAGAATAAGCGTTAATTGACAGTGGCAGGGTCAAAGTCACGGCCACCTGATAATGATGACTGCTGTGTAAGTGTAATGGAGGCTCACCTGGGTATTTTGAAAAGGGCTCTCATTGGGTGGAGGTCAGAGAGGGGTGGGTCTCCATCTCCCAGCTCTATGGCAGTGATGCCGAGGGACCAGACATCACAACGAGCATCGTAGGTGGAGTCCAGCTGCTGCTCACATGCGATTACCTACAGGAGACAGACGGTATCGAAAACATCAAACTATTGAAACTGAATTACAAAAAGAGCATATGAGTCGTGTTATGCCAGTTTGAATGTTGTTGACAACATTAAATCGTTTATGTGTGAATAGCTCTTCTTAAAGCAACAAAAACAATTCCAAACAGGCAAATATTAAAGGTCCAGTGTGTAACATTTATGAGCATATATTGGCAGAAATTGAATGTAATATTCATAGGTATGTTAATATTAGTGTATATTCACCTGAATATAGGAATCATTGTGTTTTTGTCAAAAACTAGCTCTTTTTATTTACAGACACCATAGGTTGCCTTCCATGGAGGGTGCCATGTTGAACCACCAAGTTTCTATAGCAGCCCAGAACGGACAAACCAACAGGTATTGTAGATAGGGCCTTTCGTGTTTTCATGTTTTATGCGGCCATCATAGTTTCTTCTACACACTTCACAGCTTGTTCTCATTCCTAGGTCGTCAAATACAAACGCTAGCGATGTTCAGTTAGTTGCAATCTGAAACTTCATCACTAGATGCCACTAAATCCTACACACTAGACCTTTAAGAGCAAAAACTACCATCGAAAGTAACCAACTTTTTCACTGTCTTGGTGAATAATCTTTGGAGTTGCAATTGTTCAAGGATCATTTAATGAACAAGTCTAATTATTTTCCCCTTAATGGCTTCAACAATTGTCAAATCAAAACATCATTAAACCTTTATCCCTAAAAAGACAGAAGATCTTGAGATGAAAATTCTGAGGGGGAACTAAAGTGTGTGTAGTGTGGGTATACTTCCTTTTTTAGAAGCCAATATTAATGTATTGTTAGTGGATTTTGTCAGCCCTTACACATCCACTATACACTAAATAAACATGTAGCAATGAAAGATGTATATAAAAATATCAAAGTAACCTAATTTAAACCGTAGCAGAGCTCAGCCAAAGCTGCAGTCTCATCATCATCTGCTGTGGGCAATATAGTACACACACATACACACACATACACACACACACACACACACACATACACATACAAGTGCATGCACTCACAGTCTATCATCAATGTCTTTAGGGCAACATGGTACCCAATCAACAATATGAATCATCTCTGAGTGGGAGGCACGTGTATAACCACACAAATGCACACACACACACACACACACACACACACACACGCACAGACAAAAACAAACGCTCACTATTATTGTCAAATGTCTAAAATCTATTTAATTTGTGTTCCCAATTCTCAATAGGTATGTGCTTCTGTACACAGGCAATCATTACCAGATCAATGAGAACTGTACACACGCACACATACACACAGACACATACTCCTTTATGGAAAAAAAAAGTCCCTCACTACTCTGTTAAACCTCTACATAACAAACATAAGTAACACACAACAAAAATCTATGTTAAATCAGTCCTCATGAACATTATGTTGCAAAAAAATGTAACTTTAAATGATCAAATATATCCCCAAAAGAGCCAATATATACTCTTAACACAGCCTAAAATAAATAAAGTCAATAAAAATATAGCTCATCCAAAATGAATAACATAAGTGACACTTACCCCACAACACAAAGATACATAACCAGATCTTCTTTAGACAGTAGGTCAGACCGTGACTGTACAAATACAATACTTTATTATCCAGAATGTTGGCGATAACGCTTAAACTCTCCAAAAAGTATTTTCTTGTAATAATAATACTGTAGATCCCTGTTTACAATTCTCCTTTCAACCAAAGACTAGTCTAAAAAGTCCATCCAAGCTACTTTCTTTGTTGATGAAGATCCTACACAAATGAGATTAAAATCCTTGGGTCCTGAGAGAACACGTCACGTGTATTCTAATGCACAATTTGCACCGCATGCAAACCTCATGTAAAGATAGCCATTTTGATTTTACAAGTGGACGTGAACAGTCAAGACGTCTTTGGAAGTTAAGTCGTATTCTAAAGTGTTTCCTTGCTTTTTCATTAGTGTGCCACCTTTTTGCTTTGATTTTAATATCTACTAAACTCCTACTAAACACTGCTTTATATAATCATTGTCATATAAAATAACAACAAAATACAACACCAAAAACTTCCATTTGCAATTACCAAATAGTTTAGTTTTAGTGAGCTATTTTCATTCATTGCCAGTCCATGAAATGTTTTTTTTTTACACATTTAATTAACCCTATGGACAGACCAAATGTTTAATCAACCCTGCACAATGTTTTTTAAATTCTTCATTTTAACAATGTCTGTGTCTGTCTTTTTAACAATGCAAATCAGGTGTGTTCTGCTAGTAGCAGCGAATGTAGCCTCAAGCCTCAAGCAGAGACTGGGCTACAGAGGTCCCATAAGCTCAGTCCTTTCTAACTCCACACTCCCAATTTTATCAGACATTGTGCAGCTACTGCTGGAGCCACAAAAAGCATCACCTTTTTTAAGTATGTTACTGCCCAAGACCTGTAAAGAGACTTTCATGTGTAAAATTAGTCTAAAATGAGACGCAAACTTCGGTGTTTGGCATAAAAGGCACTCTCAAACTTGCTATATAAAGGGCACACTACTTTCTGCACTGGCAATAAATAATGGCATGGGATGTAAATATGTGCAATTTGGGAGGGATGCTTGTGCTCAACCGTTGGATAAGCCAGAC
The DNA here is from genome assembly GCF_004916995.1 of Morone saxatilis. NCBI lineage: Eukaryota > Metazoa > Chordata > Actinopteri > Moronidae > Morone > Morone saxatilis. The sequence continues at coordinate 16,685,897 of NW_023339650.1, forward strand.
AACACACAGAAACTGCAACTTCTTCCCCATTTTATGATTCAAGTAAGGAAACAGTCCTGTACGGAAACAGACTTTCCAGAGAAAAGACATCGATCATTGTCACAAAATAAACTCCAGTGAGATGATTCAAGAGGAAGAACCTCAAGCTAGGAGATCACTTCACTTTATATTGTCCCATATACAACACAATTACATTAATCTACCATAAAAAGTAAAGGACACGCGGATGCGAGTGGTATAAAATGATCAGTTCTTGATGCAGTCTGTATAGACAGTATATAAACTGCTGGTGCACTGGAGCTATGATTAGACAGGACACAAATGATGGAGGCCGTCCATTCTTTCCATGCACATTGTATTTGACAGTGTTATCTCTTCGATGATTATTAACTGTGGCCCACTGGGATCTGCTCCAGGCTAATGTAGTGGAAAGAGACGAGGCTGCGGGAGCGTTTATAGGCTAGTTTTACTGTACCTCAGGAGCCATCCAGAAGGGAGTTCCCACAGAGGTGTTCCTCCTCAGGCGGGTATTTGTCAGCTGGGCTGAAACACCTGCAGGGAAGAGAATACACACTTTAGACATTTTAGCCTCGCTATCAGGACGTGCACTCAGTGGAGACAATTTGCAATAACTTCCCTGACATGTGTTTTTTTTCCCCACAAAGATCAGACAGTCTATGAAAAGGGAAACGCTGAAAAGTAAACAGCGGGGTGCTGCTCAACTGATATGGGGTTGAATGGATCCTAGAGCTTTCTTGTGTCCCACTGATAAAGCTGTCACTATAGTGACAAGGAGGAAAAACAAAACACACACATGCGCACACTCACATGCACACAATGCCATCAAGTTTTTTTTTTCCCCTTCAAATGATAGATTGCTTTGAATTTCAAATTTTTGTGTGACTGCAGGTGATTTTTCCTGGCATTTCAAGAACAACATTTGAATACAATTCAACTGTAAACAGGCTTTGGCAGCTGGAGACAACATTTCACCTTCTCTCAGAAGAAGATATTATATATCTAAATGATTTATTATCTCCTGTTACGCACATAAAAAGAGGACAAAGTCATGTAGCAACAATCTAGTCAGGATACATTCAGGAAAAATGGAGAAAGAGAGGGCATGTGTGTCGTTATGTGTGTGTTAACGTGTTGTAAAAACCCTGACAAAGAACATGCTGACCCACAATTGTGACTTCAGTCCAGTCCAGACAAATCAGTGTTACACCACACAGTGATGTATCCCAGGGCTGGCTCTGCTGAAGCAGCAAGCAGGACAAAAGCAGAGCCTCTAGACAAATGCGGCTACCAACAAACAATAGGTGATCTACTGATGCACGACATGCGGTTGCAGACCAGTGTCTTTGTCTTGCGTGGATTATTTTACATGAATCTGAATCACACAGTTTGAAATTGAATATTCATTTTCTGCAGAATTTGTCTCAGCAGTCAGATTCTGTTCAAAACATGCCATGTGTGCAGACATGTGAACAACATACATGTATTTCTAACAAGCATCAGCAATTGTTTCCTGTAAAAGCTCATTCTGTGCACCCATTTTTTCGACGACTTCATTATTGTATGAAGTATTACAGTACGGTAATACACTGATGCTCTGTTGGTGCTAGTAGGTTAAAGCCAGGGGTGGAGATGAGCAATGCAGAGGAAAACGTTTCCGTAGCAAACATCAAAAGGGATTCGAAAATGTGTGCAGGAGGGGATTTATACATAAGGCTGACACACACACACAGAGACATGCTGTCACCAAACCACTACACAGTAACCTGTCAACCCACATTAGTGACAAACCCATAGTTTTACATAGATGCAGGCATACACGCAAAGATGGATGAAACCAAACTACTGCAACCCACAAAAATCCGATCAAACTTAAGGTTGCACACTTACATGCACCTGCCCCAATATACATACGGTATATCAGTGTGTGTGGATATAAAAAACACAAAGAGCCCCCTATTAAAGCTTTCACAGCCCCTCTCTTTCCGCTACATTAGCCCAGAGTGGAGCCTGGTGGGCCACACTTAATAATCATCACAGAGATAACGCTGTCAATTAGAATATTCATGAGAGACCCATGAACGAACAGCTCCTCTCATTCTTCCACTGCTCTTTTTGGGTCCATCTTTTTTCTATTTTGTCTCTCCACTGGTGATGAGTCACTGCGGGGGCTTTATCTCTTCAGCTGCTTAGTGTAGCGTGCACCCCTCCACATGAAAAACCATTAATCCCAGCGTGACGCAGTGCCTGCGTGTAGCACCGCGGCAAGCACGAGTCTGCCTTTTTTTTCCGCCGTTTTCGTCACTGCAAGTTTTATGCACCCCAGGCTTACTTCTAAACCGTTGCTCCTCTTTTTTTTACCCCCCTTTCTGATGACGTAATAACCAATATCTGATTGGTTGATTTCAACTGTCAGCAATGTTAAAGACTTGCAAATCACCTATACAAAAGCTGCCACAGTCATTTTTGTGGCACTAGTTCTCTGGACACAGGGAGAGATTCCACTATGTTAATTCATTCTTTTAATACTGCAAAATTCTTAAGTCGGCTAAGACTCAATTGGCAGATGATAACACAGGAGTCCACGTCTTATTTGCTCAGTTTGCTGCTACCTTTTATCTCAGGTGGAAGACATGACCTATAGTGTCAAGGAAAGCTGAAAAATTCATATTTTTGCATTTAAATGCAAGTCACATATGTGTTGCATGCATGATGTTCTAGTTTTGTACTCAAACCCCATTTTGTCATGATCAGATTTGAAACAAAACTAAAAGTCTACAGTCATGCTAGCAGCTCAGTTAGGCACAGCTAAATGGTAACATTGGCATGCTAACACACTCACATTGACAATGCTTCTAATAATAATAAAATGTTTATCTTGTTCACTGTTTACCATGAATGTCTGGACCAAATTACATGGCAATCTATCCAAGAGTTGTCACAGCATTTCCAAAAAATATCAACCTCATGGTGGCACTAGAGGAAAACTCAGGGGAGTCAGTAGGTTCCTCTGAGAACCATGAATGTCTGGACACAATATCATGATAATTCATCCCACAGTTATTTCAATCTAGACCAATACAATCAGACCATAGAGCCGCTACATCTGACGCATGAATCAGGACACTGTTCACTTGTGGCGACGTTTTGTCTATTGTTTCCATTCAGTCTCACAGTGATACAGGGTACAAAAAGGTACAGCATAGCACCTTTCATATCCAGCATTTTCATACCATATAGTCACTATGATGATAGTGATGCTAATGCTGCTTCGGGCTTAATTTTCTCACCTCCAGTTTGTATCTCTGTTTTTAGCTCTCCCTTGGTTTTAACGTCTACAGTTCACCATTCAGTATTAAGATCATGTTTCATTATAAGCCCCACTGTTATGAGTATGCATTCTGGCAAGATAGGCTAACATGGAACTAGTCGATGGTCCAATTGCTTTACAATAATAATTACTCTCAGGTTTCAAAATTAATGCAGTAATGATTAATTGGTGATAATGCCACAACTTTAAATGTAATTACTTCCTATAGGGTTTTCAGAAGCTTTCTTACTAAACAACATGGTGATATGAGAGTTAAAACTTGTTTTTATGTAATAAATCTCTTCTCAGGCACACTTCCATAGATACTGTACCCTTCCTATCTTAGAAATTCATTACAAATTTAGCCATAGAAACACTTGATAAGATGTTCTAAAGCAAACAAAATATCTATATATCAAAGCAAAAATGGTTAGATGTTGTTTGTGATGCCTCGACTGTAACAAATTCAAATAAATAGTCTCATATGTGCAATATATCTTCTCTGAGATCTTTCACGATCTTCTTGAAACTGTAATGATATTGTTAGTTTGGGTTAATTCTGCAACAATAGTCATTCTTTTTTACAATTTTTTTTAGGTAGGATGGCGTGTTTCAAGTGGATTTAGATTTATATAGAGATATAAGTTATAATAAAAATATATATATACTTATAATTTGTTGGATTACTCAGTACTGTTTCAAAGTATCTGACATTTTATTCAGCCAAACTTAATGTTTGAGCCACAGTAGATGTGTGTGGGTTCAGCCCTTTTTCTCCCCATCACTGGTGTGTAAGCTTTCGAGTGCTTCAATGACCATTAGTTACACAATATATTCAATTATTCAGATTTGTATGATGTGTTTGTGCGCAATTTTGTTATACAAGATAATTTTATCTTGTCTAACTGTAACTCAGGAACTCTGGAACATTTGATATCTTTTTTATAATATATATATGTGACAATATTTTTCTAGATTATCTAACCCTCATAAAGACTGGTACTAGACCAGGCTATTTTGACATTTATCAGCAGATATATAACTGCCTCTCTTATCGAGAGGGACTTATAATGCATTAGCAGTTAAGTGTCTGTCTCAAGGACACTTTTGACAGCTCAAGTGGCTATAGATGGACACACTGGTCTGTTGTGCAGATTAATCCTGTGATGTGGCAGTTCTCCACACCAACCACTAACTTCAGCATGACACCTTCACTTTTCTGCTGGAAAAGGCCAGTAAGTTTCTGATGATGCTGATGGAGATGCTTTCTCTTCTGTCAAAAGCCCCCTCTGGCTTTTCTTATCTGTGACATTTCCTTTAGTTTACAGTGTAGATATGCCACATCCATCCTGTTTTGTGTGTGTTTCAGAGGACCATTTGACTATGTAAAGGGAATCCATTTAATGAGAGAAGTCAATAATTATTAACTACTTTCAATGCAATGATGTTTTGAAATTGAAACAGCAAAAAAGATTCCTCCTTTTAAACACTTAAGTTATCAATCTTCAGAAACTGTACAATCGGAGATCTTAACTTTAAGTTACTGTTATATTACTAAGTGTACTGTACTGTAGCTATGTACTAAATGTTAGTACCTCTTATTTGCCATAGATGGTTGTATCTTTAGAGTAACCCCATACGGACCAATAACAGCCTGCAAAAGTTGCTTTCAAAAGACATTTTAAATGTGCAGTTGAAAAAAGGCCCATTAAGGATTAGTTTTCTGTACTGACCATTAAAACACCAACTGCTAAAAAAATTAAGAATATCAAAACATAGGATGGAGCTTCTCTCACCAGATGTAGACATTACTAAATATTTATGAGATAAACAACATTTCTAACTTCTTAATTCCTAAAGACCTCAAGGCTTTCCTTCTTCAAAACTGGTGTAAAAAAAAAAAAAACAGGTGTTGAGGATCTCTGACAACCATGTGATTAGGAAGAAGCTGCAATGGAGGCAAAGGATGGCCCTGCTCCATATTAGCTACTTCATATTCACATATGAAGTGATTCCATTAATACCCCCCTCCTCCTCCTTGTGTAAGAGCTGTGCACTTTGGGCTTCATGGGTAGAAAAAGGCTTTTAAGAGAAGCCCACAATTAGCAGACTAAATGCAAACCTACACACACGTTGAGTGGGGATTTTATTTGTAATGAAAACAGGCAGCTGGTTTTTCAGCCCCTGAAGAAAACAGGGGTGAGTCATCTCCCTGGAAATAGTCAGAATCACTTTGCCTATGATGAGCCTTCAGTCCAAGAAGCGTGGTTCTGCTGCTCTGAGCGCCTTATTTGGTTAAGAAAACCCAAAAGCAAATCAGTGCAAACACAGGGTGAATAGCAACAATGTCCGCTGCTGTCTGCAGGAGAATGTAAAAGATAGGCTGTAATGGAAAAGTATAATCGCCTGCCACCTTGTCGGGTTGTCTAAATCCATTCCAACCTCTCAAGGAAACTAATTAGTGGTACAATTTATTTAGCAAGCGGAGGAAGGTAATGGATTTGACCCTCTTCTGTTAAATAGAGCCATAACGTGATTTTCACTGATTAGAGGAGGATGGTACAAAAAAGACCCAACGTTAAAGCTTACGTTAAACATCTTTTGCAACAACAAAAAAAGAGTCACACTTCGTACCAAAATCCACCAGTTTGACCCCTGCGTGTGTTGTCAGCAGGATGTTATTGCCTTTGACGTCACGATGGATGGTCTTGTTGATGTGCAGGTGCTGGAGCCCCTGTGAAGAAAAAGATGTTAACAGCTTTTTTCTGACTAGCACCTGCCTTCGAAATTACCCAGTTTAAACCCCTTTTCATTCAGCAGGAGGTTGTTCGATTGAGCTCTACAGTACAGCATTGTCTCCCCTCGCGCACATTCAAAAGGCCAGACTTACCATGAGGGCCTCGTGCAAGATGTAGGCAATAATGGCTTCATCCATTCTGTCTCCTCTCTTCAGCATGCCTTTGGCCAGGTCTGTCACGGAGCCGCCATTGCAGAGCTGCAACAGAAGAACCCACAAAGAAAAGAGAATAATGAGCAGAAACTCAACATGAGTCAGCACTTACAGCTGAACTTATACAATATGCTAAAATCTGGGGCATCTGAGATGTGCAGAATCTTACGTGGAGAAATAGCAGAGGATAAAAACGTTTTGATCAGAAGATTTCACAGTGAGAGAAGAGATGCTGAAAGTAATTCTGTCAATCTTTAGCAGCTTATCTCTCTGAGGCAGCTTAGTGAGAGGTGAAAATCGCACCGATGGGGAGAATGTACATTTCGCTTGCAGGATTTAATCTACGCTGTGATGACTAAGCAGGCTAAATATTAAACATGCACAAATCATCTTCAAATGAAGTACATCCTCTTATGTTTTCATACAATGCCAATATTAGTAATTACACACCCTCTTAAGGACAGCATTTCCTACCAAACAGAAGGTACCAAGATTAAAAACCGCAGAGACATATGTTTGATGAGTTTATAGGTGTTTTCTTGTGCTATACTGCGCTAGTAGATATGGGCTCCACTGTCAACAGCAATCCCTCTTGGAAAATTACAGAAAATTACCCAGTGGGTTGCCTTGGCAACAATAATAGCCCTTAATTTGGGCCTTTCTTTGGGAGATGCCAGAGGTATACGAAAAATAAAAAGCTTTTAGATGTCAATCACAGTGCTGGGGGGCTGCTAGTGAAGAGAAATTGTAGATTCTGCATATGAACACTGTTTGTAAACACAGATCTCATCATTCTTTGTGGTAAAAAGATGCATTTTACAAATGCAATAAACATACATCTTTTTCTGATTTGCTATGACCCATTTCAACGCACATCTTTAGTCCTACACGCATGCTAAAACATTTTTGTGTCAGACAGGAAATTTCCATCACATCTTTTTATGTATTAAACACTTGTTCTTGTATAATTACACTAATTTCCCGCACTTGTAAACTGAAAGCTTAATTAGGCAATAGAGGTGCAGTGGTGTGTGGTTATTTAGGATAAGAATCAGTCCCCTGCGGCGATCATACTAAAGAGACTATGCAGCATGTATCACAAAAGGTTACTGATAGATATTTTACATAACACAGGTTTTTCAGCTCTCATTTAAAATGACACCACAGCACAGCACGAGGCCTATAGTGTAATATTTACTTTCCTGAAATGGTTAGGGAAACAGGATGTTACCTACAGTACTTACATAACAGCACTAGATGGAAAATTGATTGTACCATTTTGTATTATTACTCTCTGAATGTCTTTCCCCTGCAATCCTAACAAAAAAGTGCTGACTGGTGAAATAGTAGCATCCTAACACAGGGATAATATTTGCAGCTGTGTGCCCAAATCTCCAAATGGGGACCCATTTTGTCATCTCATTTTAATTCCACCCACAGGGCTTGATTGCCTTTGTACAGAGTGTTTATGTGCTACTGCAGCTAACTGAGCTAACCCCAGAAAAGCTATAAATTGATTCTTCCACTTACAGCTTACAGTGAACATAAAATAGAACAACTCGTTTAATTTAGTTGATGTTTTGGATTGAAATATATATATTTCAATTAATGAATTGTCTATAAACCGTCAGGAAATGATAACAGATCCCAGTCACAATTTCTCAGCGCCCAATGTCATATTGCTGAAAGTCTAAATGCACCAATGAAAGCAGCAAATACTCCCATTTGGGAGGCTCGAATTAGTAAATGCTTGGCGTTTTGGCTAAAGATTAAATGAATTAAATGATTCTATCAATAGTTGCCAATTTATTGTTTCAGCTTCAGTTGATTTTAAAAAGCACACAATGCATAATGACTTTGTTGTTTGTTTTGATGTACATTTTCTTTGTTGGAACAAGATATTTTGAAACTTGAAGCAAAGTAAATCAGAAAATACTAAAATATTCAAAACAAAAATGTAAAATTCCCCCCACCCCTCCTACATGATATCAAGACACCCAGACTGAAAGAGACACAAAATGACAAGAAATGCTGAGTGGTTTAGTTTTTGGGTTTGTATCTCTTTGTAGAAGTTTTGTGTCTCCTTGCAGTCATTTAGTCTCTGTGGTTGTTGTGTGTCTCTCTGTGGTCATGTTGCATGCATTTTGCATCTCTTTGTGGTGGTGAGTGTCTCTTTGTAGAGGTTTTGTGGTTGTTCTTTGTCTCTTTGTAGTTGTTTGACTGACTTTCCAACAAGAAATACCAGCAGTGACTTCCAAAAGTAACCACTTGGGGCCCAGTCAGTAATCCTTCTATGCACCATGATGCTGTGAGTGAAGCAAGTCTTTGACCTTGACTAAGCGATGGCATAAGTTTTCAACGCCGTGCCTTTTGTCTGTTTTCGATCTGCCTATCAATCTACCTAGCCATCAGGAGCCCAGAGAGCTGTTGCAGGATGGATGGCATGTATCTCAGCTGCCACATGGGGAGCTTAATCACTCCTTCTCTCTGGTATCAGACAGGCAGACAAACTGCAGTTAAGCAGAGAATACCACCGAGGCTTTCAGAGACAGCACAACACTCTGACAATGAGCTACGCCTGACGTCAGTCCACATCGCTGCTGCCATATCACCTGTCATCATTAAATTACACAGGGCAGACAGACAAATCCATATTAATGAGAGGTCCGGTGCCCTAGATTTAGCACAGCTAAATGTTAGCACTCTCACCATAGCCCACTTCCAGAGAGTGATGCTCGACATGAACATTAATTATTTGAGACGTGGTGAAGACTCAAACCTCTGCAGAGTGGAAACGACATTTGAAACTTCAGACCTGGTTTGATTTAAATCGTGTACAGATTAAACAAGATTTCCTAACCTTTCTATGAAAGAGCTTGGGTACAGGTATTTAGTGGTTTGAAGGTTCTTTTCTCTATAGCGCCACATCGTTAAACAATGATAGTGATTGTAAAAGTCAATGGGGATATACAGAAGAGCTTAAAAGTTTATTCCATTAAGCCTGGTAGAAAGAAAAAAAGGTAAACATGGTTCAATTTCCCACTCCATGAAAATAATGCAGCCTTAAATTTCAAATATTGACCTTCAATATAAAGCACACTTTCCTTCAAGGTTTGGTTTTTACAGTCAGCTGCCAACAAGGGATCACAAAAATGGATATAAGGTTTCAAGTGGAAGCTCAACACCAACTCCACTGGTTGCTGCCTTATTATTATATATAATATCTCAAATATAGGCCACGATATTGTTGAAGAACTCACACTGCTACAAGTAGACTAATAACCTTAACCCTATTACTGCTAAAAATTATTAATAGTGCTACCTAATTAGCATTTATCACCAAATATTTGGTTAGGATCGGAAGGGAACACTAGCTAAATAAAACATCTGTTAAGATCAATGTCTTACATCTTCATCTTGAATGTCCCCTTAGTTTCTACAGAACTACCAATTTTCAAAGAAAACTGAATACATTGAATACTGAGTAGCATATTCTCCATTACAAATGAGATCAGGTGCTTGTTTAGTCATGTAAATGAAAGTAGTTGATCAAAGATGTGTAAAAGAAGTGGATGAAACAAATGTAAAGATGAAACAGACGGAGCATCCCCCCTGACTCAGTGAGGAGAAACCACAGCGGCCGTTAAAACACACAGGTGCTGACTTTTTACTCAACTATCTTTGATGTCCCTGCAAATATAAATATACTGTATATATATAGATGTATTTTTTTAATTCACTGTCAGATTACTGGACGTAGGAGGTGCATCATGTCTACAACACTGAATAAGCGTGTGTGTTCCTGTGTGTGTGACACTCTGGATCATTTCCAGAAAGAAACACTACTATTGTTACTGTGGCCTTATCGTTTACAGAGGAATAATAGCTGAGGTGTCTACTTTCTGGCACCATTTACTGAAAAGCCTGAACAAGGAATACCATTTTACACCTCATTGTCAATTAATGACAATGACTGTAGAGGTTGGGGTACGAGGGCAGGACGAATCGGGACATAGACTAATGGGGATAAATGCAGGCCACAGCGGTTTTGTTTTGACTTTCAGAAGGTATCCGACCAAAAAGAAATGTGGTATAATAAGATAGGACAAACAAAAAGGTCAAAAATCTGTGTCTCTGGTTTATTATTTGTATTTAATATTCTATTATATACACAATAACTTAACTCAAAATAATCTCTAAACTCTTTCCCCTGCCATTAATCATTTTACTGCCCCCAGATGTATGTTGTTACCCTTTGGAGGGGCCCCGAACCATAGGTTGGAAACCACTGGACTAAACTACCTAACTGCATATAGTAAAACTATAGCTCTTAAACAGCTACAACAGTCAAATGCTACTTTCATGTTGTTGCAGCAGTATTAACAGTCAAACAATGTAAGAATATATCAGTCACAGGGGGTATTTTACTGTGTAATAAGTACTATATATACTTACGTTTTCTTTTTCAGACTCTGAGTGGGCTGTCACATGGGTTGTTATTCAGGAATTATTCTTTCTAGCCACTCTACCATAAAGGCCTGTTTGATGTAGTATTATAGAGACAGTCTGACAAGTTCTTCCATTTCTGCTTTTAAAGATGCCAATTCAGTTTTGGTCATGGTAAAGGCCCTTCATGCCCACTTACTTCTTCCATTTCCTAATGACAGAGCCCATTTGTTCTAAATAGTTGCAGAGAGTCTGTATATAGTTCTCTGTGTCGGAGCTTGTATTGACAGGTGCATGCCAATTAAATGAATTTTCCATATGTAGAATGGGGTTTAGATACTTAAATTAGACAATAAATTAGCTGAACAATTGCTATATACCTAATGTAATCTTGTTTAGCAAAATTCTCTTCTTTAGTTTGTGACAAAAAATGACACACATTATTGAAAAAATTTGAATTACTGAGCCCTCTTTCAGCTTGGTCCATGTTGTTACTATCAACTGTCATTAGAAACACATTGGAGACAACAAAAATAGCCAAAGTTGGTGAATCACAGTCCACAGTTGGTCTCATATCTCTTTGCAACAACATCCTGATGCAGAAGTAAAACTAGTACTTACTATAAAACTATAAAAAGACTGTATGACTATAAAAGCATAAAGTTAAATTTAATCTAATCTAATCATAAACAAAAAACAAGGTGTTTCTGTCTTTTAACAGAGATAAAAATAATTTGTTAAAAATTGTGATGACGTTAAAGGTGTGATCAACTAAGCTATTTTAACATTGTTTCACAGCAGAGATCAGCAGCTTTTGCCTAAACGTAAGCATATTTCTTTCCCATGTAATAGTCACTCTACTAGCATTATTAATTGTAGTAACAACAAAGCAGCAGAAAAAGAACTAGCAGTTAAATTACATAAAATAACCGTATGACTTAAAATGCAATATAGGCACAGAGCAATGCCATTTCAATTTAGCATTAGCAATGTTTTTTTTTTCATAATGAAATGAGATACATCTTTAAGATGAGCTTTTACAGATTGGACCAATCATTGTTGGCCTTCATTTAACTGGGTCTTTGAATGAAACTCACAACAACTCACAAATGAAATGCACATCCAAATCAGGTTTTCATTTCCAATTAGGGAATAAAAGTCGCTCCATCATCGCTATCTTTGAAGTATTTTTAAACTATCGGGGAGCAGAATTAGGCAGTCATACATGAAAGCTTGTTCATCTCTGCCCACATCCGCTATCATAAAGGAGCATACTACAGAGGCAAAGCCAAAAGCTTGCAGGCCCCAATGAGGGTCTAACAAAGTAGAGGAAGCAATTTGTATGAATTCTGCTCATAATGAGCGGTCTGCTGTCACGGCAGGGTAGAGAAAGGCTCCTCTCAGCAGCGCTAAAGGATGGAAAATTACAGTTTAGAAAGGAGGGACAGTAACCATGGTGAATGACCACCTCACTGCCTGCTTTCCTGTCTCTTCACTGCTAAAACCCCTTGTGCATCTACTTCAGAGCACACACACACACACACACACAGCACCACACAGCCACTTGCTAAACTGTCAGGCAGTGATTTCAGCCTCAGGATTAGCCACCAGATTTGGACTGCTGGCTGCAGATTTTTGCAAGGGAAATTTTGGAAATGGAAATGCAAACCACAGAGTAAACAGAGAGTAAACAAAGTAGCAAGTGAACTTCCCTTACACCAGATATGTATTCTTATTCAATAACTGACAGATAAAAAAAACCTGATACAAAACGTACAATCTGTCTCGTCAGATAAAGGTCTTTGTTTTCCTGTAATGCAGTGTGTGGTTTGATTATTCAGCATCTTGGATTGTACTTGATATCCGAGCAAAGTAATTGCAGGGTCCTCTGCAAAGGTCAGGAGGAAGGACAGCGATGAAAAGGGAAAGAAACACAAGCTGGAGAGGTGAAAACTATCTACTGGGTTAGCATAACACTGCTGCAGTTGATGCAAAGCACATTAAGCTTGGATTACAGAAATATGGACACTGTGTTCTAGCACTGCTGCACTTGATAATGGAAAAAAGAACAGCACAATGTGGAACAGTTGGTGAAGATGGGCATTTCTTTTTAAGGAGACCAAACCAAATACATGCATGCACAGTCCACTGGAGGATAAGAAAGGCCATATAATAAAATATTCTGGAATTGCAAGAGGCACAAAAATTAAAATCTCCCTTCTTTGTATCTTTTTTAATATTTTAAATTTTCTCCTCCATGTTTGATGTTTTTTTCTTATGCTTTTTTATTTAGCTGAATCATTTTCATGGGGTTGTGGGGAGGGGTTGGTGGGGTATGCATGGGCTGGGGAACAGGAGGTTTTATCATCAGCTCATTCATCTCAGTAATTTTTATTGGTGTTATTTTAACTTAGATAAAATAAAGAAATAACATGTCTGTATTTTCTAAAGCAGTAGTGCAAACTCAAATTCATACTTAGGCAGTGCATGGAGCAATGCTAACATGCTAAAGTTTAGTAGTTAATAAAGTTCAGTGTATCCTGTGTGAAATGGCAATCTGTATAACAGTTGTCAAGAAATTTTCCTTTGAACCAAAAATGACAACCTGCTGGTGGAGCTGCATGAAAAGTCAGGGGGTCATCAAAGTCTGCCTCTCAGGACACCATGGATACAGTATCTGTACCAAATGTCATGTTTCACTCAAAAGCAAAAATGCCAGCCTCATGGTTGCACTAGAGAAAAAGTCAGGGGATCGCCAAAGATATTAGGATTCATCTTCTGGGGACCATGAATCTCTGTACAACATTTTATGGCAATAGCCATTGGATTATTGGGTGTAAACCAACCAACCAACCAACATTACACTGTAGTGTCACAATGAAAAATGCTGCTATACATTCTTCAAAAAAGTACTTCAAAGACCTTTATGACCAAATCAGTGAAACTTCGCCACCATTCTTCCTTCAAAACCTCCTCAAGTTCAATGACCATGTTTACCAGACATCTCCAGGTTTGCACTGCCCTTTATCAAAGCAGGAACATAAATTACATGGTCCGAAAGTCAAAAGGCAAAGGAAAACCACATCTGCCACCGTGTTGGACCCCACAAACACTTTTCCTCCTCTGAGGTTGACCTCCATTACATGTTTTCTCTGGAGCTTGACATTTAAAGGACTACAGCAGGCAATGAAATATGAAAGAGGGAGAACTGTGGAGCTGGAGGCAAGGCACTTTTTTGGATGTACAGAAAGCAGCTGCAGCAGCAAGGTCCCCTTGAACGTTTGTATAAAATATCACAAATTCATACCTGCATCTAGCCATTCCTGTACATCAGCAGGTGCAAGAAAGCAGTCTCAAAGTCAAATGCAGGTATGTTTTTGTTCAAAATCAGGCCATTTTGCATTCAGTTACCAATTTAGCATAGTAATTTAAACCAGTTTACATATAACCTCAAAATACACTCTTTCCTGTAACATTTCAGCATTTTCTACCAAAAACACCAAGCAGCTACATTTGGACCTCCAAACTGCAAAGTGTATAAACTAATGCACTGAGACAGCCCCTGTAAACAGAAATCCCTGCTCTGCTGCTCTCAGCAGGGCTCCCACGTTATGCAAACTAACCTCAACCCTTAACAAGCTCCATGATGTTGGCTTTCGACCAAATCCCCCAGGTGGCCTATAGGTAAACTCCTAGACTGCCCGTGGTGGCTTAAACTGTTGCATAATCCCTGGCCAGATTTGGTCACCATTGCATATACCTGGCGAGACATGGCGTGTGAAGTACAATCAGACCTTTAATCTGCACCTATGCTCTCTTTGTCTGCATGGTACCGCCACAGTATACAGGCAAATGCTATTTGAGGTCTCAAAATAAGACTCCTGTGTGGCAAACACATAGTGGCTTTTCTTTTCAAATACAAGCGTTCCTACCTCCAGTACGAGCCACAACTGATCTCCACATTTCACATCCTTCTTGTAGTACATCCCGTAGAATTTGACAACATTTGCGTGGTCAGAAAGAGCTTTGAGGATGTTGTACTCTGCTTCGATCTCCTCATCGATATCCTGAAAGACAAGGACACACAAAGTCATGTTTTGCTCATCATATGTACGGTAAATATGAAGCTGGAGCCAGGGGGCAGTTAGCTTAGCATTGCATGAAGTCTGAAACCAGCGGGGAATCTGCCTACCAGTACCTATAAAGTGCCATAATTAACATGTTATATGTTGTTTTTAAAATCAGTACCAAACAAGATTTTGTTTTTGCTAAGCTAAGTTAATCGTCCCCTGACTCCAGCTTCATATTTAAAGGACATTCATAACAAAGGCATTGATCTTCTCATCTAACTAAGCCAAGAAAACTAATGAACACTCTTTTGATGCTCTTTAGGGCAATTTATAAAGTCTTTATCACTTACTCTATAATTTAACATGGGTAAAAAGGGCAAATCCAGGACATCTTAATTATAGCAATTATTGGACTCTTTTACTGTATGGTGCAGCCATACTGTGTCATTAAGGCTTACAAGACAGGGGTATTTTACATTCAAATCTTGCTAATGCATATTTAATGTTAAAAACAGTTGTATCAAAATCTGCTAGGAAAGATTTCCAACCTTTTTTGTCTTATGGCCCCTAAAAGTGTAGCTTGTCTGCATGCGACCCCTCATCACAGTTTTAAATTTCTGAGCCATTACCCTTCTAAGTCTGTTTTTTTAGACACCACAAAGTCTAAAACAATCCAGTATTTCACAAGAAAAATATATATAAAATAGAAATATATTAGAGAAATTGTGTATATGATTTACATTCTCTCTCATGACCCCTCGGATTTATCCTGTGACCCTCTTCATGGGGTTCAGACCCCAGGTTGGGAACCACTGCTTTACTGTATACACCAAGCTGCAAACCAAGCATAGCGTAGCATATGAGCTGACTTTTTAATATAGTTGTACTGAGTGTAATAGGTCTATACGTGAAATAATCAACCCTGTGATTAAAATGATGGTAATGATGGTCCTCACAGACTAGTGGTCTGTAGATAATCATTTCTCAATAATGAGAAACAGTAACAAATTCACAAAAGACTAATGAGACTTTTATAAGCACGAAGGCTGGATTTAATAGATGACAATGGCTGCTCATTAGAGCTGCTAAATAAGCCATACAATTCAGTGTACCTTCAAAATAAACAACGTAGCAGGTATTATCAGTCTATGCAGGACCCAGTGACACCATAGCATAAGATCAATGATGACTACTTTCTATAAATGTTCATTAGAAATAATTACCTTTGCTGATGTTCTATTCAATTTATATCTAAGATGACAACAATAAATCAGTTACTGCTCAAAAATGTAGTACCTCCTGCTCCGTGATCTTCTATAATTGGTAAACCTTGTCACCTTAGAATACATTCTCTACTGTCAGAAGTAACATCATGTATACCTGCTCTGTGTCAAAATGTTCTCACTTCAGGTCAAATCTACTTCACACACTTCTATATAAGTGCCAAATGTCTTTTGGCTAATTCTTAAAAACTTGCACAAGCAAAGGAGCCCTGAATTATCAGAGTAGTGCCATAACACATCCCACTGATGATGATCAATTCATCAGAACCAATTTGATGAGATAATTTGTTGTAGATGGAAGAAAAAACTCCTTTAAACGGCGAGTGCAGGGAATAAAGGAGGGCAGCATGTTTATCTTGCCAAGTTCTGAGCTAATGACCCCATCACTATACTGATGTTGTACTAGAGGTCTGTCAACATACTTTCCAGAACTTTTTCCACCTATTCCAGTCCTCAGTGTACCATACGGTTGCATCCTTTATGGAAGGTCTTTCTACTGTAAATTTGCAGGAATTGTTTCTTTTTTTCTTTCATTGTTTAGTACTGGGTAAGTCTCTCAGGTCATTTTGAGATGATGCTCATTGGAGTAAACATAAACTACAGGTATGAAAAGTAGGTAGTATAAAAGTCTAAAATTTAATGTAATACATACTATTGTGACTGGAAAAGACAGGCAGTCCATATTATTGTAATGTGTTTTTTGTGTTGACTGTAGCCAAAGTAATGGGGGAAAAAAGTATACAACTCACAAACACAAACCTAAACTGAAGAACACAAATCATATGTTACACTAAAAATGGGTTCATGTTTATGTGAAAAACACACAGAAGTCATACAGTATGACTGAGAGGGAAATTGGTAGATATACACTGACTAAACAACTGAAGGCAAACCATAAAGTTAACAAAGAGCAAGATAGACGCAAAGAGAAAAATGGTTGGTCAGATCTAATCTGTGTTGGTGTCTAAATCTTTCAAATACAGATGCTCCAAATGCGACAGATTTAGGGTCACAAGACAGTAACTTCTCCACCCTGAGCCTCCACCAAAGGCATAAACACACCACAAGCTTATAGCTGCTTTAAGCACGGACTACAACACGTGCATGGCACAGAGTGAGGACTTTATCCAAAACGGTGTGAAAACATGTGAACTTTAGACTACAAATTAAATAAGTATAATGTGAGATTTGGACCTAAATTAAACGATCAACTGAGTCATTTAAACTGACACACATTTATTTTGGACACTCCAGACTTACATGGATGGGATCCAGTATCTTTACAGCTGCTTTACTTCCATCAAGTTTGTCGAGCACCTTGTAGACTTTTCCATATGTCCCTTTCCCAATTGTCTCGATGATTTCCCAGGTGTCAGTTGGATCTGGAAAGTTGTCAAAGACAATCGATTTCCCTGATTGTGGAAACATCTTCAGGAGAGATCTCCTGTGAAAGAAAAGCACATGGGTTACTGCTAGGAGAGAACAATGTAAACTGCAGTACGCACAGGCTCATGTGCTTTTACTGGTAAAAATCCATGTGAAACATATTAGTGAAGAGCTCAGCTGAAGGAGACTTGAAGCCCAGTATACAAGCACATACAGGACCAGTTTCTTTAGATTCTGAATACAATACTCAATGAAACCATGCTGGTTACACGATAAACTGTAGTGTAGAGTAAGCAGATGAGTGGTTTGTCTAGTGTTTAAAGTGCTGTCATGCTGGTTTGTTTGGGAATTAAACTGGAACCACATCAAGTGTTTAACTAGAGGATAATCCAGTGGTAGCTGGTTAGTTCAGGGTTAATTTTTGAGGGTTTAACACTACAATACACTCTTACATAGACCTGCATACATAGGCGCATATACAAAAATACAGGCTATAAACGTACATGTGTGATGAATTCCTGACAGAGAGTGGTATGCTGCACTGTGTTCTTTTGCAACAAAAGAGCTCTGTCTTTATCTGAAAGGACTCATCTGTATCTTAAAAGACTGGATATGCTGTTATTTCTTACTAATCATGTTGCATTTTACACGCTGTAACTACGTGCCAGATGCAGATAAATTATACTTTAGGATTACTCTGTTACAATGCTGGATGACATTATAAGCAGCACTGACTCATGGTGAAATCATAGGCTTTTATTAGTGGGATTTGTGAATTTTCATACTAAATGTAGAACATTATATGTAGGATAGCTGTTAAATTAATCTACATAATCAAGGAATCCAGTAATCATTATCTAATTTCACAGTGAATAATTTGCCATTTAAATCATGAAAAGTTAAAATTATTGCTTACTTTTGTTGTGCAATAGCTTTTCAAAAACAGGATCTGATAACTGCCACCTGCAGAATTGAGATTTATATCTACAGTATACCTTTTGATGGCTGCTATTTGTTTCTTGTCTCTCAAAGGGCATGTTTCCTACATTCAGAGTCAGTCAAAGCAGAGTCTCAATTTCAAAGTAATCTATCAGTCTACAAATGCATGTTGCTTTTCTTTTTGCATTTGGACTATTGTTGTAACATTTATCAAACTGTGTCCAAAATCACAACCTAATACTATCAACACAAGGCTGTTAGATGCAATAAGAAATGCATGGAAATGTGTAAAGGAAAGTTAGTGAAATGTAGAGGAGAACACAGCTAAATCCTGCACAAACACCTCTAAACACACCTTTCATAAAGCCTGCATGACAAGGGTGCCTGTTTCTGCTCTCACAGTACTGAATCCACACAAAACTAAAAGCATAATAAAAGCAGAATAAATTGAAACAAACTTACATTGTTCTCTAAATAAGACTTGAAACATTTTTGAAAAGTAATTAATCCATTTCTGTGCAAAAGGTTAGCATGGAAGCAGCCCGGCCTGGTTGTGAGTGTTTACCACAGAGGAGGAGCTAACGGGAGCTAATCTCACCAGCAATTCCCCAGCTCCAGGGCTGCCATTGGAAACCATCTCTAAGTGGTAGGAGATACGGTGGGATTAGCAGGAATTAGCCACTGTTGCAGCGTGAGCCTTTCCCCATATAGACGCCCATTCATACACAAAGGAAAGCTGGTTAAAGGCCCTAAGCACACATGCTGCAGAGGGCCTCTTTTTATTATCACTTGTCCCTTTCTTTATGTTCAAAGAAGATTGCTTGCCAAGGGTGCTATCTTCACCTTACCTCCAAGCAGTTATTTTATCTAAATATGATAATTTTGGTGATTGAAATCAGTTTGACTGAGTTACTGTAAATAAATCACTCCAGAGTAAGATAATACTGACACACACATTATTTTGCAGAGGCTATTATCAGTCATTGCCTATGTGGAGCAATTAGACTCCTATACATGCATCCAAGTGTAGATAATTGCACTTGTGTTAGCCTAATGTACAGTGCCTAAGTAAGGTGCAGACATCTTCAATAATACATCACTGCCTCTATATGTGACAACATGCTGTGACACATGAGACAGGAGGGCGAAACCAAAGGACTCACACTGGACACCTCCAACAGGAGCACAGGCTGCAAGGAAATAACCCCTTAGAGGAGATAGTGTGTGTGTGTGTTTGTGTCTGTTTGCATGGGGTTATCTAACCTTGTGTGCCCTGGAGTACTAGGCTAGCTGTCACTTTTAGTTAGTTGTTTAGGGGTGTAGCATTAACCACAGTCTGTGTACAATTGCACAAATAATGAAGAGCACGTGTATAACTGAGCATGTTTTTACTTTATGAACAGGTGTATTACTGTGAAAGAAAGAATGCAGTTTTTTTTAAATGCAACTGTTGTCACATTGTTTAAATTAAAGATAAATTACAGTCAAAAAGTCTAAAGTGGACATCAACTCTTTGATGAGAGTGATGTCTTAGCAGAGGTTTGGCTACTTAGAGGAAACAGAAGATCCATTTGGCAAAAGGGGATAGTGACATGGACTAATCTGTGACCCTGGTGAGTGGGTTAAAGTTTCAGCTTAATCTTGGCACAAAAAGACTGCTGGTCTACGAGCCAAGATGATCTGTCTCACTGGACACATCAGAGTCAATACGTCTAATACTTTCACTTAGAGTGCAAGAGTTTCGTAAAAGAATACTGAGATGTAAATCGTTTTTTACTGGAAGCCTACAGATAAAGATTTTCATCAAGCAGAAAAATCACATGTTTATTGTTTGGTTCTGGCTGGTTTGCCAACATACAAACGTAGTTTTAAAGTATTAAAACAGCAATTTTTGTTAACATCATAAGAGACAGTCTATTCATAGTTCAGGTCTAGGAAAAGTAGAAACACCATGCCATGTTTCAAATTAAATATAATAAAAGACAATAACTACTGAGCAGCAACTAATCAAACAGTAACATCCTCTCATCACACACTACTGTGTAAACCGTGCCGCTCTTTACAGATTTAAATTTTGGCAAATCATAGCAATGATCAAGTATTTGAAAGTATTTCTTTACATTTACTGACCTTTGATGGCTGAGGGAATGAAGCGGACAGACAAACATGGATGGTAAGGGTAAAGCATAGATTTAGAAGCATACAAGTATGCACAGACACACACACACACACACTGTATGCACGGATAAACACACATACACACACACACATACACACAGCTGCAATGTGCTGGGCCACTCCCAGAACTTGCAAATAAGAAATCCAAATGAAGCAAACTTTGCACTCCTGTTTAGTGAAAGCAAGTAAAAGAAGCATATATTTTCAGCCGGAGAAGCAAATATATATACATTAGTAGTACCAGTAGCATATCTAGTGACATAAAAAGCCAAAAGTCATCATTATACTTACTCTTTGTGCATTTACATGCTTGAATTGTGGATGATAGCACTAGTAACCAAGAGCAGGGTGTAGGTCCTGTGTTCCCCAACCTCCTCTGCTATGTATTATACATCGAGAATAAGGAACACAATATTGCAGAGCATACCAAAGTTATTAGACCTGTAGTAATTAGTTTAAGTAATTAGATTTAGCATGAGGGCGTCCAGTAGCCAGCAGCCGGTGAGTCTGATAGTGTCATAAATTAGCCTGGAGAAGAGACGCTAACAACAGGCGAGTGCATGGACGGCAGCGAGGAGCGAGTCAGGTGTAACAGGCCATGACTGCACTGGAGTGCTTTCAGCATTGTTTAGCAGTGTCCCATTACACAGGCACTGCTGGGGAAAGAGCCACCGTGGGGCTGAGCCAGAGCTGGACTGAGAGTTCAGTTCAGAGATATCTGATGATATCTAAAGCTTCTTAGATGTAGCATGATACCTAAATCATAAATCATTACCACTTATTTTGAGATATTTGTAGAATTACTGCAACAACAAAATGCTAAATGCTTGCTCAACCACTAGCATTATTTCCACACCTGTTTAGCTTGAAAAAAAAAGCTAACAATTTCCATGCTTGTTTAGCTACATGAGCTGTTAGCAAGCTAATTGCTCGCCAAACCATAGCGTTATTTCCCACACCTTTTTAGCTTTGTTTGGTTAACTTGCTAACTAGCTGCATTTCTCTCAGCTTCCTAACATATGCTTTTTATTTCCACACATTACACGCGCAAGCTTTTAGGAAGCTAAACGCTCACTAAACCACTTTAACACCTGTTTAGCTTGCTAACAGCTAGCGTGTTTGACTTATCACAACATTGATTAATAATCACATTATTAAAATTTACAATAGGAAATTATTTACTAACTTTTGCTGATGGTTTAAGAAAAACATGTATTTAGCAACATATTTAACTAAACTGATGGCTTCTGAGAAAGTTAAGTCCATTATGCAAAGCTGCAGACGTGATGGCTCTTAAATGCAAATCTCCTTGATTGAAAAATGTATATGATAAAAGCCAGGGATCAGGGATCTAGTGAAAGGTAAATTTAAGAAATACTGTCCTCTTCTATTAGGCATGTATAAACTAAATGTGATCTTAATTTTGAGAAACTCTGCTAGCAATGCTAATAATGTGCAAAGTAGGTTATTATTTGTCTTGCAATCGTCTCATTTCTTTACATTGAAATACCCTTGAATACACATAACACTTCAAAACTTTGGCCAATTACATCCTTTAACAATGTCTTCATGTGGAAAAGTGAGATTTCATGCAGCCGTGACTTTCTCTGCAAATTATTGATTCTGCTCAAACTGTCAGAAACTAATTGCTCAAGCAGTGAAGCTGTTAATTTATCATACAGACTAACAGATGGCACAGTGATTGTTTTCCCCTAAACACTCAGAGGCATGTATCCATCAGAGAGAGAAAAACTCTCACTGCACAATCTCTTGTTATTTGACAAATTAGCAAAAACTATTATATCTGAGTATTTACCTAATTGTTGTTGCCCCAGCTCAATCAACATTTTGTATTTAAAATCTATCCATATAAAGAATAACAAAGGTACTTGAACCTTTAGAATAGCTATTGTTTTCATTATCTGCAATAAAGGTTCAACCTTGCTTCAGTGTAACCTCATGAACGCTTTGACGTTGTTATCCGATATGCTTGAATCGTGTGTTATACTGAATAAGATTTTATGCTTTGTTGGGATTCAGGAGAGCAAAAAACTCCAGTCCCTTCTACTGAAAACCAGTCCTGTCACTAGAAGGTCCCCTTGGTCAGTCTATTGAAATTACCTTTCTTTGTACAGTGGAACATGACCCCAATTTGCAAGAAAGCTTGTAAAAGCAGGTTGAACTCATACGGAGGCGTCACATAGCTGAAATATTGATGACAGCTACTCTGTCAGCTCAGAATAACAAATATATGTTTGGTCCGGCTCTGTACTGATGTGCTTTTTGCCTTTTACCTCCGGACTGCGTGGAGGGCTAACAGCTCGTTATTTTATTGTATCTGTATTTTTTTTTTTTAGAGGTGAGTTTGTGATCTTGCCAACTACACACAATAGCTCAAAAGTCTGAGAGAGGGTTTTGACAACAACCAACCAACTCAATAACTGCACGCCTTACATGCATGACAAACTAGGGTGGTCGTGAAAACTCATGAAAAACGCAAAGGTGTTTTGGTTTATTCATTCTGGGCTACTACATGGTGAATTACTTTGTAGTTCCTCTGTAAATGACATTTACAAAAAAAAAATTTCAGGTGATTATGCACTAATGAAAACATACCAATGA
>NW_023339650.1:16709107-16709883 GCF_004916995.1 Morone saxatilis
AAAAATCTATTATTGCAAAAGCTGCAAGAAGAGAAGAGGAAGATTTAAAAGAAGGAGAAGAATTTGAAAAAGACACTGTAACTCTATGAATTGGCTGAGGAGTGGATGTCATTTTTCATTTTTAAAAGAGGAACTACAATAGGTCCAGGGATTTTGACCGTGCCATAAAACGTCATCAATCCGTTGGCTTTGGGGCCCCTGGGTTTTTCCAATAATAAAGCTGGAGGCCAGTGATGTCTCTGTCCATTACAAACACACTGTGAATCTCAACTCTGTCTTCCCCTCCGCCTCTTACTGATGACCCCCCCTCGCTCTTCGTCTGGGAGGGACCCTGCGTGATCAACGCGCCGACTTAAGTGTGGCTCCCTCAAGCACATCCTCCAGGCTTACGAGACTGCAGCAAACCAACCTCATTTCCTGCTCCGCTGCTTTACAAATGGCTCCTGGAAGCTGAACCAAGGCCAAGGATGGAGACACACTGATGGCCATAATAGCCGTATGATTAGAGTGGGCAAAGGTCCAGCTCGTGTATAGACTGGCCACACCTCCCTGCCCCCTGCCTCACTATTTGACTAGTTTGAGAACAGAAAAATACAATTGATGCTTTTAGTCTTTTTTTTTTTTTTTTACATCTTTCATGTTCGTCTTTCTACACTTTCCAAAGATCGCAAGGGCGTTAAATGGTTAGCTTCTTTGTGTTAATTTGCCATAACTATTTCTTGTGCTATTGTTGTTGTTTTGTTTAAAAGATATTTTTGGGGGCTTTTTATGCCTTT
>NW_023339650.1:16709983-16723458 GCF_004916995.1 Morone saxatilis
GGGCTTTTTATGCCTTTATTTGATGAGAGGAAAGTGGGAAGAGAGAAAGAGGGGGGACGACACACAGCAAACGGCTACAGGTCAGATTCAAACCCGGGCCACTGCAGTAAGGACTCACTCTACATGGGGCTGGCTCCACCAGGTTAGCTACCATGACATATTTTCTTTTACTAGTGGCTTGATGATTGCAGTGCTGACCAGACAGAAATATCTGAATATTAATGAATGGATTTCCTTGAAATTGTGTATTCATGGTTTCCAGAGGATAAAGAAACAGTGACTTTTCGTTTGTGGTTTTTAGTGAACTTTCTCTACAACAACTTGGATGGATTGCCATCAAAGTAGGTGCAGATATTCCTGTTTCCCAGACTATGAACCCATACTGACTATGGTGATCCCATGACTTTTCATCTAGCGCTACCATCATTGCAAAAGTTTCCAGTCAAATATTTAAACATTTACAAGATGGATTGCCACCAAATTGTAAAGACATTCACCAGATGATGTATTCTAATGATCTGACTTTTCTTTCTGACGTTTATCTCTAGTGTTACCAGGACGTTGACATTTGTGGTTTTGAGTCTCAACAATTATTGGATGGATTATCACAAAATTTGCTTCAGAAATTCACTTTGCCTCAGGATGAATTGCAACCACCTATTAAACCTCAACTTTTCATAAGCTCAAAATTCACTGCTAAATATTGGTATGTTAGATTGTGAGCAAGTTAGCATACTTACATTAGCATTTAGCTCAAAGCATCGTTGCTATCATAGCTGTAGACTCTAAGTCTACAAGGTACGCTTTTCTCTACTGAGAGAAAGGTAAAATGAATTGATTCCTGTATATATTTTAAAAAAGACTATGTTGTTAGAATATATATTTATTATACTGAAAATATCATCTCTACTTTACTAAAACTATTATTACCAGCATGGAAACAGCAGCACTGCAGCAAAACTAGTTTAATATAAGTTTAATATCAGGAATGTGCAAGAACTAATGAGTACACCATCTTTACAGAAGTCTGCCCGGTGCCACATATGAAATATTGGATGAGAAAACCACATGTGACACACAGCCAAATGCGTGACGTGTTACATAAGCGGTTAATAGGCTTAATTTCCTGACAGGTAACCTACATACTGCTCTGCACTCCCAGTTTCTTACCCACTGATCAGCCGCTAGTCTTAACACCATGAAAAAAATCATCCTTTCTGACTGACACTGCACCCATGAGACATCTCATCTTATGAAACACGTAAGATGGCTGCATGATCAAATAATCCTTCTAATGTACTGTATGGAACAGTATGTCCTTCTACTTTGATTTGGCTCATGTCCATATTTCAGTCCTCTCAGTCAATGTATGTTTTTACATACATTTACATACATTTTAAAAAATAAAATTGAGAATACTAGGGGACTTTGTGGCTAGAAAATTATATTTGCATAAAATAGGTTTAAAGAAATTATTTCAGCCATTCAGTGAAAATTATTATATACATTGTTAAACCTAAAACAAACACATATACAATCTGATTGGAGCACAAAAGCAGACTTTCATTGCATTTTGTATCTACTCTATCGGAGCTGCATGGCTTTTTTATTTTGTTATCCATTAGCAAATTACGTAAAATCCAAAGAATTGCATCCAAAACTACCTGAACAAATAAATATAATAACCAAGCCATATAGTTAAATATAAAATCGGCATTATAAAAGATTTAATGAACAGTGTCTTACCTGATATTAAAGTAGCTGTTTTCAGACATGTTTTCAGACCTACTCTGCTGACAGATACTTTGTGAAATGTGTTAGGATTCAGAACAGTGTTAGGGGTTGAGAACAATTATGTTGTTGAAAACTAAGTGGCACTGGAATGACAAGCAAGTCACTCAGCTTTGTCTCTTCTAGCCCACTCAATGAACTCTGGCTGCACTGTTATTACGAGTATCTGCATTGTGTCATCAGCTAAGTGATTTTTCTTGGCTTTAAAAAGAAATAATTAACATTCTACATGAAAGCAAAACTAAACTTGGGTTATATAATTGTGTTACACAGTGCAGAGCCACTTGCCATTTGATCAATACCTGTAAAAAATGCTACAAAGATAAATTCAAGAAGCAATTTTCTCAGCAAAACAGACTTTGATTTTTGCATTCACGCTGCACAGACAAAGAAAGATAAATGTTCTCGAACAGAAAACTTATTCTGATTGGATTAGCAGTTTACAACCTCTAACAGCAGTTTTCCTGCAGTGGTGACACACTGGTTTGAAGGACAAGCAGCAGTTCATGAGGGATGATTGACTGATTGATAAGGGTATTGATTAACACAGTCACTCCCTATTTGTGTGTGTTTGTGCACATGTGGGAATCGATACCGGCCTTGTATCGCTTCTGACATCATCAACACCCCACCAACTGGACCCAGCTCTGTCCTGCACCACCATTACAAGGTTAATGCTGAATGACTTCACTGACGTTGTGTTTCACCTTCATATTCATATCCTGCAGTCTTCAGTTTTGAGATCACCAGCAAACACACGTGTAAATATCATGTATTTCTCATGTATTGAGACCGACCTACATGGGCTGAATTGAACTCAAAAACCCTTGGCATAAACGCCTTTCCTTGTCCGTCTATGTTGTACACTGCTGCTAAAACAATTCATACAAACAACATAACAGTATGCCATCGTCCTTTCCTCCTCATGTACTAATCACATGGTCATACTCGAATGCGCCAAGTGGAATAATGGCACAGTGTCGGACACAATCAGGCGAAATCAGAGATCACTTCAAGGAGATTTAAGGAGGGACGCTCTGATTGTTGATTCCTCTGTGATGCAGATCAGCGGACGGCTGGCTGGGTCTGCAGCACCCGAGTCGACTCCGTCTGTGAAGACTGATTGAATAAGGCTACTGATGAGGCTATTGTGGCCGTAGGTACGTGGTGTGAATGCCTGACAGGCACGTGGCTTCCATCAATGACTAGCTGCCATTGTGGCAGGCCACTGGGCCGTGACTTCCCCAGCTGTGGTATATAGCATATCATGAGCCACTTAAATGAGTATTGGGATTGTGCAGTTGATAGAAAGATCGTTAGGATATCATTGGTGCAACCATATACATGCATGAATCTCCATTTTAAATTTGGCCAACCCTTTTTTCAGTTGACCTGACAACTTTGCTCATTAAAATGTTTATATGAGCAATTGGAAAGTCCATTTGTATTCTTTTCCATTTTCTTTTTCTCTCTCATTTGTGCAAAGGGCAATGTAGTCCAGAGTGTTTCACCTTGTCTGCTGATTATTATAATCTGTGTGAAGGCAAAAATGCCATTAGGTGAACAAAAAAAAAAAATTTGTTCAATTTAATGCAACAGTGAGGAACACAAGCTAGACACATACTGTAGCTAATCTGACTGTGGAAATGAGCCTTGCATATGATAATGAATTTGTTGCAGGTTGTGTGATGTGAGTCCTGTGAATGAAGGTGTATTTATAGCAGCCTTAGATATACAAAAATGTAATTCTCC
Organism: Morone saxatilis; assembly: GCF_004916995.1. Classification (NCBI taxonomy): domain Eukaryota; kingdom Metazoa; phylum Chordata; class Actinopteri; family Moronidae; genus Morone; species Morone saxatilis. Next base: position 16,713,527 of record NW_023339650.1, read on the forward strand.
TTTAGATGTCAATAATTGCAGATCTTAACACGGGCTTCTTTGAGACATTTAGCACCCTCTGCAGCTCTGCGGATGCTAATTTGACCTGTTCCAGGGAAGCATCATTCAATTTGTGGATAACTATTTGTGTCCTATTAATATGTGTTTATATTGAAGGAATTTCCAGCTTTATTTCAATCCATTAGTTTAATTTTTATGAATGTATAAACCTGACAGAAGAGACTACACTCACTAGGCATAGCAGTGCTTTGAGCTAAACGCTAACATCAGGATGCTCACAAAGACAATGCTAGCTGGTGTTTTGCAGGTATAATGTTTAGCATATCCACTAACTTCATACTTAGTCATAAAACAAAGTAATGGATAAATTAAAATGTTTATCTGATGATGGCACAAGATGAAATGTTACAGGATTGCCAAAGTTCACCCTGTGGGGGAACACACATGTTATTTTTAAAACCAAACATTATGGCAATCCATCCAATATTTGCCCAGACATTTCACTCAAAACCATAAATGTCAGCCTTATGGGGGTGCAAGTGGAAAGGTCAGATGATCACCAAAATCATCAGGACACATCATAAATGTCTGTACAAGATTACATGGCAGTCCATCCAACAGCTTGATCATAGTGGTAGACTGACAGACAGATAGAAAAACATTGCCATCCATAAAAAAATACCCTAAAAAATCTTTTGCACAGGTGATTCAGTGAATAACTAAGAGCATTAAACAAATAAAATACAACGTGAACAACAAACTGCTTCTGATCGGTCCTGCCTACTCCCACATAAGTACAATCAGCAGGGTTCATGACACAGTGCTGACTAGTCCCAGCAGTGACTCATCATTAAAAGAGCTTGTCCTCGTCCCCAGTGGAGAAGAGTTGTATAACTGATGCAAATGCCCTCCCATGCTCTTCAGTATTCATTTCTCTCCCCAGAGTACACATGTCATATATGTGTTTTCATCTTTACATCCCTGGAAGTCCTCAGAAAAATGTATTTGACATATTAAGTGCGACGGCATCTAAACAAAACTGAGTTCTGTGTTTTTGGTTTACAGACAAAAAAAAAAGCACTGCATCAGCTTGTGCAGCTGGATCATGGAAAAATGGACAAAATATTTGTAGAGCCACATCCACCACCACTTAATACAGTGTCATTTTGCACTTAGTATGTCGTGATTAAAAGCAGGCCACATATTTAAAGGTTAAGGTCCGCAAAGTTGTTCTCATTTTATGTAACTCTAAGAACTCATCCAACAGAATTCGTCACCACAGTTCTTATTCTATGTAATTTAAGTTCAATTACAGCCATTAGACCAGCCCTGGTGTTCTGCAATTTTTATTTTGGTGACATCTTTGGTGATTATATTTGGCTCTGTGTATCCCACATGTTTTCTTTGGATTTCCTGTTGTCCTCTGTGGCAGATACCAACAAAGCTGAAATCAAACAGGTTTAACTTTTAGTGTATACTCATGAGTATTACTTTGAGTTTTCCCTTCCTCAGCTATTTTGCAGTGTTAAAATTCCCTGATGGAGGAAGTATATTGAACACACTGATTAAACTGAATCAGCTTTTGCTCCATATGGCTACCGACATGGTTTTCCATGTTCAGCAGCTCTGCCAAGTTTAGCTGCGATTCACAGCCACAAGCAAATACACCCACCTATCAAAAATCAACCATAACACCATAGAATACACAAAGAGCGTGTATTTTGCAAAAAAAAATGGTGACAGAATCTCAGTGGATGTTCTGTCGGTCTATAAAAGGGACAGCTGTTGCAGGGGCAACCTGCAATGTGAGAAAACAACAGACAGATTCACTGGGAAACCCAGCAGTGTGTAATTAACATCTGTTATCATAATAGAGGTCAAGTAGAAGAGAATGCACAGAAAAACCCAGCTTCCCCTAATCCAACAGAATCCCTCCTTCCCGAGATAGACAAAAAAAATATGAGAGGTGGGCTATTAGATCATTTTGCAAAGACGGTGTGTGGCATGCAATCGTCATCATATTCCAGAGCATATCTTTCTCACCAACTCTGACTTCTGGTTGGCAATACAAGACTGTGATCATGGCAGAGTCAAAGCATTTTCCCTCCAGCCAAACCTCCCATCTATCTGTGTTTCCAGATAATATGACAGCTCTGATCGGAGGTTAATGGCCAGTGGCATTTTAGTCTTTACTTTCACTTTTTTTCCTGTCATTAACTCTGCTAGAGACCTGTGAGTGAGTCATCCGAATAAAAAAAAACCTAGACACCACTGCTGAGATGATGCCGACACATAAATACTTGGATGTTTGGCCACTCTGAAATATGTCGGACACAATCCAAATCATCCGTGGTTATCAGCAAATGTTCTGAAACATATTGTGAGGCTTGTGTGCCTGCCTGCATCCAGTCCCCTTCAAATGATTTTTCTTTTTTTGTGTCAAAGACGTCTGGTTCATCCTGCGTCACCGGGCAAACAACCAACAGGATTTGAGGGTGGGGTTGGGGTTCCTTCATGCTGTCATGTTGCGTATTCTTCTACGTCACATTCCATCATCGCCTCCGTGTCCGAATGATGCGTTTGTGGACGTAGCTGTCACATGAGTCCCCAGTTTCTAGTTTCTTGGGGAGAAGATAAAAAAATAAAAAAATGTATTCACAGATGGATGCCCAGGCATTTTTGTGGTCCATTACCTTTTGTCTTTGAAGCTTGCATCAGAAAATATATGCCTAAAATGACCAAAATATATACAATGCACAACATTTGAACAACATTTTCAAGCCTGCAGTGTACAACCATTTATCATTTTTTGCTCTTTCATCTCCCATGAGGCACCCTTGTCAGTCTGAGGACACCTCGGGGGGTACAAGCCAAAAAACAGTTAGTGCATCTGACCCTGAAAATAGAGGTCATACCTGCTTTACATATTTCCTTCAGACACAAGGCCATGAGAAATAGAGAGAAATACATCATATTTAGTGTAGAAGCTCAGCCATATAGCTCTGGTTGACTACAGCCCTGCTAGCTCTAGCTCATGGATGTACCTCATATGTTTTGGCTGAGTGCAGCCATCTTGTTTCTCCGGGAATAAAATCACGCTCCAGGCAAATCATGACTGTGGCAGCATGATGCCCCCACCCCCCTCTCCACCCCCACTGGCTATATCGAAGGGGGCTGTCTTCGCCCGAATGTGCTCAGAGGGGGGAGATGAGGTTTGGTTTATAGGGTCCTGTTTGCTGGATTCCCCCAGAATACATTATGCCCCCACACCCCCTCCTGCTTTTAAGCTTGCGAGACTATTATCCAGCCAGCCCCAGTAAGTTCTTATCAGTGGCAGCCAGATGGAGAGCGCGCCAGCAATACCTCAAGACTTGTTGATCGAGCAGCGCTGGCAGAAAGGCTGTCATTGTAGAGAGGTTCTGTGGTCTCAGATTGGTATCTTTGCTTTTTTTTCCTATTTTATAATTGCCAAGAGAAGTCTCATTAATGGCTATTATATCAATGGCTGGATTTATTTGTCAGTGTGGACAGCTTGAAGGGTTTAAAAGAACAGCAGGCAAGAAAGACTGACATGGCAAACATGACATTTTTGTCTTAAGGGAGGTTTGTTTAAGCATGTGTCTGTGTTTTCCTATCCATGTCTTTGGCTTAATGTGCATATTTAAAGACTATAATAAGACTCACCCTACATTGTAGTGGAAGCTTACTGCTGCTAACCCATCAGACCGAATCTAATCAGCCGCGGTAGGGCAAACTGTGCGTCGAGGGGTGTCTGCATGATGTGTCTGGCCACAAACAATAGAACATGACAAGAGTGAACTGGATACAACACTGTCCTCTAGTGCCTCTCACAGCCAGCAGCTCAGTGGTGTGCTACACTGAAGCAACCCTACTGTCATCCAGTGGTGTCATGCAGTAAATAAGCACGGGGATTAGACACTAGCTGGGAGAACAAAAAAAATGTCCATGTGTGTTTTCACTCCCTGGAAAAGGCTGAGGAAGAAACTGTGACTGTGCGTTAACGAAAACCGTTGTTGACCGCTCCACCGGCCATTTGATGCCACTGCAGAAAGAGGACAAGAATAGGCATCCACCAGTACGCAAACTCCGGCCCCCACCTCAATTCTACCACAGGGGGAAATACCCATAATGCACCACTTGATGCTTTTGTATTGAATTGGCTTTGCATTGGTGCTCTGACCCACTTTTTTCAGCAGCGTGCAGGCTATTTTAAGATTTCATTAGCAAGAAGACCAAGGGCAAACGAAAGGTGAAGAGGCTGAGAGGCACACTCAGACCAACTGTCCGTTCCTTTTTATGAATTCAAATCAGTTTGAACCTGTTTCTGTGCAGCCTGCCTGCCACAGAAAGTGTTTAAATGTAGGGCAAAATATGAGTAACTCTGATGACTACTGGTATGTTGTCAAGTCCTGTAGTTATAAAGATGTCATTTTTGAACAGGAAGAATACATAACTGAGTTTAAAGGTGCAAGTTGTACGAGTTGAAGTTTAAAACATTTAAAAAAGAACTAAAATTATCAAGAGAAATGTGCTGAAATAACAGTTTTGATGTTATGTCAAAGATGTCTATGTATTGTGTTGCAGACTGAAGTTAGCATGCTAACCAGCTAGCCTTGGCCTGTCCTATCTCGTAACACTTCCTTTACACATGCTCTTTTAACTGTTGTAGTCTTATAAATAAAGTTAGCAGCAGTTCTTACATATTGCACCTTTAAAGGACCAGCATTTATTACCAGGATTTAGTTACTTCTAGTGGAGAATTTGCTGATTGCAACAGGGGGAATCCAATGTTTAAATCCATTTTTTTTTTAAAGTGAACGCAACAAGATTTTGTCACTTATGCTAGCTGGTATACAATCTTTATGCTAAGCTAAGTAAACTAATAGTCCTCTGGCTCCAGCTTACCCTGGAACAAAGAGTGGAAATGGGAAAAGAGCTATAGCCTGGCTCAGTCTAAAGCATTGACAGTATATATAAGGTCTAAAGGAAGAACATCTATTTACGAGCACCTCTGAAGTGCAATAATGTGCATTTTGTGTTTATTTAATTTCTACAAAAACCAAAATGTGCAAAGTTGTCAACTTAAGGTTACTCTAGGAACTTACGACTGAGACTTGCTGTAACTGTACTTCATTTGTCCATAAATAGAAACTGATAAATATAACAGCAATCACGAATGTAAAATAGGTAGGTAGATTTCTACTTAATGTGGAAGCAATTTAACAAGGCAGGAAAATGATACAGTTTTTTTATATGTAATACATGCATTTTACATTCCTTTGCAACTACTTCTACTGAATGCAAAATGTTGTGGCACACCATTAAAAATCTGTTAGACAAACAATAAGCTGGAGCAGATGCTAACACAACTGGTTACTCAATATCTTCCAATATTCTCAGTAATTGTGAAAAAGTGACATCACACTTTTTGAAATCGAGAACTGTTTTCCACCAGAGAGCATAAAATCAATTGCTCAAGTCTTAGTCATTTTGCTCAGTTACAAGCCTTGTAATCCTTTATATAATATGTCTGAGGCTTTTATTACTCAGCAGGTCTGGCACACACTGCAAGTATAACAACAAAACATTACCCCATTTGAACTCACCAGTTCAAGCACATTTTACTCGAACCATTAAGAGGGTGATTGGTGGTTATTACAAGCCACTCTCTGTGAAAACGTCCAGATGCTCTTTTTTGTCAAGGTCAGGATCAAAGTTGGACAGGGAAAGAGTAGGAGGGGATTGATTTCGTACCCATCAGGCACTTGGAACCCCCGCAATGACGTGGCACCTGCAACCAGAAAAGACGCAAAATGGAGTCCCAGCTGGCCCCACACCAGTGCGAGTTAAAAGGCCGGGGGAGGAGGAGAGAATGCTTCAGGCTCGATTAGGCCCACATCCTATCTCCATCTTCAGCTCTGAGCTCCATCACCCCGAGTCATTAGCACCAAATTCACAGCTGCCACTCTGGAGTAAAAGCAGGTGGAGGTTGCATTTTTGCTGACTTTTTTTAGGGACATGGTGACCAACAGGGGTGGTGTGCAAAAGTCAAATACCTCGAGAACATCCGGTACCTTACTCTCAAGTGCCCTTTTTCATTTCAGGATTTGCAGAAAACCTGCCTCCATGTCTCATGCCGATGACAAGGAGCGCAGAAGTGACATTTGTATGCCTCAGGAGGTGGGAAGAGATGAGATACACCCAGCCATTTCTACCTCACGCTGCTGAGCAGACCAGCATGCACCTGTCCCCTCTGGCTGTTAACAGGCTGAGAGGAACTTTAGGTCACTCGCGGCCGCCTCTCCTGGCATGAAATGTTTCTACACTGTCCAAAAACTCAACCAGATTTTAAGGTGAAACAATGAGATGGAAAGAAAAGTAAGGATGAAGAAGAGATGGAGAAGTGATAGGTAATGAGAAACGACTGAATGAGTTCATAAGAGGGCGGGGGGTTAGGGGGAGGGTACAGAGAGATTGGGATTTGAGAGTGAAAGATAAGCAGATAGCCGGCATGTGAATGGGAGTGACAGTGACAGAGTCCCATGCAAAGATAAACAGCCTGGGTGCAGCCCCTGTAATGGCTTTGCACGAGTAATTTGTCACTCCATGTGAAAAGCAAACAGCAGGGAAGGCAATGGCAACACTTTGCACTGACACTTACCATCGCCCAAGGATGTCTTACCAGGCTTTCCCATCTGTCTACACAACTGGTGCTGCCCATTCCTCTGGTCAAGAGAGTAAAAATATGCCTCTGAGAGCAGCCAAATTTAATACTATGTACAGTTATACTAAATTCCATTTCATTTTTTGTCAATCACATTTCAGCTTGCACAAGACAGAAGTTCCATGATTTGGTGTTGATGTGCCGCTGATGTTTTACTTCTTTACCATCCCTTGGCCTGGGATCAAGTCATTCTGAAAGGTTACATATTCAATAGCTCAATTAAAGATCATGTACAGTAGTATCATGTAGTGTCTTGACACAAGACATTCAAAAACATCCTAGGATAAAAACAAAAGGCAACATAACTCAGTGAAATCTCTGTATGAACAAACAGCGTCTTCATTTTCATTTGTTGGCAGTTCAAAAACATTAACACACTTTGTAGTTTTTAAATAGCTCGGTTCAATTACAGCATAATGAATCACAGAATAATGAATAATGTCAACAAAATTACTTTCACAAAGTCTATGAACATAAAGTTACACCTCCAACAGAAACTGGGAGCTGGAAAATTGAAACTGACTATCCACCATTTTGGAGTAAATGACAAGAGGAGTGATTTGTAAACATAAATCTAATATGTGAGCACTGCCATCTTGTGGGTGTTTCTAACACTACACACACTTCTGCTCTTAAATTAAAAAAAAAACATTATTTCCCTTAGTGAAAGCAGCTGTGAACAATTTTTATGGCTATCAAGTACAAAATATACATCCTAAATGTGCATATGTGGATACAGAAAATAATTAACATTGTTGTTGTCTTTGAGACATAAATCAACTTTAAGAAATGAAAAAAATGCTACATGAAACATAAATCCAGCAGTTCAGGTTGGGGGGAAAAACAAACATAAGAATATAATTCTGTGAAGGCATTATGTTTCACCCTTTCCCCATGCAATAAAATGATCATCAACCTATTAAAATGCTCTCTGCACCGCCCCCCAGCTGCTGCAGGTGAGAATGCAACACCCGTGGCCTTTTCCCTGAGATGGGCAGCAGCTCGCCGTTAGCTTTCATCTGGTCTATTCTCCTGGACAGGTCAGCGTCGCTGTCAATGACCAAAGTGCACCTTTGGGCGTAGCTGACCAGAGTCTCTTCTCCTTGGCGAAACATGCCCACCAAGGGCACCATGTCTTTGCCGGCCAGGTGGAGCTCTGCGATCGACGCTGTGTTGGCGATGGTGTTCCGGTCGATTCCCAGGTGGCGGAAGGCTTCACTCATGCTTTTCTTCTTGATGAAGGCTGACAGGACTTGTTTGTAGCGGTGGATGACATACTGGACACCGGTGGCTGGTGAAATGAGTGACAAAGCAAGAGTAATTAACGATGTGTACTATGGTTATTACAGAAGTCTTTATTAGCATGTGCCAAAGACATTAATTGAAGATCATGGTCTTTCATACCAAGTATAATCATTTTTATTTTTTCTTACACATTGACTAGAATTTTCTGGAAAAAGTCAAATGTGTATAGCTTTGCAAGTGGTCAGTGAATATATCCTTTAAAGTAGTTTTACGTTCTCATTCCCTTTCTAGGGTTTCTCAGCAGGTTTCTCAACCTCTAGGCTTTATCTGCTATAACACACACATTGAAAAAGACAGCAGCCAGCATAACACTCTAACCTTAACTTAACGTTAACACTTTTTTCCTTTATAATGACAAGGCGTGATTATTACCTCTCTTCCTGCTGTAGTCTTTTGCTTTCTTTGATCTTTTCTTGTCCTTATGATGTTTCTTCCTTCTGTGTTCGCTCGAGGCCGCTGAAACTTCAGAGGAGTCTGACGCTTCAGAGCCGCTGTCACTGCTGTCAGAGGCACTACAAGAAGCTCTTTCTCTCTTCCGAGATTTGTTTTCTGAGTGCTGCACTTTGCTGGGTTTCGGAGCTGTGTAAAAGTAACACAAATGGCATGAATAAAAGCGTCTAATTAGTGTTAATATAATTGAGTCAAACACTGTCTACAGCTTCACTTCAGACACAAACCTTCAGTCAGTGGACTCGGTGATGCAAAGGTTGGCATAGAGCGGTTACTCGTGAGGTTTTCGATCTGGCTCCTCAGGAACTTGCGGTCCTGCATCAGGTCCTCCACCTGTCTCTCCAGCGCTGTAATGCGCTCCTGTTTGCTCTCCAGCATGCACTGGAGCTTGGTGATGGTCAGCAGCACCCTCGGGGGCAGGCTTTCTACATGTGAGGCGGCTAAAGGAAGATAAGAGAGCCATGTGGAAAGCAGTTCCATTATGTCAAATTTCTGTTGTAAAAAAGGAACTGCACACCGCAGAAGTATTACATTAATAGCATTAATAAAATATTATGATTTTGACTGCCAAAGGGAAGCAATGTAATTGCTTTATGGCATAAAACAAGAAGTGGTCGCTTTTCTTGTAATTCAAAAAAAAAAAAAAAAAAAAAAAAATTTATGGTGATTCAAGTAAAAGACAAAAGCCCAATCAATAAATAACCAGAGTTATTTTAACCGCAGGCTTAAAGACACAATCTACCACCTGGAACATTGTCTCATTTGTTTCATTGCACCAAGTTATAAAAATGAATGTAACAATGGAATATTGATGTTTTAAGATGATGCCAGTGCAAAGTAATCACATAAAAGCAGCAGATTCTTTATTAAAGGGCTCTTACCAGACATGGCACTGCTGGGCGTGTTGTCCTGAACTGCATCAGCTGAGCCTCCCGTTTGAAAGTTCTCCCACTTGATGATGCGGAGTTCGTCTTGTTCCTGCTTCAGCCAGGCCGGAGAGGTGAGCCTGTCTTTGCACCTCACAGAGCTGGAGTCGATCTCTACGCATGGGGAATAACCTGACGGCTCCTGCTGCCACACGGACGACATCTCTTCAAGCCTGGGAGAGGACCAGAGGTATATGGGTCACGTTCAATGAAGAGATTCATGAGGTGGTGTCAGAATTCAGAAGTGATGCTCTTACTTTGTGTCCCGTTTTCCAGTACATTCCAAAGGCTTAAATACACATAAAAAGATTGACATATGTCAAAACAGCCGCTCCTACTATTTTCTATTTAACAATAAAAATGAGTAAATGGTCATTCAAGTTATAGCCAAACATCCAGCTAGTGTCCTCCTCTCTTTTGCATTTCTATTTCTATGAGAGTAGTTATCTCATCCTTATCTTGTAATTATGACAGTTTTCTCAAAATCCTCATTCAATCATCACCTG
>NW_023339650.1:16723575-16741010 GCF_004916995.1 Morone saxatilis
TAAACTTGGACTCAAGCTGTTTCCATAGCAATCTGTAACTTATTGAAGAGATAACTTAAGATGAAGATCTCGTGATTATGAGATTTTGTTATGAAATATGGATAAAATTCTGAGATGCAGGGATACATAATGTAAAACTAAAATGTGACTTGTGATACGTTAATGCATGAGTAACTCTTCTGTAGGAATGTATTTAATGCTTGAATTACTGCACGTGATTTAATGCATCATGTTACATGTCACTGGATATTAACATAATAAAGGCAGTATGACTTGGTATGATTATTCATCATGCAATGAACCATCACGTCATGAATGTGCCACATAAACAAGCTGGAGACCTACAGAAATATATAGCCAATATTTTGAGACAAAAAGTTGTTTTTTGTATTTACATTACACAGGTTTGGTGAAATGAACATGTGACTTAAAGGACCAGTGTGTAGGATTTTGTAGTTTAGCTCGATTATGGAATAAAAAAATCAGAAACAGAATTATTTAACATTAATACTCATTTAATTTGGAAACCATCATGCATTTAATAAACTTTATTTGTTTTCAGTGTGTACCATGGCACACTTGCATACACACTGCTAAATAATTTGTGGCCATATGCAGCCCAGACCACCTCTGAATGTGGTCTGACCGATTAGATCTCAATGCATCCTAAATGCGTCTTGGGTGCATTAACATCTGTGCTGTGCCCTGTTTTGGGTTTTTTAGGCAAGCTGTAAAGGAACGGGGTGCGGTTGATTTTCATGAGACTATATGTAATCTCAATCTTAATCGTAAATATATTACACTTGCACAGATATTTACAAATGGGTTTCATTGTGTCAAAACATTTAAATATGTACTTACATGTTTTTCTTAATTAAAAACGTTTATTGAGACTATTAGAAGATATATAAAAATATATATTCTGTCATATGTAAACAGCAGCACTCAGAATTTACAGTAAACTACTGATGTGGAAAAATAATATTCATAAACAAAAGACTGCAGTCAAGAATCATCTAATGCGTAGATGATTCATGATTTAAAGCATTTGCAGGCTATGTAATGAAGACTACTTGAAGCTTTAGCAGAAGCTAACTGATGCATATCTAGATACATGAACAGTACACCAATTAATGCAAGGACTGCAGCTTTCTTTCATCATTATAATAACAGGATTTATATGCAGCATGTTCATGTCCTCCTGCAATTAAATGAACACATCTGTTGAATATTATAATGTTCATTAACGTGGACATTGATTAACTATCCAGGACAGTTAATGTTGTTAACTGTTCATTAATGATTGACCAACAACCCTTGCTGCATCTATGTGAGTGTATTACGGCAGCGTACAATGCTTTTACCTTTGTACTGTATAACTTAATAACGGGAAACAAAACCGATAGCGACCCAATCATTTATTAACCCTGAGTCACGAGTTCATGATGTATGACGCATTAATACTCTCATTAGAACATGATAAATCATGCATTAGTCAAGCATTAATTAAAAATGAGCACTTCTTTTGTGCTTGTATCTGCATTTTATTTTAGAAGCTTCAGAATCGATGTGAACAAAGAAATGTTGGTTTCAGTCCTGACTTCCATTTTCTGATACCTACTTACTGTATATGGTCCACATGTGAGTCCGAATTAGACGATGATGTATATGATGTCTAGTCTAGTTTACTTGACTAATATGTCTCAAATTCGTTCCCCAGAAAAATCTCACTAAATGGACTTCAAGACCAAAATGGCTGTGTGCTTCACCTCTTCCATAGCATTAGGAATTTATTATTTTACATCAACAGAAAAGTTTCCCTTTGTGTGTCTCCTCGACTGTAAAATGCAAAAATCTCTCAGATGCTTCATGTGTGGATGTTTTTTTTTTTTTTAAAGCTCACAGGATAATTCCCATAAACCAAACAGCTGTTTCTGCAGGTGAACATGGCCGACCGTTTCAACTTCAGTGGCATCAAATATCAGAGGTTGCAGCATGAATAGACGCGCACCCTGTAATTTACAAGACTTTGAAGTGTGCACCTTCTGTTGAAACATGACAAACTCTCGTGGTGGGACAGTATACGAAAAGGGATTATGAAGAAAAACACTATTTTTCACACCATATAATAAAGCTACAAAACACAAGTTATGCATGGTTGATGAATTAATGAAGGATGTATCATGAGAAACGACCATGCCACTGTGCGTTTATGTGATTAGTTAACACTTGATGGATCATCAACTAATGGCTTTTAACTCACAGTTACTTGATGCATTGATTTATAGGAGAACAATACCTATTCTCATAGAAATACGAAGCTATTTCACCAAACTGGTGGTCAGAACGAAACATCTACATGTTGCTGCGCGACCCAAAGGCCTCGATATGTCTTATTTACAAGCTAGGGGTTGGAGTTTTATTTTATTATTACATTTCTCTGTGTTTTTTTCACAGAAGTGGTGGGCAGCAGTGGAGGACAATGGTGCGCTAAAACCAAAAACATCCTATCGGCCAGTCAGGTGCGAATACACAGACATGTCTAAGCATATACGTCAACATTTACGTTTTAAATGCAAAGAAGTGAGAGAGAAAAACTGGGTGTGACTTGTCGACATTGCTAGAGATTGTTTATGTTGACGGTTGGGTCCAAATCAAAGCAGCAGATACAGAGATATCCTGACTTTTAGCCCCTCAAACTCCAAAAATACTGAATCCTACATTTCCCATAATGCAACTCAATAACATTTTAAGACAGCTATGGCTTCTAATGCCCACCATGCACTCACCAAACTTTCATCTTATGACATTTTTGGGGTTATTTTTGTTCAATGACGAGCTACAGAAGACATTTGTGTGTGAAATGGTCAAATGAGTGGAGTGTCCCTTTAACTAATCACATAAACACATACTGACTCATTATTTCTTAATGGTGAGCAACATGAATTCATGATACACTGATGATGCATTAAATCATAACGGGTCAAGCATGTGGCAACCTTTATTAGAAAGTGGGTTGCCTAATATGATGACTGGCTGCAGAGTAAAATACAAAAGACAGGTGGTGCATTCAGGTGCTTGACTATATTTGAAAAGGTAGTAGGACAGATTAGTTTGTCTACTTGTTTTTTTTTTATTTTTTTATTTTTTTGTTGCAGGAAGTGGACATCACTGTTTTACTTCATGTTTCCATGGAGATGATGATGGACTCTTTAACATGTGCAAGCTGCAGCAGCTAAACACAAGTAAGGAGTGAGTGAGTGCTGCAGTGATTAATCTGCATCCAACACCTGACACAACGCGTCAACATGCGAATTACATGTTACAGTCTTCAGGGCAACCACATGGGGTACAAAATATTAATAAAGTGCGATAATGCAACGACAAAGTCAGCAGGCCTTTTTTTCATCTCCATCCTTATGGACTCACCACACAGGTTATTACAGGAATACAACAGTGTTTTATTTGGAAAAGAGGCACATTTTTGCATGGCATAAGTTACAAACCTCACACAGCACACAATGCATAATGTTTAATAGGCTATGGGCCAACCATTTCTCCTTGCAGTGGTTTTAATTAGCTTGCTCTTACCAAGATGGATGCTAATGACTGTAATTACCAGCAAAAGAGGGAGAAAAGGAGCAACAAAGCCGGTGAAGCACACAGGACAACGTACCTTCAGGAGGGTCCAGCGGATGAGAGCGGTGCTGGAGATGTTCCTGTGTTTGTGTCGCTGTGCGCCGGAATGTCACTTCGGGTAAAATGCCCCGTTTTTTCAAAAAATATAAACAGACGAGTGAAGAAATGCGAGACTACAACATGCCTGTCAGAGAGAGGGGCGGTGCCACAGAGCCCCGACGGAGCTGGTACATTACGCTGCCTTCAGGGGCTTCGATGGAAAGTCGTACTTCTCGAGTCTGAGTTAAAGGTACATGTTGTTTTACGTCAGTGTCGTCCCCACAAGCTTCATGTGGGGGTTGCGAGGCCTGCTTTACTTTAAGGCATGCTCAAAAACTCTTTTTGGTTCACTTCTGTGAGGAAAAGTAGAGTAAATGTAAAAAAGTTAATTATCTAATAGAACAATGGCCAAGCGTCTGGGGCAAGAAAACACAGAATTTTCCAAAAGAGAAGCCTATTAAGTTTGTATGATTGGTAACATATTTTTAAAAAGACTATATTTAATATATATATATTATATATATTTAAAAAGACTATAATCAACAAAATAGACACAGAGAATTGTATAAGAAGTTCCCTAAAAAGGAGAAAATCTGCTCAAAATGCATCCAAATGACATGTTTTACACAAACTTCTGCAATTACTGAGTTCACTGTTTCGGTTCATTGTACAGTTTTGAATATCATATGAAATATATATAAAATATGTCACTGAGTCAGGGGTCATCAGTTTACTAAATGATATAAAAGGGGTCCCTCAAGGAAAAAGGTTGGAAACCACTGTTTTCCATCTCCGCACCCTACCCTGTACATTGATATCACACTGTGTTGTCATGTTGGGCTACTGTGCCCTCGAGTGAGTTGTGTGTAAATAATAATTTAAAATTAAATAAACAACAAATACTTAAACGGGGCGGATCTGAAGATCTTCACATTCACAGGGTGGCAAGACAGTGGTATAGAGATTGTAAGGGGTGGCAGGATTATATGATGATTTAATCGTAAACAATCACATATATCAATATTTGCTTGGAAAAGCCTCCAAAAGAAGATATATGAACTCAAAACTTTGTAAAGCATTGAATAGAAATATCGAAAGGTGGCAATAGAAATCAAGAAATTTCCAGATCTTCAGACATTTTTTTCCAAATGCATGTCTTTTTTCATTTAACTTAAGCCTGAAATGTGGCCATAACATAATTAATTTCCATTTCCTACCACGTTATTGTATGTAAACTAATGTGTGAAATTTGGCAGCGTTTGACACCAAACTAGAGTGGCCAAGCATTGGCCAAGATGTTTTGAACAACCTTAAAGCAATTTAAGAATATGTATGATACAGTGTTAAATATAAATCCTACCCACATTTTTGTAAACATAATATTGGAAAAATGCTTTTCATCAGGGCAATCTGCACCCCATTATCCTTTACTTTCCTTAAATAGATCATTCCAATTTAGTTATTTGGGGCAATTTTTAAATGAGGCTTACAGCTGCTACTAATTATGACCAGCGGGCTGTTAAAATATATTTCTTCTTATTATTCTTTCTCACTTTGTGGGTCTGCAGTAACTTGCTAATTAGATTTCCGACAGTACATGAAGGCAGCAAAACAGTGGCGACAAGCTTGAAGGGGGCGTGTCCTTCTGTAGACTGGAGCAATAGAAAGATCAGCCCCATTCACATCCACAGTCTTCAGTGGTAGTGGTAGTGGTACACACTGGACAGCCACTGAAGATGGGGTTGTCATGGAAATCAGATTGACCTGCTACAGGTTGATAGTTTATGTGTTGCCATGACAACTGCATCATTTAACGATCCTGTGGCAGCTGTTACGGAAATTGTGACTTCACAAAAACTTCAGCTGTCTACAGTGAACAGCGATGGAGAAAAGAAGTACTCGGACCATTTTACTCAAGTAAAAGTAGTACAAATACAAAAGCATTAGCATTTCAGAATAATGTATATTAATGTGTGTGTCACTTTAATGTTGCAGCCAGTAAAGGTGGGGCATTTAAAAAAATACTTTATATACTTTTGTGTAGCTTCATCTAATAATATATCATATTTTATTTGTATATTGTATATTCGATTGATAATTTGTATTTATTTGTATGTTCTGAATCTGTAAAGTAGCTAGAAACTAAAAAGTATTATATTAGTGGAGTTAAATGGAATTAATCAAGTAAAGTAGTATCTCAGAATTGTAGTCTATGTCACTGGAGAGCAGTGATTTTACAATTTTATGTACATAGGTTGTATCAGGACTTGGATTTTTTTATAATCAATGAGTCATTCACAATGCATTACAACCACTCCTTAGTTATCAAAGTTAGTAATTCTGTTTTGCAAATAACTAAAATCCCTTGGAAGCCAATGCTCGGTTTACATGCGCATTAGTATCCTGGTTTTGATCTTTTTTGGATCTTATTATGATGTTTACATGGAACATGAGAAACCTGGTTATTCAGATCCCAGCCCTGCACACACGATTATTTAACTATCCAGGTTTCTGATCAACTGTGTGCAGCTGATTTCTCATTATCTCAGTCAGTCACTCTATAATCTGTACCAACAAAGAATGTTCAGAAACCTGGATCAGGTGTTTACATGCCACAGTATCCTGGTTTCTATCGGAGCACTCCGGGTTTCTCAAAACTGGGATACTCCAAAAACCAGGATATGCATTACTTGGTCAGAGAATCAAACACAGTCAAAGGTTGAATAAAGCAGACAAGATGATGTTACAGGGAACTTTAATTGCAGTTACACTAAACTTCTTTGGCTACAGAGAGACAAACACTAGTCCCATGACCCAACTGATGCCCTTGTTGATGGACTGTATCTACTCAGCAAAATGTTTACAATAGTGGTCATTTGAGCAAATCTCAGCTGCCTTATAGAGACACACACAAAGAGACATCAGACAGTCCAGGTGTTAAATTTTACATGTTTCTTCTCATATACCTTCTGGCATACCTGAAACAGTAAACTAAATAATGTTATATGTTAAACACTCTACTGTGTTAGTCATAAAATACAAAAAAAATATGACAAGTTGAGGTGTAATTTGGATTTGTCAAGTTTTTCTAGTTGTAGTATAGGATAAAAATGCAACATATTGTAAATCAATATATAGTTTCTTTCAATAAGCAACTGATAAAATATATATTCTCTTCTGCGAATCATTTTGTGAGGAAAATCCAGACAAATCCATTCACATAACATTGCATAGCCATCATGATACAAACTAATATTCCTTCATTACAAACTTTCACATTCCTTCATTCATAGGGACCAACTTCAAGCCATATGGAGTGATTACATTAGTTATAACAGCAGTAAAATAACTGTCACTGATTTTGGGGCATGGAGGGTGAAAGGTAACGGCCCTGGGGGGAAAAAAATCAAACATGCATAAAGAATAATTTGATCTAAAACAATGTAATACTTACAAAATGGTAATAATGTAATGCTGTTAATAACATTGGTAATTGCAGCAGCAGAAAGACATACTGAGTCTGTAGCCAATTTTTTCCCCCAGTGTACAAACATGTCTTGTGTTGACAATGTGATTATCCTACCAAGCCTCAACCCACCTGATCAAATCACACTGTGTAATTACATCAGTGTGACTGAGTTTTCTCCTGGAAATGTATAAATCTTGGTGCTTGTTTACAGTGACTTTAACTGTGTCAATGCTGGTAAAGGTGTTAAGAACTGGAGCTACAAACTGACTAAGAAATGGGCAGTAACCTATTGAAACTGTAGTTTCACAGACAGATGAGTAAATTCAGCTCAATGCAAATTTTGTAATTCATGTCTGTGGAAAAAAGTTTAAAAAGAGAGCCATCCAAATTTACGGAAAAACTCAGAGTTTGGACAAGATATGAGCTAGGTGAAATATTTGATCATTTCCACCCTCCTGCTCCCTACATAATGTCACATGAAGAGACTGAGTAGTATTAGTTTGTTAGACAGAAAACAGCAGTGCCCTCAGTACAAACATACTCTGCTGTCTCTGCCTCGGTTGTCCACGTCCACTCTGCTTTGAAACTCTCAAACTTTCAGTGGCAGATGGCCAGGAGGAGGCGTTTAAAGTCACCACTGCACTCGTCCTTCAGGGCGTCCTTCAGAGACACGTCATACTTCTCCAGATACATGTCTTTGATGGTCTCCAAATCATACTGTGGACAACAAGAAAAAGAAAAAAGTACACGTCACTCCATTTGTACCATTGGTCAAGCTTGGTGAACTTGAAAAAGCAAGCATGTGTCAATCAGCGTAGTGCAGTATTCTGGTTTCTTAAAAGTAGTGTTTCTATATTTTCTGACAACAAGAATAAGGCCAGGATGCTTCAAATATTGACCAGATTTTACAATAACCAGGTTACTACAGTGCAAGTAAACATGTTGTCCGACTGTCCGTAACCTGATGCTGTAACCTAAGTATGAGGTCATATCTGTAGAATAACATCACAACCTCCTAAGCTGATATTTGTTGCAGAAAACAAAGAGATTTTAGTTTCCTCCAATGATATCCTAAAAAAACACAAAAACTAAATAAAAACCAACTCTGAATATTTGGCTCCACCTGCTGATCTTTAAATGCAATTACCTCAGAGCGACACACGATGATGCGGATGAGGGTGTCCTCATCAGTTCCCATTCCTTTCATCGCGTTGTGCAGACGTCTGGCAAAGTAGAGCTGAGGGTTCTTAGCAACTCTTACTGAAGAGAGGAAAGACAGACTTTCATTAAATCCTACTGCCATCATAAATTTTCCCTAATAATAGGAAACATGTCACATACAACACTTTCATTAACATATAGCATTGTCTATACAGTGTTATTCCTCAATCAGATACACACAACTCAGTTCCCAAAAGTGGTTCTATTGATATTACACATTCTATCCATGTGATTTTTAATGTGGCCTAATGGGAGCAATCCTTATTCTTTATGTGTCAGTTTTGTCTTACTAAAACTGATTCTAGTTTCAGGGAAATTGCTAGAAAATCTTCATTCATTCATACTAACCCAGAGCAATGTAGCATTTTTTCAGTGTCCCAGAAGTCTCATTCTGAATGGCATCCAGGATTTCAGTTCCAGAGAGCTATGGAGAGAAAATTACTAGTTAAACCTAAGCACTAGCAATGCCTTAAAGTGGTAGCGTTTCAGTTTCAAGGTCCATAATTTCCTCTTAATCTCCCAAAACAGATTTGATACTCTGACTACTGATTTTTTCTTTAAAGAAGTATAATTAAAGGAGTTCAGGACATTTTAAAGCCCCAAAGTATAGTTGTAGAAATTAAAGTCTGTCTGCACCTATATGAGAACTAAAAACCTGTTGAAGCGTAATTGTAAGATACCACTGATTAACCCCACATGCTAGCTGAAGATAAAATGTCAGGTCATATGAACTGATATGCAATATCACTGCAGCTATGCACAGTGCGACACCAAAACCTACCTGCTCATATATCTTGAACGTGGCCTGGAGCTGCAAGTAATTTCTGGTTGCCAGGATGTGGGTGAAAGTGGACTCATCTGTGCCAAAACAACCCTCGCCAGCCTGCAACAAATATTGTTCAGGGTTAATGAATATACCAGGAGATTATTAGGAATATGTATTTAACGTTGAAACAGCACCTCGAACAGGGCGGTAGCATCTTGTTCAGCCAGATCCTCATCCACCTCGTAACTCTCATCTCTGTTGCCCTGGAACAAGAAGAATAAGATGACTTCTGCTATGTGGTGAGGCCTTGCTGTCCGACTGATGCAACTATATCTGGCCTCCGTTTTACTAATGAGAGGCTGTCTGGACAGTGGCCAGTGTGTGTGTGTGTGTGTGTGTGTGTGTGTTTATAGGGCATGATTGGGCACAGGGAAAGTGAGCTCAGTTTCAGTCCTACAGCAGACGGGAGGAATTCAGTTACTCAAGTGGAGTAGAAACACAAGAACACCAACCTCCAAAAGGGCCATGAGAAGGTTTCTTACATCCCCGCTCGTATCTCCCTCGATATCGGCATCAAGATCGCGTTCATGCACTAAGAGAGTGAAGTCAACAGAAAAGCATTAAATAAAAAGGCATACTGTTTACTTTATGTCTCAGTATTTAAAGTCCATTGCTAAATACTCTTGTACTATCAGATACAAGTTTGTCATGTTCAGTGCATTCTACAATTTTAATTTGTAATGAAGGGCACCCACTTTCTCTTAACCTGCTTTTTAACTCAAGTTAATTATTATCCTACATTTTCAAGTCTGACCCGTTTCCCTTCTCAAAACACACATCTTGTGACAGCAGTGTGTTTTAGTTTCATGAGAACTACAAGTCAGTATCCTAGCCTCTTCAGTGATGGATTCCTGCCTGTATGACTGAATGAATTTTGAGTCTAAAAAGCATCTTTAAACTTAGAATGTTTTGCAACCGATTTCAATTAAATTTCAATTGGATTGAAGTTCTTTAAGTCAGAAAACAATGAGATTCCATAAACAAAGATTAGTCCAAATGTAATGTAAAAAATAATGACTTTAGTAAACTGGATTCACTAAAGTATAAACTAGGGCTGTGTCCCAAATCACTCCCTTCTTCACTCATTCACTACTCCCTATATAATGAACACCCAATAGTTTCAGAACAGTGAGCAATAGATTGAAATGTCAGACACTTATTAATCATCACCATTTTGCGTCATCACTGATAATCTTTGCATCCATAAAATGCAGCACATTGCATTGTGGGATTATTAGAAATGACATGGACCTTTTTTTTGTTCCATTGTGGAACGTTTGAGGGCACTATACTGAATACACAACGTGGTACAACCTTGTGCGAAGACATTTTCTGAAAGCTAATAGTTCTCCTTTCCATGTCATAACCACGAGTTACATTTGAAGGCGGCAACATTTACAGAAATTAGATTTTTTTTAAATGCCAGACAGTATATAGTGCACTGTAAATAGGGCCTTATTATATTCTTCTATTAAAGAGCGTAACATTGTACCTTATGCCAGTAAGAAGCAAAGTATTACGAATGAAAGAGCAACATTAAGTCGCCAGAGGAAGTACAGCACACTCATTATTCTAGTAACATACACATAAAGTCTACGAGAGCGACGGTAAAACAGGAATTTAACAGTTACTGACAATGTTGCATAGTAACACATTAGCTGGCTCCAGACGGCTAGCTAGTGGTTAGCTTGGTTAGCAGTAAGCTAATGATTAAAATAACTGAATTCTACTCAAGTCTCAAATCCACAACCACAGTACCGGTGATAATGCTTCAACATGCACGAGAAATAAAGTTTAGTGAGGAAAACATATGATGATGTCAACATAAGATGGAGAAGAAACCCCAAAATCATGAAGGAAGATGTTGGTAAATATAATCAGCTATCAGCCGTTGTATCATAGTGAACAGGAAGCTGCAGCAGGATGGGCCTTGACTAAACAAAGTGTGACTGCCTGTTAAAACTCAAGGGTCAAGAATAGTACTGTAGTAGATCTACTGTAGGTCCAAATGAGTCACCCTGAGCCATTTCCTCCAGGGCTCATAATACAAGGAAGGAAAAAAGTGACATTTTGTAAGTTATTGGTTGAGAGGTGAAACTGCACAATATGAACGCTATGTCACATGGGATGGACCTAAACTCAGTTTAATCATGTGACTTTGTTTTGAGAAGTGTTCAAGTTAAGTTTATCATTGTTACTATTATGTATGTTGTAGTAAAGTTTATTTTACAAATCAAATTCTCATTTAAAGCCTCAATTTGCTTAATGGCTTACCTTGAAAGTAGCATTCCTTGAACAGGGCAATGTCCTGTGGGAAACAATGAACAGAAAGTCAGAATATTCTACATAAAAATCATAAAATATATTTTTTTTTATACCAAAGATAACTCTTAATTTGATGCTTTTAATGTAACTGACAGAGTTGGTGGCGGTGCAGAGGATCTCCACCAGGACGTCTTCGTCGGTGCCCGCTCCCTTCATGGCCTTCCTCAGCTCCTTCACGGCGTAGATGACGGGCGGGTCCAGCATGGCGAGGATGGCGTTCTCGAAGCTCCCCGACAGCTCTTTCTTCAACACATCCACCAACTCCTATCACAGAGAGGCAGCATTGAATTGTGATAGGGTTAGGGTCAGGAGAAATGCAGATTTTGGTTGTTATGGTAAAACAAAAACAGTAAAAGGGCATGTAGATATTATTCCGCATATTACTGAATGACACTCACATCATCATACTTATCAAAATAGGCCTGTTTAATTTCCTGACGCTGAAATGAACAGCGGTTTGCCAGGATGTCAATGATGGCCTGTTCATCGGTTCCTGAAGAGAAAAAACTGATTCAGTGCAACAGTTGCGAGTGATGCTTCACTACTAGACAAAACAAACATTACCCATCAAGTATTTCCGACTTACCGAACCCTTTGCAGGCTTTGCGGATGCCTTTAATGTCAGCCACGACATCAAACTCCTCATAGGGCACAATTGTGGGCTAAGAGAATAAAACAAAGACTGTTGTTACTTACAATGCTACACAAAAAAACTGCTTTCTGCTTACATATCAAACTGATCATTGTTTCAGTAAAATGAAGTTCAGAGGCATTCATGATAGAGATGGGGGAGCGGCTGGCAGTTGGGGGGAGGGCAGGACGATGACACAATGCTTTGGTTGAGGAATTCAGGGCCAGAAGTCTTTAAACAAACTTGGTGGGGGCCGCGTGAATAACTGGCAGTAATCAAAGGGCGGTCCAGGGGCCAACCGGGGTCTGTGAAGCTCCAAAGAGTGGCCACAATGGAACTATATCATCCACAGCAATAAAGGATCATTTAATGCCACTTTTCTGTCCCATGACAAGGAGAACGTACAGTAAATGTCTGAATCTTGTTTACACTTTTACAGAATCCCTTCTCAAAATGTCAACAGACCCTTTATTTTGTACTGTACCAACAAACGTATGAATTTATTCAATATAAAGTAGGATGATATTTGCAATTTAAAATACTTTTTAGCAATTACTTTATAATAATACAGTAAAAAAAAACATCAAATAAAGCTATTATTGAAAGCACTGTCATATTGAAGTTGCCAAAGAGGTAAAAAAATAAATAAAAACAAAGGTAGCAAAAAGATCTGACAGAAAACGGACACCATCCCCCATCTGTGCACTCATGGACTCCACTCCTGCCTCACACACAGCACACACAGCCCTTACTCATTCACTCTCATTCATCTACACACACACACATCTAACGGAGCTGTGATGAATTCCGCAGGGGAGTGGCCCCCCTTTTCCTCTGCGTAAACCCAGACACTGTAGTCTGTCGCACGGTGTCATTTAAAGAAACACCAAATACTACCAATCCGACACTATGACTCTCAGATTCAGTCAGATTAATAGGGGGGTTTTCTCTCGATTTGGCCTCTGCGCTGTGCGCAAGGGTTGGCTGCGAATGGAGGCGTCACAGTGTCGATCCCATAATGAGCGATAAATACGAATACGTGGCTGGAAAATGAAGCCGGGAATCTAGCGGTTATCCTGGTGATCGGCTGGGTCAAAACAAATCTGAATCCAATTAATCAAACCGAAACTCTATGCCTTCGATCCAAGTCCAGACTGCTGGTTGTAAAGATTTTGTTATTTCTAGAAGCGGCGCAGACCGTCAAACTCAGCGGTACTTACTTGACAGTTGCCCATTTTAAGGCTGTTTGTCCGTCTGCTGCTGGGGATCTGTAGCAGGAGTCGTGGAGTAGTTCGGGGTTGTGTAGTCCTCCTCGGCGAACTGCGGCCCAAAGCAGCAGAAACCAGTCTGTGACGTCACCACGGACCGCTACCCCGGCAGGTTTAACCATTTACACCCACGGCCACTGTAGTATCCCATGGTGCACTTGTTGAGACTCACAACATCTCTGTGGTTCATAATGTTGACTGTTATTATGTTGTTGTGCTGTATTGTATTATGGTTTCATTACAACATCATTATTATAATAATCCTAAAATATGGGACCGTATAAGTTCATTTATTATGGTGTCATTAAAATGATCATATACTATGGGAATGTAGTCCATTTTTTATTTATAATAAAATAAAGTTTACAATGAATCATATGCTGTCTAAACTGATTGTGCACTTGTTATAAATTCTTGATTAGGAATTAACCCTTTAGATGTCGTGTTCAAGGGGGTCCTCAACGACAGGAAGGACCATATACACAACTTATTGTTGGTTTCATTCCAATAATCATATGGCAGTGTATTTGTTAATTTATTATGGTGTCATTATAAAAATCATGTACTATGGGAATCTACTCCATTTATTATTTATTTACCTTTTTAGAGTCCTTAAGAAAAAGCTGAAAAAGAGACAATAAATGATGTGTTTTTTAAACTGATTGTACAGTTGTTATAAGTTGGAAATTCTTTATTAGGAATAAACCCTTGAGCGGTACCATCTCATCTCCGAAGTACCACATACACAACTGCACACAAAAAACTGACAAAGATAACAGTACACAATTAAACCAGATTGGACAAAAACAAACAAGAACCTACGGAGACAAAACAAAATTAAAGGGGAAAAGGAACAATAAACAACGAGACAAGAACAGATAATACTCCAAACAGAGCAAATTGATCTTTCATTCATAGTTTAGAGTGGTAGTTCTCAAGTTAGTGAAAGCATTAGGTAATAGAGTTACAAAACATGATTGTAAAATTATAAAAGGTGTTATTTTGGACATGTACAACTGTAATTAGGAACATGTACAGTTGATTCTAAAATAAGAAGACAGGTGATTAGATGATACAGACTGAATATTTAAAGGTAGATTATTCCAGTCGGAGGGAGCTTTAAACATTATAGCCTTCTACTCGTTCATCAAATAACCAAACTTAATGGTAAAAGCCAAAACAAATTGGTAAAAGCAGAAATAAAAAAATAAAAACTAGCACAAGTTCTGGCTTATTCAATAGTTTCTCTGCATTTAGCGTGCAATGTTTGCATGAATCAACTGTGAACCAAAAAGTACGTCGTCTGCAGAACTCCTCGGTATAATTACCAAACTTGCCAGCCTACGCTCCAACCGTTGGTATTTCACTGTCCCTTATAACTGTCCCTACATCATAATTACTCCCCCACTGAAGAAGAAAGCTGCTGCTGCCCCGCACAGTAAGGCCCTTAACCTATGAAAACTGAATACACTCACACACAATGTCTGCGTAAAACTGTTCCAATTAAGAGCTTGCTAACGCCATATTAACAAAGCCATGCAATTAGACAAGGATGAGTCATCTCTCTTCCCTGTATAATTATCTGGAAATTACCTTGAAGATCAATTAGGGAACCTTCTGGACAAACAATCCAAAGTATCGAAGTTCACACAATGTGGCTAATGTCCAACACTATAATAAGCAAATTAGCAACATATTCGGTCTAAGACGTGAGTCGTTTACAGTGACAACATGTTCAGTTCATCGTTCAAGTTGTTGAAACTTTTAATTGCAAGACACAGTAGAGTTGCATTATGGGAATTGTAGGACCATAGTATAGTGTAAAGTTTGGTCCATACTAGTCAGGCTTCAATTTTGACCATTCTTTTTAAAATCCATCTTTTCTGAGTCCCCCAACTTTATGTAAGCGATACTAAATCCCAGCTCTAGTACCACTTTATGAAAACTTGAAGCACCATGTGATTCTATTTTATATAACAGTTAAGAAATTATCTTCTGTATCAAATGCAGTCCATTCAGCACCTCTTTAAGTTCTCAGATGCTTTTTCTATTCTGGGAAAAAATCAGGAACTACCTGACTACCATTCTTGGTAGGGAGTGAAGAATGTTGCTGTTGCAGGCACCTGTTCATGCAGCAACACATGCAGCTGTAAGTAGAAGGCTCACTTGTTCTCTGTTCCCAAAACTCTTCATGTGTTTGTTCTCTTGGTCTCAGTTTATTTGCATTCCACCATCAGAATTTGCTGCTGAAATAGCCCAAATATCTTGATGGCGACAACATTACTTAAAGGTAAACAAGAAAGAGAGTACTATTTGCGCCATTGCTCTGTAGCTCTCAGCTGTCTCAGCTCAGGGATGTTATGGTCTTCATTTCACAGGCAGTGGAAGGGGGTCCCGCTGAAGCCTTTATCACGGATCTGGGAACAAAGACAGCATTCAAAAGCATCAGCCAAAGAAACAGGCTGTAATGTCATGCTGGCCCAGGACCCAGACTCATGTTATGGTCTCAAACACAACTTGTTTAGAGTCTGACCAGCTCCTACTGTTAATAACCACAGACAGAGGTTTGAGTTTCTGCTGCTAAAAGACGGATGTGTTGTGTGGAAAGGAGGTCAGAATGGAGTTTCACTTACAAAAACACTTTGGGGCAGTAAACCTCTGCAGGAGGCTTATGTTTCAACAGGAGTTTTTTTAGAGCAAAAGTAAAGAAACAAGTCAAGAAGTTATCTCAGAGGGCTTTTTAGGTTGTCATTGTGCAGGACAGCTTAGAACTGTCTGCTTGTATCTAAAATGACTGAAGAGGCAATAGCAGTACACAATCATCATTTGTTATAGACAGATTTGCACGGCTGCAGACTCTCTATCGGTTCTTTCCTGTCAAAGCTGATGGGCGATCAGGAGACCTTTCCGAGCACACTGGGCTTTTTGTTGCACGGAACAATGCTCGGGTAAAATAAACAGTGCATTGTCTACCTGCTCCTGGGGTAAAATCCCCGCGCTGAGAAGGCTTCTGGTCCGTTTGGTTGTGCCCCGGTGGTGGTTTGGGGCACCACTTCCTGGCATCCCCCAGATGGATTGTTGCATGGTCTCATGGTGCTGCAGACGGTGGGGGAATTGTGACACCGTTAGTTAACATGTAATATATAATAATCTACCATCAATCTTATCACGAAAGAACATGCATTCCAGTTCAAGTGGTTAACCTTTAGTTCGTCAACAGTATTTCTTCTTCTCTCCCTTTCTGTCTGTTGTTTCCTTTGCTCTATCTGCAGGCAAAGCTCGCTGTAATACTGACCTCTGTTTTCCTAAAGAAAACATAAATGTCACACAGGGATATTGTAACAGAAAGTTTAGTAATGTCTGGTTACTTTATGCAAAGGACAGAAGAGTTCGACCTCTCTGGTGACGTTCCCGCTTGATCTTAGGTCTTTATCCTGTTGAACAGCTGATACTGAAGATTGTCCCTGGAAGAAAAGGACTCTCAGCACAACCAGTTTGCTCTGTCTAAGTTGATATTGAATGACAAGTTTAAAATAACTGCTAAACATGGATCAACACCTCCATCTAGTGGTTATATTGACTAACTACAGTTTAAATATGCTTGGAAGGATCTGTCAGGTAATATCCTATATATTTTTTTATTATTGTCAACATATTCCTTGAAAAGACCAAAGCCAAGAATTCCTCTGTGCCATAGAGCAGTGGTTCCCAACCTTTTTCGTTAAGGAACCCCTTTTCTATCATTGAGTAAACTGACAACCCCTGACTGTGACATATTTCAAATTATATTAAATGCATAACAATAACAGAACAGAATCACTGATGAACTGAAAATTAACCCACACATTGAACACAGTAACTGCAGGAAGTTTGCATACAACAAGCAATTTGGGTGAATGTTGAGCAGATGATTTCCTGTGAATACTGCATCAGAGACGAGATTTTCTGATATTTTTAGGAACCTTTTATACAATTCTCTGTATTATGTGTTTATTTAAATCTTTAGATACATACATA
>NW_023339650.1:16741051-16741175 GCF_004916995.1 Morone saxatilis
GATAGATGGATAGATAGAAATACTGTCCTGTTAGCTCTTTGATTGCTTTAACTGCGTACCTTTCTAACGCTAGACGAGGCTGTTACAAGGGAAGGAAGGCTTTTTGAATATAGTTTGTGTTCAG
>NW_023339650.1:16741215-16749722 GCF_004916995.1 Morone saxatilis
GCCATGGAGCTCCATTGTTGTCCATAAACTATTAAAACACATTGTAAGGTAACACTGGATGAAATCTCCTGGCAGAAATACTCACAGGGGAAACTGAAAATAGTCCCAACAAATGCACTATTTACCAATGTTGGAGTAATGTTTTCTAGAAACTACAGTGCCCAGCTGTTTAAGGAAATTCTTTTTCCCTTTTTGAAAAATTAATATATATTCGTGACCTGTATTTAAAGATTTACATCTTCAGTAACTACTTGGTTTGGGGCTGAGAGAAAGTCCCAAAGCCCTGATGGATTGTAATTTGGCTTTTCATGGGATTTGTTGACAATTGCAAAAACGTTACCAGCAGTATCCTATAAAAAAGAAACATGACAAAGATGTGGTACATTTGCAATGAAACATACTGTGATGGATGCATGAACTGAAGGGTTCCTGTTGGGGTTGGTTGCAGAACTTACAGTCCCTTTGAATGTTACTAATGACAGAGGAGCTGAGGAAAAAGAACAAAATGAAAAAGATAAATTCAACTGAAACGATATAGTATTAGTGTTTATATTTTGACATTGTGTATAACCTCACACTATATGTTTGAGAGAATAATATCTAGAGCTGAGACAATTAGTCAATAAATTGCAAATGAAAGATTAATCATTTAAACAATTTTTCAAGCACAAAAAGCCAAGCACTCTCTGGTTACAACCTCTCAAATGTGAGTATTTGCTGCTATTTCCAGTTTTATATAACTGTAAATTGAATGTTTTTTTGGTTTTGGACAGTTGTTCAAACAAAACAATCTATTTGAAATTGTCACTTCGGGCTTTATGATACTTGTTTCACAGTTTTCTGACATTATATAGACCAGAAAATAACATATAGATTAATTTGATATAAAAAATAACTGTTAATTACAGCCATAATAGTATCCAGTGTACACTGAAGCATTATATTTGACCCATGCACGGCCAATATTACATTTTATTATCTGATTCTTTCTTTGTCCTCTGCTCTTTATCTGTATGATCTCAGGCTACTGAGTTCAAGCCCTTTTTGAACACATAACAGTCTAAAAGACACGGTTTGAATCTAAATTTCTCTTTGGTGAAATGTATTTGAAATTCCAAACCTTAATAGTTTGGCCCAGAGTAGGCAGGGACTCACATAAAATAAATCAATAAATCTATTTTGTAACCCAGACAGTCTCCTCTGCTGAAAGAGTTATCCATTTAGCTCCCACTCATCATAAGTTGTACTATCAGGCTGACTCATGTTCCCTTTCAGGCTCTTCTCGTACACTTCTTCCCCCAGGCTTCAAATGAGTGGAGGTGTGTGTGTGGTAGGGTTGTCATAAAGATAGTCATTACAACATTAAGGAGTCTCAACCTGATGATATAACAAAATCAATGTGCTTTTAATGTGGATTTAATCCCACCTCTGTTCTGCTTTAGCCAGAAACTTCTTAATTTCAATAAAAACACAATAATTAATTGTTATATTAACATAGTGAGATGATATGCTTTCTCATATTATGTTTATACAAGCTTATTTACATTGAGCATATTTTTTGTCCATAATTGAAACAATTGCATTGCAAGTCAAAGTTCATTAAGTGGCTGTTCCATAGCTTATGTGTTCGTCTTCAGAAAAAATAAAATAAAAATGGAAATTTAAATCTAAAATTTCATGACAACCGTGCAAACTCCATCTGTTGAGGAAGATCATGTGATATGATAAAAATCACCAGCAGAAGCTACTAAATGGACCTCATGGTGAAAATGTTTTCTCACCCATTTCACAGGTGTTCACCATCATATTTTCATGTGAAGCCACAATTGTTGAACAGATTTCCTATTTAATTGTATACAATTTGGCCAAAAGTATGTGGACACCCCTAACATTGCACCCAAATGTGAATATCTCATTCAAAAACCATCACAATTAATTTGCTGCTATGACCCTTTTGGTTTCAGGCTTTCCACAAGATTTTGGAGTCTGGATTTGCTCCCATTCAGTCACAAGATCATTAGTGAGGTCCAACACTGATGCTGGGTGATAAGGCCTCCCATCCCAAAGGTCTTGGATAAGGTTTTAGTGGCAGTTTCTGGTTTAGGCGATGGAGAAGGGGAGAGAAAAAAGCTTGGCACACTTTACACACAGAAATAGTGGCATCTCCAATGTCCATTGCAGGTAAACATGTTTAAAGTCATTGAGAAAGAAGAAGAAGCTTCTTATAACATCAGATCTTGCCTCATAATTATTATGTTTAGATGTTTTCTTCAGTATCTAAAGACCTCTGCATAGTAGTCCGCTCCTTATGTCTGCTTGCGGATAGCAGCTTGAGGCTACATTAGCCGCTATTAGCATATACACACACATCTCTGACCGAACTATCAGCAGTTGAGTTGCATTGTGGAGGAAGGAAGAATGCATCTAATAAAATGGATGATATCTCTGGTTCTGCTACATATTCTGTTCGGTAAAACATTTGTTTTTAAAGCTCAATCTATTACATATATTTCACCTTTTCTAAATGTACTGATACTGTCAATCTAATTGTTTGAATTACTGAAGGGATTCTATAAACTTTCTTATTTTTTTGTTTTTTGGGGTGGGGTTATATTGGACCTCCACTGGTTGAGGTCAAGTTATTCCACACCAAACTGGGAAAACAATTTCTTATTGACCTACTGTGTCATATTGACACAGGAATGGACTTTGCCCAAATTGTTGCCAAAACACTGGACAGGCTTGTCCACATATTTTTGGCCACGTAGTGTACATTTGCTTGCTCATATCACACGTTTTATTGCCTTCTCCACTCAGTAAAGTTCCATCACATACTTATCTTGCTTTTCTTTGTGTTATCTTATCTTTCAAGTATTGTGAAACATCATGAATGCGCCATCTCACGCACAGCATGATTCAGACAAATCCAGCACAAATGATTGAGAGTGAATGATTCAGTGTGTGAATGATCTCACATTGGTCCCTGAGAGAGGCCGCCGTCTCATTCCCATCAATCAGCTGCCTGCATGCTACCTGGAGGCAGAAACGGTGAAGATAAAGCACAGTTACCTTCTGGAAATTGCTATAATTGAGTGATTAAGACCGATGACGTCAAATGAGAGCCAGTTCTCTACTGAATGAACGTTCACTTAGCCTTCATTCACACACGTCGGTACGACTGTGACTCACCAGCGTCCTGGCCTTGGGCTTTGTGCTTTGCATCTGTGTTTGCGCTGCAGCAGTCCCCGGTGAAAGACAGAGTGATGATGGTGAGTCAAAAAGGCCATTTTTGCACCTAGTGTAAAATCAACACAAATTGGATTATTAGATGAGTGGACCTGCCTTTGTCCTTTCCACGCTGGATGTCCTTTTGTGATGCCTCCACTTTTGCGTAAACAGTGCCGGGCAGTAATTATTGTCAGAATCATCCTCATGTTCATCATCACCGTGATGATGAGGCTTGAAATGAACAGGTTCATTTACCGAGCTGGATTTCAAGTAGATCTTCAAACAACTTTTATTACTGTGTGTGACTCACACGCATGCTCCACTGTCCTCACAGAAACACGAAGAAAGCTCAATTGACATTTTGGGTTTGGATGTTTTCACCCCCACCGTCAGCTCAACCCTCTCATTGCTGGACTCCTTACTCTTCACCTCCACATTTCTCCTGCCCTGTGGAAATCAGATGGATCCTCATAAAAACATGTACTCTAAACTGGAATAAATAAGTCAGGAAGCAATGTGATAACAGCAAATATTTGCAGAGAAAAAACCCTATGTGAGTTTTTCTCTTTTCATATTACAACTACCACGCTGAAATAAAACAGATGGCGAGTTTACGTGCAGCTTGAAATGTCGTTCGTTTGATGCTTCAAGGTCAGCCAGTAAAGGCTTCATTTTTAACAACAAACACAAACATCGCAGAGGGAATTAATGTCAAACAGGTACATGAAAACACAAACTGTGAGAGGATTCAGGTGAAGGGGTTAATAACTCAGACAGTATGTACTTCTTGGATTTATCTCTCTACATCTTGTGACTTTTAATGGTCACATTTGTTTGGGTTTTTTTTTTTTTTTTTCACAGTAGATCCCATTGTACTCAGTAGCCTACTGTACAAACCAGTACAAACCTTTACTAATCCAGCTGGGCACTGAGGAAAATGAGTTGGAGGCTCCTCATCAGCTTTCATGGTTTTCCTTAGATAGATAGATAGACAGATGGATAGTCAGTCTTTGGTCACTTTACAAATAAAGACTTACATAGAAAGAGTTTATAAACTATCCAAACACTTATACAACAGTTTGTAAGTAGAGCTAAAATTATTATTCTATTAATAATGTAATCGACTGACAGAAATCTATTCTGATGATCGTTTCAGTCATTTTTGATGCAAACACATTTCAGGGTCCCAGTGTATTGTCTGCTTTTCCTAAATGTTTTTTTATGATTTTAATACATTTTTAATCATTTAGAAGTGTGTGCTGTTGGTTGGACAAAACAAACACTATGTCTCTTAAATTTTTACAAAACAAAAAAAATTATTGATTAAAAGGAGAAAATAATCATCAGATTAATCCATAATGAAAATAATCATTTAGTTGCAGTCCTGTGCAAAATATTTCCTCCATGATTTGTGGCAACCCTGTCAGTTACAAGCCTACACAGTAAAGCTAACACATTAATTAATGCAACTTTTACAAACGTTGGCATTTTGAGTCGATCTTTGAGGGTGGGAGGGGCGGATCTGTGCTTTCTCACAACATGTGACTGACCCCGAATACAAACATTAGCTCCATTTAAACACAGATAGATCTCATAAATCTACAGATCCGGGCCTTAATAACCCAAAACAGGCAGAGCAGCACACTGACACGTTGTGTTGAAGTGGTGCAACGTTATTTACCTTGATGTGATGGTTCGAGTTGGGGAGACAGGAACAACAGCAGGGCAGACGGTGAGCGCCGGCTTTAGTTTGTAAACATTTAAAAACAGCAGAACGGAACTGATGATGACATTGACGTCATCGTCTCAGGACGTCATCACGCAGTTCTCCCGTCGCTAGGTGGCGCTGCGCAGCCGAGCGTCCCACAGTTATCACTGTAACAAGCAAAAGTCTAACTTAGCCTAAGTAAAAGTGGGTTTTATGCAAGTATAATCAGAAAAATGTACTCAAAGTATTAAAAGCAAAAGTACTAAATGCAGAAAAATGCCCCCTGTGCCTGTTACTGTCACTATTATATGTATATAAACAGTATATCATGCATGTAAAAGCTGGATTTTACTGTTGTGGTTGAATATGAGCTAATTTTGACCCATTTTTTGTTTAAAGGACTGTAATTTTCATTATGGACTCATCTGCTGATTTCTTCTTTTTTTTGATTAATCGATTGGTTGTTTGATTTGTAGAACTTCTGTGAGAAATGTTGTGACAATTACCCAAAGTGTCACCTTCACAATTAGTAATATATCATATATTTTACAGTCTTTTCATATGTTTTATATATTTTATGCTTGTGTCTGTCTGTGTTCTATGAGGCTCTTCAACTCATTTTTTAACTTTTTTGAAGTTAAGGTGGCCAGTGAAATTGTATTTTCCGCTCTCTCTTGCCTGGTTGTCTTCTCTCCCTCTATTGTTTCTTTCCTCATAGTAGCCCTTAATGTGAGGGAGGAGAGGCTAGCCAGAGACACAAGCTCAATTAACAGACAGATGTAGGGTGACAATGGAAACACAAACACACACACACACAAACACACCCACGTCTGTACACACACTCAAACCAAAAGATGTGTTCAAAGCTGGAGTGTGTTCATGTGTGTGTTGTCTGACAGGAGCAAGAAGAGGGCTTCCCTAATTGAGTGAGGTGTCATCAGGCTCCAGCAGTTAATCACAACAATGTGAGGAAAGAACTGCAGCCAGTCATCACTGGGGGAAACCAGCTCTTTTTTCCTGCGAGGGAGTGTTTGCACATTGGACACGGGAAACTCACAACTTCCTGTCACGTCTACGGGGACTGTAATTGACACTGAGTTCTGATTATTGTAATCAGACTGTCTGCAGCAGAGATAATAACTGTAAAAGTATATTCTACTGGACCGTGCGTCTGTGTTACTGGTATCGTTTGACTTGGATTGGCAGGTCAGATATAATTTGGCTCATAAATATCTAATGAACCCCGGTTGTGGAGAAGGAACCCAGTGATTAATGACATATCAGGTTGAAGTAACACTAATAACAACATTGATTGCCAATATCTGAAGAGTTCATCTCCAGAAATACTGTATGTATCAGTCTGGTCCAAAGTCATTATCCACGGTTAGTCATTCAATGTTAGAGAGGAGCCAAAACTGGCCTCATCCTGTCAACCAGGGAGATAAATTGCCTATTAGTCTTTTGGGTTTATGATAGTTTTGTGCAATCAATCATGTTTTAAGAATAGGTGCCAAATGGAGGCTCATTTTATTTTAGAATAATAAAAGCTTGTATTCATAAGTATGTTAACAAATTTCCCCCCAGGGATCAATAACATATTTCTGATTGTGATTCTGTTGTTTCCTTTCATAAAATGTGTTTTTTGAGTTATTCCATATTATTATATAAGATATATTCAATATATAGAAACACAATGTTGAGCCTGTCATTGTGTAAAAATGGGGGAAATTTGGACCTCCCAATCCAAATAAAAGCCTTCTCTTTTTTGTTTTAAGCCTCTGAATATCACATTAAGAAGATCCTCTGGAATAATCCTTTAAAGCTTTTCAGTATTGAATAAAAAAGGTCCAGATGAAGTGAATAGAATGTGAATGTCAGTTTAGTTTTTTTAGGCTTGAACGAATTACAACGCACGTAAATGCGTCAGTAGATGCAAAGAGCTGATCTACCTACATAATCCTGCAGCAGAGTGACACCAGTTTGAGGTTTTGATGAGCTGTGTTTCCAGTTGCTCATCTCTGCAGAAGAGAAACGAGGACATTTTTTCATGGGGGCAAATAGTTACTCAATGGATTGATTCATTATATTAATGTGTACCTGAATGCTGAATTGCAAGTATATAAATGTGTTAATGTGTGTGTTGTGGATTATCTGCCAGCCTTCCAGTTGTGGAGGTGGTAGTGGTGGTGGAGGAGCCTAACAGAGGCCCTCTGTGAGTCATGGATGCTCACATCACCGGGAGCTCCTCTAATGATGAAGCCACCAGTGAGGCTGGGAAGGCTGTGTAGGAGTCCAGACCGGAGGAGTGAGTGTGGCCTCAGAGGATGGAGGAGCAGGACCTTGTGGGTGGCTATCTGCCTACAGGCTGAGCTCTCTAGGTGCTACAGCACATCAAGCGTCGCAGGAGGCTACGCTTTCTCAAAATCAGGAGCACATTTAAACCAATTTTGGTTGTGCAAGAATGATTATACAAAGGGCCAGTTCACCTAAAACATGTGCGATAATCCAAAAAATGGCTGAAGGAAACAAACCCGGTGTCGACGCGTAACTTTGGTCACATAATAACGAGAAAGATGATCTCTGGCGTCGGATGGAAATTAACTTTTTGATTCTGACACAGCCATCCACGTCAATAACTTTGATCCCTTCACAGTCGATGCTTTTTGCCAGTTTTGGTCTGGTGTTCACAGACAGCGAATGTTCAGTGCTTTCAGCGTTCATACAGTCTTTTGCCCAGGATCCTTACTGTTTGATGCACATGGTGTCAAAAAAACACATTTGTTCATTTCTTTTATCCAGCCATGCGGATGGTTTTAGTTTTTTGAGATCTGCCTCTGCGCCAATACTATGGAGGTTAATGCAATTTATTTTAGATTCAGAGAATTCAACAGTAACATGACTTTCCAGAATTGGTGTCCCAAAGCACATGCTGTAAACAGTTTTTAACTGGAACTCAACCGAAGAAATAGGCCTTGTGAGTTTTGTAGACACTGTGTTCTGAGGATTATCCAAAGCGGAAGAGTAAACAACAACGTTGTTAGTTACTGCCTTCCAAAACAACTCATATGAGCATCTCCATCGTCAGGACATCTTTTTTTTTTCAGTGCCTTCCAAAACAACGGCTGTTTTCTGATCTGCTGCTTCTGTGCAGAGATTTTTGCAAGTGAAAAGTCTTAATTAAGTCCCAAGACAAACCCGTCCTAAACTTTTAGTTTCGACTCCTAAACAAGCCGTTATCTAAATTTCACAAAATTTACATAATAATTTATAAACAGAGAGCGAACTGTTTTTTTAGTTAAGTAGGTTATGTAAATGCTTAATGGACTGAACCTATATTGTGCCTTTCTGGTCTTAAGCCCACACAAAGTGCTTTACACTACATGTCACATTCACCCTTTCACGCGCATTCACACACTGATGTGAAGTGGACATCAGAAAGTAAGTAACCATTTACACACTCACACACCGATAAAACAGCATCAGGAGCAATTTTTGGTTTAGCGTCTTGCCCATGGACGCTATGGGGAGGAGCCGGATATTAAACCGATATTAATATCTATCTATCTATCTA
>NW_023339650.1:16749822-16784257 GCF_004916995.1 Morone saxatilis
TGCCCTGGAAACATGTTTACATTGATTCAAAGTATCAGCATCAGTATAAGAAACAGTTAATGAACTGCACACTTTTTTGTATAACTAGTTAAGTTATTGGGGTGAAGGTAAGGTTAAAGTCTGAGTAAAATCAGACATGAGTCATTCATGTTTTTGACTCTGCCACCACGCAGGTTCAAGGTTGATAGTGTGATGTTAAGAATTTATCAATTCTGTTTTTTTTTCTTGTAAGAACAGCCATAAAAAACAGAAACAGAAACTATCTGTATGCCGAGATACCACCAGGGATGAGAAACTGTGCTGTTTTGTTCTTTGAAATTGTCCTTAAAGGGTATTTGTAGTATTTTTCAAAAAAGCAAAAAAAAAGCACTTATAATGGACCTACTTTGATGGTGCGCAATTGTGCGCAAGGATTACATTGTAGGCCATATCACAGCTGCAGGCTGTAGCGCTCTCACTCAGTACTGGACATGGGAAAAAATGTTCTCAAATCTAAATGAGAAATGTATTCAAAATGTTGGAACACAGGATGTGATAGTGAAACTTTGGTGTAAAACAAACTACATGATTCCTGCGTATTGAAGTCTTCGAGGTCGTCAGGTGCAACACAACTTGTAATTATGTTGCACAGCTTGTGTGTTTCCACATGTGTGCATCTACCTGTGTCCATACACATCTCCCACTGGCTGCAGCCCCCCCCACGCACACAACTCTTCTTTGTGAGTCATGAGTCCACCATGATGCAGGAGATGTCCTCAATATCCCGCCTCCCCCACCCACTCCTCCCCCTTCACCACCACCACACCGCCCCCACCTGCCTAACAACCGTCCCTGCATCTGAAAGACAGATGAGTCAGCGGCGGAGCGTGCAGGCTTGTGCCAAGTGATCAGCTTCCTCTCATCTCCTGTCCCTCCTCCTCCCCAGCGCCGTCCATCTCTACCCACATGGCCCTGCCACAAAAGGCTGTGATTCATGCACCGTTCACCGTCTGAGGTTTAAAAATAAGTCCTGCCATGCTGGAGGATGTGTCCCGCTGTCCCGCAAAGACAACAAAGAGGCACAAAAACATCCAACTGTGATTCTCACATGCTCCACGGGAGATCCAGAGGATGTCGGATGTGTCTTTTGCAGCCACCTCATGACTGCATGAGGTGGCTGTTGTTCTATTGAGGTTTAACTGGAACAAAGTGATTATATCTGTATTTAGAACTTTAATGTTATTAAAAAACTGTCTGTAGAAATTAAACTTAACCAGATTTTTTTAAAGAGCATGCTTGGCAGTCATATTCCAAATAATACTTACAGTTACTGTCCACCTGCAGGCTTCTGCAGTAGGGGAGGGATTGGTTTCAGCTTGGCTTTGCAATATGGCTCTAACAACAAGAGTAGCAGCCGGACAGATAAAGAATGAGCTGAAACTCACTATGAAGCTCCATCAAGCTAAGAGGAGCTGCAGATTCGGATGATAATTCACTGTAGGTTCATTACCAGCGACCCCTTTCACATTTGATACATTATTATTATTATGAGAATATCTACTATAACCGCTATAAATGTTATGTGTACTCTTTCTTTATGACACAGACGCTATCTGGAATATCAATAGTTACTCCTCCTTGTCGAAGGTTATTTCTCATCGTTAACTGTTTTCTTCTCTGACGTTCCTCTATTTTAGTTCTCTGCAGCAGCCTGTATTGATCTTCTATTTATTAGAAAGGCTCCGAAAGTGCTCTTGTAAACAGGAATCAATGCTAACATGTTTGCTTTACACAATGCCCTTTTGCAATGTTATTTGGCTGCATCACTGCCATATTTATAGAGACTTAAGTACTTCTGACAACGTGGGCACTATATGTTTCATGCATTGGTCAGTATGCCAACATTTATAAGCTTGAAAAAATATTAATAGAGCAAGAAATTATAAATAAATAATTCCAGCTTGGCCAATAATCACTTTGGAATTGGATAATAATAACAGCGCTCAGTTTTTCTGCAAGGGTCCGGAGTCAGCATTTGATACCATCTTGTATCTCTTGCTTCCTGCAGAGCCTCCATTGATCTGAAGCCACCAGTTGTGGTCCAAAAGACCACAACAGACCATAAAAGCATTTCAGGACAGTCGCCAAGATGCACATATTGTAAAGTGGTTTATGATGCACGAGGCTTTTAAAAGCAGGGTTTCTCCAACAGCATGTTTACATGAAGAATAAGCAAACAAACCTGAGACAGGGATGATTACTAAGCACAAATGCGTCATGGGAGTGTCTTGTATCAACTTCCCAGGGGGATTAGAAATGTTGTAGAAGGAACAAATTACCTTTGCAAATCATGCCTGCAGTAAAACATATTGAGAAACACACTGAGCACACACTTCATTTTCATATAAATATTTATTGCAGAGGAGGTATCTTTTATTTACATGCTATCACAATATAACACAATATAAATCTACCAAATATTCCCATATATTGATGCTATAAGCTTGTCATAGAGCAATAGTTATAACAAGCACATAATACAGTGGGTTAGGGACAGTATCACTCACTATACAACTTGTAACAGTCCATAAAAGATCAATTTTTTTTCTTTTTTGTTTTCTTCTATCAAGGGCAGTGAAACATCGGTCCTATTTTTTTTTTTATTGAATTCATGCAGAAGCCACAAGATTTACGACGTTACAGCATTGAATAGTAGTAGTAGCAATAGTAGTAGTTGTATTTGCCATCAGGTGACTTGGTTTGGTCACAAGAGAAGAGGAGTCAGGTTTAAATGAAAGCTAACCAACAGAACGCACCATGGTAAAGATCCGGTTGGTGGACAAAGAGCTACAGGACACAGTATCGTCTATGTCAAGATGGTACAAGAACAATGGTCTCGATTTGCACATCCAAGTAAATGGTTGAGTTTCAAACTTTCACTGATTCATCGATGATACGGCTAAAATACAATGATAATCTCCAGAGAAACAGACAGTAACACACTGGTTATGTATACACAATTTAATACACAGACAGCTATGGACTGACTGAACTGATGAATGCCACAGTAAGCATACTATCTGAAATTATGTAAATTAAACAACAGAGTAGATTGACTGAAAATGTGACCTATTTCATAGTATATTGGTGGGATATTGCATTATTATTTTCTGCTCTAAGACAATATAATTGTGTTTCCTTTGTGATCCAACTGTGTCTGATCTGGAAATATCATGTGTTTGAAGATTAAACAACATAAATTTAAAAAAATGTTTTGTTTCCAAATAAAATACATTCTTTGAGAATCTTGCTTAAGAATGTCATAATATATTGCTTATGTTTTTTTTTCTTTAAACAAGTGGATTTAATTTGAAAATCATAATTGTTTTAGAGCCTGTATGAGCTCAATCTAACATCATGTAGATTTTAAAAATAATTATCATGAAACAAACACATCTCCTCATTTAAAATAGCTTTCCTACAAGGACAAAAAGACGCTTGTTTTAAAAATATACAGCATATTATTCATCACCAAGGGCAGTAAAATCCAATGCGGCAGTGATTCCAAAGACTAAAGTCACTTTAAAAAAAAGAAAAGGCTTTTTAAATGTCGTTGTTGTCATACCAAGGGTCTCCTGGTACGATCCTGCATCCACAATGCATATGATGGATGACGCGTAACATCTGGTTCATAAATATCATGTAGATCCATCAAAGCATTACAATCAATCCATGCACGTTGGCAGTTCTTCTCAGACACCGTTACTAAAGGAGCTTATAAAGCAGAGGTGATGACAAATCTCGCGCTGTAAGGCAAACACTCCACATTTGAAATATTTCAGGCGAGCCCCCCACAGGTCAGTGGCAGAGGTAATTTCTCAGTAGGTGGAGGCGGATAGAAGACGTTGCATCTAAATCATGTTTATGGAGCCTAGCTGTGGAATCGTGTCAGCATGTTAAAGAAAATCGGATAAGAAAGGCTACAAATATTTGTCACTGGATTATTTTCAGTTGAGCTGTGCCAAAGAAATTTAACAATTGACGAACTGTGTTTTGACTTTGTAAAATTCTCACTGACAAGCACTGATTTATTTTACCACAATTAGTAAGGACTCCTACAGAGCTCGGATACTGAGGAATTTGACAGCAATTATAGATAATTACAATCAGTGACAACATTCAGTGATACCATGTAATTCTCACAAGATACCATAAAGTACTGTAGATGCTATATTGATACATAGTTTTCCGCACGGCTGCAATTATTGTCAGGTGTTCAACAGTTGACTATAAGTGGGAGATTTCTTTTTTTCCCACTGTTATCCCAGGATGAATAGTGCATGATGAATATTTAGACATTTTGATACAAAACACTGAACAAATAAAAACCCTCAAAAGGTTTAGTCGGATTATTAATTGATAAGCATAATTCTAAAATGATCATCTTAATTAATCAATTGGGCTTTAACCTACGCTACTCGTGAACTTTTAATATAAAAATGAAAAGAAAAAAAATGATGGCAATGTTATCCTTTAATATTTAAAAATATTAAAAGATAAGCACTATATACTATGGACTTACAGTAGTAACATTATGTCAAAATGGATGCCTTATATAAACTTGGGTTTTATTGTTGTAGTTTAGACCATTGTCTGTATCAGTTATGATGGAAACAAGGCGACATTGCAACAACAAAGTCTGACCTGATAAGAAACATGACACATAACACTTTATTACTAATAATCCTAAACATGTTCCACTTTAATAAGGAGTTCATTGTGTCTGGCCTTGTGGTCACTGATGACTGTTTTCCTTGGTTGAAGAAATAAGAGCTTATTAGCTGTGATTAATAATAGTGTCATCTTTCTGCGCAAAAGCGAGAAATAGCTAAATCCATTTAAAATGGCAAAGGAATAATAAACAAAACTGTGGATGAGTTCAAGGCAGCTTGTCAACAGTCACATAAACAAACAACAACTATTATACAGCATTAGCACATTTCTTTGATTGTGAAGAGAAACGTTGTTCTATCAACTGCACAAAGCTTTCCTGTCAACCATACTGAAAATGACCAATTTGCTGCAGTGATGTTGCCTCGGTTTCCAGGTATCAGCAAGTGATGGTCAAAACTGAGAAAATAAGACCCAAGTCATAATAAACCAATATAATCTATTAAGCAGAAGTTTTGCTTTTTGTAAAATGTATTTATTTGAAAGAAAGCGCTTCCAGGACTTGATCACGTATGAGACTCCAGAGGTTCAACTCTTGGGGTTTGGCATTATATTTTTACTTTAAATTCATGTTATGGTGTCAAAAGACACATGTACACACACACTTGGTGCAAGCCAACACAAAGACCCATGCTGGATTCATAAACAAAACTGGTGCAAATTATTTCCTTAGTATCCCTCCAGTATTTTTCTATCCCTACTTTTTACAGTGTAAATATGAGCCATTTTCATGTTATTACTGCTCTCATATAAACTTCACCACCCTGAATGAGCTTCTGGAAATATGAGAGCAGGAAAATGAGTGCCTCTGGTATTTAAAAAAAAACACTATATATTTGTCAACACATTAACTGCTTTAGTTGACAAACCGGTAGGGTCCAACTACTCTCAATACCTGGCTGTGCATGCTGTTTATATAATTCACCATCACAAAATGCTGAAGAAAAAGCCACTTGCTTCTCTTCAGACTGATACAAGACAATGCTAGTTAGTTAGGCACATACAGTACATCTCTGCAGACTTGGAAGCATTTTAATCTGCCGAGAACTACAATTAAATAGTTCTAAACAAAAACAAAAAATGAACAAAAAGACATGTCTAAGTTTGGTCGGTGTGTGATGTCCTGTGCGACATCCTGCCATAAGGTTGAAAATAAGAAGACAAAATGTATAACAAGAACAGAGTCTGTCCTCAGCTCTTAATTTATGGATTTGGCTAAAGTGCTATAGACTGATTTCCTCACTGAGTCCTTCCCTCTGTGCCAAGAGTTGGACACACAAATAAATTAACTTCACCGCCTGAAGATCAACGTCCCTCTTCGCGAATGTTTCTTTATTCTTTGGCTTTCACTTTTGCTGTTTTTGTACCTTCAGTTTTCTATACCTTCTGTTCTTTAATATCATATCCTAGTCCATCAAGGGACGATGTTAATGCACAAAAAGGACCATGTAAGAATTGTTGACTGAATACAGAACATAAATGCAGATTTTCAACATTGCTCATGACGTGACAAGGCTGAATCAAAAGTTGCATAATTAGTCTAAGATTTATCTTCAGGATTTTCCTGCAATAATCTGGAATGCTCATCATGACTTTGTTTAGTTTTTTGTACATTTTACTTATTTTCAAAATAGGTAAAACAGGAACAAAACCTTGGAAAGGAAGGCAACTTGTGGAACTCGATCAACTTTTCTTCCAAGTCACCGTACTAATAATAAAAGGTAATATTTAACGATTTCAAAGTGAAAAAAAGTATACATCAATAACTATAATTTCAGTTGTCCATTGAGGTTGAGTGTCATGCCTTCTTGCTCGATGTGCTATCTTCAAAGTCCCAGGGACAAACATCTGCCTTCTTGGCAGCACTTACAACCTCGCCTTTAGGATTTGGATTGCTCTGTTTCACTACAGAAGCATTTTTGTCTGTATCTTTTTTATCTGAAGTATCCTCAAAATCCCACGGACAGACTTCAGCTGGCTTTGCTTTGGCTGCTCCGACATTCGCACTTTTCCTTTTTTCAATCACCAGCACTTCCTGATGACTCTCTGCGTCCCACGGGCATACCTCAGCCATTTTTTGTTGCATTTGTTTCTCTGAAGGTTTACTCTTGTCCTTAGCTTTTGTTTTACTTTTCTCATCATCAGCGTCTTTTGATTTCTCTTTCTCAACTGTTCTTGTGGAAGGGGTACCTTTCTTTTTTGAAGGGGATTCCTTGGTTTTGGATGCTCGAGAGGGACTAGGTGTCCTCTGTCCAGAATCTGGAGATACGGTGGTGTTGTCGTAGTCCCAGGGACATACATCAGCTTTTGTAGATGGTGGCTGGAGCGAGCCTCCTATTTTGGATGGATCTGAAAGGGTACTTTTCCCTTTCCCATCCACAGGAGAGGTGCCTTTTCTTTGTTTTGTCATATCTGGTGAACAAGATAACTCTGTTGTCTTTTGGGCCTCTTCCCATGGACAAACATCTGCCCGGTGTGTTTTGGAGCTCTCTGTTGTAGAATGAGGCTGTTGGCTTTTAGTAGGTTTGCTTGCCTGACTATATATTTGTTGCTTTGAGCCTTCCACTTGACTGCCTTGAGTTTCACTTCCATCTTCCCATGGACATACGTCTGCTCGTACAGCGGTTGTCTTCTGAATCTCCTTTGAATGCCTGGCACTCGATGGAGATTGATCAGAAGCTTTCTGTTTCTGCTGCTGAGATTTGCTTCCCTTGGTGCTACCTCCAT
The DNA here is from genome assembly GCF_004916995.1 of Morone saxatilis. Classification (NCBI taxonomy): domain Eukaryota; kingdom Metazoa; phylum Chordata; class Actinopteri; family Moronidae; genus Morone; species Morone saxatilis. The sequence goes on from NW_023339650.1 coordinate 16,757,260, forward strand.
GAACCGTTGTGGTTTCCTTTGGTGCTATGGATACATGCTTTTGGACCTTGTTTTCAGATGGAGTTGGGAGATCCTCCACTTCCCAGGGACACACTTCTGAGAGATCGTAGAGATCATTTCCCTTGACTGGATCAGAACAGATTGTAGGCTGGCTGCCACCGACTGGCTGTTTCATGATCCTGCCTTTTGCTGCACTCTGTTTGTAGTCAACCGACTGGCTTATAATCATCTTGGGCTGGCATTCATTTTCTGGCTCTGTATTGGGTCTCATGTCTTTGCTCTTTGGCTGACTCTTCTTATTGCTGTCCTCTGCGCTCTGAGTCTTTCCCGTAAAGCCTAAAGTCTTCTCTTTGGCACTGGCAATGACACTGAGGGACTTCTGCAGCATGGAGGCTCTAGGATGAAGTGGTTTCTTGTCTGCAGTGAGGTTATGGGCACTGGCTGACTTGCAGACCAAAGGAACTGATTCTGTAGATTCACTGGGGGCATTTAAATTCTCACTGGACTTCTTCTTTACCAACTTTTTGCCCATAAGTGTATCCAGGAGGGAGCCCTCAGCAGTGGTCACCTCCATCTTGTCTGTTGCTGAGCTGTTGGAGTCTTCACTCTGGTCACGGACGTGGTCGTAGCTGCTGTGGGACTTCTTGAGAGAAAAAACCTTATTCTTTAGCGTCTCCTCCTTCACAGGCTTTCCTGGGTGAGTCGGATCGAAGGGGTTTTTCTTTAACATGCAGATGCTGTTACGATTGCTCCCATGTTCCCCAGCCTCCTTGTCTTCACGGCTGCATTGCCTGTGCACCGATTCTGGAATTTCAGTGATGCGCCTCATCAGTGAACGACCCAAACCTTTCTTGGAGCTCCGCTTCTTCTGGAGATGAGGGTTGTTTGCCAGCATCTTCTTCCTCTTGTAAATCTCCAGCTGGGAGTAGAGTTTCTTTAGCTCCTCCTACATATAGGACAGACACGTGATCAGTTGCCTGTTTAGAACAAATAACTGCATTTATACAGCTTAAAAAAGGGATTTCTAATCAAAACACTGTTACGAAAAAGCAGACATTCTACTGCACAGAGAACATGCAGTACAAATTCATGACACGTGACTACAAATGTTAACATTGTTAAATGATGCACTACGGAATATCACATGCGTGCTGAAAAAAAGCAAAGACAGGACAGTCTTGGACAGCATCAAATAAGGAAACGGTGTGTGTTTTAATGTTAGGTCTGAAACAGCCTCAAAGCTCAGGTCTCTATACCCAACCGATACAATGAATGTTCTCAAGTAGCAGGATGTCATCATAAGATCACTCCCTCTGGTAAATAGGCTTGTCAAAATCTTTTGATAGAGAGACTTCTTCAGCTCTAACAGACAAACAGAAATCTCTGCTCACGTTGGTACGTTTTTCCCAAAGACTGTCGCAAGACCTTACGCCACAGCCATTAATAGAACTGAGATGGCCCATTTCGTCAGGTGTCTGCAATAAAAAACTGCCATTGCTCAGTATTTTTGGAGGATTCAACAGATTTCACCAGGTTATTCAATGGAAAATGAAAGGTTAAAGGAAACATTGCTTACCCGAATGTCCTCAGGATCCAGACTGTGTTCGCTCCATGCTGATGTGATGCTGCTATTGAGATACGACCCAGAACGACCCATGTCCAGCTCGTCCTCATAGGCCTCGGAGGCTATATCATCTCTCATGTGCGTGCCAGCAAACAGGAACTGGTGGAGTGGCATAAAGAAGAACAATTGGTTGTTTCAAAAAATCTAGTTCCTTGACAATAGTGAAGCTATTGAAATCTGAGTACTGTGGTTCTTAATGTTACGAGAGTAAAAAGTGCATTTGATTGGTACTGTTTTCGGCTGCGCAAACGTTTGGTGCACTAGTGAGTATTTACAGCAGCAGGATCCAAGATTGCTCACTGTTTTTAACTTTGTTTTTGGACAACAATGGCAATGTATGGCAGAGAAGAATAAGATATATAATGCTCTAGATACACAGACAACCTTGTTACTAGGATTCATTCCTTGTTGGTTTTGGTCTTTTCATGTATATTTTTGGCAATAAGCAACTTAATTATACATTCCCAAAAGCAAGTTATAAAGTGCTTGAACAAGAAGACAGAGGCAGGAAAATGCTAAGAGTAAAAAAAAACAAAATTCAATATTAACAAATTAAATTAAAATTACAAATACAACAATTTAATTTTGCATTTGTTAAACTTTTGGGCTGGGAGTAAAATGTGAAAAATTACTTGTAAAGTTTACCTTAGGGATGAGTAGTAGACCCAGTGTTACTGTTACAGTTAAGTGCGTGTGGGTGAAGAACAGTAGCAGCATCCAGTCTGGATGGAGCTCTGGAGCAAGAGTGAACCTGTCAAGATGTGAAAATAAAACAGAGAGGAAAGATATATAGGACATGAGAAACAATTCAAATCAAATAATTGAATTAATACAAGAGGAGGGATATCCAGATGTTTAGCTAGTGTCAATCAAATATTTGACTGGCTGCAGAATGCATTACTATTGGTTACACTACAGTAGGCTTTATGTAATAACAATGCAGAGTCACTCATCAATCTGCTCAACTTTACCACGTTCACTGACAGTGTATTTTAGTATCTATGCCCACATTTTCTCCAGTACAAGAGTTTTGTAAATACACACATCCTTACATTTTTAAAATAGCTGTAGTCAAATCCAAATGTACATACAGTAAATGCAGTGAAGTATGACTAAATTATGCTGTGATATTCAAACACGTTGCTCTGTCTGTAGTAAACCTCTTAGATACAGATGGAGCCTGGAGAGACAGACACCAGCAGACTTAATGTGTTTTCAGCCAAAGTACATTTATACACAGTCGGTCTAGGCGTCAATTCCACTGCCTCATATAATGTTCCACTCGGGTGATCCCTTTGCCAGCAAGAACATAATATTTTCCTCATTCTTTCACAATAAAGGGGAGTGACCTTGATCTGGTCACAAGATTCGGCCTATTTATACATCAGACAGTAACACACTGGGCTGACTGTGGCGCAGCAGTTGGGGGAAAATAAGATAATTACAGGCAGAAACAATAGCAATGTGAGTAGTAGTCCTAGCCTTTTATTTAAAAAGTACTAACAGGCTTTCAGTATAGTGAGACCTCATGTGCACTAAGGGTATGAAGGTATGTCCTGTCAGATGCTAATTTAACCACTAGAGAGCCTCTATCCAAGCAAATGTCATCTAGCAGGCTCATTACGCTGTTGAAGTTGGCAAATGGCTAATTAACGAACAGTTACTGTGGTAATAGCTTGGAGGCATAAATGAAGGCAAAGGTCCAGCATATGAAATGTCCCAAAGCTTTGAAGTCTTCCCTCATTCATGTTTTGTGAGCAGTTTCTGTGCAGATGAGGATTTAATAACCTTGGCATGCTGTCTCCCTTCAGCCTGCAGCGTCTCACTGAAACTCCCCATCACTCACGCCTTGACCTCCAGCTATTACATTTCTTTCATTTTCTCTCAGCTTCAAATTCACACCTGGACCTGGATAAAATCTGATGACTATCACAGCGAAGAAGGAAGTCTGAGTTTTAACTGGTCACTGTGGGATCAAATAGCAAGTTCTGCGAGTAACACAAATGCCTCTAACAAGCCCCAGTGTACACGGTGGTCTCTGATGGCCGCCAGTCAGAATAACTAGCCACACCAGGCAACTTTCCAATTTATTTGAGGTCTCATCTGGCCATGAGAAAAGCCTCACAACAAGGCTAAAGAGGCAGATAAAAGGAGCTGACAAAGAAATCACAAAGAGCCAGATGTTCAAATACTATCAAAACTGTTAAAAACTCTTTCTTCTCAGAAACTATCGGCTATACGTCGATGATACACAATTTATTGGTAATGGATGTTAATTTGTAACTGGAATATGGCTGCCAATAATTCAAGCTATTTATGCTGTCCTGAAAAAACATAAATCATTCTGACATGGTTCATTAGTAAATAATGTGGTGGAGCTGAGCTCTCAATTATGGGGACTCCAGCTAGGAATGTCTGTGGCAGTGTCAGCTGAAATGTCTCATTTATAAACTGCATGGTGCAGCTATTTGACATGTATACTGGAGGGAGAGGGATGATTTCACTACAATAAAAAACAACTCCCAGATGAACGGAGCCTCATTCCTCATATGTGATGGAAATGAGACAATCTACTGGAGGACATACACGTCAAAATGACAACAGCAGAGATAAAATCAATGACTATGTTATTATGTATGGAGCTAGTAAATGTGAGAACATGTTGTGAATGCAAGTGACAGCATCTGTATGGTATGTAAGACGTTTTTGTTAGTAATTATTTTTGTTTTATCCTCCTTGAAACTATAGATGAGTGGGGGTTACTGCACAAGAATTGATATCTATTAATACCATGATTGTCTTATTTTAAAGGGTATTTTCATGCAAATGATACAAAAATGTTAATGTTACAATGTTGCAATACATTATAATATATTTTATGTAATCAATTTAAAGTGAATTTCAGTGTGAGTTTTATGAAAAAAAATAAGACGCTTTCCCCTTGTCAAGCTACTGTACCAGTGAAGCAAATGTAACGATGTGACTGTTATTATGTTACGATATAATGTGAAACATGTTCTGTGGAAGGTACACCAACACATCTAGTGCAGCCCTACAGCTGTATTGAGATAAACCTTTAAATTTCCTGTGATTTTAAAATATAATTTTGTTCACCATAAATTAAATTCCATTCACTTCCATTTTATTTGTAAAGCAGGGACAACATATCCAAACACGCACAAAGAAAACCAAACTATCTGAATGGATAGACGCCACTAAAGGTAAGAGAGTAGACTTGAGAGTCATTTTAATTTACACATACTGTAAAGCCTCTGAGGATGACTAGAGGGAGGAGATGTTACCTGATGACATAGAATATCGCTGACAGGACAAGTTCGTTGTGAACGGCGATGGCCATGTAGCGTGGCTCGTGAAACGCAGATGGCACCGTCCTCACAGCGTAACACAGGTAGACTGCCCACAGCAGGAAGAGGAACTCAGCTGTGAAGCAGGAATGAGAAAGAGGTGGTGAACACAATGAACAGGCCAAAAAATAATGTCTATGCAGTGCAATGGCTATACAGACCAAAAAAGGGAACCCACCAGCCAGCCACTTCACAGTTCAATGCTCTCATGGAGCTAGTGCAAACTGTTGTACAGCACATGTACACAGGAAAATGCCCTGTTCAACAGAAGCTATCAAACCCATTTGTAAAAGCTGTGGTTATATTCTCTGGACAATAAATGAATCCCAGAGCACCTCCATGGCAACCACATGCAATGTCTCCTAGGTAGCCAACTCCACGGCAATAAACACACTGCTTTTTCCATGAAAACCTGTTGCCATTATTTTTTTGACATTTATAGTGTCATCTGCTTGAACTGTGAAGCTGTCAGGTTAATCACATCTTTCTTACAACAATGAGCAATAGATGTAATTGTCCAGTAAGTGTTATTTTGTTAATAAAGAAAGGAGATCTACAGTGCATCAGGATATTCAGAAGATTCAGATTTTTTAGACGGATTTCATCTAAATGCAACCAGGAAGTCCCAGTCAATCGAAGTAGCTACATTGCAAAATCTTCATCTTGTCAACCTTTTCTGGTTATATTTGAGCGATAAAACCTTAAAAATAACAATCTGACTGAACATTTAAACCAGTTTTTAATTGAATCTTGTTTCAAGTGTTTTCTACGAATAGTACTTTTGTTTCTTGTCTGCCTCTATACAATCAGCTGTCCAATAATAATAATACATTTTAAAACGAGAACGAGTAAGACAGGTCACTGCATGAAAGGTTGTTTTTTACTGGAGAAATATTTGGTAATACTAGCTAATAGATAATAAATAATTTAGTAAAGCTTAATAGATCAGTTTTATGCCATTAATAATTACAATTCAAAAAACATTTAAAATACTTCTACTAATTTTTCACAAAATAATACATAAAGAACTTATTAGAGACTAAATTGTATTGTTGTATTTAAGTTTTTAAAGTACACGAACCAAACGTCTGTGACATAAGAAATGCTGGTGGGTCAGCAAGAATATGAGAGAAATGTAATTAAATCGAATATAATATTTTAGATTAAATTAACACATCATTGCAATGCTGAAACTGCAGTTTTGTTGTGAACCACAATAAATCTTTGCTGGTTTGGTTAGCCTTTGTATGTAAAATGTATTTACAATTAGACCACAGACTGTGAGTGTTTGCAGGTGCAGATTTCTAAATCAGAAAGATTTATTGCTTCTGGGTTTGTGTGTAATTTATGACCAGTATGTAGGTGAAGTCAGAGCTGCACCTTCCTATTACCAGCCTATTTTTACCTCCTAATAAACTGGATGAAAATGTGCCTTTCAGTATACAGTATCACAGCATGTAGCCTCTGCTGGGGGTCCATCTGTTTCCCCAGAAGTCAAAAAAAGACCATGGTTCTTTCTTCATGAAGCCTGAATCAGCAGATGTAAAACAGCATGCCGAGTTCCTCAACGCGAGAAGCTGCTCCCCTCCGAGCTTCTTTGATTTCTCATCAGTTTTTTATCTGCTGCTGGTGGCCCTCTCATCGATACACAACACAGGCAAGCGTCCAAGAGTGTAGCACTGGTTGAGAGGATTAATGTCTACTTTTGGGAAACATAAGAGCATTGCCAAATGTAGATGGAGGCAAACCTTCTTAGTTGTCATCCAACTTCACCTTCACCTCATCACTCACTCTTTTCTTGTCTCTCTCACTCTCTTTGAACTCCAAACGCTATCACGCCTAACAAATTACAGCTTGATTTTATGCCATGATGACCTCAGATAACCAGAGTTTTGTCACTCACACACAGTGTTCTGTGTATCTAAATCTATTCACAACACCCTATGGAGGCATAGGGCAGCAGCAGGGCTTACCGACAGCCATCATGTAGTCCCAGCGATCCAGCAGGCACATGCTGAACTGCAGCCCGTTGGGCGTGTAGCCCACATCGATGAGAGCCAACTTCCTGTCCGGGTTCTGACAGACGGCAGATGTCCAAGCCACAAGGAACCAGCAGACGATGAGCAGGATGATTCCCAGCAGACGCAACACTCGCCAACTGGTCATATAGGGGATTCTCTGGGCTGTACGGGACAGGAACACTTTCAGCACCCTGCGAAGGGAGAACGTTACAAAAATAAGTCATTGTAGATTATGGCAGAATCATTTCAAGCAGTAAAGACAGCATCAATTAGGGAGAATTTTCACCCTCTCTGCTTCTCTATCTCTACCCCAAACCTGCCTGAGGCCATTTCCCAGAATAAGCAACCCTTATAGCCTGTACCTTAACCTGCTGTCACTATATGTAGGTATACGAGCTGACAGTGACAAACAAGTGCTAGAGGGAAAGGGAAAGTTTCTGAATCAATAAAAGCACTCTTACTTAAAACACAACTTTTTTTGTGGTTGCAATGCATTCTGGTATATTGATGTTACTGTACCTCTGGCTTTGTTTATCACGCACTGAACATGTAATGTAAAACACTACTGCAATCAGTAAATATTGTAAGAGTTTCACACCAAAACTTTGAGACTGTTTGAGGAGAACAATTGGTCATTTGTCCAAAATGTTTATGTTTGTCTGAATAGGACCTCACCTAATGAATCCTATCTCAGACGCAAAGGAGGACATAGTCTGACATCGTTATTAGGGCTGCAAACCGTCACAAGGAGGCGTTGTGAAACTAACTACCGTTTGCATCTCAGTTCCTACTGAAAGTCTATGTTGGTTTCTTTTAACCATGACCACAATCTGATTCGAGTACCTAAATTCAGGATATCTGATGATACCGAGTAACAATCCCATACCAGTGCATTCCCCAAAATGTTATCAAGGTAATGGAAACTTCTTATTTTCAGGTGATTATACATATTATATTCCATTTCTGCCAACAGATCCTCCTAAATGTTACACACTGGACCTTTAAAAAGTTAAAAATGCAGATATCTTACATGATACATGCCCTATAGCTGTTTTTTTGAATGGATGAATAATTTTTCCAGCTCTGAAATGCATAATTATTACTACATGACATCATGTGGCATTAAATTCACAAACACAAAGACTGTTAATAGGAATGAAACTCTGCTCAAACACATGACCAGCCATCGCTATTCTTAGGCTCTGCCCTTCACGCACATTGATGAAGTGTCCACTGCGCTCCCCACTAATGAGCCCCCCATCAAAAATTGATCTGTGCAATATGTTAACTTGCACCTCTAAGGGTTTACTCGGCTATCGCTCGCATTAGCCACATCCTCTTAATCAGCATCTTCATTAGGCCTTTTTGACAGATTCGCCTGACAAAAAGCCCCACAGATGAACAATTTCAAGTGCATTACTTTAAATACAGCAGATACAGCCCCCTGGCTCATTATTGGCTATTCAGTGCTAGATAACCCCCTCTTGTTTCTCCCTCGCTGCATCCTCCAGCAGTCCTTTTCCGTCCTCTGATCACACACACATTTGTCTCTCGGTTTGTCTCTTGCCAACCATCATTCAATACTACATTATATATGGAGATAATTTGGGGCCAAAGCACCCTGTGTTTTCTTAATTACTTTTACTTAGCATTTCCCTCTTCCACTTAATGAGGCAGTGAATCCACCTCTAAACACATACAGCAGTGTAGTCTGGTGATGAATTCACAGAGAAACACTTCATAAGGTTCTTACTATTACAAGGAATTAAGATGTAATACAGTGTAATTGCACTTAAAGCGGTCAGTGTAATGCAATAGGCATTGCCTAGGAAGGATAACGACGTTGCACAAATGGTTTTGTGCAGATGTGTGTGTAATGCATGTGTATTACCTGTACAACTTAAGAGTCAGTGTCCCATAGACGGTAGCGAAACCGAGTAGTCGAACCCATCGCAGCAGGATGCAGCGGAAAACACTCGGCTGGAAAAAGAGAATCCCAACCTGCAACGGGACAGATGTAAATAACAATAAGGTTGTGTGAACAAACAATGTAAGAAACAAGTAAGGGGAGCCATCCAACTGTGAGTCTTTTCATTCTCGATAATAATAGGCCCTATATTCCTGAGAAAAGTTGTGGGAAGTTGCTCCCTGATTGTCCTCTCAGTGGACGACTCTCGGTGGAGTAATCTTATTTAAATGCAGGTTTGTTCCGGCTGTCCTGTTTTAGTATTTGGCAAGGCGCTCCCGTCTTCGAAACCTTTCAAAATGATTTGAATTCAATTACATTTCATTTGTATAGCACCAAATCATCAAAAAGTTATCGTAGGACACTTTTCAAATAAAGCAGCTCTATACCGTACTCCTTATGAAATTATTCACAGATAGCCAGCAGTTCCCACCATGAGCAAGCACTTGTCGACAGCGGTAAGGAAAAACGTCCTTTTGAGAGCTCTAGGTGGGCAGTCAATGCAATTTCAAATGTTAAAAACTCAACACAAACTCCACTTTTTCCAGGGCATTACCCCTTATCACAGGATCTTAAGCAGCAGCCTGAGAGCTCAGGACAGGGCCGGTGAGTGGTCCTTGAGTAGGGATTGTTTTGTAGACTGCGATTTCCAGGTTAACGGAATTATTTCCAGAATACAGAAACAATAACAGTCTGCATGTTCTTCATTGTCTGTTAATGTTGGCCATATTCAAGCTGATTTAAAGTATTAACTTGGGACAAAAGCTAACCTTTACAGTAGGTGTCTTGTCCAAGTACAGTATATTCAAATATGATACCAACACTTCTTATTTAAGAAAAGAGAGCAATCATTTCTGGCTAAAAATCTATATCACAATATACGGACAGATTTTTATTTATAATGTCAAATGTAATGATTCATTTTTTTTTTTAAACGTTAATCATTTATTTTTCTTTATTCATTCATTTAATCACAGTTGTACCAGTTATAGATTCAGGACTTTTAACATATTGGTTGATTGAATGTTTGGTTACATGTCATTGGTTGCAGTAGTTTCTTTTTTTCAACATGTGCATGCTGTTTCTATTACAATATTTATTGTAATTATGTGTTATACTACTCCAACTACTACTGGTACTACCATAACTGCAATTAAGACTAAGATGGAGGTAAAACCTTATTTATAGAGAAATTTTCTCAAGAAAATCCCATCATACATCAAAGAGAAAATTCATGAACTGCTTTGGTCATAATAATTAAAACAAGATAGAACAGTGAAGTGCAGAGTCATTTTATAAACATCCTTGGCATTACTAAAAAAAAATCCATCTAAGCCTGCTAACATAATGCAAAGCTTGCCCTTGAGACAAGGAGGATGGCATCCACCCGTGTTCGCTACAAAGACCTAGAAACACACTGAAATGGTGCCCATCCAAGCCGACAAAAAAATAAAATACTGATAGTCTTCCAAAGACATAACAAGCAGCAAAACAAACACACAAAAAGGGAAGAAACAAACATCTGAGCCAACATAATTATCTGTCCGTTGCAGATGTGCAGCGATTTCCCCTGTGGGATTGTTAATGTTAATCGGATTAGCCGAGGCATTATTACGTTCCCTCAGGCTGCGAAGAAGACGCAGGCATGTGGATATTTTTGCTCACTAGGTTTGAGTCAGTCTAGGGACACAGTGGGCCCCATGGGAGAAAGGGTGGCCCACATCCTCATCTGCTCACAGACGCTGGCCGACCAAACACAGAAACTTCTGGCTCAAACAAAGCTTGCTCCAGTTGACTCAGCTTTGCAAAGGGAATGTGGCACAGAGCAAATAATGAATAGATGAGTGCTTAGTTGTTAATCTCAAATGCATACATGGTGTTTCATGCAGAATTTTACTCTATGGGGAATGGAAAAGCCTCTAAAACTATATTTCAAACCATCCATGGATACCGAAACTCATCAGTGAGGTTACAGAAGATATCTAAATAACAATGCATGACTGCTCCTTGGTGCAAGCTTTTTTTAATAGAGAGGAGAGGCACAGGATAAAGAAATATCCTGTGCTTGGCAGGCGCTGAGCAACTCGCTGACGCACATTTAGGTCCACAGGGACGAAAGAGGGCACAGCAAGATGAGTAAAAATGCACCAGGGGAAAACACAGCTCATGACTCCTTTTTAGATAAACTACAAAATAGCAGTTTGATATCTATCACTTGCCAGTTTAAGGCCGATGTTGTTTGTGATGAGATTGAGACGGGGAGGTGTTATGAGCTGCTCCCTCCCGGGCTAACTCCAACTGGTCCGAATGAGTCGTCATAAAATTGTTTAACACGTTTAGCAGTTTAAGTTTCTCCATTAATGGTGTGATCTAATCTGTTTTCACTGCTTGAAACCACAATGGAAGCGTTTTAGATTTACTTGTTCACATTTGCCAGCAAAAAGCCAGACTGCGCCAGTAAAGTAGGTTATGACAGAAGATAATGTTGACAGCAGAACTAGTTCTGTCTCTTGTAATCCACTGGTTGGGATGTGTTTCTTGGCCCACATAATGAGCTGGCATTTACCTTTACTTTATGATTAAACATTTAGTCATGCTAAGCCCTCTAAGCATGAAAAACTGTTAAACTGTTTAAAATATCTCTTTAAGCACCCACTGAAGTTTCTGATAAGCTTTTAATATCAATGAAAAAGAAAATATTACAGTGTGATGTACATGTGATGAGGCTCAAATTCTGTTTCCAGTACTCACTGTAACACAAAACCAACAATACGTTCCCTCTTGAGTCTCAGCTCTCCCCAGTTCATCTGATACTATAAGGTATATCCCCATCCCCCAGTGTCCTCATTGTTGCCCACACCAATGTCATTACTCATATTTTATGGATAGAAATAAGCATAGTCACTGTCCTCGAACACTGTCATGACCCTCACTCCACATACAACGTCGAGCAGAAGTTCATTACACAAGCCATGCACTTTCCATTTGCAGGGTTTCTGGGAAGAGACTCGCCCCTGAACCTCCGACAGGTTTCTCTTAACGCCAGTGTGCATAAAGAGTAAGATCAGATTTTGCCCCCCTTTTCTTTTGAAACCTGCCATTAATAATCAATGCTAAGTGCTGGGAATCTTAGATTCAGCGCTGTGGGAACGGTAAAGGATCGGGTGTTATTCCCGAACGTGTGTGTGTGTGTATGTGCGTACTGGAGGATGAGGGTGCTGTATACCTATCTAATGGACATCAATATCGAGGAGACAATTATCAACACACTTACTACTCTTCAGCCTGCCTCCCCCTGTTTGTCTCAGTTACAGCATGAGTAAAGGCTTATGGAAATGCTGAGTGAGCGTTGCCAACATCCAGCAGCCCTCTTACCTTTATATTTCTACAATATCCAATACAGTCTATAGCGTCTATATTGGACATCTTTTTTGAAAAGTACAACAATTTCAATTAAGTTCTTTAAAGCTGTACTCAAAATGGCACATATTTCATATCTAGTATGGAGGACAGTTTTAGTTTCAGGCAGGCAGGTGAGCATGTCCCAGCTGGATGTCTGCCCTGATCATTATGTTCATCTGCTGACCCAGTCTCCACCTTCCCCAGACACCTAACTAAACACAACCTGGCTCTGCATCTGCCCTCCAAAACAAAGTGTTATTATGTGGAAACTACAAAACAGAACAGTGTTCTACAGACGAACACCTGAGAAGATTTAGCTTCCATAAGCAGACTTAACTTTTAAAGTTGTGAAAGTGCACTATGGCACAATTGAAGGAAAGCACAGGGGCTAACTGGCTGACGGAAGCACTCCTTCATGGATATCTGTCTTCATAATTATTCATAATAAACCTTCTGCCCAGAACTTTCTTTCCAGCAAACCTCTCCATTACTATTCATTAAGAAGAGGAATTTTATACCAGATGTTTGCCGAAAACCTGATTGCTAAGTAATGAAGTCATCCAAACATTTAAAAAAATAGTTATATATTTTAGTACATGCGTTTATTGATACCACTCTCATACTGTATCTGTACTGTATATAGCTGGAGCCAGCAGCCAGTTATCATAGCTTAGCATAACGACTGGAAAAAGGGGGAAACAGCTAGTCTAGCTCTAGTCGAAGGGAAGACAATCCACCTACCAGCACCTGTAAAGCTCACAAATTAATACGTTATACGTTTGTTTGATCTGTAAAGAAACAATGTCCAAGAAATATAGATTATGCTAATTAAATATTAAATTTTAATTAATGAGCTTTGCTGGTAGGGAGATATTACAGTTTTCATGCTAAGCTACGCTAGTCGGCTGATGGCTGCAGCTTTATAGTAACCAAAGATATATGAGTCTCATCTAACTCTCGGCAGGAATGCAAATAAGTGCATTTCCAAAAAGTGTTTAAAATATTTTCTCTGTGATTTGTAGCAAGGTCAAAGTGCAATTATAAAATAAAATATCTAATTTTCCCATTTTTCATTACTTTCTACAGGGTAATATAAACTTAGTTGTCAATTTATTTGATAAACCTTGCTAAAACTAATGCAGTCTAGTACAACAGTCCTGCAATGAATCTTACCCTCATAAAGGTTATAATGTTCAGTTTTTTTTACAGAAAGGTATTTCTGTTATTTTGCCTACACTCATTTATGTAAATGGATGGAAAAAAAGATAGAAACAACTCAGTATAATGCATTACAGCTATATCCTCCACAGTGACCATACATTTCAATCTATTCAATTAACCATTAAAAGTCCAATGTGTAACATTTAGGAGGATCTGTTGGCAGAAATGTAATATAATATGTTTTCATTCGTGTATAATTTCTTGAAAATAAGAATCTTTGTGTTTTGTTACCTCACAATGAGCCATTTTAATCTACCATCCTACATACTGGTCCTTTGAAGTTCACTCCATTCCATTGGAAGGTCTATAAACTAGCATTAAATAATGCATTAGTTCACATTATCTTTTATTGAGGATTCACATGGGCTGTTGAGAAAGAGCTATTAACCTGACATCAGATGTTATAACACATATAAAGGGCTTTGTTAATGATCTTATCAAGACTGACTGGTAGGACAGTGACTAAGCAGGTGGCTGATCGGTGTTTTGTTTTTGAACAATGACAGGACATGATAGCTGTTGATGGGAACATAAACTGTTGTTGGGGATTTTAACCTGTGATGGTGTGGACGAAGGGCAGTTTATCATTCATTCATTATTTCATCTACCTTTCACTGGTGATCACTGGTAAAATGAGGAGTGATGGGGGTCTAAAAGAACAGACAAACATAACAAGAGCAAGATTCACACGCTCACCCACTTACTCATTCAATCAACACTCAGTCACTTAATTTGCAGTTATCTTTCATTCCTAATCATCTCTCATTTCAGCACCCACCAGCTGGCTCCACACAGAGACTCAGTGGGTTGGTTACCCGCTAGAGTTTGTCCCTGTTGACGATGGTGACGCAAGCCAGCCAGCTGTGGTGCGAGCAGCAGCTTTCCAGGGAGTTGTTGTGATGTTGGCTACCTCTGTGTTCAACTCTGCTGTACTCACTGAAGCTGATTTTCTACTTTTGTTTTGAGTTATCTGTTTATTCTGACAATTTCCTGCCCTCATTGTAACCTTTTATACTATAGAAGCACAAAGGAGACCGAGGAGGGCAGCGGCCTGTTGCACCAACTGAACAGAAATATTGATCGGAGTATAAAGTAAAGTAAACTAAACTCAACACTCGGTTCTGTTGCACCATTGCTTCTCACACTACTTACATAATTTAAAACAATGTTGCAGATGTTGCAATGATGTTTCATCTAGGGCAGTATTTGGATAATACTGAAGAAAAAGAAACTACTGCCGAGTTGAAGCGAAGCAAAACACCCAAAAGAGATTTGGCAACTCACACCCACTATCCAAAAGATTTGTCCATTTTGATAATATCTCCAGACCCTGATCTTTGGCATCCTTTAAACTGAGAGGCACCTGATTCAGCTGCGTACTGCTGGAAAACGCACAGAGAATGCTGTTTACAAGAGACTACAGGTCATACCAGGTGCAGTTAGGCTGTAGCAGTAAAACAAGTTGAACTGAGCAGGTACGTGCCATTGTTTTTTAATTGAATTGTTGTGATGTGCCAATTCCTCTTGAAAAAGTCTCACAGTCTTGCTTTAGAGTAGGCAGGGTTTAAACTTCTCTCTCAAGCGCTCTTCTCTTCACACAGCTACTTCTGACACTTTTCATGCATCCAACACCATGAATGCCTTTGAGGAGTGACTGTCCAAAAGTGTGTGTTATTTCCATGACCACAGGCTTTTCACCATGCTTTTGATTGTGGCCACTCAGAAAAAGTACCAACATTTTTGCTTTTAGACGTGGGTGTGCAAGACATTGTACAGCCTAGTTTGTTTGAGACCTTACATATGACCTTAACTGAAGTACAGATAAAAAACAGATTCCCCACACAGCTATGTAAGCACTTAACTTTAATGTCATGAAAACACAAACTCTGGCACTCTGCAGTCCCCAAAGGCTTTATGTGAGAATGGTAACACACCCACAACCAAAATCTGACGCCCAACTGGATGCACCGCGGAGCATACACAAATAATTTTGTGCTAGACCGCTTTAGATAATTAGCTCTCGCTGTAGGGCGAGCAGGAGATATTCAACAAATAACACTTAAAAAAAGAAAGTGGGTGGATTCTTTTATTAGACTAATGCAGTTAGCGCAAAGAGCACCGGAAAGCAGCAGTGTGTAATTAACTTGTAATGTGTAGACAATAAAAATGCAAATGTGTATGTGCACGGGGGTCGATGAAGACGGTGAAAGCTTTAAGGATTGATCGTGAAGTTCAGGGTCCCACAGGGTATTGAATACACAGACCTCTCCTTCAATGCCTTGAAATGTGTGTACTGCATGTAGTAGAGTAAAAATACCATATTCTATATACTCTAAGTCTCGTTATCCTACGTCACAAACAGCATGCAAAAACCTGCTTAAGTTTTGTCTGTAGATGTTCTGCAGACATTGACAATCTCCAGATAACCTGCACATTCAATAAGTGTACTGTAACAGCACATCCACTTTTTTGTGTGCACACACTCTGGACTTGCATACATTTTTTTAACTTATACTTAAACCTGACATTATTGATTTTTTTGCTTGGGGGCAGGAAAACAAGCTATAAACATAACATTAACATCTTATTTCCCTATAATTTTTTATAGGTAACGTGCTATAGCAAACAGTTGCCTATTTACACAGCCCAATATTCACTCTCCTTTAGCTCTGTTTTTTGGTCTTCAACACTTGGATGTTGACTGGTGAACATGCTCAATGATAATGCTCAAATGAATTGTTGTCTTGCTCTAATAACTGTAATAAACTTACTTTAGACCTTTGTGATGTTAGTCGTTCTCAATCTCATACCAATGGCGCTATTTAGTGTTTATGTTTTTGTCTACATTTTCCATAAACCCTGCTACATCCTGCTTCAAAGATGATAAGTCACCACTCTTACACTAGAGTTTCACACATATAAATGTTGCTTCCAATTTTGTACCATAAAGAAATATCCTTTTGTACTCTAAAATCACCTGATGGACAATGGGAAATTGCAGTATGGGATCTAATTTTGTTAATATCTCTAAATGAATGTGGTCAGAACTTAATAAACTTAAGATGCTGATAATGTGACCCAAATGGTTTCAATGTCTGAATTGAGTCCGTAAGACTTATGGTTTGAATGGTGAATTATTATGAGGGGTTGCCAGAAATGACATCTAGAAGAGCAACCTCATTCATATGGAGCACTTACTGAATTGAAAATGCCAAAATAAAATATCATATATTAGTCATCTGTCAGTGATGCGGCATAAACACATCAGTTTTAAGATTTAAAAAATGTTAGCCAGTCCCAGTCAGAGGAACAGACGGTGCAAAATTTCAGCCTTTTGTTATCACAGTTTCTTTGGAAACTGCTCCCAGCTAAAGGAGAGAAAAATGACTTTCAGCCATTTAGTGCGTCTGTCTCCATCTGAGTAGAGAATGGGATGGTGCAGCCTCGGGAATCATTCTGTCACAACAAAGCTCCCGTGCTACTTTTAATGTTTTGACATGAAATAGTGACAGCCATCCGGTCCGCCCATGGCCCGCTTTTTCTGGTCATCATCTCCTGCTCATTCCCCGTCTCTTCTTTTTTTCTAATCTACAAAACACCTTCAGTATGAGAGAGTGGGAGGTGGCACCGGTGGGAGGTGGGAGCAGGGTAGAGGTGAGGTGTTGTAATAGCAATGGATCCATTTTTATATGAAAGCCGACACTCACTGCCACATGGGAAGGGCAGCTTTCTGGAGGGAGGTAATGGTTTCTTCTCCTCCCGCTGCTCCCTGAGGTGGGCTGAGTGTAAATTACATCCAGCTCGGCCTCTGCACAGTCAAGACCAGAGCTGGCTGGTGCTCGCCTCCCACAATTCCCTTCCCTCTTCATCACCAGTTACATTCTGAGAGATATTCCCATATTGCTTGGGCGCAAAGGTGCAAAGTGGTGATGCTATCTTTCGTATTCCAATCTCTCGTACTTTCTATCTTTCTGCTCATGTAGATAGAAGGAACACTCCAACTGCAGCAGTACATCCTCAACTTCAACTTAGCGACCATATGTTTTGGGGGACTCTACAGCACTTTACAGAGGGAAGATGGGAAGCAGGGTATGAAGGGACAGGCTGGCAATGCAAACAGCAACCCTCCAGATTCACTTAAGTCAGATTGAAAGTGTCAGAACAGCTTGGATAGAAGGCAGAGCAGAGCAAGGGAGAGAAATGGATGGCAGACTGTGTTTCATGGCCTGTCAGGTCAGGATACATTATCCCCTGGCCATACTGTTTCTCATTAGCCCCCTGATGTGCTGTGAAGCCCTGCCTGCCTGCCTGCCATGCACGGCAAAGCCCTGAGTTGGGCTGAGGTGGCACTTTGGCCCAGCTTGGCACCAAGACAATGCTGAGATTGGACAGGTGGAAAGATGAGGAATGAGGGACAAGGGAATCGCACCCAAAGGTCGTTGGTTTGAAAACTTAAACAGCACACTTATGAACACTCTCTACTCTGCCCATATCAAAAGGTACTGGGTTAACAGTAAAAAGGGAGTTTGCCAGGTGAGTACAATTACATAGAGACTGTAAGACACTGTCCCCAGTGTTCGTAATTTTTTCCAACGCTTAAAATGGACTTTGACCTAAAAACTGAGGTACAAGTGATCTCTTGCGTGGAATAAATAAGGCAGAATTAGCCTCACACTGTTAGAGGTATAGAACATCAAAGCCCCTAGGTGGATGATTGAGTTGTGCAAAGTCTCTGACCTTGACACTGCAACTCCCTTCCGGCAGTTGATGTTGGTTTCTTTAAACAATAGTTTAAAAACATTAGATGCACAGTGTTCAAAGAAAAACCTTAACTGTATATTCCAAACTAAACTCAAATAAATCTTTTGTATCGCAAAAAAGATTGAGATTGGATCATCTGTAAAAGGCACAAATTCCACGTAAAACTGTATTTATTTTGAGTTTAATCAACATTATTTTTTGCACTGACAGTAGTCTCACAGGACCAGGATGCAAGAATGGCTAGATGTGTCAAATTTTCAGCAGTATGGGTATGCTTTTTCGCAACCAGAGAGTCTTCCTATCGGTTATAATTGCTCTTGAAACAATCTATTAATATAACAAGTGTGTGTATGAAATAAACAGAAGAAGATCTGGGTAGTTAACATGTAAAGTACACACAGCTGAACAGACCACAGAAACCCATGAACTGATTATTTTATCTAAAAGAAAACTGAAGTGGGAAACTGCACTGCAAAAACACCACAGCAGTGAATGCTTAACACATAAGGTGTCACCAAAATTATAAATAGAAACTTGCAGATTACCACTTTTACATCAGTTAACATTTATGAATGCATAACCAGCAGAGCAGGAGGCGTGACATGTCTCACAGGAGGGAACATGCAGGGATAGAACTAGGGCTGTCTCCGGGGCAGCCTGCACTGGTGCACACACAGATGGTTAGGAAGTAGCAAAGGGAAGATAAGTCTCATACGGTGCATTTACATGCAGTTAGGTAACTAAGTTATTGTTAGCTTTCTGCCCCGTGTCATGTATGGAATGTTTCTCCACTCATTTATTTGGGTTTTTACTTTAGTTTATCACCTGTCTGTATATCAATTAAAATATAACACCCTTGATTTAGACATTGAGGGAAACTCTTGAACGTACTGAACATCTGCATGTGAGGGGTAAATTTAACAACAAAATATTTAACTGCCCTCTAGAACGACACATGTTCTGATCTGACGCTTGTATGTCGGCAGGACATCATCATTTGTGTGTGCGCTTTGAAAACCGCTACAAACCGCTGTTGCAAAATATATGTGGTCTGGTTAAGTTAAGGCACAAAAACAACTTCAGGTTTAGAGAAAGACCATAAATAGGATTAAAATAAGTATTTAGTTAAGGTAGTTATGTTATCGTAGAGCATAGGAAGTTGTTCGACTAAAGTATTTCCTGCCTTAACCTGTTATGTAGAAATATATATATTTTTTTAAATAAAAGGAAAGGGGAAACGAAAGTGAGGAGAAGTGAAGAAACATCAGCAGGAAATCAAGTGACAAAAGGTTAAGCAGAGTAACTGACTGGGAAAAGAGAATGTCAGGTGAAAAAGGCAAATGTGGAAAAGAAGATAAACTGATTATTTCATTATCATTACCTCCTATGCAAGCTATTGTGTGACACACAAGCTGCCGTTTGGACAATGAGATTCTAAAAATATTGTTACGACAAGTAGAATCATGCTTAATTAATTGGCTTTTTGCATTTCCCCCCATCATTGTGAAGCACCTATCAGAGTGTCTTTTGACAGGTTGAGGCCAGGTGGCACCACAATGTGATGCCTCTGATTCATTACTCTTGTCTGAATGTATTGCTGGCTTGACTGGAGGAGATGGTGGCATCTGAAAAAACAAGTAGCAACATTAATCCAAACTCTCACTTTACTCCAATCTAAGCCTCCCCAGCAGCGTCAATAAGACGCTGCAAAGAAACAAACGCAGGGCTGGCAAGCTAATCCAGGGATCACATTGTGAATCACAAATGCGTGTCCGGCTGTCCGCTCTCCCCCTCTCTCATCTCCACAGCCAGACGGAAATAGCCGGCTTTGGCACTGCCATAATTTTGCCTCTCCTCTCCCTCTGTACTCCCTGTTCTTCCCCATTCATTTCAAAGCAGGGGGGCTGAAGTTATTGCATGTGACACACTCACAGAGAGTAAGGGGGAATTGCATTACTCCACAAAGCTGAATGCTATGGGAGCAGGATGAGATGTATCTCCTGCTGCTTAATAACAGTGGAATTATTTAAAATAGAAGCAGCAGCAGCAGCGGTGGAATATTTCTGAATCTATATTTAGATTGGGAGTGATGCGTCTCACCCTCACAGTCGCGGCTCATGTGGGATTCGCAGGGGGAGACATGGAAATGCATCTGTGGAGATCAATCTAGCGTGCTACACAGAGCCGTACAGAAAGATGCTGTTTTCACATGATCGAGCTGAAATGTTTTATCAAAGTCGTGTTCACAGTGACCATTTCAGCATAACAGCACTGAATAATCTGACCGAATTTCAATACATCTAAAGCACTGAAACGAGGTAGAATTTACAGAGTAAGCTACAAAGTTAAGTTCTCTTTGTAGAATCTTTTTATAAGCAATCTATTTTTAGCATTTGGTGCCATCACTACACCAGCTGGATACAGGATTATCTACTATTCATTCATTCACTAACCAATAACCTGACTCCCAGCTTGCTTTCACTCTGCAAATTTCAAACATTATTACTTTCCAGGACCTTGTCGCAGCAAATTGCATTGATTAGCCAGCTCTAAATCAGTTGACTTTAATCACATTTAGCCTGCATTGCTTTGCTAAGCATATAGCTCCACATGATTGCAACTAAATTGCGATTAGCCAATGCCCCAAGCACCCAAGAGAAAGACATAATGTTAGATTTATGTAAATCGATGGTACGTGGATGTTGGACTGAGTCTAGTCATCTACAAGAATAATGAGGTGCTTCAGAAGTTGGCAAACAATGCCACTGTTCTTTTATTGATAGAAAATGGCCAATTGATTTTCATGAGGAATAATGAGTGGAATAAGTTATTGTCTGCAATACTGTTATATTGTTATCTGTACATCAAATGAAGAGTCTCAGTCTCACATAAAGCTTACGGTAACCAGTAGGCATTTTCAGTTGTTGGACTTACTATAAGAGCTATCCTCACTAGCAGTACCAAGAAGTTATCGGTGAAAATCGAAGAATGCTGTTTTCATTAATTTCTTTACTCTATAATAAGACATCCACTAGCTTTGGCCAGTACTTTGATACTTTTTTTGCTTACCCTTTAGCCCACCATTCTGTAAAAATTTAAAAGACTGTTAATATGAAACATTTTATGACAATAAACATGTAATAAACTTTTCGCTCACTGTGGTAAAAAAAACTATTTTTTCCATAACTGGTTAATGTAACAGGTTTTTCCTTTATTAATCAATTGCTTTGTCAATAAAATGAAAAAAAATCCTGTTAGGATTTTCTAAAGCCCAAGGTGACGTATTTAAATTGCTTTCCACAACCAAAATATATTATAGTTAACTATCATATATATCAAAGAAAGGCAGCATCAAAACTCACGGTTTGACATGCTGGGACCAGTGGATGTTTGCCTTTTTTGCTTTAACAATGACATACACGATGAACAGATCCCCAAAGTGGGATGGGTGTTAAAAGTTTAATGGCTGGTTTTGGCTAAAACAGCCAAACTTCTAAGATAAAGGACATACATTTACATATTAAATTTAAAGTGACCAGTTTGATAAAGAAACTGGGAAAATAAGTTTTAAAGTCAAATTAAACTGTTAAAGTCAAATAAAATGTAATGGAGTTTATTGTGTATGAAGGTCTGAATGTGTGCATTCTGAATGTGTGCAGTCTGTATGACGCAGCGTGACTGGCTGGTCAACAGATGGTAGTGTTGACAGGGTGCTGGGTTCATTGGCCAACTCTGCGTACAGTTAGCAGGGGGTCACCAACAAGCCCTGGGATGTTTGTCTCTGCCGGTCCCATTTTATCACACGCACACCTTGGCTGTGAAAACCCTGCTTAGCACAGCTCCATGCAGTTGTCAAATATAACAACCTACCACAACGGTATGATTTATGGACTGAGGTTTGTACTATCTGACAAAGCAAACAATCCTGCTCTGTAGCTGCAGATACGAAACTTTGTTCTGAGCTCTGATTCTGTTTTAGATGAATGAGCGACAGTGTGAGCTGAAGGTCAACCTGAATGCCAGCCTTCAGTCAAGGAGAAGATTTTTGTTTTCAGCTCAAAGGAGCATGGCATGAGGACTATCAGCAAACACGTGAAGAAATGAGCACATGAAAGGAAGCAAGTACACACACTCTCTCTCTCTCTCTCTCGCTCTCTCGCTCAGGCTTACCGGAAAGTAGAGAAGCATAGCTCCACACAGGATGGCCTCGAGTAGGACTAGACCTGATGCTCTGATGCTCTGCCAAAAAAGAAAGATACATGATTAAACTTCTAATTTTTGCATGCATTAATTCAAGATTGTTGGCCACTTGGGGCTAGCGCAACAAGCTGTAAACACAAATGGACACATGCGTTTTTGGCCAAATGTTAGTCCAATATTCACTCTTCTTTTAGCTCTGGTTTTATCTGAGGGAAATATTTGGCTCCTCATCAGCTAAACGCAAAATTATTGTACATCACTAGCTCTGCTGGCTGGCGTTTGGTGCTGTTGCTTGAGAGAATGAGGGCTGTGACAGTAATTCAAAACAATAAAATTGCATGCCCTATAAAAAAACAAAACAATGAGCTGAAAGAAACTAAAACACTATGTAGAGCTGAAGGGAACTGCAGAGTCGGGTGATAATTCTCTGTAGGTTTGTATATTACATGTAGTCATTTGATCCATTGTTGATATTACAGATTTACATATTACAGTGGTTTTAATTTTCATATTCACTTATACAAGATACTATGCAGAAAGTCTCATTTAATATAAAATGGCCATCATCCAAATGGAAAATTACAACTGAATACTGTTTTTCCTTATATAGGACAGTTTGGAATATCTTTTAAAATGCTCCTCACGCTGCACAAGGTCTAAACCAGTCTAAAACAGCAGGATATCATAATATTTCAGGAAGATTTAGAAGGTGAAGAGAGCTTTCTTCTTTGCTGGATGAAAGAGAACAAAGCAAAGTGAAAGCTCCCGCCTCAAGGACTCACCATTTCAGTGTGCACTTCTTGTGCAAGATATTTAACAACATATCGTCCTCTAATTGACACAATGCTTGAGGGGGCTTTCAAAAAGCAGAAGTGTGCTCCACATTTAAAAATACATACAAAAGACAACACAAAATACTAACCACAGCTATGCAGACCAGATGAGTGATTTTTATCGCGTTTAAAATATTTTAAAAAACATAAATCTTTAACCCAAATGAATTTGTCTATGAAAATGAACCGTTTTTAATTTATCATAAAGTCTGTGAAGAGCTTTGAAACTAAGCTCCTAAACTTAGTTTGATAAGATTAATGGGGATTACATAAATGGGGATTACATAATTATGACAAAGCCCTGGAGTATCTAAAAGTTTCATCTGCTTTATTAATGGGAGCGATCCTTTGTTCAACCCTGGTTGATGTAATGGCAGAGTCTTCAGGTGTGTGGGAGATAGAGCAGCTAGATGTTCCCCCTGTGAGCAATGTGGTGAATCTTCAGGCTAATCATCACATGTCTAATGCTCAAGACAAAGCCTTCAATTATGCCAATTAATTGAAAGTAGCAGCTAAAAGCTCAGAGGATTTTATAAATCCAGACTAAAGTTTACCTGGGTAGAAAGTGAACTAAAATTGCCAACTTCTATTTAAATTAAGCTGTAACGCAACACAAGGTAATAGTAATAGTACACAGCTTTACCGAATGTTACTGTTGATATATCAACAATTCAGCTAAAAGCCAGTTCATTAAACTTTCTGCATTTGCAATTCAATTTGAAACTGATGCAATTTGTTGGGAATAAGGCTTGAGCAGATATTAATAGAAACAGACACCATGGCTGAGTAGACAAACAGTAAGAGAGACCCCTCTCATTAATGAGCAGAAACACAAAAAATCTCAATCAATTATCACTTTACTCAATAATATTCCAATAATCTGACAATTTTCTGGTGATCTGGATTAAAAAAAAACATGTTGTAGCACCATACCACACTACCAAATATTACTTAGAGACTTAGATACTTTGTTGAAATGCTAACATCTACTGCCTGAGCTAAATCTTAATCCATACAGAGCATTAAGTTTTGTGTTTGTTAAGTAGTTTCACCTTTTGATGATGCAGCGACAACATCATCACCCTCCAGGGAAATGTGTAAAATAAAGTATATCATTAAGTAAAGTGATTAAATTAGATGGACATGACATTATCAACCTGAACCAAATCAACATTTCTCACTGCCACATTTAACAAATATATGTTATGAATTAAACACCAACACAGATTTCATCGTTAGAAAGTTGCATATTATCACTCAAACTGTGAAAGATGAGGCCTGATGTAAATCAGAGTACATTTGACTTAGTGCTCTCATTTGCACAAACTGGTCACTGTCCAAGTTACTGATGTTGATCTGTGTCTGAGCTGTTTGAAATGATTTCAAAGCTTTATCGTGACCACCCACATACGGATTCACTGGTTTATTAATCCAAAGGGCTTTGATGACCATCGGGTCCAGAAGACATCAAACAGGTAACTGATGTGATGTTGTAATTGTAAATTGAATCTGTGTAGTTCTCTCTTTTGCACTGCAGAGTTTTCAAACGTAACTAAAAAACTGAGAATATTAGTGTGGTGAGCTATTTTAAGATTTTAATAATGCAATAATAAAGGAGAAAAAGATTTAGCGTCTCTGTAGCAATCTCAGTTTAGCCCTCATGACAATGCCTGCCTATGGGCTCATTAATTATTCAAAAACAATGTCAGTTTAAATTATAATAAATGCATCAAACTCTGTAAGGGAATGTTTCTTATGATTACAAGTACACATACCTTATTCCTGCGAAAGTGGTAGATGAGTACCATGCTAACAAAGACAATCAGCAAGCAGAGGCACTGGAAGGAGAGCACAGCCAGTCGAAGAGCCCCGTCCTCTCGTGCCACACAGGGGGTGTCGTCCTTACAGTAGGCACAGCCCTGCTGGCATGGGAGGCAGTCGCTGGATGACCCCTCGTCTGCATTGGGACCGCTGTCTGCAGCTTTCCCCTTTTTCCCCATCCCTGTCAAAAACAAGATTAAGAAATAAAGGAGTTTAGTTCCAAATATTTCTGGCAAGAAATCTCAGCGACTGACCCAGTTCTCTTTTCTGTCACTGGCATTGATCAGAAAGCATGTCGACCCTCCGCAGACATGATCACTTCTGTGCTTTACAGTGACTTCTAACCATGTCATACTTGTATCTCAGGGGGTACAAGACTGTGGAGTAGCTCAGTTAATTTAAAAAAAAAACGGTTAATTATAAAAATGTATACATGTTGATGTTAAACCTGAAAATTTAATCCATAAATAGTCAATTTTTTTTTGCTAAAAAAAATTGATAAACAGCTAAATGTTTTTTCAAAAGTAGGCAAACACTTTCTATGCTGAAAGTGAAAACATTTAGTTTCTGCAAAACTTGACTTGTAAATATGCAGTTCATGAAATTGTTATTTTAACACAATGTTTCCATGATTTTTTTATAGATCATATATCGATATAGATAGATTAGAAGCAGATTGTGACTGAAATTTCCTCTGGATCTGTTGAGACCAGTATTAAAAGATAAAACGGATGAAGTTCTTCTGTGACAGACTGAAGTGTCCCGAGTATATATATGCTTATCCCTCTCTGACCTTACAAGGATTCATCGACATTGTGTCAACACAAGGGAGATGGATCTATATGTGTGAACATGAAAAGTCAACACTGCTGCACCTTGTTCAGTCACTGGCATACCGTACAAGGCTAATAACTCCGGTTTAATCTGTAAAAATCACACAGAGGACATGCCAGAACCTAGTAATTTTATCCTCAAAAGTACTATGGGGAGACTAAAGACAGGGCAGGTTGGCTGAAACCATAAAAATCTATGCTTTTTGAAGCTAGACTTTGACCGATTGAGGATCTGAAAATAAATGTATTCAAGAATTACCACTGAGGTTGAGGCATGAACCAGCCACTGAGCCACAAACTGCTTCAAAAGAAGCTGCTCTGCTGCCAAAAGTGGAGGAGTTTGGTCAGTGGTGAATGTTACCCCCCAGGGTAAACTAAGGTAAAAACCCAAACAAACCAAGGGGACAACAAGAAGCTAGTGGACTATTGGTTTGCTTAGAAATCCCCTGAGAAATGCCCATATGGTTGGACAGATAACAAATGGTGGACTTATATAGAGCTTTTATGGAGCTCTTTATTGGAAGCAGCCATTGTCTCAGAGATTTGCAGGGATTTTGCCTTTAAAAAGAAACTGGCCTATTTTTCAAAGCTATGACTCTGCACATCATTGATCCCTTCAAAAGGACTACTTATCTCCGTAGCAATGAGTCACATCCTTCAGCTCATTCTCATTGGTTTGCTTCTCTTACAGTTTACTGGCAGGAACAGCTATAGTAACTTCTCCCACATATTTATATGCAAGATCTACAGTGGAAGATCACTGAGAGACAAAGGAAAGTGAGTCGCACTGGCTTTCTCTGCAAAGGAGTGTCAAGGATGTCCCCTTGTGGATTAACAGGCTTGTTATTGGCCCCATGGTGGGCCAGACTGCTGCACTATGCCTCACTAACAGGCTTGCCTCTCCTCTCTATTATTGTGTTCTCAAAAAAACACACACATGCATACACACAC
>NW_023339650.1:16784270-16813163 GCF_004916995.1 Morone saxatilis
ACGCACACACACACACACACTGAGCTTTCATGCAGACTTGCACACATGAACACACATGTTTGTGTGCCTTTGCAGTACAGCAAACAGCACAAACAGGCAGAAGCAGACAGCCCAGATATCCAGCACTCTGGGAAAGAAATTGTGGAGCCTTTTTTGGTTTTCTGTGCATGAAGGGAAAATATTTGAGGGTAAAAAATAAGACCATCCAAAATATTGAGTGAAGGACGAGGGGAGGGTAATGGGTGAGAAAGGGGGTAAAATTGAGATGGACACAGTGGAACATGCTGCATGAGGTTTGAGTGGGATGAGACAGGAGGGAGAGTGGATCGAAATGAAAGTGTGGCAGCGAGAGTGATGGAGGGCAGGTGAAGACCACTGGGGTTCTGTGTGTGCAAAAGCCTTTTTTAATTAACTCAGACAGACAGAATAAACTGGGAAAGTAACCACCATTAAAAAGATATTTCCCATCTTGAACCTGATTAGCCTCCCCAGGTACAGGGCTACTTAAATTTTCAGACAGGGCAGTAACGTCTGTCTCTTTCACTGCCATCGTTATAAAATGAAGATGCTATAATCTAACATATAAGGTGAAAATATATAGTTATTCTGCAAACAGCTGATAGTCAACATTATGTGCAACTTTGACAGTCAGAAACTTATAAAATGAGCTCATCTGCTGCATTTCTACTAAATGAGAAGAAAATAGATTACATGAAAAGACCTCTCTCCCAAACAGGCTGCTTTGTTGTTTTTAACCTTTGCTGGCAAATTACTTTTTTAATTACTTCTTCTATTGGCTAAATTAAGGCTGTATTAAGGAGCACCAATTGTTTTATGATTTCCAAGTGGATTAATGGATTTGTTTAACCTTGATTGGCCTTGTAAAAACTGGTATTACTGGGTACAGCAGTGGTTCTCAACCTTTTTGGTGTCAAGTACCCCCAAATAAATACAAATCAGGCCGGGGGCCCCATATTTGATAAACTGTAATCTCAGGGATCCTCCTATATTTCACTCCTAAAAAATCCCTTTTAAGTTCATGTACATTTAAAAACCTGGAAACTAAATGGAAAACTCTTACTGTTCTTTACTGTCACATATCATTAAAAAGGTTTTTTGTCACCATATTTGGTTTAAAATTATCGTGACAAATTTAAAAGCTTTTACATGATTTTGAACGTTACATACTTTTGTATTATGTGTCCAAATGCTCACGGGTGGGTCAAATTGAATTCTGTAAAATTACTAAATGACCCAATGTGAGTTCTTCTGGTGTGTGACCACTTTACAGGGACTAGAAATTCTTATTATGACACATTAGTGACAATATATTTCATCTGTTATCACTAAAACAGTTCCTGACTCACTTGTAAAACCATTGACAGCCACTCTGTTGGGGTGGTAGAATCCTTTCTTGCAGTGGCACTTGTACTTGTCCAAGACAAATCCATGACCGTGGATCGGCAAACACTGTGAAGAGAAACAAACATAATGAACCACATAGAAAAGGCAGAGCATGCAATTTGAACTTGCATTTCCTTGACAATAAATTGTTGAAAAAATTCAAACTCATCATCTTGTAATACAGACTAATAAGACACCAATATAAAAGCAATTAAAATGTGTCACTACTGAACCAAAAGTAAAGTGGCTGTCGCTGAAAATCACTGAACAGAATGTGGGATCAAACGTCTTGTAGGAAGGACAAGGGTCTAATTATTTAAGTTGTGAGATTCGTCTCTCTGTCTAACTGTGCCTTTTCGCCACTCAATATTAAATTAGTGAAGCCTCTTTCATTTGATTGAAAGTCTGATAGAAAACAGACTGAGGGAGAGAAAACCACGAGGGGCGTCAGGGGGCATCTTTGGCAGACTCTGTGTGCTGTTTGCCAAATGACAAGATATAATTAATATCTAAATTAAGAACAGACTTATTTGCATGATTAAAGGAGAACCATTAATTCTATTTCTTGTGGGAATGAGATTCCATCTTCTCTTCTGTATGAACACATTTGGGTCATTGACATGAAGCTGTAATTTTTCTTGCTCTTGCTCTCTCCTTAAAACTACATAACAGTTTTATTTTCACACAACGTGAACATGTTTTTCTAAGCAGAGATGATAATGACTTATGAATCCCAAGAAACAACGAGCGTCCCAGAATAGCAACGGTAGTTCAGCTGACACTTGACACGCTATGAAGTGTTTGTGACCCGACTGTGAGATCTAGAGGCAAGGCCAGTGGCAGCGTCTAAATGAAGCATCAGTCACTGTGATGCTCCTCACAGCGGACTGGACTCTGCACGTCTTAAGAGGCAGCTATTTCTGACTATCTCTCAAGGTCCTTGGTGAGGTCTGAACGTATTTTTCAGTCTGAGAGTGAAGGCCCTCAGTCAAAGCCTTGGAGAGGCCGACCAGGGCTCAAAAGCACAAGGTAATTACCAGGTTACTGTTCTGCGAACAAGTTCCTCAAACAAATTCCACTGAGGAGACCAAAGCATTTAAAGTGGTACTACACAAATCTGTTGAAGATGTCTACTTGTTTCAGTGGTGACAGCCTTGAAAAAGGGTGAATCTGTGTACGGTACTCAAGGTACTGGAACTACGTATTTATATATGTATATTATAGTAAATTATACCAACAGATGTTTTTTATTGTATGTATTTATATATCTATATGTGTGTTTAAACATTAGCTCCAGATACCATCATGTATTGCATATCTTTATCACTTGTGATTTTTGGTAGATAAAAAGTCCCAGACACCATGAATTTTAATTAATTAACAATTCAAAATCAAATTAATTTAACACTATGTAGCAATAAGAAGAGTTTTATCATATCATATTAAATATATCCAGTCCAATACCACATTGAGGCAATATTTTTGGTTTGTGGTTGTACTTTCAACATTTTAAAGCTACCTTTTCAATTGCTAGGGGCAAATAGCTACTGTATGTGTAATCTATATAGAGCGTTTTAGCATCTTTCAGCTCATTGTTTTGATTTTACGATCTACAACTCTACTGTTTTGGTTCACTCTCACCACTCTCATCAACCTTGTTTGTTGTTTTCAACAATAAAAGTCTGATAAACCCACTGCACACTAACTGAGCAACAGCTAACGGTTAGCAAATATAGCTGGTAAACATGGTGGAGCAATTGAGGCAGATATTTCACTCCGGAAATGGTGATGACCAAAACATTGTGAGTGAATACTGGACTTACATTCCACAAGTTGCCAGAACACACAACTTCAAATTAATGGTAATATTGCTCTCTGTATGCTGGAATAGGTAACTAGGCAACTGTTAGTCTGTTAATGCTGCTTTAATCAAAGTATCCAACTCCTCTATGGATTAGATGGAGGAAAGTGATCATGTAGCCAGCAAGTGCAAGCAATAATGCCTATTCCAGAGAACAATGAGAAAGAATGTTTATATAATCTGATAAATGGTTTATAAGAATAATTTTATGTTGCATGAGCAATGCAGGTTTATGTTTTGTATGTCTTAATGTGCATTTGTGGGTTAGTGCTGCAAAGGAAACCAATTACAACCGATTATAACAGTTCAATACATTCTGCGGGTGTCAAGGTGTACATTTCATTTAGGGCGAATTGGATGAATTTGCAGGATAGATGTTCCACCAAATTGGTGCCTCACGTAAGGTTTCTGAGTTCTGTATCACTTCATAAAAATGTGCCTGGTGCAGCTTTAAATGAGCACTGTGGTGCAACGTGAGTCAGGTAACAGATTTCATCTCTGATTCCCCAACAGTTGTCTCCTCAGGACAGGTGAAGCGTGCTGCAGCTACTGCCTGCCACTGTTAATATGCCCACCTCTCCAAGACACTGGAAGAAACAGCCTGAGACAGGTGTGTGTGTGAGTATGCATATTTTCCGTGTGTGACAGGAAGAGCCAGAAATAGCCCTGGCATTGCATCCCACTCCTGCCTGCTGCTGTGATTGATGCGGGGGCTCGGATGTGGAGTATGTTGAACTCGGGAGCTGCCTCCCAGCTACCTACCACCAGTCACATGTGATCTTAGCGGCAGTGGTCCAGCTAGGGGCCAGGTTCATATCAACAAGCCATAAAGTGGAGCTTTTGGACCAGGTCTACACAGAGATAAGGAGCACCGGGGATGAATGTCAAGGTGTATGGTGAATTGATAGATCGAGGATGATTTCTGTCCTAAAATGAGATTCTAATGATTTGAAAAACACAACACCTGTTCTCACACAAATACATACAATATAGACAGTTGGTCAGATAAAACAAGAAGTCTCTGAAATTGTGATAAATATTTTACATATCAGACTAAAACATAACTAACTAAATGTGAAATACTGTCATGGTCTATTACAGGATTACATTATTTTCAAATATACAATATATACAGCTAAATCGTTTCTAATTATAAAGGAACATACTGTTCTAGTATTTCAACGAGAGCACATATAGGAAGTGATCTATTTCTATATGCATGACATATGCTATTAATTAAGTGTGATGATGTTCTGTTGATAGTGAGCAACTTAGGCAGCCATATTGTTCCATCCATAATGAGCTGAAGGCATCAACTGTTCTGCCAGGGAGCAAAAATCACATCAAATTAACTGATAATTAATTAGGTCAATATGATTGAGAATAATGTGTTTGACTGTACAGAATCTCTAATAGTTGTTTCTGATAAGATCTGACTTGGATGCAAGAAATAGATTTATTTGCCCTTTACTGTGACAAAAATAAATGAATTATGAAAAAATAGTGTGTCTGTTTCACTCCATCTGTTCCCGTTATCTTCCTGTGGATACAGAAATAAGATGATCCCCCTCATTTATTCTTTATGACAGTCACATGTAGCCGAGACACCTACAGCTTGTACTGTATGTCTCCAACGCCCCAGGTTTCCCCACCAGCGCCACTCGTTGTTGTTTACATCCCAGCTGTGGCAGCTGTCAATCATACACACTCTGACATGCTAATTGCCATGGTGACATGTGTGTGACCGCAAGCGAGAGCCTTTTTATCGGAGTGCGTCACGCTGTCAGACCAGCATGGTTCGCCTGCAACAGAGCACTTATAAAAGGGCCTCAGGAATCCAAAATAGACACAACACACACTCAGTCGCCCTCTTTCTTTCTCCCTAACTCGTATGCAATTTCTTATATCAATGCTGTTTGTACATTTGACATTGTGATCAAATCATAATTTAATAGTGAGCTAAATTCTATCAAAATCTAAAAATCACAGTGCTGACCAAATGGAAGTATATTTCTAAAAAAAACACCCCACTTTTGGTCTGAGGGTGTTCCATAATTTTGGCAAGATCTTTAGTTCCAATTAAGGGAAGTCTGTAGCGTATAATGATATTTTAGACCAGCGGTTCCCAACCTTTTTTGGCGACCCCTTAAAATAGGGCAATGTCTGCTTGCCTGGGCCTGGCTGTGTGCAACAGTGCATAAAGCATATCAACATGTTTTCGAGAAATTATATTTCATTATACACATTTTTACTGTATATACCACACTGCCCAGAATACATTAGTTTAAACCTAAATGACACTAATTCACCAAAAAGGAATATTGCAATAGATTTCCTGATTTTAAATTGTTGCAATTTTCTGAATAAAAAAGAGCATGCAAAGTATGTATTGTTTTAAGCATAATATGTGTAAATACTTAAAATAAATTCAGACTATAAATTCACCATAACTGCTACTCTATCTACTGTACATCATTAATGCAATAATCTACATTAGACTGCAGCACTCCCTGCATACAAATGTGCACACACTCGACATATTATTCCTCTTGACATCAAACACAGCAGTTCTCCTCACCTTTCTGTGACATGAAGCGGGGGAATAAAAACCAACTCCAAGAGTAACACTAATTGATGCGGAGGCCAGGCGTCTTCCACCTGACCAGGAAACCAGGAACTAGCTCAATGCTGCTGGCTAATTAGGGCCTGCCAAGGACTCTTCCTCTCTTTGAAAGAAGCCCACACTCTTCCGGTCCAACACCGTACCTAATCAACCACTAATAGGCCTCTGTAGATATTTGTAACGATCCTACAGAGTGAAACATAAACCCTGAGGAAAGCTCATTGTCCAATAATTACAGATTGAACTACAGAATGCATAGAAACGAAGCAAGAAGGAGCATATACAGTGCAGAGGTGTATGTGCAGTGTGCTGTAAACTGACAGCTCAAGATGTGTGTGAAGGCACCAGGGAAAGACGGTGTTTGTTTTAAAGGAAGGATAAAAAACAGTTCAGCATGCTCTGTTAAACACTGAAGATTAAATCAAATAAATGTACATGTATAGCAGATCTGTATATATTTTCATTTACACTTTAAGATAAAATCCCTCCTCATGGAGAGTATTATTCAGAAAGTGAAAATAATATAACGCAAGATTTATAATTGTAGACCCTTTGTGAGGGCTAACTCTGCTCTTATCTTTTACTTTTCTCTTGCTAGTTTCCAGCCTAATGAGGGATAAATTGCTGGAATGTCCTTTTAACTTGCACTAAAAGCAGAGCCTTAAGGCCAAAGCCTAGGTAGCTCTCTTACACTTTTAGCTCTTCATTTGGATGGGTTGCACACTGTTTTGGATGCACTTATTGGAAGTCCCTTTGGATATAAGTTAATGAAATGGGAACCAAAAGGCGGGATTCAGTCCAGGTCAACATTAATATAAAATGTTATTGTGACTTAATCTATGACATAAATTTTCTTTATTTCTTGGATAGAAATACAATAGGTGCTGTATGTAGAGAGTAACATGTATCAGGAGAAGAATTAGCGTCACAACAGGGAGAAAAATCTTCAATATTGAGTCAGTAAAAAGTAAAGTACAATATAAAGTGGTTTAAGTCAAATATCACAGTCCCTAACCCCATCCTCGGACTAATTAGCTGTCACTGAGAAAATAAACTACTCACTTAATGCTTCATGATGAATAGGTTATAAGTTACAACAGCAAGACTGAAAAGTGAACTAGTTTGTATATAGCTCTGTATATGAGAGAGAGAGAGCAAAAGAGACAGAAGCGAAAACAGAGAGCGAGAGAAATGAGTTGTGACGTCAATATATTTGCTTCAGGCTGGGTTCATGCATTTTTGGCTTTCGGCAGGGACTGGGCTAAATAAATTGGCGCTGGATCTGGTTCAGGCCACAATTTCAGGCCTGTGCATTACTCTAACTCAGACGTACAGACACACACAAGTCACAGTGCCACTGCAGGGAGCTGGATGGCTGTGGCTCTGTGCTCAGAGGGACAGCGAGACACCACACAGCCAGGCCTTTAAATGAGGTCAACTAGCAGGAGTTAGCCAGAGCAGAGCTGCCTGGACAGCAGGGGCCTCGCTTTGGGTGCAGTCCAAAGACCAAAGCCTAAACACCAGTGAGATAAACACTCTGGCCTAGAGGGAGCTTAACATTGCCATCAGGCTGAGACTAGTACACACAACAGACACCACCGGGATATTGCTTTCATAATCACATTCACAGCTTATGTAAGTGTCAAAGTGAACCAGCCGGCAAATATTTATTCAATGTTAGCACGCTAAATTGCACAGTAATGTTGACTCTTGCAACTTGCAACAGACAGCCCTGCAAATAGATGTACCACTCGCGTACGTAAGAACACTCATGCCAGAACAAGGACAATGAGCATTCAACATGCACAAAGTTTTCTGACATCCTGACAGCAGCCTCCAGCGACAACGGGCACGAATAGTGTCGTTGGGTGAAGAAGAACAGGGAAATCTGCGGCGGTTTTCCACTCACCCTACATAACTCTCCTCATATAACTGCAGCAGTTCTTCCTTAATTCAAACCCCTGTCATCCAAATGTGTAGCTTGAAAATGATTCAAGTAAGCCGGATTGTGTTGGTTTTAAGTTCCCAAAGTTTAGGCGTTCTTTAATGTTCTTATTTAAATCCACAGCTGATTCCTTGTAGTTGAGTGTTTGTAAAATCCACTGTCCGTCTGACCCATTGCAGGCCATTAATGCTGACTTTGTTAATGCAAAATGGAGAAAATGTGTTACTATCATATGTGAAGGAATGTAGAAAACATTTTGGATTCAGCACTACACATGGAAAAATCCTGGATAAAGAGGTTGTTTGCTGACCTTGTAAAAATACAACTGCTTTTGTCCCTATATTATATAGCTTACTGTGGCTTATGGGAATGAGATTTGGGTAGCAATCGAAAGAATTTAATTGCGAATCCAAGCAGCCAAAAATAGTTTGTCTGGAATCGCCCTCAGGGACACAGTGAGTAACTTCAGTATCAGCAAGAAGCTCGGACTAGAACCCTTGCTCTTTCATGTTGGAAGGACCCAGTTGACATGTACAGATCATCTGATCCTCCTGGATGCCTCCCAGTGGAGGTATTCCGAGTCCAACTGGGAGGAGACGCCGTGGCAGACCCAGAACACAATGCATTATACATCCCTACTGGTCTGGGACCACCTCAGGATCTCCCAGAAGGAGCAGAGGATATAGCTGAGGAGAAGGATGTCTGGGCTTGTTGCTCAGCCTTGCATGGACCCAGATAAATGAATGAATGAATGTGGAATGTGAAAAACAAATTATTGATTTGTTGGATTTTCTGTCTGTGTAGAGACATTGAGGCTCAGTGCAGGGTTAGGGTTATGTAAACAGCTTCATCAGACCTAAACTGAAGTGAAGGCAGGTTGCTTTTGTGTATGTAAACCAAGCTACCGTCACTCTATTACTTATTGTCTGTATGCCTCATTCTTTCTCTGTCTATTTCTATCTTCTGTAAGCATACGGCTGTACTCATTTCACATCCAATCTCATGGGTCCCTAGACAAATGTTACCTCTACATTCCACTTTTTTCCAGTCCTCCCTGGACTGAATGTTTGCTTTCTGTCTCGGTTTACCGTGTGCTGCTAAGTCTGGGCAGAGCGGCTGTAAGACTGCGCCCGGGGGCGAGTGTACTCAAGTCTTCAAAGTGTTTCCATGTAAATTCAGAGTTCCAACATTATCCACAGAGCCAATTAGCAGGACAGTGGTTAAGGAAGGGCTGTACTGCCGGGGGCCGGGGGCCAGAGTTAAAACCAGAAGTGTCCTGTGATCTCTCGTCCCACTGCGTTATGGCCGACAGCCGTCAACCTTCATGTTTTCATCTCCAGTACCCCTAAGGAGGCAGGACTGCGGGACACAAAGCATCTCACTACTCTTTAATGTGGGATTTGAATTTTGTCTTTCAGTGGTTTCATTTATTGGTAACACAAAAATGTCCTGGATGACAGAATAGTGCAAGCAAACTGGATCTGAACTGAATATTTTTTTGGCTGATTAGATGTGGGCAATTTTACAGAAAATATTCAAAGTATACTCAAGAATTCTGACCCAGACTGTTTTGGCACGACGTGGTATTGGATGTTTAATTTCCGTGCCGCTTTAAAAACATTTAAAAAAGATTTGTTTTTCTTTCTCCGGCAGTGAAAACTTTATAAAACTGTCTCCAAGATGTAACACTCCATCCATCTGCTGAGCCACCGACAGATATACATCTCATCTGCTCATCCATAATCTTTCTTCCTACAGTGGAAAGAAACCCACATTTATTGCCTTTTTTTTTATTTCCTGGCCATGAGTAGGACTTTATGTCCAGCTCTCTCTTCTACTTTACTACAATGCTGCATAATTCACAAAAGGATTTGCTCAAATTGAAGGGGGAATTTAAATCTGCTGGTGCACAGCAGTATTCTATTGCCTTCCTATCAAGCACCCTTATCAACTCTGAAGCATAATCACAGCTTTGGTGAGATCACTGTAGATAATTAGCAATTACCCTATTTATAGGCTCCTGAACATAATCTAATAGGCAACATAGCAAGGAATGTAGTTAATTAGGATGCTTCAAGCCCTTTCTCTCCACCCATATAGCTAAAACAAGATCAGCAGGTTGAAAGGGCCACGGCTTGGTGTGAAACTACTCTTTACATGGGTCCCTTGTGGGAATCCCTGCCCCACTACGATTCTGTGCTTCTAACGGAGGGGGGAAATCCCAAGATGCTAAAAAGCTATTTTTATCTTACAATACGCGGCTGGGCCTGTAGATGAAGGGGTAAGCATTTTTGTTGAATGAGTGTAGAGGGAACACTTGGACGGGGAAGCTGTCAGAGAAACAGGCAGATAAATGTTACTCACCATTGCTCAACTGATGTGTATCACATTCACAAAGGGGGTTCGGGAGTTCACAGCATGCAGCATGTCAAATGAACAATTAAGTCCCATTGAAGAAATACGTATTTGGACGTGACATACAATCTATCTATCTATCTATCTGAACACATAAATTCCTGTATTCATTATTATTTATCAGGGATAAAAACTCTCCTTTTTGTAAGCAAAATCTAATATATATAGTATAAAGGAGATATTTTTAACAATTTGTTTCATTTTCAAGACAGAAATAATTGTGCTGTAGAAAGTTTCAAATTTTTGCAATGGCAGAAAACTCCTTTTAGACTAAGAAACTTCAAAAGCACATATACAATAGATAACTGTGTTCTGGGATACAACACTACACTACTTAAGTTAATATGAGAAACAATTTAATTATACATGTTATTTATTTCAGCGGTGGAATACTGGTTGGTTCATTCATTTACAGAATATCTGCCATTTGGAGAAAAAAAAGATGATTTGCTAACACAAAAGACAACTCTTTATGAGACGGAATGAGGCCTAAAACCTCTGCATGCAAATGAAGCAACATTTCTAATGCCCAAATCAATCTTCTTTGTGTCACACTGATTAATGAATTTCAGTGGGCAATCATTTTTCAAAGCGTTTTAAATGAATCCCATCAATCCAACTTGCCATTCTCAGACTGGATGAACCAGCCAAAATAAGAGAACTTCTGGCTCTTGTGCACTCAAAACAAGCTAGTGGCTGAGCAAAAGTGTACATTACACTCTCCTGGTAATGTATGTTCTTCTGTAGCCATTTCCATGTCTTGTAGATAAAGGATTTGTTATAATAGCTGCCAATACAATACACAGCCTTTCTCTAATCTTTGTAAATTATAGGCAGCTGCAAGTGAAGATTGCAGGACAAGAGACAATGAGATGTAATTCACAGAAACAAAGCATGACATGAATGGCTCAGGTTGTAGGTCACCACTGGTTCAATAGCAATCAGCTTTTGTTTTAATCCAGCAGTAATTGTTCATGAACGGTGGACAGATTTTTTGATCTATGTCATTATGTCGGTGTAGGCCACTTGTAATAATCACACTGAGGCGAAAAAAGTCAATTTACACATTTACTGTAGAAAATAACATTTTCAAATAGCTGCTAACAAACATATTTCTTGAAGGACATGCTTTAGCTAAAATAATGTTCCCCCTCATTCTCCTCTGTATGTTCAGCAATGCCGGTTTCTTTAAAAGCCAGTTTTATCAACGGAAGCTGAGAGAAAGTCATTAAGTGGAAAAGTGGGAACAATAACCTGATTGCAGTGGAGCTAAAATTGTTGAAATTGAAAGTCAAAAAATGTATTATAGGGCTAAGGCTTGTTTTTTGGTTAAGGTTAAGGACAACAAGGGGCCACTTTTCTGTGTGCAAAAACGGGAGCGCAAGAGAGAGAGAGAGAGAGAGAGAACTGAAGAGAGCAGAAGGTGAGAGCAGGGGGGTAGCAGCGGTTGTTTAACACTGATGGCGTTATTAATTCAGCAGCACAAGGTACACAGCGGAGAAATCAGCCTGTGATGGAGATGATAGCCGGCTGGACCAGGACAACCTTGTGAACCAAGGTCAAGATGTAACAGTGATTCAACAGACAGAGCTGGAATATCCACTTCAGCTTTTCAACAACAGAAACAGCACCACAGCGAGGCAAAAATAAACCACACATGCTGTTGAGTGTACAAAACAACCAACACCATCAAATGTCCCCTGCCACACAGTGGTTTGACACCTATTTTGTGGTGTGTTTTGGTGTGGAGAGTCAGTCCTTTGCAGCCATATGGGATGTTAGCTTTAGCACTAGAATCAACTGAAATTAAATAAATTATAACACTTTCACTCTGGCAAGAGTTTGAATCCAAAATTGCATTTATTAACAGAATATTTTAGCAAATACATTCTGGAAAGTGAAGTGGTACACCACTGTCACCTCTAAAATGTGTGAATGTGTGGACTGGAAATGCTACAAGAAGAGGAAAAGAACAAAAAATAACAGGAACCAACAGGATTCATCCTCTGGGGACCTGATTATCTGCTCAAAATATGGTTGTTAAGATTTTTGATTGTGGAAGTGGTGGACTGACATTACCATCCCCAGAGCATCACCTCTATGGCTAAAAAAAAGGTGGAAACTAGATGGTTTAACCTCAGACTTCAGAGCAGCAGTGGTAGTCTACAAATCAGCTGGCAACCCTGTGTACCGTCACTGATATTAAACAAAATCTGAGTTTTACATTTTCAGATTTAAAACTCCAAAAATCCATGTATTATGACACTGCGTCTGGTCAAAATCTGATGTTTCCATATCATTCTTAGTTTCTAAATGTTCATTTCTGAGCTGTAGTCCTCACACTTTTCTCACTCAGCAGCCCTTAACAAGAAACGGCGCAGATTCAGGAGTCCTTGTCGTGCCGGCTGGAGTAATCATTCAGGTTATGTGTCACTGCCTTTCACAGGCTACAGTCCCCCAGGGCTCCACCACTTGTTCTAAGCAATAAGCTAATTGATTGAAACATTCATCATCATCCACAGCCGCCTTCTCATATGAAAGGTGCCTCCAGGGCGGCAAAGTCCTAGACTTTTGAAGAACGGTGAAACACACTAATGGAAGTGCCATTAGTAAGAGATGAGAGGTGGGGAAAAAAAGACAGGAAAACATCGGCCTCCAACAGCATGTATACACCTTTTCAACAGGAAATTAAGTCCAGATTGTAGTTGATAATCTTTGGGCTCCATGCTTGGCTATGTAATGGCTTCACTTTGATAGGCATAAGTCATAATCAAAGAAAATACAATGTTTGCTCTCGGCCTAATAAATTCAGCGACTGGTCTGCAGTCAGAGTTTATCAGTAAATTGATTGCTATATATTCTCCTTGACAGCAGTGTTGGCAAACTCTGGTTGATTTTCTATAATTCATTGGTGTTGTATGCAGTGCCTATTTGCAGAAACAACTGATTAACAAAAATGTATATATAAATTGATATATTGTTTCTTTCCTACTCTTAAATGTATCTACGCTGCAGCATTTCATGAAGTCCTTTTTGTCGATGGTTAAAGGTGGGGTAAGTGATTCTAGGTAATGCAATTCTATATATACACTATTTTTTTTAAATTCATACGATATCTCCTCATGATCCACTGCCGCTACCATTTTTCCTGGCTTTTATTTTTATTTTTTTTATTTCTTTAGCAGGGACAATGCACATTAATCAGCATTGCAGTTTACACGTCAATGTAAATGTGCCCGATTTAGCTAATAAGCTGATTTTCATCTGTAGTCCCTGGGCAGGTTATAACAAGTTAGTGCCTAATGTCATCAGTACAGTGCTTCAACAATACAATATAATACATAAACATATTACAAAAGTGACAGAGATATATAAAAACAGTGAGATTATGTAAAGGAAGTGCCAGAGATGAGGTAATAAGATTAATAATGGCTGAAAGTTTGGCTTTCCAAGCCATGTCTGTTCCAGTAGTGGGTAGTCTACCTACTGAACTAAACGAGTGCACCAATTACCTAACTAAACATAAACTCAAGATATCTTTAAGGCATCTCCCGCCCCTCAAACTTTTGTCAAGCAAGTTGTCAGATGATCTATGAAACGCAATCTACACACTAACCCATCTGTCACCTCAACCTGATCTTGTCTTTTATATAGCTAGGGTCAACTATGGCAGCACTGGAAGAAAAAACTAAGTAGGGTTTTGTGAATATGATCATATAGAAAGAATTAATGAAATCTGTTTTTAAATAGCATTGCTTTCGAACAACCATAGGTTTCTGACACTGTTGGGATATTGTATTTTTCCTTTCAACAGTCCAAGTCTCATTTTGTTTTGCCTTCGTCTGCTTGCCTGGTGAATCAGTCATCCATAGCATCTGCCTCCATCTGAGTTTGGGCTGCCTGCATGCTTGGCTGGGCAAACAGCAGCTTGAGAGGCAGGATGTGAGGGGAGGCCAGGGAGCCGGCTGGCTGGCTGGCTGGAACGGCTGCATTTTGTCAAATTCAATTGCTGGAATGGTGGCACTTAAAACGCTGCTAAGGAGCAGAAGAACAACAGTGGATGTGTGATGAAAGGAATTCACTGATGCTGGATAAATCCTGTCAGAGTTGTGCATGCAAAACAAAATGTGGCGTCTACATGTAAGTGGAAATGTTGCAAATGCTGTTATAAAGAGCATCTGAGGGTGGAATGGAAATGTGACTACGTCAGTGAATCGCTTAAGTAAATAAACTGCTCCAGCTCCAACTAAACTAACTGCTTTGTTTCCAATAAAACAAAGAAAATACTCCTACCGTGGATCTATAGCAGCCTGAAATGATTGTCTCTTTTATTTAAATGGCCCCAAAGAAACCTATTAAACAACAAATTGCTGCACATGTGGAGGGAATACCTGCATGAGAAAGAAAATACAGCAATAATAAAATCCCAGTTTGCAAATACAGGGCATCCCTTCCATTGCTGTTTTATCACATTACCACACACACAAGGCCCTGCAAGACTTGATTACACTGCAGTCGTGCTTTCTATTCATAGCTGGAGAAACATCAGCCTCCCACGTCACCTCTGATTTACCTGGTCGTGCACTCTTACACATAAAAAACTGGGAAAGTCAAGATACAGTTCAAAGCTAAGATTTATATTCCACAGATTTAGACATGGCATTTTTTGTCAGCTTTCTTTCTAAAACACTTGTTAACTGTGAACGGACACCAACGTTTGCTTTAATGTGAAGTCCAGTTCAGTATCTGTTGCGAGCCATTCCTCTATCGGGTTGATTGCCACCACGGCCACCACGTGGCCCTCCACGACTTGAGCTGCTGTACTGCTGGCCGGGAAGGTAGGTTGTTAGCTGACGGGAAGACACAAAGATGGTGTTCTGCACTTCTTATTTGCAGAAGACTACTATTATATGAGGGATGTTGTGCAATTTATGAATTACAATACAAACTCTTACACATTCACAAGCGATAACGAGGTGGTTAAAATCACTGCTGCTCTTCTTATCTATGTTGTTTATCTAGCAGATAATGAGCTCCTGTATGATAAACCTGTGATGCAAGACAAGACAATTCCTGGCCACAACAGCTTTCATCATTCAGCTGTAAGCAAGCACACTCACACTAACACACTCCTGCACTGTAAGCACGCAGAGATCATTCTTTTGCAAACCCAGCTAAAATCTATACCATCAACAATGTATTTCTCTCCTTGTAGCCACCTTACACACACACACACATACACACACTATGTCAAATGTCCCTCGCATTGACTATCCACGGAAAGGTGGAAGTATTCAGACAAAGAGAGTGATTAATTATTTAAAGAGGCTCACTGCAATCCATTACATCACATGCATTATGAAGCAGTCTGATCTACAGCACCTCTTCAAAATCTATCGCTCTTAACGAAGAGACTGCACCGGCAAGTACGAAGCATCGAGGCGCTTTTAACAGAAGGCTAGCTGCTAGCCAGACAGCAGTGCCCTGTGCTGAAAATAAAGATTACTATCAAAGCAGGCAGAA
This sequence comes from Morone saxatilis, assembly GCF_004916995.1. Classification (NCBI taxonomy): domain Eukaryota; kingdom Metazoa; phylum Chordata; class Actinopteri; family Moronidae; genus Morone; species Morone saxatilis. Next base: position 16,800,042 of record NW_023339650.1, read on the forward strand.
AGTATTAATGACGTGATTAAAAAAAAAAGTTTTAGCAAAGTTGTCAGTTGGAATATAATAATAATAATAATTGGCCTAAGTTCGATTTTTTCTCCCTCTCCTGTTGAAAAGAATAAAAATATATACATTCAGTATATACACATCTCTAAAAGTGGCTACAATCAATATTTTTATATTAATAATGAACCACATTACTGTACACTATACCTACCCAGCACTAGCCGATGAACATAGTGGAACATTTAGCAGCTAAGCACTCAGGTGTTGGGTACAGACCAAAAAATAGAGCTAAAAGAGAGACTTTTTGACCATGAAAACAACTCTAAATTAATGATAATGTTGCTCCAGGACTTAAAGGACCAGTGTGTAGGATTTATTAATCTAATCGTGTATTTGCAGATTCCAACTCACTCGCTTCACCCTCCCTTTCCAAGCGTGAGGGAGAAACTAGGGTGGCCATAAAACACATAAAAAATGCAAACGCATGGTGGCCTCCGTAGATAAAAAAAGGCTCAATCTAAGGTAACAAAATCTTAACGATTCTTATTTTCAGGTTATTTTAATGAAAACAGACCTATGAATATCATATACCATTTCTGTCAATAGACCCTTCTTATTGTTACACACCGGACCTTTAATAATATGTGAATAGGCAATTATTGCCAAATATTTCGACATTTAAACTTTAAAGGTGATTAGTGCAATTGTTTACAACTTGTTTCATCTGCTCCCAGGTGACCGAAATACAGTAATTGGGAAAGTGTGAGCCATACAGCCATCTAAAAACAAAACTTTTTTTACTTGCAAGTTGTATTAGTTGCTATTAGTTCCCTTCTAGATAGCATTATTGAAAATAGAAATGAATGACAGTTCCCTCACTCAAAATGGAGGATATGATTATTTGACATCCTCTTAAAAATAGCAGAGTGCTGAGAGTTTTATCATCCTGTCCAAGAGCTCTGCCCACATGTTCCAAAGCCTTGAGACAGCCTATTTTTCATAAGCATAAAAATGGCCAGGGCTATTTTCTTCTCTGCCAATGATGAACACGTTTCCAATTCTCCACCTCCATTCACATCACTTTAATTTTAAGTTAAACATATTTCTTGACCCTGTTAAAAAATACCTATAAGATTTGGAACCAAGTATAGTGCGTACTGTATCTCTGTTAGTTGTCTAATGTTTAAAAAATGACTCAAAACTGTCAATTAAGTGAACCTTGGTCCATTTGGGCCCATCTGGCCACCTAGTCTTACACAAAACTGAACACATCATACTTCATAACAATAACCTTGATAGAGATAATAAGGTGGGTGGAGGAGGTGCAGGTGTGTTTAACAGAGGATTTAGGTGTGACAAAAACAATATTTTTTCACAGCAAACTTAACACACCAAAGGATAAATTTATATGGATGAATATCAAGTGATTATTTGCACAATTGTAACTATTAGTGTAAAGCAAGCAAAGTACTCACTGCAACTGTGATCTGCTTTGGAAAAAAGTCAAACTGATTCCCCAAATAAATATTTCTTATCTTAAAAGAGATGTTTAAAAAAGACATTTTCATGTACATCATTTTAAAAGATTGCCTATAGTGTCTAAGTGGTAGTGAATTGTAACAGTATCATTAAAGAAGAATCTGCTTACCATCCATTCGTCACCAGATGTACAGATTTAGTGCTTTTCCATTTAGTGGCTTGTGGAGATGTGACTGAATGTGTGTACGTTACAGTTCAGTTTTCAAGAGAGAATCAATCTTCTGTCTAATCCGCATGTTCGGCACACTCACCTCCATAGTGGTCGCATTGCATCGATGGGTTCCAGCAAACCAGCCATCAGTGGAGCACTGGTCGATATCAACATCCTGTAGATTAATGTCAACGCGCACCACGCCCCTGCAAGACAGGAGGACACCATTAACCCGGCTGTTGACGAATTAAGAATGTCAGTGCAAACTGGGGGATGCTGCTTTTTTACAGGTTGTATCCCCTACAAGTTTTGAATAATTACACATTTTCTCAAATATAGAATTTGGGGAAATGACTATTAGCTTAAATTTGATAAATGCATGATTGGATGTGAGTATTGTGATGGAAAATAACTCTTAACTAAACTAAAAGGGGCATTGAAACATAGAAATGAGGCCGGATGCAGTGGGAAAAAGTACAGCACAATATCATACTGAGAAAAACAGAAATCTAATGTTTGGTTTGGTATTTGTGTGGTTAAAAAGGGTAGGAATGATTATTTTCTTAGCCACTTTTTTGCATGTAAGGTACACAGAGGTAAATCTTCTAAACCACCAGAGATGTGAGGCAAAGGGACAAGTCAAGTGCAAGGTGTTCTAAACACAATGTGAAGTTAGTTTAGTAGAAGTAGTTTAATTTTGCCCTCTTATCAACAGCAGCAGTGACACAGAGCTCATGCAGTCATTTAAGGTACTTTAAAACTGTCAGTGCCTCCTTCACAGTGTCATAACTCAGTCAAATGTGAACACATAGCCAATGAACATCTATAAATCTGCTTAGAAATCATAGAAAAAAGGAGTCCAGACTCCAAAAGTCCAGAACTTGCCTGAGAATCATCAAGTTTTTTTAAGCATCAACATAATCCATGATGATAGTTGTCTGTACATTAATGGGTGCACTGCAAACAGCTAATTCTGCATATTCTTAATGCTGCCATTTTGTCAAACTGACTCTATGGCAACATTACACTCCTTGTTTACACCTCCCATAGCGCCCAAGAGGACGGGAAATTTACAGCAAATGATTGATTTAATTTTTCAAACCACACGTGTGACAGGCTATAATGGAAAATCAGAAAACAATATGGATTGCTGAGTTACTGTAAAAACTGTAAAACACATGTCCTTTTTGGGAAACAGAAAGAAATTGGTCCACATCTTAATCTCTTCTGTTCCTGCTCAGCTGAAACTCAGCCTGACAGAGAGACGATAAACTGCAGATAGATCACTTAACACAACAAAACACTCAACGGCAGCTTGGAAAGGCCGGAGTCTTTGCTCCATTTTGGCCAGCTGAGCCAGGCAGGAACTTCTAACTGGGCTGCTGAGGATTTACACTTACTTAGCTGCCTAAAGCTCTATGAAGAGAAGGTCAGCGTCTCTGATTCTGAAGGTCAGTCTCTCTCTGATTCTGACACTGGTGTGGCATATGTCTTTTCTACCTAACAGCTGCGGCACACCGGACAAACCAATAGCCGAGTAAGAAAAAGAAGCAAGTATACAGCATATATCAACTGTTTTATTCACTTTGTTAAATACAAGACAATACATTTCAGACATGTGCATTTCAGCAAGAACCCCTGAACTGTCTCTTGGCGACCTCAGCCTACATACAGGCTTCCCCTTCTGGCATACATAAAGATGGAGCGCAGCCCGAGGCTAATGTTGTTAGAAAATCTATACCGACTTTAAACTTTATGGAAGACTTGCTCAAAAGTTATTGCCTGTAAGAGTCATGACACAAGAGATATTGTGCACCAATGAAAAAAGGCATTTCTCTGATCCAGCTTTCGGCATGCACAAGTTTCTCCATACAATACAACCTCACATACATTTGCATACAGAACAACTGATACAAAAGTAAAGTGGATGTTCTTGTATAGTTTTTAACAGGAAGTATAACCTTAGAAAGACAAAGGGCAGCAGCTGAATCAGTGCCGTAATCTGTTTAATCAGACAAAACCTGGAGCTGCTTCACTGACAATAAATCAGTGACTGACTTTGTAATAACCTTTAACAGCCCTGATGCTTGTTTGAGCATCAAAATCACATGGGTTTTATTTTCTTTTAGGATTAACAGATAAAAAAAGGTAAATTTCAAGGATATGTGTTTCATAAGCACGGGGAGGGACTTATTTATCTTTAGTTCAGGCTGGAAATCTGTTATAGGGTTGACTTCTCTTTTAGAGTAAGTGTTAAGTTCATACCAGTGATCACTGGTTAATAAGGCTTTAATTGGAGTGCTATAATTTGTATTATTAATGCCCCCCAGTGCTGCTTTGTTAAAGAGCCCTTAGTCGCCTCAGGAAGATATTAATGGAGAACATTATTAGCTGATTTGTCATGTTCTCAAATGGACAACTCTTTTCACGCCTTACTCTACTCTTCTTTGCAGTTTTTACAAACAAATACAAATGTCACTAAATAATTGCACTATGCGTGACACGATCCTTTGGTTTTTAATTTAATCACTTGCACAGTAATAATGAACTGGACTGTTGCTGCGTCTAATAAAACATGACTCAAAATACAAGATCAGAACATGAGAATTAAAAAGATTATCATGATCTGTTGTTGTGTTCATGGTCGGTTTTTGAGGCTATATATGATTAATGCAAATGAGGAAAACATTTAAAATCAACAACTCCATATAACATTAAGTGGTCTCACAACTTTGTCTCCATTTCCCCCAAAATTAGAAACAAATTAGATAGGAAACTTCCCTAAGAAATGATTAGGAAACTATGGACCCATAAACTGAAGGGTTGTCTATATATAATGTGTCTCCACGACAGGCTCACATAAGTAATGCATTTAAATCACATTACAAAGCAGCAACACAACTGGGTAGTTAGCAATATTATATAATAGCCACTGTAACTGAAAGAACAGCGTACCGGCAGCACAAACTTCAGCACCACTCACAGTAGCTGACACTGGATCAGTTCACATAATGCATTTATCTAGAATATTCCATCTGTGAGTTGGCATACAATTATATTCCAGGTATTATGAAAAAAGACAACTAAGGGAATGTACTGATGTTAGCTGGGACACCGAGGCATGTAAACACATTGTCCCATCTCAGTTTTGAGAACACAAAGTGTGGTTTCCATAGTAACGCTTCAGTCAGAAAAGCTTCTTGCAGACACTTAGCGAAACAACACACCAGACAAAAAGCGGCAGAGGGTGTTGTCAGTGTTGCTTTATCACTTTGAGGAAGAAAGAGTCCAAGTTTTCTGTAATTAAAGAAGAGAAGGCAGAAGGTACTGCAAGCTCACTACTGATCTATATTAAGCCTTTTTAACAGCAGACATTTTGACATATCATAGCAGAAAAAGCACAAGTGTGATTAATAACAATAATCACCTGGTTTACTGTGATATTGACAATGAGGAGCTATGATTAGTTTAACTGGTCACACTGGTGCTTTTTTTGCTGCTGTGATAAATCAAAATTTCTGCTGTGAAAAATGTCAGTAAAAACTGATATTTCTGATATATTTGTTTAATAAAAATGGAAAACAATTGTTTCTGATTGGCTGATTGTATTAGAAGACACCCGTCAAGAGTTCGACCCGCCCCTTAATTAGTGAGAAAGTTACATTAAAGGAACCATAGCAACAGTAGCCTACTGTGGCTGTCTTACTATCTGTTACTATGGCTCACTAACCGGCCATAGCGACAAATAGTCTTCTAATCTTAAATTAACTAATGTTAGAAAAATGTTAGCTATCTAGTTAATAAGAGTTGATGTAAATGAGCTAGCTTTCAGATGTAACTAACTACCTAACAATTGATGTATAGATTAGCTAGCTAGTTAGCAAGTGTTTTTAACTAAGTGAAGTAGCTAACTTAAGATGTGACGTTTATCTTTATCTTCGGAAAAAAAATGTTTTATAATAATATACGTACCTAGCACTTAACATATTGAAGTATAGAAAAGAAGAAAGTTGACTGAGGCTTGCTTAACTGTTATTGGAGCACATGGGGAAACTTAGGAAGGGTCAATTTTATCTCAATCTCGGTTATTTTCATATATCAGCTCGTCTCCAAGTGTATTATTATTATTAAAGCTTGGGGCCCTTATTGATCGCCTAAGTGGTCAATTGCATTTAGTAAAATGCATCATCTAAATGTCAACAGAGGTAGACAAGACAGGTAATAATGCACGTCTGAAAAGAATGCCCCGATTATTTCATTTGATATTGTGCTTTAGTAATGCATATTCACAAACTTTTACAGTGGATGCCTTCTTTGTCCAATTGGTAATCACAGCTTGATTATTATAACCTATTTCGCAGGATAAATAAAAGCTCCATAGTGGAAGAGAAGTGGTTAAAACCTTATATTTCTACTTTCTAGGGCTCATAATATGCAGCACTTACTTGCTATGCCAAAATACATCTTTAGTTCTTTAAAATATTGACAATGTGGTGCATGTCAGAACATGTCAATACCTATTAATATTTAGATCATGATATACAATCACTGGCATCACTCAGAGGCCATTATTCTGTATGTCCATCTAGATTTCGCTTTCTTAGCAAATGCACACACACACACACACACGCACACACAAAAATAGTGCTGGTGTGGCATGCTCTCCAGCTGTATAGGAGCTAGTTTACTATATCCAGCTCCCAGTAGACACCAGGGTGAGTGCAACGCTCTCTTTTCCTGTACTTCTGTTATTAATAACTGCTGCTCCGGTCCTGCCTTGGGGCAAACTGACCTCGCTGTTTTCCACTGCACTGCTGGTTGTTTTGCTGAGAAATTACCTCCGTTCCAATTCTCTGTTATGTAATACGTAGGAAACAGTCACACTGAAACACACGCAGCCCAAGAACAGGACCATTTATTTCAGATGTAGGATTCATCAAAATGTCTGTTTCACTGGCAGCTCAAGCATTAACATTTGGTTTTGCTTGTGAAACTGAGTCTATACAAAGAAAAAATAGCCTCTTTTATCCATTTTTTTCCCACAATAGCCTCCTCTTTTTTTCTACTGCTTCCAACTCTCCAGGCAATATTTAGCATCACAGCCAAAGTGGACATATGGCGTATAAAATAGCTTGTGAAAGAAAAAGGGAAAAAAAGAGCACGTGTGCTAGGCCTGACAGCAGCTAAAAATGCGTGCAGCACAAAGACTGGGTCCTAATTTGAAAGTGGCAACGAGGAACATGGGCAGAAGCATCATGGTGGCCATCAAGGCTCTTGGGCATAAAGACAGGATTATCACAGAGAGCAGGAGATAGTGGTGCCCCAGGAAACAGAGTGCCCTCTCCTTTCATCCTCCATTCTTTGTGGGTCTAAAGGCCAGGTCAGCAAAGAGAGGAGCATCCCACCAGCAGGGGCTCTGGTCTTTCTGACAGACCAGTCAGACTTTGCTAATGTTAGCCACAGCATTATGAAGTTGACTGCAGATATATCTGGGTAATTGCTCATAGGCTACAAAAGGATATTCACCAAAACATTCTCGCAATGAAGGCCGCCATGTGCCCTCTTTGTTACAAGTCAGTCTTTGATGTATTCATGAATGAATACTGAATGTCAGGCCAATACGCTTTGAGCTGTACGTCTCTATTCAGGCCCAGAAAATGGTCTCTCAGATTGATTTGCCCATTTAGCTGCTCTGTAAAGAACAGGAGGCTGTGGTAAAGTCTGAATTTCAAGTAATCCATGTGATTTTTGTCATAGTTAATTTCATAGTAAATCAATTGCTCTGGTACAGAGATGTGGTAAGACAATGAAGTGCAGTGAATGGATTAAGACTAATACCAGATCAACCGCTGCATAAGAATCTATTCTATTAACAGCTATTAGCTATCTCTCATGTGGCTAAGTGGGCACTGCAGTGTGATAATATGAGGCTAATATGTCCAATGTAACTTATTTTAGTGCTTTCCCTATGCAATATCATTATGGTTTAACTTTTTTTTTTTTTAAATACAAACATGGTTACCTTCCATAACTCATGATAGTACACAGTTCATATTAATATACTGTTTTTAGTATTAGAGGTCCTTGAGGCATTGAGGAGGATCTATTGGCAGACATGTAATATTATATTAAGAGGTATGTTTTCATTAGTGTATAATCTCCAGAGTATAGAAATCATTGTGTTTTTGTTTACTTACAGTGAGCAGTTTTTATCTACAGATGCCACAGTTTGCGGCCAATTGATTTTTGTTTTGAAATGAGAAAACCAAAATTGGGAAACAAGCTACCTTTCACCCCGTTGATAGAAAATGGTACAAAAAGTAGATTTAATCATAGTTTTTTTATTTAATATAGAAGATGTGACATGCATGTAATGTAGTTTTTTATTGAGCAATTGCATTTTCCAAGTAACCCCTTCCAACACTGGTACTAACATTAAATGTTAAAACTGTGATTTTGGAATCCAACTAGCAGTTAAACCTCCCAACCTAAACCAACTGAGATACTTACTTGTATTTCTGTCCTGTTTCATCATCAGTTTCAGATTTTCATTGCAGCTGTGAATTGTCTCTATATTTACTTTTGTCAACTGCATTGTGGGTCAATAATGTACAACACCACACTCCAAAATAACCAAATAAACATTGCGCTCTAACTTTGTTTTTTTGTTGTTGTTGTTGTCTCTTCTCCAGTTTGAACTCTTGAACTTTGTATAATATGGAATTGGGAAACAACTAAAATGTCCTATTTGTGGAGTTTTTAAATGTCTGTGATTATCTGTAATTAATGACACTGTAATTAATGACAACTTAGGCACATAAATACTAATGCAGAATCATCTGCAAAGCTATTTTAAGACATCACTGGGTTTTTTCATGTTCATGCTGTTGTAGTGGGGGTTGTACATTTGCACAAGAATGAATCTGGTTGTTTCTTCTGAAGCAAGAGGACTAAGCCCTGACGTCCCACACTGACACACACTGACTGTGTGCAGATAAACCAAGAATAATATAAAGCAGAGGTGAACAAGACTGGCACAAGCTTAAACATTATCCTTTAGCTTATCCATGTATTCAGAAGATTTGCACGCCCGATGAACTTGCATGCACATTCCTCCTGTCCCAGTGTCTTTACGAGAACACATTGCTGTCCTTTTAGAAGGGCACAGTTCGTGCATTATGTCATGGAACAATCACAATGCAAGAACAACACAGGCCTCCCAAAGAAAATGTCTGTTATGTGATGGAAACGCATTAAGCTGACAAGACGAGCAGAAGCTAATGTGAGTATAGCTGCTGGGCAAGATGCTGCCTGTCTACCAGCGTTTCAGTGCAACCTGGGTCATTTTATTGAGTTCTGTCGCTGGTCATCAAAAAAGACACAGCGCCCGTGGCAAAGCAACTGTCACTGAAAACAAATAAAGACTTCTTTTTTTTATGAGAGCTGACACTTCTGGACTCTTGACACTGTTGTCATTAAAGGCACTCCTCTGAAGACCAAATCACCAAGTTGGAGTCGTTCAATAATTTGAGCTGCTGACAAAGGAAACCTGACAGTTTGTGAGGAGATTGATAGTCTTACTGCGGTTGATGGCAAGCTTTAGAATTCAGAATTAAACAGTTCTTGTCTAATTATTTTAATAAACATCATGATCCTCGGGATTTCTAACCATATCATCTAATAATGTCCATAAAATTTCTAACTTCATCTTAGAATTAATGCAAGCAATATTCAACTATCCAACACCATTCTGGTTCGCATGCACTTTGCATAATAGAACTTCATTCAAATTCCTCCTCTTCTATATTTTGCCCTTGAATTAAAAATCATCCAATACTGCTGACAGCTGCAGGACAAGACAGGACACAATGAAACTGTTGTGATCCCTCTGTGGAAATATTATAGTGAGATACACTAAATGAACAAAAGGACAAAGGATTATCTGCCTGATATTAGGTTACAAAACTTCAGTATCAAATGTCTTAAAGCTGCAAAACGGTTAATTTGTCCATTTTATGTGTTTATCCCTTCTTTATAATGGTCATATATGTTTTACAAGATATCTACTATAATACGTTTACATCATGAAAGGACTAAGTAATATTTTGCAGGTTGGAGGTCTGTCAGAATTTGGGGAACACAGCAAATCTTTTGTCCACTTACAAAATATGTTAAAACCTGAAAGCTAAATTCCTTGTTCAAATATTTGCAAAACTTTCAGTCCCAACAAAGTGTCCCATTCATAGGCCTCCTCTATAATACCACGGCTCCTTTTCTCTCACACCAGATTACTGAGGGATAAACCTACAGTAACGATATTACAGATTTATAATCCTTTGAGAGGCAACCGAATTACAGCAGCATAATAGTATCAAAACCACTGAGATTATTCTCATTATTAGCAGTATTATTAGGTAAATAATATCTCTTTACCGCAAGCCAGAAAGGCTGGTAGTTGGATTTTCTATAACACTGACATTTACTAGCTGAAGACATCGTATTGACAGGCCACCTGACTGAGCAGCGAAGTCCCAGTGACGTCAGCAGGGAGAGATGAAGCACCTTAGGGATCTTTAACCCCTACTTGCTTCAGATTTGCACTGAGTGGAAAATCTACAACTCATTTCAGGTGCACTTAGACAATTTCTAACATCTCTATGAGGTAAGAAAGCTTCCTCTTAGCTCTGAGTCTCCACTAATTTTCCTCTTGGATGCAATTTTTTTTCTCCTGCTCGCTTTCATCTCAGTTTACCGTCAAAGATTATCGTGCCTAGCCCAGGGAATTGTGGGGTTTCCTTCCTATTTGTTCCTGGATGGTGTCCATCTAAGCAGATGCTGCTGGCTCCTCCTGGAGCTTGAGGCCTCCCACTCTGTTAGACGGCTGGGCGTCCCACAGCAGTCAGCCTGTCCAGACTTTAGCTGCTTGTACAGCAAAATGAAGCGCCAAGCCAAGCGTAAATGAAGACGATTCTGCCATCTAATTAGAACCTATTTGGCCTTTGGAGAAATATACTGAAAAAATACATATTTCCATGTACTTTTTAGATAGTTTCAATTAGTTTGTCTTATCGTAGCGCTGCTGCTGCCTGAGCTTCAGCCTCAAAGCAATTAAGGTCTGTGTTGCGAAAGGTGAGTTTGAAGTACAGTGTGTGTTCACCTAACACACCCACCACCTTCTGCCTCCCTCTCCCTGCCTTCCTCTTCTGTGTATTCCCACTTTGTGTGTTTGTTCAAACCGGGTTTTTGCATTTTACGAGTTTGTGCCTGAGTGATCTGCCAATTAGGATGGGACGTATCATCCTGAAGAATGTCTCAACCTCCGACAATGGCATGCACACACACACACACACAGATAGCACGCTGCACGCTTGAAAACAGTCAGTTCTCTCTGTGTGGTCTGAGCTGCTTCCCCTGTGACTCGAGCGCAACTGAAGAGACAGACACGAGGAGAAGAGATGAAGCGCGAGAGGTGCGATTTCTTACACCTTCACAGAAACAACAGGTCGATCCATCACAAACACATGTCCATGCACTCCTGCTCTGACAAGTCACATTAGTTGTTTAGCACCTGCGTGTTCGACAAACAAACAGCCTCAAATCTGTGTACATTTCCATATGCCAGATGCATTAAAAACTCAAAAACAAGTCACCTTGCTTCTTGCGACATCATCACGACAAACAGGAAGTGACTGAAGCTTTAAAAGGCTGGAATCAAGATGGCCCATCCAGGGTTGCTGTTCTACATCTTTCATTATTAATTCATTGTTGTATTGATTGTGTATTCATCTGGATGGGAAACGGAGGAGAGCTGATGTCTGAGGCAGCTATATTATCCCCTCCTCTCCTGTTTCTTATCTGGCAGGGTGCTGAGGCACGGGGAGGATGCAGGATGAGCCGCATGCTACTTTGATATGAGCGTCTGAAAGATGGCTGTCAAGAAACAAACTAAGAGAGGGACGATGCGTGGCAAAAAAGGACATGTGAAGGCAGCATTTTGGTCACATTTTCGGAAAAAACGCTTATTCCTGCCAAGGGTTAGCTAAGAAATCCGTACCACTCTCACATCTGTGCAATAAATATGAAGCTACAGCTGACAGACAATTAGCTTAGCTTAGCATAAAGACTGGAAACAAGTATCCTGGTCCAGTTTTAATCAAAGCCAACATAAAAGAAGCCTATAACATAGGCAAGTTGTGATTTTAACAGGAGGTTATGCGACAGACTTTCTAAGTCTTGTGCCAAGGTAGCTGTTTCCCCCTGGTTAATGCTAAGCTACGCTAACTGGCCACTGGTTGACGCTTTATATTTACCGTACAAACCTAAAAGGGGTAACAATCTTCTCGCCTAAGTCTGCACAAGAATTTGAATAAATGTATTTCCCAAAAATACTGAACAATTCTATCAATCAGGCTTGTTAAATTATAAGCTTTGAGATTAGTCAAAGTCAAAGATTTGCCGGATGAAGGTCCAAGCTTGGCTTTATTATTTAACATTTTGGGAAATACATACAGTATATTCACTTTCTTGCTGACAGATTAGAAGATCAACGCAACTCTGTACGCTAAATATGAAGCTACAGCTAGCAGTTTAGTTTGCTTAGTTTAACTAAAGCTCACTAAAAAACACGTTGTACTGCATTTGTTCATTTTGTTCATGTTAAACAAACAAGACAGGCTAGATGTTTCCCCCTTTTTCCAGGCTTTATATTAGGGTAACTGGCTGCCCAGCTGTAGGTCCATATTTAGTGTCTACATGTGAGAGTGGTATCAATTTTCATCAAACTCTTCTCCATTATTTTATCATAATAACAGTTCTACGACCAATCCAATAAGAAGCAAATTCATGCATGGATGCTGGCCTCCTGCCCCGTGAAGCACAGCGGGATTTTTCTTTTAGTGCCACTGAACAGGCCACTCTCCAGGGACATTAAACAATACCAAACGCCCACGCGTGTCACACCTTCGATCTTATGGGGGGGGCTAGAAAAGGGGGGGGGGGATGGAAAACAAAACAACTCCTTTGTCTGGTGGAAGGAAAGTAAATCATACATTTTGGCTTGTAAACTGGAGTTCAGGTGTAAAACAGCTTTGACTGCTCATCAGTTGAGTGTGCAGGCTAATTTCCTTTCCAGAATTGCTTCAGTGAGACTAAGTGAGTGAAGCTTGCTGCTGAAAAAGGCTTTAAAGTCTGGATAACACCAGGTAGCTGAATAGAGCCTATTACAGTATAATCACTGCAGGTTTTGAACTCATTTGCAATCCGTGCCTGCCCTGTGAGCGACCTCGAGTGTATCAATTAAAGATTCCGATTGAAGGCAGTACACACACAACTAGTTGATCTGGATTAAATATTTCATTTGGGGGAAGCATGTTGGTCAGGATCATAATGGACAATTAACACTTTTTCCACTGCCATCAGGACTGTGGCATAAA
>NW_023339650.1:16813263-16855218 GCF_004916995.1 Morone saxatilis
AAAAGGGGGGGGGGGATGGAAAACAAAACAGCTCCTTTGTCTGTGGAAGGAAAGTAAATCATACATTTGGCTTGTAAACTGGAGTTCAGGTGTAAAACAGCTTTGACTGCTCATCAGTTGAGTGTGCAGGCTAATTTCCTTTCAGATTGCTTCAGTGAGACTAAGTGAGTGAAGCTGCTCTGAAAGGCTTTAGTCTGGATAACACCAGGTAGCTGATAGCCTATTACAGTATAATCACTGCAGGTTTTGACTCATTTGCAATCCGTGCCTGCCTGTGAGCGACTCGAGTGTATCAATTAAAGATTCATTGAAGGCAGTACACACACAACTAGTGATCTGGATTAAATATTCATTGGGAAGATGTTGGTCAGGATCATATGGAGCCTTAACACTTTCCACTGCACATCAGGACTGGTGGCATAAACATGGCACATTACACAAGCAGGCTGCAGCAGCAGGGGTGGCTTTAGGACACGATTGTACAAAGCACCCAAATATGAGACATATTTTAGCCTATCTTCATATGCTGATGCTGGCTGCTGTGCTTTTTTTTCTCTTTTTTTTTTAAATTGGCTGCCTCTCATCTCAGGAAGGTTCTGACTCATCGCAGATTTATCAGCAGCCCTCCTTGAAGAAGGGAAAAGAAAGGGCACGCGACATTTTCTTGAGTAGTAAAGCATGCAGCAGAGTGAGTTTGAAAAATAAATTAGGGCCTGTAGCCAGAGGTTTCCACCGCTGCTACATCCAGTAACATCCAGGGTTATTTTTAGCATCGCGCCGCCTTGTCAGACTGGAGGAGAGAAGAAAACCCCCACTTGTAAGACAAGGGGAGGCCAGTGGGAAGCTGCGGTATGTTGGGGGAGTAAAGAGAGTCAAGTATGAGCACCTTTAACCCAATCCAGGTACAGGTATTGAGATTGGAGTTGTACTGGTGGTCACCTGAACTCACCTTTAGGACATGCATCCTTCTCACACTAATCTGTACTTTCATAGTATATAAGTAAAGGCACCACATGTGCTTTATGATCAGGGTCTTTTAATGACAAAAGCGATGTTTTGCTGAACTTGTTGTTTACCAGATTTTCTATTTAACATCACCTTTCAGTTTTTAAACCAGCTGTGTGCCTACCTACCTGAATTCAGGAGCCAGGTTGGGCTTCAGGCCATAGAAAGCAGCCGATAAGGTCAAAAGCCAACGGGGAACAAAATTCCCATTTTCACACTCCAGGTAGGGGGCAGACCACTTGACATGCGTCTTGTCCGGGATAAAACTCTCTCCTCTTTTTAAAGAATTGTCAACTGATCTAAAATCTTGGCTGAGCACCCTCTTATGGAAACTGGGCTTCTTCTTGTCTTTGACATCGTGGTACCACTCTGTGTCTGCGGTGCGGTTGTGCAGATGATGGTGGGCCATGCTGGAGAGGTCTTGGAGGACTATCTCTCCGCCGGCCCTGGTGGCTTGGAGGAGCACCGAGGGCCGCGCCACGGACGTATCTGCGCTAAAAGTGACAACCGCCCGGTGGATCTTGGCGTCCCCCTCCAGTATACTCCTGACTAAGGCATGGTACCACTCAATGTCTCGCCGGAGACTCTGCTCCCTGGACCTGTTGGCTTGCAGGATCATGTTGAGGAAGTTTGTGGCGTGCAGCACCGTATCCAGCACGCTGTTCATGGAGTAATGCGGGACGGCTTGTGACCTTCCCCGCAGAGAGGTGAGCTCGTACTTCCGCGAGCAGTTGGCGTGCTTTAAGGTGGTCGAGTCCCCCGTGTGAAGAAAAGCCGTGACCACCCTGGGGAGATGCTCCTCTGCTTTCTGCGGCAGCTCCGCCGTCTCCCCAGCGCGGAGATGCGCCAGCTGCCGACGGTGCGTCTGAGCGCCGTAGATCGGCTCCTGTGCTCTCATATCTCCTCCATGCGCTGACCATTCCGCGTATTTATGGTTTGATCCGATCACAAATCCCACTTGCAGCAGCAACGACAGCCGGAAAACAGCCATCTCCCTCCAGGAAAGCGTCCACAGATGTTTGAGGGGGGGATTGCTGCTCGGAATTACAGTGTCGTTGGGCGTGCGTGCTGTAAAGAAAAAAATCCAACCAAATTGCTCCGCTAAACCATCGCTTCACCACTTGTAGGATATTCTTGCAAGCTCCACGCCTCTGTTTCTTGTAATCAAAAAGCAGAGGAAGAGGGAGGGGGGGACGTAAGGAACCCCCTCGCTGTCCTCGCCGAATCCCTTCTTCTTCTTTACAGATGCCTCATACAGCTTGTTGATGTTGAGTATCCGCTTGCAGCTGTTTCCCCCCACCTCTCTCTCCCTCACTGTAGACAAGACTGTCTTGCCTTTGCCGTGCGGCGGACGTTCTCCCTGTGCGCGTAGGCTACATAGACTGAATCAAACCGAGGAGGAAGGGAGGGGTAAAAGGGGGCAGGTTATTATTATATTTATATATTTTTTATAGGCACCGAGTCAGGGAGCTTCTCACTTGGATGACAAACGCACTCCGCCCCCTTCCGACCACAACAAGCATTAAGTAGGCCTACATCAGGAGCTGTGCGCCCTTAAAGCCCGTCTTCTCCATCATCGCATAGGGCTCCAGAAGCGCCATTGATCCGCGTTTGGCCGCTTCTTCTGTCAATCACAGCGAAGCGTTTCGGTGGCGCGGAGAGAGAGCTGTCCGGTGCTGAAACGGATGAAGCGCTTAGGGAGCTGTCCGGTGCTGAAACTGATCAGTGTGGCTGATTTATCCAAATTAAGTCCTTAATTAAGATCCCTGATACACATTTGTTCTCATTACCAGCAGTCGAAAAAAGATTTATTAAATCCACTTTAAAGTGAAAACAATATGGAATAAACAAATTCTCTGATGATATTTAGGTGGGGGGGGGGGTCTGTTTGTGCATGAAGATTGGTTGAAATATCATCCTGAGGATTTATTTTATTTTATTTATATGTTTATTTATTTTGTTTTATTTCTGTTTTCTGTTGATGTCTTTTGGGTCCAACAGTTCCAATGGGATTCAATACAAAACAGGAAATAAAAGTTAAAATAAGCAGGTTTTTGCTGCTTCTTTGTCAATAAGATATTTGATTAAAGACAGTATACACACTGTATGGCTGTGTAAGATGTGTATACTTTGGACTAGACTCCTTAAATTAAATTAAATCAACTGAAAATAAGTAGCCGAATTCTCTATAACATTAAATGTTCATGATTATAAGCAAAAAAATAATTTAAAAAATTGAAAAGCCCTCTTCAGGTGTTATTTATTTAAATAAAGGGTATTTATTTATTTTTGTGCTTCATCAGGACTGTTTGGGTGTAGTTTGATTACATTTGATTAATAGTGACCAAACCCCCCAACTGTCATCAGAGTCAGATTCAAATCCTGATTGGTGCTTGGAAGTACGTGACATCACCCTTTTTCTAACTAAGCCCCGCTGACAGAAAGTGCCCTGTTCTAACTTTGCCTTAAAATAGTGTGTTTCAGGGCCTTTAAAGGAGACCATAATGCTACAGCATACAGTGATATATTAGACAATGGTGTGCTTTTATGTCGCAACTCTTTCCTGTTTCTGCCTGACAATGCCCTCGTGCACAAAGCACTGTCTATAAAGAAATGACTTGACCTCAACCCCTTCCAACACTACCAGTCAGAGCTCACCCAACATCAGCGACCAACATCCTGTGGCTTAATGGGAGCAAACCCCTGCAGCCAGGTTCCAAAATCTTGTGAAAAGACTTAACCCTAACACTAACCCAGAGTGAGTGCAGGCAACATATTAATGTCCAATGGTTTTGAGATGAGTCCACATACTTTATTTGGGAGTCCACAAACTTTCGCCCATATATGCAAGCTCAAGTTCACTTTCTCTTTTGTAAGCAAAAACAGTCCAGCGGCAAACTTCATAGATATCCTTTGGGCTCCTCCATGTATACACACTAAAAACTATCCATGGTACTGTGTCTTTTTATTTTTTTGCGAAAGTAAAACAATAGTCTGAGATGAAACTGGGCGACCATTTCCCCAAACCTACAGGGTCTATTGGTTTGGAAATTCGGTCATGCCTTCCCTTCAACCTTGACATGTTTCTAATCAATAAACTCAGTTACAGTTGAGGCAAGCTGTTGCCCCTCCGTGTGTTAGTCAAGCAAACTAAACTGAAGGATTTGGATCTGATCTATTTCTTTACTTTGTCAGCAAACTATCAGTCTCTCTCTTTCTTATTAGTTCAAGCTCTAAGGTTGCTCTCTCCCTCTCTCTCTACTGGGTGTAGGGGCATGTCACGTCACGCTGTGTGAGCTAGAGGCATCTCGTCCTGGAAGGAGGGTGAGGAAGACAGGCGTGACCAAGGGTGACAGAGCTGAGAGTCGGGCTACGTGCTGCACAGGCCATCGGGGATGCTGGAAGTCTGAACCTGAAGACCTTGTGGATTATCTTGACCAACATTTATACAGCTGCATCCGAGACTGCTTGCTCGTCCTGTCTAGAAATCTTGACATCTGCAAGCAAATGACAGGAAATCCAGCAACTGCCAGAAATTCATGCTGCACATACTCAGTATGGCAAAATGGCTGTATTTTTTACACTGTGGAGAACATTTTTTTTTTATTTAGTCAAGCTTGTCTGTCCATACTTTGCAAATGATCCTATTAATCAAGGTTTGTGTGCTTAATAAATCTTTTTCTGTGGTTTACAATAAATATTTATGATTGTATCTGTGCCTGGGACAGAACCTTTCCTAACATTAAAAGAAATATTTCTTTCCTTTCTTTTTCCATTTTGATGTTGGTGCCACCGAAATGCTACAGAGAGCGAAATTGAAGCAAAGAAAAAAAAACATCAGTCACAGTGATGATGATGGTGACGAAGGTGTACATTGCACCTTCTTTGGAAGGTGTGAGCCATCTGCATGGGCAGTGGGTTCTTAATGTTAATGTGCTGCCAGCCGGAGATCCATGATACATCTTCAACACCAGTTCCTGATTTGGACAGTTTGGAATAATGTGACATTTGAACAGTATGAAAATCTGATTGTTTTTTTTGTCCTATTTGACAGTTTTGATCCGGGCTTCAACGTTTCAGAAGTCCCCCTGCTTTTGAACCCTATTTGCAGGATTTTCAGGGCACCAACTAAAGCTATGCATTATCAGGTTACATTCATATAATATGTTGAAATGACTTTTCAAGGCCTGTGAATGGTGTTCAAATGATTTGTGTTGATGCAGCTTTAGAGGAAACCCAAATCAATCATATTGCTCAGAGATTTAACCAGTAATTCAACTGTAATCCTTTACCAATTTAATTCATAAAACCCAAGTCAGTCATCATTGTGACACTGAAGTGTTTCATTTTTCCACAGGTTTGCAGAAATAGTGCAAAAAAACAAACTACTGTTTACAATATATCTGTAAAGAAACAGCAAGATATTTACTAATCAATAAATGTTTTATTGCTTACTCTGACAATGAAAGAAATGTCACTGTAAAATTGTGGTTAAAGTTGTATTTTGTACTGTTAGTGAGACTAGTTGATGGTTTAACAGCAACTTTGATATAAGTTGCCTAATAAGAGGCATTGTACTCAACACACTAATGATAACAGGATATTATTGGCCTTGCAGCATGGTACACATGGGGCATGTGTATGCATTCGTTACTAGACGTGTATCAGAACAGCAGCTGGATTTGATTGTCAGCTTCTAAGCAAGTCAGTTTCTGCACAAAAACAGCAAACAAAGGAAACAATTTGATATAAAACACAAGACTTTATTGTCATTTGTAAAATGGTAAATTAGAGAACACCTCCAATTGAACTGAACTCATCATCATCCGTAAAAAAAAAGACGACATGAATATTACAATGAATAACTTACAAAGTACAGTAATCTGTTCTTCCATAAATATTATGGCAAAAGGCTTCACTGAATCACATTTTTCGATACTTATGGGGTTAGATAAATTCCAAAAAGGGAAGTTTTTGCTTTAAACGGTCATTGATCATTTTCAAAGTAATCTTTCTGTAAATTTACCCAATAGTCATAACTAGCTACACAAGATCAGCATTGTAGCAGTGGTCATATTTTGCTGATTTTTATAATCTTATCTTCATTTTTTTTTTCAGCTGAGCGATATGTACATAATGTCAGAGCTACGGGAACAAAAATAAGGCCATGAAGCATCCCAATAAAAACGACGAGAAAGAAGATCTTGAAAAATGTTCTGAATGTGTGAAATTTGGACGCGGCCAACACTGAAACCCCTAAAATGGTGGACAACGCCCCTTGAATTATGGGGTAGCCTAAACTGGAGAGAGCGTCCACAGCCTTGTCATTAGCAGTCGGTTTCTTGCTTGAGACAAAGACGTAAGACATGTGAGCAGAGAAATCGACAGTGAAGCCGATGCAGACGGTGAAAATGATCATGGATATGGAATCGAGAGTGATGTCCCATAGCACCATGATACCAGTTACCCCAACAATCACTGAACCAATCGAACAAGTCACCAATAATGAGCAGAGATGGTTTGGAATCAGCAGGAGAGAGACGACCAACATCACGGCTGTGATCACGCCAATGTTTTTAATCGTGCTACTGACTACTACGCCGTACTGGTCGTAGAAGATGAATTTGTGGTTATAGACTAATAAAGATGCTGCATGGCATCTGCCCACAGTGGTTTTAAAACCATCAAGCATTTGAATTTCCATGCTGGCATTGGCAATATCAACAGTCTGAATGAAGGACCGGGATGCATGGATGGCATCTCCAGAGAGGTTCACGTCTTGCTTAAAATAAGGAAATAAATCAAAAAAATGTGATATATTTTTGAGAAACACATCTTTATCATCAAGGTTTAAATGTGTTTCTTGTCCATATGACATATACGAGTCCAGCCAGGATGTATACATATCCTCATGTACAAATTGGAGCCTTTTAAAGTTCTCCATACATCCCTGAAGTTGGTGCCTCTTGGTCTTATTCCAATATGGGAATTTTTCACTTACAATAACCATCACAGATGGACCATAATCAGAAAAATACTGTCTATCCTTACGGTTGAATTTTGTAACGTGGGAGTTATCAGCTGCCAGATCATACAGCTCAATCCCCTGTTGTATGTGGAAGCATTTATAAATACTTGCAACTAAATATACCACATAAAGGATGATTACAACTCCCTTGACCCAGGCTTTGATCAAAAACGGGCCGTAGTAATCCTTAAAGAAATTACTCGCTAGCTGTTTTTTCTCTGCTCCAGTGTCCTTATCATAGTTGCCTCCCACACAGCAGATGTTATAAACCTCACAATGATGAACTTGTTTGTCTGATGGTACTTTCATGCAGGTCAGCCAGTGCCGGTTGCTGGCTTCTCGCCTCCCATTTAGAGCCAGGAAGGCTCCAAAGAAGGTGATTGTGTAGATGTAACAAAATATGATGGATGTGGTGGTGTACAGGCAGAACCACTGCACTGATGGGAAGTCGGACGTGACGCCTATGGAGAACTTGAGAATGTCGGTCAGGGCGGTGATGGTGATGGACATGATAGCTTCTTTGTAGGAGTGAGCCATCCGCTTTGGCACTGAGTCTTTCACGTTGGTGTGCTGCCAGTCAGACATCATAACAAACATATTGTTGAGACCGATTCCTGTAAGAAAAATTATGTTAGTGATGTAAAATTAACCACAGCTCTGAGTCACTGTATTTTTAATGTAAACCATAAAAAAACATAATAAACTATAATCTTTCCTAAAATATATGAGGAAGTTCAAATTCTGCTCAGTGGTTAACAACTGTGATCACTTTAAATTAATGCAGATTAATTACTTGAATACGGAAGCTGATGAAGATCACAAGTTAATTTATCTTTTATTTATTTCTCGAGATAACAAGATCATTTATCATCAGAAAACAATTTTTATTGTAATTTAAGCCATTCATTTCTTGACAATGTGATTCAATACTGACAATGTATATCAGGAGAAGACTGAGATTTAATAAATGAGTTGCCTGAGATCCCTGCAATATGTCGATTCTTCACATGCCCTTTTTTCTGACTGCTGGTCAGTATGAAAATGAACATTAACTGGCACATTCCATGTCATTCCTCCATGCATTGTCCGTTATGTTGAACCGATGCTTTTGCAAGCATGACGGATGCTTCCTCCTAACCACAACCTAAAACTACTAGAACAGTCTAAAACAAAAAAAGCCTTTTCTTACCGAGTATTAGGAAAGGAGAGTTTGCGACTGTAATAACAAATGGCACTCCAATGTAAAGCAGCAGGCCAAAGGAGGAGAGAACAGCCAGGCCAGAGGATAAGACGCCAAAGATAGCCACCCAAATCTTGTTCCTAACGTTGTCCGATCTGTCAAGGAGGTAAAGAAAAGGTTGTTCTAGCAGAATCATGCAACTAATAAAGTTAACAATATACTGTAAGAAAGGTCTAACTTCAATCCAAGAAGCCGCACAATAATCTAGTATATGTTGGATATTTGTAGCAGCACAGATGCATGCATTTTATCAGCAAATACTAAAATGTGCACATAATTTATTTGTACAGTAAAACAAAACAAAATCGTTGATTTCAACAAGTAACTTAACACTCGGATGAAGAGCAGTATTTGGTATATTGCACTTTTAAATATACCCAATTTTAGACTCAAACTTTTAAGAAAAATCAGCAATTTAGCATTTTCTCCACTCCCTGTATGACCACAATCTAGCTGTTACAGATATACCTACTCTCAACTACACCTTACAGAAACTAAATATGAAGTAAAACATTTTTAAATTGCAACAACCCTAGTTTGGACACAGCAATGCTGAAATTGTTGTTATCACTGCATGTAACCTGTCTGTGGCTTTCCTGCACCAGTCAATTTGATAAACAACAGCTCTCTGTGTCCTGGACTTGGCCTGCAGTCAAGAAATCGCTCACTCTGTGACAGTCAATGATCATTCTTACCTCAGGCAGGATATGACCGAGAAGGTGATAGCTAAGGCATAAGTAATGAGGAATAAAGGGAAGCCATCTGTGATGTGACTGTCAATCTCCTCCTGCTTGGATTTGGAGGTGTAGTAAGACACCTAGAATACAGCAAAAAGAAGCCAACATGAGCGCTCAAGTCAGACGACATGTGGATTTCACCACAGCGATAAAACCAGTGTGACAGCAAAGCTTGGATATTCAGGACAAAACAATGTGTCTGCACTGTTTCCAACCACTTTATGTCAAAAGGAAGTGTAAAGATACAGTGGGAGCAGACACACTGTAACTAATATGTTTAAAAAATGCCTCTATATGCTTTTTGTATTGCACATTATTATTTAAGATACTTAGCTAATGCTTCTCTTAACATCTCAAGTTCAGCTATGAGACAAAATCCAGCTTTATATACTTTAACGGTGATGCATATTGTCCATTTTGTGGTGCTACTGAATTCCCCAAATGATGATCAAATGCCAGCATTTATTGCATTTAGCTCTACAAATACACACAAATTATCAATTGTGGATCTTTTATGATTAAGATCTATAGTATATAGTATATAATATAGTTTTATACTTAAGATCTTTAATAAAACAAAATGTGAATGAGCATTTCTTCACCAGAATTATATTCATGGTAGTGCAAAAAGGCTTTAAAACAACTTTTAGACAATCCTTTAGGGGATACATTTTTGTGAAAATATTAGTTGACATAAATGACACAAATACCTAAATCTTCACCTTCAATGACTTGGACATGAAAAATATAACATCTTAATAAATAAAGATATTAACAACAAAATTGTTCCAGAAATGCAATGCACTTTTCAATTTTAGTTCAAAGATCATCAAATTTTACCACACAATTGTATCTAATATTAAAAGAATATGGACAGAAAACCCTTGGAACATATTTAAACATTTCATAAAGAATAATGAAAGGAACAATATGTGATACGTACGTCAATGTGTTTTTTGTCCGTCTCTTCTGATAGGACTTTTTTAAATTTTCTCAGCCATAATTTTGAGGCGTTAGTTGTGCTCTCCTTGCTATCTAAGTAGTAGAAGAGTTTTACAGCCTGAGCACTTATGACTGAGCTGTTGGCATCTGTGATAACTTTGCCTAGCACAGAACCCAGAAACACTGAGCTGGATCTGTATGTACACACAGGGAAGATGATGCCGGTTTGATCGGTTTTATTAGAGCGGACGATATCCAGGATGGTGTTTGAGACACATTCTCCATTGTCTCTTGCACACAACTCACTGAAACCTAGTGTCCCATTGTACACAGTGATATTAAGGATCTTATTGTTGAGTCTGATGATGTCCTCAAAGGCAGGATTTGCTAATATATTCGAGTTGTTAGTTGAGACGGCAATGATGGATGCAAAGTAGTCATTGTTGTACAACCTGTCTTCTGAAAACATGGAGTCATTGTAGGGGAAGTTTTCCTTGACAAATGCTCTTGTTGCCTTCGAGGGTCCTTTCCTGGGTGTGAATTGCCGCTCAAAGTCATTGTCCTCCCTGTCTTTGAGAAAAGTGAAGCCTCCGCCAAGTGCCGCTGAGAGTATCAGAGGAACTACAAAGAAATAACAAGGATAGGAGCCTACAAGTGATCCAAGCTTCTCAAAAAAGCCTGACAGAGGCTTTGCGAGGCAGTCTGTGCGTCTGCAGGCCATCTTCAGAATGGCATGACAGTTGGACACATGTGGAGGAATTGCATCTATTTAAATGCTGTGGGCCGGAAGTAGCATTAATAAAAGTGTCTTGGTCATGTAAAGGGTTGATGATTACCCGTAACAACAGTAAAAAAATAAAGAAAAAGGAATTTACTGGTAATCTCATAGATGCTGTAAAATGATAAGAGTGCCCTCCAATGATAAAAGTGACAGTTCCCGGAAACACAATAGACTTTGAAACAACTTACAGATAATCACGGACAAATGAATGATTTTACAATCCAAGTATTCATGAGTGTGTGTTAACTGAGTAACTATATAACTAAATCAGTGTGTATTGTGTCATATGGTAGACTATATGCCAATACTAAGATAAAAACAATGTAATAAAGTAACTGAGAGTTGATTTTCCTTTGTCTGGGATTAAAGTTCAACTCCTGTAATTGTAAAAGAGAGTAACTTGGATGCCAGACAGTTACTACAGCAAATGTTATTGGGTCAATTGTATTCAAGTCCTCCACATAATAGCTGGAGCTTCTTAGAATTAGAAATTATTGTAAGACCTTGAAATTTGAC
This sequence comes from Morone saxatilis, assembly GCF_004916995.1. Classification (NCBI taxonomy): domain Eukaryota; kingdom Metazoa; phylum Chordata; class Actinopteri; family Moronidae; genus Morone; species Morone saxatilis. The sequence goes on from NW_023339650.1 coordinate 16,824,513, forward strand.
ACAGAGCTTAGCATGGCGCATATGTTAGGCTTTGGATAACAAGTTTAGGGTCTAACTCTCTGACTGAATCATGTATCTATTGTTTTAGCAAATACTCCAAGAGAGTGATAAATCTGCCACCATTATAGGTGTAAACTGCTGTACAGGAGCAGGAAGCTTAACAGACGTAGCAGCAGAGGGTCTGGGGTAAGCAAGCAGTCAATTACAAGAATATCTTGGGAATCCAGCAACAGCCGGCCTACATGTAACATTTTAACCTTAAGTTCCAGAGTATATTTGGAGTTGAGAGTCCGAGAGGGTCGGTTTTTACACCTTCAAGCCTGTCGGGCCTTCTCTGGCAGTTAACCCCTGTCAGTCAGCTGTCAATCTGCAGAGTCCTCCGAGACGAGGCTCATATCTCATTTCACACAGATCCATCTCGGGGTCATTGATTTCTCATTCTCCGAGTGAGAAATGGATTCTCTTTCCTTCATCCCTGGGAGGAGAAGATCCTGGCAGACGGTCACCAGAAGCCTGATGGAGGCATAAGTTAAATGTAATCTGTTTCAGGACCATTCAGTTATTTTGTTCACCTTGAATTGAAGCACTGCTTTTTTGTCTGTGTGCTTATCAAAGACTGTTAACAGCAGATAGGTACCGATGCGTATTGTTCAGCCCTGAGCCTGCATCAAAATGCAAATGAGTTCAATCCAATAACAATCATCTTCTGGTGGCGAGCTCCTGTTGACACCTTCATTAGCTCTCTTTTCTCTCCTCCTCTTCCTCACACTTCGCAGAGGTATGTAGGGGTGCAAATCAATGTCTTAGGTAATTAGCAGGGACGCCTCGGGTGAACACGATGTTGAGATGTGTTGGCTGATTGTTTGGCTCTTGCTTCCAGAAAGCAACCATTGATCACGGAAAAAAAGTCCTCACTATGAAATAATACTCTTAATAAGACAGTCTAAAAAAAGCAACTAGACACAAACACACATGTACAGAAGTGTGTTGTCAGATCAGATGACTTGTTTTGGCAGTACAGTAAAAAGTAAAAAATATTTCTAGCATGAAAGGAATATACTAAAGTCAAGTACACAACAGATTTTTTTTACATTAATTGTTTTAAATAAACTGATCGTGTCTGTTTTTGTAAAATCATTAAAATGTCATAAAGATAAAATAATGTAATTTCCCTAAATGGGTTGAAAATGCACCTAACCGCAGCTTAATAATAGCAAAAGGGTACAATACTGTATTTTTTAATAATACTAATGAGGCAGTTAAGCAAATAATTATATTATAAATATATTAGAAGTTATAAAAGGTTATACCATCAACTACAAATGGTATTTATTTTAATGATTCAACAAAAACATGATTACAGGTAAAGTACAAGCATAATTAACACTAACTAAATCCATTTTAGGCTAATTGAGCATTACATTGTGGTATATTTTACTTCAACCGCTTCTCGTCGTGATGATGAAGAAGATTTAATAACCACTAAACCTGCACAATGTGTAATTCAAATTTTTAGATTTTAAGATTTCAAGATTTTAGTTGCAAATTCTCAGTGTGAGTCTCCGTCATCACAGACCCCATGAGGGTGTAGACCAGCATGTGAGTTGGATCAGGACTTGATCCCTCACTGACTTCCCATTTAAATACTCAAAATTGTGTTATTCAAAGCGCATTGGCCAAGGCAGAGCCGCTGCTGCCAAGACTTTAACTTAGGTCTTTGCAGTCGTGGGAGTGTTTTACCTCCACTTCAGAACCAACGGTTAGTGCCAGTATTTCATGCCAACATTTTTAAATGTGACTATTTTGTGTGCCATGACGGACAAGAATGACCTCTTCCCCCTGTAGGCTTTATTCTTGGCAGGGAGGAAAGCCTCTGAAATGACATTTACTTAATAAATGTCCATCATAGGACAGTGCAACTCCACTGAAACCAATGCTAATGACTCTCTTTAAGGATGCAATTCACTTTCTCAATGAAGACATGTTGACTTACTTAGTTTTATGTATTATTTTACATAAATATAATAAGGTAGGGACCTTAATTGTATCGGCAGAGGTTAATATGGCTGCCTAATATATAATTCTTCTATAAATATTCTTCAAAATCTATTAAAATGTGACATTATTCCAATACATCAATAATCTATCAGAACCTTATGGTACAAAAACACAACTTATTTTGGATTGGATTTATTTGGCTGAATTTATTTAATTTACTGCTTGTCAGATCTTGTCACAAGAATTAGGTTAGATTGGCTGAATAGACAGTAGTCTTTTGTATTATTTTAGCAACTTGGGGGTGTTATGCAGCTAAACAAAAATGCACATGGGGCATATTGAGTTAGATTGATATCAAATAAGATAAGATAAGATAAGATATTCCTTTATTTGTCCCACAATGGGGAAATTCCGGTGGGGAAATGTTCTTATATTCAATACATTTTGCCTAATTTTTAAGGATTTATATAACAAATATCAGGATACAGTCAACAATTTTTGAGGATTTTTGTGTGTGTTGAGGAGGTGTTTATTTCTCTGTGTGGTGATGGCTTCAGAAATGTTATTATACTGACAAGTGTTTTTATCTGTCAGGGAAAGGAGAAGAAAACATGGTGAACAAGCCCCTTCTTAATGTTGTAGGAGACTCTGTTGTAACCAAGACGACAAAGATGAACGTAGTTGGAGCAAATAACAAAAGATATTAAGGCAAACTATTTCAAGTTTTCCTACTTACATTGACCACATTGCAGATCGAAGTGATGTCTGTACCAAATACTGTTTTTTTCACAAAATCTAAATACTACATTGTGGATTTCAACAGAAATAACCAAAAATATATATTCTGGGATCTTGGGAGAAGAGCCTCAAATCAACATGGTTCCCCAGATCTTCTTTCCAAACTCTGATGCATTAATTTCCTCCTCTCTCCTTTCTATTTCCCTCCACTGTGAAAGAGCAGTTTCCATTATGCCACAGGTTCACATTAAGGAGATGGGAACAGGCTGGTACCTGCAATTATCCTTGCTCACCCAGCCGTGGGCCACTAGGTGCTGAGCAACAGCTGGCTCTCTCTTTCCCTTCACCAGACACACACACACACACACACACACACACACATGCAGCCGCACACAACCCCTCCTCCCCCTCCAGACACTTACCCACCCATTCCTCACATTCACCTGCCAAGCAGCTTGATTAATAAGGCCAGTGCTCACAGTGAAGCAAACCACAGACAGAGAGAAAGGAAGGGAGAAAGAACAAGCACAGAGTTGGTCCAGAGAAGCCTACAGTATGTGACCATGTGTTATATAACAGCCATGCATTGCAAAAAGGTGATCTGTCATCCTGTGAGCATGGAAACACACTAAAGTATAGTCAGAGGAGGGATCGTAAAATATTGCACTGATTCAAAAGAAACAGTCCAAGTCGTAATTTATCATGACGTCCCTCAACACCTTTCTCTCTAACACCAGAGCACCGGTCTTTGATTCTGTCAAGAGCAATGGATCAAACCACAGAGAGACTGCATTCTCCATGTTGCTCTCTCACTGTCACACAAACACTGAGCAGTAAACCAACGTATATGGTGCAGTCATATCTCCAAATATGAGGCCAATGCTGCATGCATTGTTTTTGTTAATGCAGAAATTGTTCTTTTGAAATATTTTTTTTTGTATTTAACAAGAAATAAAACAGACAACAAAATGGGGGCATATCTTGCTGTTAAGATATCAGAATCAGAATCAGAATCGGAAATACTTTAATAATCCTAGGTGTGATGTAATATGTGATCACGGGTGCATAGTGGTGCAAGTACATTTTCCAAGTATACTTGGAATACCTGTCCTCGTTCGTAATTGCCCTCTAGAATGACACATGATCTGCTTTGTTAATGTTTGGGGGGCATTGTCATGGTTACAATACCTTATCACCCAACATCAGTGTCAGACACAAATGATATAATCACATATGGACGTAATGTTCAGGTGTCCATATACTTTTGGCGATGCAGTGTATGTTTAATGAACAAATTAATATTTTTTTTAATAAAGTATAAAAAATGAAGTTGAAAAGTGTAGAGAACACTCTCTGGCAAAGACACAGAGAGACAGTGATCCAGATCAGAGGACGTGCTGGCAAAGTGCTTTGTCAAATCTGGCCTGACTTTCCATCTATTTTAACAACTGCAGTCATAAGCAATCCTGGAGATCTATGAAACTTATCTTCCTCCCTCCTCTCCCCACGGCTGCTGAGGCAGCACCTGGATTTAAATGACTCGACTGATAGCCACAGAGACAGGATTCATTTCTGGACTCTCCTGTTATTGATGGCGTGACGTCGGAAGGGCTGGAAAATTACCCTCAGGGGCCACTCCGCCCCGGCTCTGTACTACATGATGTTTCTTCTGACAGATGTCTGGCAAAGAAGAGCAATGTGGTTTTGTTTGTGTGCATTGCCCAGGGGGGTCACAAGGCCTTCTGGTTTTTCACGGGTGTAAGAAAGCGTAAAAAAATATACACAGTGTTCCTATATCTCAGCAAGTCGTTCATTTCTGTGAAAACTAATGAAATAGTTATTTTAAAAGTTCATATTCTTATTTAAGATAATAGTGTGAAGATCTGAACACAAGCTACAGTATATTTTTACAGAGCCTCCACTCTGCTAAACAGGCTCGTCCTGCATTAGAAAAAAGAAGCCTATTAAGCATCTATGATTGCTGAAAAATAAACAAAAACATAATACAGACAGAGAACTGAACTAAAAGTTACCTCTAAATTATGAGGAAAACTAATCTCTAATGCAATATTCATCCAATTTAACTAAATCATACATTTTACTCAGCAGTTACTGTGTTCACTATTTAGGATAATTGTACAGTTTATCAGTTGTTCTGTATGGTTTTTGTTATGCATTTAATATAATTCTAATATCTATCAAACATGTTTTGTGGGGTCATCAGTTCAACAAGTGAGAAAGGATCCCTTAAGGAAAAAGGTTGGGCACCACTGTGCTAGAAGTCATTGGATTTAAATGTGAAGATTTTTTCCCCATTTACTCTTTTTCAAAAGAAATTCTCTTTATATAAGTACAGAAAGGTAACATGTTAACGAAAAGAAAGAGAAATAACACATCTTTTAATCAATTGGTCTGAATATATATACAAACCCAATATTGGAGACATCATAGTAAAAGCACAGTTCACTATGCTGGTCAAACATTTCTCAATTCCAGGAAATTTCTAGAGTAAAATATTTATGATTACAATGCCTTTCCTTGGATACTCAAGGTTTAACCACTTCCAAGAAACTTATCAGGTAGTATACATCCCAAAACGTCAAACCCTTTCTGTAATACTCCTCAGTGACGTAGTTAATAAGTCAGTGGATGCTGATAGGAGCATACCAGTTGCTTCAGCCTCATGTGCCGACTAGTGGACTGTGAAACTCACAGATATCAGTCTATTAGTTGTATTTTAATGGCACGCTGTGAGACCTGGCTTTGATAGCTCTGTTATATATAAAATCCAAAAGACATATTGTCACAGTAGAATTCATGAGCATACAATTAACTTGACGATTATCTGCCTGACTGCAGATATTGATTTCACACACACACACACAGTTTATTTGACCTTCTGACTTAGTCAGTAATTAATTCTTATTACAGAAATACTCATATACAGCTACTGAAGTGCTGGCACCAGTGTTCGCACACAGCAGTGGCCAAGAGGGAGACATCCCCATCTAGTGGGCCAGGGCTCCAGATAATGATGTAAAGAAATGTTGCATAATCAATAAATCGAGTTAGAAAACAGTTTAGAGCTCGATTACAGCATAATTAGGGTGAAAGTGTTCATTTTTTCTCACTCCTGAAGGCTCAGGCAGGATTAGTCTTTAAAATCAATTATTATTTTTTCTTTAATTCATTCTTTTGCTGTTTGAATTTCTTGCGCATTTTCCTGTTATTTGTTCCATTTGTTTAAAAAACATTACTAATACATTAGAAAAATTAAGGAAACATGATACAAACAGGACACATGAAGGATATATCTCTTGTAAATAATTAATTCTGACTTAAATTAATGTTTATTTGGGCCCCAGTAGCTCACCTGGTAGAGCTCTCACCCTCTCTCTCTCTCTCTCTCTCTCTCTCCCCTACCTTTCTTGTCTCTCTTCAGCTGTCACCATTTAAATTAAAAGCAGAAACACCAAACACATTCTCTTAAAAAGAATGTTAATTGAAGGTGGACATTAGGAAAAGCTACAACATTCCTACCTAACTTTCAAGAAGGAGTCCTGTATCATGCTCTCCACCTCCTCAACTAACACACTGTACTCAGCCTGACAAACTGTGTGTCCCGTCCTGCCACTCTCCTTCAGACATTTTATCATGTCTCTGTGTGTTTCTGGTCCAGACGCGATAGATGCGAGCTCCTTCAGCTGCTCAACAGGATCCTCTGGAATATTTTGGATTTGTAAGGCTTTGAACACAGCGGGAGCAAATTTCCCGTAGTGAGCAGTGGAACAAAGCACCACGGGGCACGAGCCGTCCTGCAGCCTGTCAGCCACGACTTTAGCCACGGCGGTGTGTGTGTCCATGACGTAGCCGGTCCGTGTGTGAACGCTCTGGATGGCAGTCAAGCAGTCGTCTTCAGAGCACCAGCCAGCCAGCACTTCCTGCTGTATCCTGCCAAGAAGAGGCTTGGGAACCTGAAAGTGCTGCTGCGTGTCCAAGCGTGTGAACAGCTCCTTGACAAGACGGCCGTCTCCGTCTGAGACGTGGTAGATAAACCTCTCGAGGTTGGAGGATTTCAGGATATCTATAGCCGGGGAGTGGGAGAGCATCAGAGGCCGTCCCCGGAGATCGTACTCGCCTGTGGTCATAAAGTCTGTGATGATGCGGTTGTGGTTGGACGCACAGATGACTTTTCTTATCGGGATGCCCATTTGCTTGGCGTACACAGCTGACATGGCATTGCCAAAGTTACCAGAAGGGATGCAAACATCAATGGGCTCCCCGAACTTGATAACACCGTCTCTGTATAGATCCAGATAGGCTGAGGAATGGTACACCACCTGCAAGAGGAGGGAAAGTTAACAAAAGTGTGTTAAGTGAGCTGCTGCGTCACAAAAACATAACTGTGTTGAATCTGACACACAACAGATGAAATGTCACATAAAAACATCAGAATAGTGTTAGATATTGTTTCAAAATAGAAATACAGCAGACAACGCTAATAAATGTCATGTCTTATAAAGCTGTAACTTCAACAGAGATCCTGCATCTAACTCAACATGTACACTAGTTCCCTTGTTGTAAGCTAGAATGAGACACATGGATGCCTCACACAAAAAAGTTATTTAGTCCTTCTCAGTTTCTTAAAATAAATCAAACAATCTGCCACTACTATCTACTTTATACATTATTTAATGACCTGAGAAGTTAGCACTCTTGTTAAATTGAATGTCAGTCTTGTGAGTGATTTCAGGCAAAAACCTTGATAAAGCATCCCATCATGTTCGGAAATTAAATTATATATATATATATGACTGAATAAATAAATAAAACAAATATAGACGTTTGGTGACTCCTCAAAACAAGAATTTAGCAAAACCAAGCTTCATTTTCTTGCACTCAACCCAACTGGATTAAATGGAGTTATTATTATTATTTTAGTCAAATATTTCATACAAAAATGCCAATCATTCTGTTCATTGTATGTGTTGCTTTTCCCTGTTTTATGGCATTGTAAATTCAAAATCTTTTGGTTTTGGTCTTTTGGTCGGAATAAACAAGCAGTTTGACGACAGGTCTCACAGCGTGGCATTAAAAATACAACTAATAGACTGATATCCGTGAGTTTCACAGTCCACCTGAGGCTCAAGCAGCTGGTACGCTCCGAGCAGCGTCCACTGACTTATAAACTACCTCACCTTTGCCTCGTTGACCTTTTTGACATGTAAAAGTAGAAACAACCCAGGTCTAAATAATAAAATAAATGATGGCTGAATTCCATGCAGCTGCTCCAGTGTGCATGCTGACCACTGTCACACTCCCGTGGCTTACTGTCACACTCGTATAGAGTTAATAACACCTGAGCTTTCGAGTGGAAACGCTGTGTAAAAGCCCTCTTATAGAAAGGAATCTACTGCGCCAACCTGTGGCAACAGCCGCGCCCAGTTGATGGAGTTGGCGGTGCTGAGGACTGTGCCGTACTCGACAGCGAGGTGCCCCGTCAGCCCAGACTCTCCAAACATCCTCTTCATGGTTCTCTGACAGAAGTCAAAGTCTGCCAGGACGCTGACGGCCCTGGCGTTGTCCTCCCTGTAGCTCTTCATCTGAAGCTTCTGGATCTCACTCACGCCTTCCTCCGGGAAGAACACCAGCACCCCGGTCCTGTGTCTGTCGGTGCCGCTGAGCCTGCTGAAGCCGCTGAGCACGGCGCTCCCAGTGTCTCCAGATGTGGCTACCAGAATGAGGTAGTTGCACATCGGTGGGAGGCAGTAGGCGAACAGCTGGGGCATCAGCTGCAAGGCGAGGTCCTTAAACGAGGCCGTGGGGCCGTGAAACAGCTCCTGGACGTACTGATTGTGGATGAGATGTTTCACAGGTGCCACTGCCTCGCTGGAAAAGTTCGACCCATACGCGTTGACTATCATAGTCCTGAGATCCAGAGCGGAGACGTCCAATGGGTGAACGCACTTTTCAAGCAAAACTAACGCTCGCTCCGGGTAGGACATGTCAGCCAGCCTCAGCCATTCACGAGCACCTATGTTTGGGAAGCCGTTTTTGGGAACATAGAGGCCTCCATCTGTGGCCAGACCCTCAACTACCACATCGCTGAAGTATGTCTTCTGATTGGACGAGTCCACGCTGTGACTCCTGGTCGACACGAAGGTTTCCGCGTCGTGGTTCAGATATCTCTCCACAGCCTTCAGCACCTTCTCCGCCACTTCCTCCACCGCGTCCCCCGTCCCACACAGCACCCGCACATCCAGCCACTTCTCATAAAAGCGCTTCCTGTAACGCAGAATGTCCCTCATGGACGCCCCTGTCTCCTGGCCCACGATCCTGTTCACCTTCATCCTGGCGAGTCTCTGTATGATGTCTTCCCCGTCCACATCCAGGTAGATGACCAGTCCGGACTCCTTGACGTGCTGCATCGCCGCAGCGTGCAGAGGGTTGGAGCCTGTCAGGGAAACAACACACCCAGAGGCAGAGAAGTTACACAAAGCCTGGCCTTCTTCCTCCAGGAAACGCTCCCCGCCGACTGCTGCCAGCTTGGCAGCGACGGGCATCTTCCACGTCGTCTCCAAGACATCGTCGTCGACATCGATGGCAGGCAGTCCCAGTCTGAGGGCCACTATCCTCCCCACTGTGGTCTTCCCTGCTCCAGGAGGACCCATGAGCAGGAGGTTCTTGTCCCCCAGCAGGGAGGCTTTGGTGGAGAGCCATGATTTGGATGATGAAAAGGGACTCAGGTAGCATCTGAGAGCTCTCAGTGCAAGCTGACTTGCATTCAGTAAACCCATTGAGGAGACGGATGACAGCAGCCTCTTCTGTGAAATACAACATAGTGATAAAGACATTTCAAACTCACTCATACTTTGATTTTATTTGGTTTATTTAGACTGGCTCTACACTAGCAGCTCGTGTCCTGATGCAGTGCTGCAAGGGGCTGTGTGGTCACTTTGCACGTGTTAGCCAGGACAGTAGTTTAATGCGCGAGACACTCACGTGTACAGGTGTATTTCCGGACTACAAACCCGATATTCAACTTTAGTAGAGTCTGTGGTAACTATAACAGTGTTGTTTTAACAGAAGAAGTACAACTCTGTACCACATACTCGACACGAAGCTCACTCTGCAGTCGATACAAACAACTACGGTCAGCCTGGAGGGACAAAATAGATGGAGAAATGGATTCTCGCCAAGCTTTCCGTTGCAAAAAACACTGTTCATTCATGTCATGTTTTATTTCCTATGTAATCCAGCCATGGGCTTACAAATTTCACCATGTATAAGAGCAAATCACTTTAATACCCTCGTTACGTTTTCTTGAACGATAACCTGCTTGTACGAGTGAGTTGTGTGCTGCATTCACGGTCCTCGGAATTTTGTACTTCAGTGTTCCGAATTCTAAAGTACGACTCGCATTCATACGAAAATAGCGCTTTAAATGCAAATTATCATAAACCAAGACATGTGAAATAGAGTCAGAAACAATAGTAAAACATATCCTGACACGGTTTTGGTGAAAGCTCATAATTTGTAGAAATAAAGCGGCGGAGAGCTAAATCTGTTTCACAACCACAGAGAGAGACAGAAAATACTTTTAGTAGGAGTATAATGAGTTGCATATGAACACTGGCGTTATCCAAAGCGAGACACAGTCGGTGAATTGTAGACAGGAAGAGCTCAAATACCTTAAATTATTCACTTTACAACTGTCTGTAAATGCAACATTTGCCTAGCAACTAGTCGAGAAATGCGTTTGTTGTTAAACAAACCACGCTGAGCCAAGACTGTGTCGCTTCTGTAAACTCAGTCCCGTTAAACGAGCTTGTTTTTAGACCCTCAAAATGTCCGAGGTCGTGCATCCACCGGAAAGCGTCTACAACCTCATTCCCAGGGAAGAGGTTCATATTCAAAAACCACCGAGGTAACGATACTTTAAGGAGTAACTTTAGTAACTTTATATTTGAATAAGTGAGAATCATTTTATTGTGGTTTGCCTGCTTAAAACTTCCTCAAATCTAACGTTATATGTCGCTATTGTTTTATTGTATTCCTGCTTGTTGATAAAGATGGATGAATGACTTTGAAATTGGACTGATTGTTTTCTCCAATGTGCTGCATCTGAAGGTATATGTCCAAGCATAGGCCAACAGTTGTTCTTGAGGAAAAGTCAACCAAGGATGCAATGAGGACGATGGGACCAGCAAAAGTAGAGGTGCCCTCCCCAGAGAAATACCTCAAGAAGCACTCAAAAGAGCCCAAATTACCCGAAAGTGAGTTTTCCTATCTGGGGGGACCAACATGTGTCTGCGCCTCTGAGCAGTGATCGTCTCTTTTACCTTCATATTCATTTGTTCCTCCAGTGACACAGTGTTCGAAGGAGTTTCGCACCACCTGCGCTGTGAAGAAACCACCTGTTCCTGCGAGGACAGACATCCCACCTATGGGCATTCGCACCAAGAGAGACTTCATAAAGACAGCTACAGCAGTCCCAATGAAGCCCCAGCCTGTCTGCGTAGACACCAGCAAGGGACACAAGCAGCTCCTTGAGAAATCAGGACTTCTCCCCAAGTACATTAAAAAAAAGGTATTTTTTGTCTACAATACTACACACAAGAAAGATTTGGGACACTGTTTAAGTCAGCTACGCTACTACTACTACTCAGATACGTTTAAAAATACACAGTGAACATGTTGTCTGAAGTTTCCAGCTCCTTTTTGCAGCATTATGGAGAAGTGCCGGACTACCTGCTGCAGCGCAATGACGAAGAGCGGAGAGCTCAGGAGGAGTATGACGACTTTGTGAGAGAACAGAGGGAGAAGGGAGCCATGAAACACCTGTCTGACGAGGAGCGACAAACCATCCTGGAGGTACTCGAGCACGCGGCTGCACGGTGGCAGTTTCTGAAACAACAGGGGATCTTACACACACCTGGGACGACTGGGGAGTTGATGATTTCATGTCTTTTGAGTTTTTAGGAGAATAACTTCTTCTAATACTTACTTACTTACTTTTTTCAGTCCTAAGGAGTCAGGATGAAATGGCCGTAGTATGGCTGATCATTTTTTGTAGATGTTTAAAAAGACAGCACAGCAAACTACAGTTGCTTGACACACTACAATGAATAAATTACAATGTCTCACACACTTGTGACAGTGATGGGTTTCCCTGTGTGGGTCCACTATCCAGGGCCTGAAGAAGAACTGGGATCAGCTGCACCGTGAGTACCAGGGCCTCTCGCTCGTCACGGACACCATTTCGAAGAAGTTCCATAAGGAGCGCCTCGAGGTGGCGATGAAGCAGCTGGAGAGCGACATCGGCCACTTTGAGAGATTCAAGACCATCTACATACCCACTATCTAGGACATAAAAAAAAAACTCTTACCTAATCAGATGTACTGTATGTCTTGAGACCGTCACCCTTACTTTAAATATCACATGGGCTTGAGTAAAATAAGTATGAATGAATATTTCACTGTGGACTAATGCTGTTCTTGGGTCTACCACTAGTAGTGCACAAAATGATGTACTCTCTCTAAAATATTATGTAATTTTAAAGCAAAATTTGGAATTTAAGGTTTTTTTTTGAGTAGAGCCTTTTAGAGATATTCACTTTTTGCCCCAGATAATGACAAAACAATTGTTTCTTTATTCCTCCCTTCCTTTTTTATCATTTCATCTTCCTCTCTTAAAATGGAAGATCTCTGAGAGCCTCTTTTGCAAGCAGTCGTGGCCCCGTGCAGGCTCTAAGAGTATCCTTTAAAATCAATTTCACACTGACTCAATAAAAGTTACCGCAGCGAAACTGAACCCAGTATTTGTTGTTAATGTTTTTTCATTCTCCCTCTGCGGCTTGTGACGCGGCCACAAGCCAGCATAGCATCACATGAAGCTGATTATGGCCGTAATTCTCCACGACCGAAACAACGCTGTCCTTCTACACAAATGACTCAAGCGTGATCCCACAGCACATGCGGCTGGCCCGGACTTCTCTGGATAGCTTTTACTTTATTTTGTTTCTCTTTGTTTTGTGAATGGTCGCTGAGAAGAAGGCAACACAACTGTAAGTAATGCTTTGGCAATAAGGGATTTGAAGGGGAGAGTGTAACGTTAAGGTTTGAATTAACAAACTGTGGCTTTAAATTGTACGAGATGGTTAAACTTGTCTTGGTTTTCCTGCACTGTAACTTTTCAGAGAAAGATGGAAAGCCTTTCATTATCTGGTCTGGTGCATTAAACCATTTCTGTGTCTCTCCACTGAAGGTCACTGCTGCCTGTAGACTATCCTGAATCTTTACCCCAGTGGAGGCTGTTTTCACCCTGCCAACACTACAAATGGACAACGCAGGGATAAAAAGAGGAATTGTGGTGTGTTTAGAATCATTCAGTCAAAATATCGAGTGAATTAATTCAGAAATGTATTTTATAATCCAACATGAAGAGAGAATTAATATAAATTTTTTGTAATTATTTGCTCAGCTATTAGAGCTGTTGTAAGAAGATAACGTGTTTGCTGAATTCCTTGAAGTCATTATTAGATTAAGTTAACAGTAGGCAGATTTTAAAGAACCTTCAAGGTTTTTATTTATTCTGAGCCCAGGAGATATATTATTAAGCTGAAGTCAGTAATGTTAGTATTAATATTTCCCTGTTTGAGTTTAAAGGTTACAGATGCTAAGGGTGAACAGTCGTTGTGTATATCCAATATAATCATATTCAGTCTTTTGTCAGTGACAGTTTAAACAAAGCCTAATTTTTATTTCAGCTAAATGTTTCATTTTCTACTGTTAATACTGTTTTGTATTAGCTGTACTTTTTAAAACTGGAATTTGAAGCAGCTAAATTCTGTTGTCAGCTGCTTTGAATTTCAGTTTTTAAAATTCCCAGGTTGTAAAATTCTTCTACATCAGTGGATTTCAAACTATTGCACACCAACAGGCAAGCCAAAATCTCAAGGCACATTCATTTCCATGCAACATAACCTCTATATAACATGTTATCACTTTGTAAACATTTATTTTAATTAATAATTCCAAAACAACTATCACTCATGAAATACAAATACAAATAGCTTACAAAGTACTGATGTTTAAATTGAAAATGAATTCCTTACTTTTTTTATAGTTGTATATTACATATTGTATTGTAAAATCCCAAGGCATACACGAGTTCCTACTGCAAAACTTCAGATTTACGCAATGAAATACAAATAGCAGTCATGATTTCTCTTAGATTCTGGAAATCCACCAGTCTTTCTAGTGCTTAAACAGGTCTTTGTTTACATTTGGCTGTTCTCTCTCAAATATTGCACAAGTGAGTAGTTTGAACACATTGCTGTAACACGCCTAACTGATTACCGTCTGTCCCAGATAAAAGATGACTGGCCAGGATACAATCTGGACCTGTTCACTTACCCCGAACACTACCATGAAGACATAGAGAGTGTTTACATTCCACATGGGGTAATCATGAACAGGTAACAATACACATGAACACGCCTGCAATGTGATTTGGTTTAAAATAATTCCCTGGTCATTTGTATTTGTCTTGATGTGATCTCTCCCGCAGGATAGAGCGTGTGGCCCGCTACATCATGGACGACTTTGGGGACAACAACATAATGGTGCTGTGCGTCCTGAAGGGAGGCTACAAGTTCTGCGCAGACCTGGTGGAGTTCATCAAGGTTCTGGGCCGCAACTCCAACAAATACCTGGAAACCCGGGTGGAGTTCATCCGTCTGAAGAGCTACCTAGTACGTGAACTGCGTATACTAAAATCCTATTACATACAGGCTTCATATCTGTGCCATGTAATTTTATCATTGAAAGAAAATAGCTAAATCATTTTTTGGGGGGGGGATTTTCTTTCTGTGATACAATTACATGGCACTGATATGATTAATCAATTATTTGAGTAGGCCATCAACAGAAAATTAATAAACAAGCTCATGCTTTTATTATAAATGCCAAATATTCACTTCTTCCAGCTTCTCAAGTGTGAGGATTTCTTTCTTTCCTCCATTTTATATCATAGTGAATGGAATGGTTTTGTGTTTTGGACTGTTGGATGGACAAAACATGCAATTTGAGGACATCAGATTGGGTTTTGGGAATTAATGATGAGTTTTTATTACAATTATTATTAGTAGTGACATCCCTACATACCAAAGACACTTTCCCATTTTTAACATCCCTCATGTTGCGTCTGTTTTTTGGTTTGGCCACCAGATGTCACTGTTGTTCATGTTTAGCGAGGAAAGAATACATTTCAGGCAGGACACTTCAAGGACGATTGATTGTGGAGCCACTGCAGAGCTCAGGTCATGAAAACACCAGCCTGCTAATTGGTGCTGTTGCTGCTGCCAACAGAAACAGCTTATGACACCTGGAATGTATAAACCGAGCAATTAACTTTGGGAATGATATAGTAATGTTTACAATGATATCACTTTGCAATTGTCACCACAGTCACTTATTGTTCTTTAGTGTGTTTTGGCTCACAACACATCCAGAATAATGTGATTTACATTTCTCTACATGTGGTCGCATTCCTTCTCTCTCTTTGCAGCGCAGGGGAGGATTCACTATTTCTGCTTTAAGAATTGGCTTTCACAGAGGTTTAAGTAGCTATAAGGACACCCTAAATTGAATTACAGGTTGTTTTTTGCCTTGCTGGATCAGTTAAACCACACTGAGGTCATATTGTAACGTCAGAAGTTTACTTAAAGACAAATAAAATAACTAAAATTATACATAGCACTGGTAATAAATGCATTGTTAAGTTAAAAAAAGAAGTAGAGAAGAAGTAGTTAAGGTAATGTGGCTGTGCAAGAGCATAAAAACCTCATAATTATATTTTGATGTCAACAAAGATGGTGGGAAGCAACAGTCTCTGTTATTACACTAGAGGACAGTGTGTGAGCGACGGCAGCGCTCTCAGTCGATCTCACAGGTCATGATGGAGTCATGTGACCTGCCCCCAGGGCCGGGATTTTGTGCATGTCACTGCTCCTCTTATCCGAGTGATGCATCTGTAGCCGACCGAATCTAACTTCAAAGCTGTTGCTCTTCAAAGCTTTGCCCTGTGCTTCCTACAGGGGCCGAGAGAGTCCGTCTTTGTTTATGTTAAGGATAATATTGTACATTCATAGTCATTGTAAAATAATTCTCCCTTTGTGCATTTGACTTGCATTAATGCTGCAGACTTTTTCTTGAACTGTACAGGAGAGCCCCATTACTGAGAAACTCTAGAGAAAACATGTGCATCTCTATTTCTCAGTCTGACAGACCATTTGTTGTCATTTCTGGTGGCTGAAAAGAATAAATCATTGATTTCATATGAACAACCTCCTGTTGAGGAAGGAGCAAAAGTGCAAGGAATCAGCAACAGGGCTGTAAAAAAAAAAGCACACAGTTGACAACAGCTACATTCTTTCTTCATCCGTCCATTTTCATCTCCTCCTCCCCAGAATGACCAATCAACAGAGGAGCTGCACATCATAGGAAGTCGGGATCTGTCTTTCCTGCGTGGAAAGGTACGTGTTGATAGGTTTCCCACTTCGTTTTGGAAATTGTGTGGTAACTCTGGCAGTACTTTTTGTCAGAATTTTCTGTGAAGTGAACAACTTTACACAGGTGAACAAAAGGGTTCTTCTTAGAATACATCATTTTTTTAGCTACAATGGATAACAATATGTGATACTGCTTGAAATGGGTTTTTTATTGCCCCAAACTTGCCCTCGGGCCAGAACTCACCCCTGCGTTTCAACTTTTAAACCTTTCTCTACACAACCGTACTCAACTTTGAATGTTCCCAGCAGGCAGATTTACTGACTGTTCATTCCTGTTGAGTCCCGGCATTGACGACTGAGGAGTCCACAGAGCACACGGGATCATGAGGAATGGTCCCTCCTCGCTACATTATTCTCTGACATAGGCATAAGACAGAAACTTCACTTGCTCACCGGGATGCGTGCGCAAATATGCCCTCCCGCGTTTGCTTAAAAAAGACTGATGTTGAATTCCCTCAGCGGCGATGTCAGAGCGTGCTACAGCTAAGATGCATTTTCACTGTGGGTTAAAAGGTCAGTGGGAGTAAAAAGAGAAAGGCTGACCACCACCTTGCACAGAAGACATGAATCAGTCCACTGTGTCTGTGTTACTTACGTTGACACTCTTGTTACCATCCTTCATCTTATTGGAAATATTAAACCTCCCACGAAGTCTCATATATGTTTTTTAAAAAGTAATTATTAATCATCGGTCTTTGTAAGCTTTATGCAGAAACGTTGTTGAGCTCCAGGTTTTATGAGTGCGGTGCTGCTGACACTGTTCCTTTAAAACCTAATGACAATGGCAACGTAATGACAGCATGGGTTGAAGAGTGAGGTGGCATGAGCTGGTTTCCATGAGCTGATCAGCACTGTTTCTTATGCACACTGTCTCACTGTGGATTCATAGCACTCAGATGCCTTAATCCCAAGTGTTATTATGGCAATATGAGTTGTCTAGTTTAAATTTAGCACAGCTTTAAATGTGAAATAGTGTGTGAATTTGTGAAGAAGGAATTATTATTGGAATATTGAAGGACGGGTGAAGTACCTGTTTCTGTTGATGATGATTTGTTGCTGCTTGAGGCTGATTGAACTCATAGCAACCCATTATATTCTCAAAGAATTCAAAACTGAGCCTTTCGTCTCATTTTCCAAATGTATGAAAAATCTTTAATTATTAAATGACGAACAAAATAAATACGCCATGATCATTTCTTTTACTCTTAGAGCATATTGGTCAGTGCCTACATTTACTTGCAATGTTTTGATGGATTCAGCTAGAGGAATCGTACAAAACCCATGATCCAGGGATCCTAGGAGAACTATAAAATCCCAAACAATGATGCTATTCACAGCCAATAATTACCAATGCACCGTTGGCTGTATAGTTTGTTTACTGTTTGCAACATGCAGCAAGACGGGTTTGTTTTGTATGAGTTTTTGTGTTCTTTAAATGTCCCCGTCGACTTTCTCCGAGTGTTATGCAACAGTGTTCAGGTGTAGACTGAGAGAAGTTTGGCGGGCTGCCTGCATTCTCTCCGATCTCGCTCCCCAAACCATAGATACTCTCCACTGGGCTCACAAAGAGCCCCATACACCCGGCCAAGGGAACAAGGAGTCATTTGAAACCCTGCAGCAGGGAAAGTGTGCAACACCCAGACACTTAGAAGTGACTTTTGCTCACTGTAGACGCAGATGTTCGGTACTGTGTGGAAGAGAATGTGTTGCCTGTGTTATTGTTAAGGCACTGAAGATGCTGCCAACATTGTTGCTATAGATACCATCTGTAAGAAATGTACATTTCACAGGAGCAGTCGAGCCTTTCTTGTCACTTTGCTTTGCAGTGTTGAAATTCAAAGGTGATGTTTTGCTAATGTGTTTCTTCTTTTTTTACATGTTACAAAGAGTGTGCTCATTGTTGAGGTGAGTCTCAGGTGCAAATAATCTACCTCCCATCTGCTCTGTCTTGCAGTTTAGTTTCTTTTTTAAACTGAATTAATTATATCGAGCATGCCCTTCAAATTCCCACTTTGTTTGGTGCCTTTCGACATGTTTGGTTTGCGCTTCTTGTCGTGTCTTGTTGATTGAGAGGCCACTGTGCTTCCAAGAGCCAGCTCGCTTTTGTGTTTGGTCCACCAAACGACAAAGAGAGAAACGTTTTCTCTCTTTGAGATCGAGTTTCAGTTGTAACTCAAGTCAGAAACTCGTAAACACACTAACACAATGGTTGTTATGTTGTTGTATTGAATGGGTGGCATCTTAAAATCATGTCACTAACAAAATTAACACTCAGTTGTTGTTCAAGCTGGAAATGTACTCTGCACATGAAAAAGCAACACTTAACAAAAACAAATATTATCAATGTGATACTGAGTATTGCATGTACACATTTGTTCCTTATTAATACGTTAATATAGTTAATCTAGGTAAAATAAACATAACATTAGGGACAAATTTATTATCTTACGATCTGCATATATATTATATCTGTCATTCTGCACTCAAATGTCCGGCGCCCATTCCCTCTTCATCTCTCCCTCTTCCTTTTCTCTTCCCTTCCCTTAGGCCATAGTTGACACAGGAAAGACCATGAAGGCCCTTCTGAAGCATGTGGAGACCTTTGAACCCAAGATGGTCAAGGTCGCGGGGTGAGCCATGCAGTTTTTCAGTCTTCTGTGTTTTCCACATCAGGGGAAATGCCAGGCATGTGACGAACGCAAGAGGAAGATATCACTTGTCCACGGTCGCTATCTCGTCTCCATGGGCTGTTCCTCTGCACTCCAAGATCACAGAAACATAATTCCTCTCGCATGGTTCATGTTGAAAGTTCATCTCCTCTTTTACTGAAAACAATGTCTGTCTGCTGTAAAAATGTTGTGTCTGCTGTAAATTTGGGACAGATTTGTTTCAAACTGTAACATTTTGTACATTAACTCTATATTTCATGTGTTTCAGTCTGTTGGTGAAGAGGGTCCCTAACATGGCTGAAAGTCTGACGGACTGTAAGTTTGAATGTCATCCATTCCTCTCACATTACTACAGTTGTATGGGCTTAATAGCCTTTAATTGTTCAGCATCTGATATCTTATAAGTCCCCTTTTTTCATGAAATATAGTTCATACGTTTTTCGTAGAATTTAGAGTCTTAGCTTTAGATTTCACATCTTTTTTGTCCCACCTAAGCTCCACACACCTCTTCCTATTCTGACTAAATCAAGATTCTCTGGCACCAGTAAATGACAATAATGTAAATTTGTATGTCTGTGGTTTCATGGAGCCAACACAAAGCTCCAATAGACAAACATGCTTTTTTCTATATAAGCCTGAATGTATATTATTAAGACATTATGGTCTTAAGAATACAAAATGTATGTTTCTATGTCCCAAAACAATTTCAGAATTCACATCAGGTAGCAGTTTAACATTCGTGTCTGTGTTTGCTCTGATAGACGTTGGATTTGAAATCCCCAACCGCTTTGTTGTTGGTTATGCCTTGGACTACAATGAATACTTCCGTGACCTGAATGTAAGTCCTGAGTCTACTGCCACCGCTGCACACAGCACATGACCTTTTGAAGAGCTAAGAGAAAGAGATGAAAGAGATAGAAGGGGGGCGTAAACACCACAAATCAAAGAGATGCACTCTTCTCTGTGAAACCTAAACTCACCCAACAGGTATCCTCCCTGCCTGAGAAGAATTTACACATAGCAGCTCCGTTCACTTATGTGTGCACTGTGTGTGTGTATAAGTATTGAAATCATTAATAACACATATCATTCAGTGCAATACTCAGTGTTGTGTTGACCAGTGAGAATAAAGTTGTATTGTTTGGACAGGGTAAGACATTTGCGTCGCATGGACACAACTAGAAACAAGGAAGTGAGTTGGGCTCACCTTTTTATGCAGGAAACTACAATTATTGGTTAAAGTTGCGGTGATCGGACAAAATTGCAAGGCTGCGATCGCAACTTCCTGGAAGGACTGTCTGACTACTTCACTGGTGCTTTAAACCCAGCTTATTCCTCTACAAGCTTTGAGGCAGGAGCGCGCCCTATCCTCTGCTTTCTCTGTCACACCCCTGACATCTTATTCCAAGCCAGATTTCTCAGTCTGAAATTAGTAAGTGCAAACTTATGTGAACTTTGTCATTTTTACATCTGTAAAGACGTGGCCTCAGATTTACCTCTGACTCATGTGAAACACTAAGCCTAGACCGACTCCCATAGCTTTGTGTGTGTGTGTGTGTGTGTGTGTGTATTCACATGGGTGTGTGTGGTGCTGTATGTACTGTACTGTACGACTGTGTCTCTTGTGCATGTTTGAGGGTGGTGGTATTCATTACGAAAGTTTGAAAGAGGGTGACCTGTGGAATGTAGAGGTTAGGATCTCATTATCAGGCAGAGTTAAAGCTTCCCCTCTTATCTGTCCTTATCCTACAGAAGAAATATTAGTTGAACCCCTGGGACGCCCAAAGTTAGATTAATGAATGTGTCATATCTTTGTAGATTACCTTTCCTGCTTTCAAATTACTGCAAGCTTCAAGTTCTCATACTGAAGGCTCTCAGAACATGCTGGAATTTCCCATAGGGCAGGGTGATCTTAGACAAATATTTTGCCATCGTTAAACGCAAAGTTTTGGACAAGATTGAAACATACAGTTCAGCATTGAAGTTACACAAGCTAATTTTTCTTTCTCCCACTTCTTCTTTCAGCATATCTGTGTCATCAGCAAGACTGGGAAGATGAAGTACAAAGTTTGAGAAGAATTAAAAGAATTGGAGTAATGCAGTCAGAGCAGCACACAAATGTTTTTCTACCTGCTTTAGTAATAAGAAAAGTTCAGCTTTGTCTCTGTAAAAAAATTTTTTCAGCTTTGCACTACTTTGTTTAAATGAGCCATGTGTTTCAGACAAAAAACATGTGTATTTTTATTTGTATTTAACTTTAACTTTTTGAGAATTCATCAGAAATTAAATTTTAAATGTGATGTAATTGTTGCCTCCTCCTCCCTCTTTGTGTTTTGTTGTGATGCACAAATGGGAACAAACAAAATGGATAAATAAAAGAAAGAAATGCTGCCCACCAGGAGAGGACGTTGGTGACAGATGGAGAGAGCTTATGGACGTTGGCATCCCCGTGCCCGGATGACGCCCACTCCGACTCATGGAAAACACACAGTGGGTGCAGCAGACGCCGTCTCCTCACCACACTGCATCTATTTGTTCTCAACTTTAATCAGGCCTTACAGGAAATCAAATCCCAACGCACGAGAATTCAGCTGAGTATTTGGCAAAACTGACAATAAGATTAAACCTGTTTATTGTATATAACTTCACTTTACAGTGAAATGCAATCTCACAGACGATAATTAGACTAATTTAGAATTAAACTCTTATGTTTTATGCCTGAAAGTTGCTCGAGTTCAAACTGAAGGAAAACAAAACTTTCTAAATGTCACAAACTATGAAACCCCATTAATTCTTTCATCCAAAAAGAATTACGATTCCTCATAGAAAAATCTCTTAATTGAATCACACATAAACAAACACTGGGGCAGTTGTGTTTTTACAAGGTTTATCGTGCTGCAATTAAACTCTGAGTGCTCTGAACTACAAACATACATGCAACACACACACACACAGAGGTATTTTGTATGTTCTGTTGCCATTGTTGGGGTGACTAAGAGAGTCAATTGTGCATGTCGACAGACAGACGAGGACACGCTTCACTTCACACAGCATGCACTCGGGGAGTGTTATCATGTGGCTATGCACTCTTGATTCTTAATCACCTGAAACTCCAAACAGCCATCGACTCACATTAAAGGAATGCATGCAGACTTATGCTGAGATAGTAAATATTTCACATGATTTATAATTACGATGTAACATCCCATCTGAAAAATGTCGCAATAATTAGAGTGAATGTGTGTGTCTCTTAACCTCAGCACCAAGGTCTGCAACGACTAATGGCTAGTCAAACAAAATATATTGACATCTTTATAGTTCCAGTGACTCTTGTGTAATTCAAATATCATATTATAATACTAGCTGTATGTTTTCCTCACTTCTTACAAACACGTTTCTAGGCCAAAGGTAAATACACAGCTCCAGCTATGAGGCCTCTACAAGTTAAATGACCTGATAAATGAGTTGCTATTTGGATAATATCAGTGACTGCGAACAAAAGAGAGTTCTGGAAGGTTTGGAGCACTCAGTTTCCATGTTGTGCTTTCAAAATGCTCTCAGGTTTCATGACTGTGGTGGTAAACAACACCTTCCCTAGTTCATTTAGAGGAACCCTAAATTCAGTCAGGTTTTATTACTTGCCCATGACCCCTAAGGAGCAGAGGAGCAAGATAAGCAAGAGGGAAGAAGCTCAACAAATTACACAGCTTTTTGGTTGGGCGCTATCTGTGCAGTCTCAGCCACAAAGCCCCCCATTGTACCACCGGCTGCTGCCCTGTGTGTCCTTATCATAAAACATCAGCACTTGGCGGTGGTGGTTAACTTATCCCAGCGCTAATGCCCCCCGCACTGCCCTGGGAACCCAGAGGCCATTGTCCTTCACCTTGATGCAGGGATTTGGTGAAAGCAAGTAGGGACAAAAAGCCTAGCAGGTTTCACATGCTGCTTTGTAGTGCTCCGTCAGGGGAACAGAGGATGGGGCCGCCCGCAGAAAGTAGGCTACAGGTAAACTGTGCTCAGCACAAAAGGAACAAACCGGGAATTGTACATTTGAATGGCCACACATCCATGTATCTGACATATGAAGCCTGTGGTTAGAGACTGTGGGATTTCATTTCACATCACCAGCTCAACAGATAGACCATGTTTACTACCCAAACCTTATTTTGTTGTGCTGTCTTTAAAGGAACAGTTTTTTTTTGCCAAGAGTTAGATGAGAAGATCGATACCATTCTTATATCTGTTAAATAAGTAGTTAAGAGTACAGCTAGGAGACACTTAGCTGAGCTTAGCATAAAGACTGGAAGCAGCGGGAAACAGTGAGTCTGGTGTAATGACTTCTTGGAGTCCTACACTGATTTTAGTGCAGATTTAACTAAAGAGATATGACATGCTGTGGTTGGTGGAGTCTATATTGAGTCAGTCTTTATGCTAGTCTGTCGTCTGGCTGTTGCTTCATATTTAAAGGTTAGTTTGAATAGTACACATTTTCGCTTTCTTGCTGTGAGTTATTGTTAGATGAGAAGATTGATACCACATTCATTCTGTGTGATAATTACTCAATGCAGCTGGAGCCAGCAGCTTGTTAGCTTAGCTTCAAAGCCTAGAAACAGAGAAAAAGCTAACCTGGTTCTGTGCAAAGGTAACAAAATTAACTTTCCAGCACCTGTTTGTTTTATCAGTTTAAAAACTGAAGTATAGAAATTACAAGTTGTGGTTTTACAAGGGTTTCTTTGCCAGACTATTTCTTGGCCGGGGGTAGTGACTTCCTGGACTCCTTCACTTTGGTTTTAGAGGTGTTGGTAGGCAGATTTGACTTTTACTATGGACAGATTGACCCATTCCAGTGAACCGACATGCACAACAGCACCCTGGCTCTGTTTGACCTGAATGAACCTTAATGAGTATTGGTAACACCTACTATTTCATATCAAAATGGCTGCTGGGGGAAATAAAATCTATTTTTAGAGCTGTTATGGGTATTTCAGCTGCATGTGTTGTGACTTAACCAACCTTAATTTAAAATATAGAACATTTATTTAATCAAAATTTAAAAGATTACACTCTTCTTTCCCAGTTTGGAAATTAATAAATACTGCTTCACTGACGCATCTTAGTACACAAATAGAAAGAACATCCTCTCCAGTGTTCATTGTGTTCCAATTAGAGACTGGCTGGCCAGAGGGCTTGATAGATTGACTGCTGCTGGCTTTCATCCAGTCATCAAACTCAGAGCCAGATCCACTTATACAACCTGGAGTGGGGAGTGATCCTCATCCTCTTAAACTCTCAACCCAACTGCAGGTTTAAAAAAATCCCTTTATGAATGAAATATTGTTTTTATCTTGCATGATGGGTGCTTTGCATGAGTAAGTGTTGAATACAAACCATGCTGTGCTGCAGAGTCATTTCCACCTGTCCTAATCCTGACGCTGCTGGGCTTTGAACCTGGACTTCATGTGATGTCCTAATCCAGCCAAACATTTTGCTGCCACGAGAGAGCTCGTAATCTGCTGAATGTTTGAGTCACTCTGGCTCAGCCGCTACACATTTGGCATAAAGGAATTAGCAAACCCTAATGGCTAACAGAAATTAATAAAATAAAATCTGGAGAGATTGTGGGATAAAGTTACAAACATGCTCCAGAGAGCAATAACATACAGAGAGGTAACACAACAGCATCTTAAATTATACAGTATGCATTCAGTCATTACAGACAGACCTACTACAACCTCTCAGTGAGCTTTGTTCACCATTCATTGATCTGAAATCCTCTGTCCTCACTTTGCCATTCATAAAAACAACACTGAACTGCATGTGTGTGTTGCTGTAACAGTTTTCTGCACAAAGCAGAGTGTGCTGGTGTAGTAACTCAAGTGGGTCAAGTGCTTTTTTAGGGGAAGTACCACAGAAACACAATCATTGTTGGCTTCTATGTTGGCGAACCAGTAAAACATTTTTATAGTTTGCTTGTGAATTTTTATGCACACATGTAACCCAGAAGGCTACAGATTGCGAGTTGTTTTGTGGGAATACAGCAATCCCACATATTTTAAAATAGCAGTTGCTTAGCTGGGAAAAGTCCCACTCCACTCAGAAAATCTGTTTTTCTTCTTGTTTCTAGATGTGTGAGGGTCACTGTGCTGAGTCATGTATGTAAATCTGACACTAGAAGAATGTTTTTACATTCTGAAAGTGAAAAGTTTCTCTTTGTGCTCATTGGAAAACATTAGAAATTAAGAACATTTTCATATTCATAGATTAGAATTTTTAATGAGGTAGAAGGAGTAGGTGCCTTTTAAGGATTTTAATGTGGAAATGATCCTCTTTTTTTGCAGGAACAGCATAGACACGCATTATCGTTTCAGGCAGACTATTTGTATTATATATTATAATACATAATACAATACATAATACATGTCTGGATAGGATCTTTAAATCATACTGAGTTTTGTTTCTGATGCACAATCACGCTTTATGTCAAATAAATAAGATGCTGCATTAAAAATGTGGCATGAGTATAATAAACTAATTGCATTAAATGCATATGAACCTCATGTTATCACATAATGCAGAGTCCCACTTACATCAGTTTAAGTTCTCCATTGTCTGGATGAGGGTGCACCAGCTCTTTAGACAATAGCTCCTCTCTGAAACCAGGGAAACCTCACCACAGTACTGGTCAAAAGAGTCCTATTGTCCTATCTTCTATTGTGCTGCTGGAGTAGCCTGCAAGCAGAACACTGTCAGCCTTTGTCTTTGTCCCGATCAGCTGTGCAGCCCCCTTTTTTTTTCAAGCTCTGTGGAGTCCCATGTGGCTGCCATGCCCTACATGTCACCATAATAAAGTTAAGGACACTGCTGTTACAGTTGATAATGGATAGACAAATATGTTTCACCAGTTGAACGTTAGGAAATTGGAGAGCTCAGCATATGTGTGGGCCTTGGGGCTTTTCCTTGCCCCTCACAATGATGTCCCTGTGATTTCATTTGCCTGCTGCTGTAAAGGCCTAAAAGGCTTAACGCCAGAGTGTGGGAATAAAGTGTTTATCAGCTCATGGGTAGCTGATTATTTAAATGCATGGTGTGAGTGTATCTGTGAGCTTCATTAACACTTATCATGTTCCATTAGTGGTAGAGGAGGTATTCAGATATAAGTAAAAGTGGTAATACCACCATGTAAAAATGAAGGAAAGGAAAGGTCAGACATTCAAATCTTACAAAGTGAAAGTACATTTCTGTTAAAAGCAAAATATTTAATGGTATGTAGCTACTTTTCACCACTATAACATAATTATTACACCAAGCTTTCTTACTTTTTGCTCCAGCTTGCTAGGAAACATGTAATGTATTATTTGCTAGTATAAAATAGTATAGACAATATATAACAATTGTTACATTTAAAGGGCTAGTATCACAGCAGGAGCCTAAATTAATACATTATATGATATTAAAATAAAACAGTAACACTAATATGATATAAATTACACAAAAACTTGCAATCAGGGTTGGAAGAAGATATTTTACTTCAGTAAAAGTAGCAATACCACAGTTTAAAATTACAGCCATGCATTCAAAGTGTACTTGAGCAAAAGTAAATAGCAGCGAATGTTTGTGTCGTTTATATTATAGTATTGGATTATTATTATGTAATTAGCATTTTAATGTTGCAGGTGGTGCATATGTGAACTACTTTACATAGCAGTGGGAATTTTCATCTCAAATCTTGCATTACATTTCTAATCAGTGAAGTAAATCTCTATCAAACACATGTAGTGGAGTAAAAAGTATAATCTTTGTAAATGTAGTGCTCCTGATGTCTTTTTATTTATTTATTAATTCTATTTAAAAACAGTTAACTTGGATTGTCCCCTAACATATTAAAGCATGTCTTTGTTACTATACATCCATTTTTTCTTTCTTTCTAACAATAATAGAATAAAGAAAGATAAATGTTGTAGAGTAGCACAGGGTGGAAAAACTCAGGTAAAGAACAAGTATCTCAAACCTGCACTCAAATACAGCCCTTGAGCAACATGCTTTGGACTGAATATAACATAAAAATCCGAGTTGCTGCTGGGAATGATGCAGGGACGTTGTAGTGGTTTTCAGCCAGTGACCAGAACGGACCAGCTTTCCACTCTTTAGTAGAATTGTTATGTAACAACGCCTCCAATTGGCCCGCTTCAAAATTCCAAATTTAAACTGGCCACCTGATTGGCCGACGCCCTTGCGAGGGGGCGGGGCCTGAGCAGAGTCGGGGAGAGTCTTCAATCTAACATGCAGAATTGTCGCGCCGCCAACCGGGACCACGTAGGAGTACATATTACTTTTTTTTTTTTTTTCTCCCTCTCGGCGTTTGTTTTCTAGTTTGACTGCATCGAAGTGAAGCTCGGAAATGATGGGGAATGAATGAACACCAGAGGTTAATTTTTGCTGGGGTCTCCCTGGCGAAGAAATGCACGCTGAAGGGCGTTTACCGTGTTTTTTCCACTGTGCTTTTCCTAACAGGTAGTGAGCCTCAGCGGTCAGGCAGTGTGGCTCTGAAAGGAGACTGAATATCCCGCTTTGTAATCTCTTGACAGCATTTTCTTTTTTTTAAACCCATCTGTGGCTCGACGGAGGCGTTACACGAACACGGTGCTCTTCCCAGAGACATGGACAATGTATCTGTTTGGTCATTTCGGAGTAGTTTTCTGAATTTGTAACAGGTAGGTTTGCTTTGTTTTTTTATGGTGTTCACATTTATAGCCCCGGCAACAACCTGTCGTCCTGCCTGGTTCGCTCACATTTTGTCAATAGCAACCCACAGTAACAGCGACAAGGGGGGTTTATTTAAGCTTAAAGCGACTGGGAAATGAAAGAAAATTAGTCGTTTAGGTGTCATGTCGTAAGAGAGTATTTAGTGTCTTATCCTGGCTGTTTATATTTAGCTTCTGGCTTAATTCATGGTGGCTGCTGTGCTTTTACACCGCAATCCTTAATGTGCTGTTGTGCACTTTCCCCCCCACCACAGATAAACCTGTGTATTCCGCTTTTATTTGACATGCATGTCTCGTTTATTCACCCCCCCNNTATATATATATATTTTTTTAATAAAAAAGGTTTTAAAATTTAACAAAAATCCACCTGCCTTTACCACTTTCAGGCAAATATAATTACTTTTAGTTAAATAATAGATTCATTGGATTTTTTGGATACACCCTGAAGTCATGCTATACTAAAAGAAAACCACTATAATGTTTCTCTTTAATCGTTGTCTTGATCTCAGTGTACTGCTCCCATAATATCACTATAATATGTATGCATTATAACGGTTTAAGGTGTCCTGGTTGTATTTTTAGTTGTAATATCTGAATAGCATTCTTCTTTCAGAGTTAGGAGGCTGTCCTTGGTTGACCGGGCTCATAAATTTAGGCACTTGGAGCTTTGATGTGACATTAATGGCTTTGGTGTTTTTCCAAAATGCATTTCATGGTGGCTCTCCTTGTTCATGGTGCTGATATTTGGCTACATTTCTTACGCCCAGGCTCATATTCTGGGTGAGAATGTGAAAAAAACAAGTGTTATATTTGGCACCGTGACCTGGGTGGAATTTATCCGACTAACTTTGTGTTCCTTGTGTTCAGATTTCAGCTACCGATGGACACGAAGAAGGAGGACGGCGTGGATTAGGATCTTTTTCCTTTTCCTTTTTTTTAATTTCATTTCTTCTGGCTTCATCCTCCTCACCTCGATGTGGTCTCTAAAGGACTTCTTCCTCCTCTGCGGTTGTGAAATGAAATGATGGCAGCACGTTGGAGTGATTCACCGCAGGACAATGAAGAGAGTAAACACAGAGCTCTAACTCCAACTCCGTCTTGCGAGGTAAGACCTTGGATGGAGATGTGTCTGGATCCCGGACTGCTTGCGGTTCACTGTTTGTCTGTCTTTTTGTTTCGTTTTTTGTAAGTGTGCAAGTGTCTTTTGATTCTTTAGCTGTTGTGGTGCATTCACAGGTATCCGCTGACATTAAATAAGTAGATTATGTGTGACCTTTAGCCGTTTAGCAGTGTGGCAGAGAGGAATCGTAATCCCAAAACGGTGTGCACTTTTTGCCAGATTTCTTATGGAACGTCTATTTTTGACACAATGCGAGCTTTGTGGACTACTTGGACTGGAGTGGAAAAGGCTTGCATGTGGATTCACTTGTTATAACCGTCACCTAGATTCACGTGAAGCATCCACGGAACCCTTCGGACCACTTAGCCGCTGTAACTTCATCGGCGTTGTTTCGAGGCAGCTCTCGCTTTCAAAAGAAACTTGTGACATGCCGCGGAAAAGTGCGTCGTTCGCTCACTCAGAGGGAAACAGAACGAGAGTGAGCTAAGTGTTGCACAGCACATCTGCCAGTGTTCGGGGTGACTAAGTTCATTTTTTTCCCCCCTCTGACAACTGTTTAAGTGCACAAAGAGAGTTTTATACTTGCAGTGCTAATCTTACTGGGTCTTTTGTGGGTCTGCATGCCAACCTCTCATAAATGGCACATTGTAGAGCTCATCCTTTTCCTCTTACGGTAGCTTCACCGGTTACATCATCATCATCAGAGTCCAGTGAGGCTTGATGCATGTCATAACAGCATTGCAGCGCTGGCATGTTTTGGATTAATCCGTCATCAGAAAATGGCAACACACAAATCTGTGTGTGTGTGTGTGTGTGTGTATATGCAGCTGTAATCCTCTTACTATGTCAGAACTAGCTGAGGATGGACGGCATAAGTCTTTGGGAACGGGGGAAAACAGCAACCGAACGGTGCCGGAGATGGTGAAGCAGTTGGTGGAGTAATGGAGGAGCACAGGGCACACGTATTTGTTTCAAAATGTCTGAAGGAGATGTTTGAGCAGGATTAATCTTTGTCAGAGGCAGTTTGGTAACGGCGCCATTTTTTTCTTCCAGTATCAGGTTGGTGAATCTGAGAACGTGAGACAGAATCTCTGAGATAAAGAGACAGGAGTGTAGAAGTTTTCTTTCTTCTCTAATGGCTGCTTCAAGTGCCACCGCGATGTGGTTTCGCTCACATCCGTCCCTGCAATCTAATTTCCCGTAACATCACTCAACTCTCCCTCACTGAGCAAAACTGCCACCGCCGCAACCTAACAAACTCCCAGCTGTTGAACAGAAGCATCAAAAATACGTCAGTTCATTCTCAACACGAGCTGCTTCTTCACTAACTTCCAAGACTCTGAAACTCGCGAGTTTGGATGAGCTTTAAATCAGATGAGATGAGCAGCATGTGCATCAGAATAAAAAAAAACAGGACTTTACAGGGGAATGTTGGCACGCTGAATCACCAAGACGCCCTGATAAAAACAAAAAATTGACTATCAGTTTCTTAAAAACCCGAGGACCAGACCAATTTTGGCACACATGTCTACATTTCCGCAGAAGATGTGAGTCACCTGTGAGTCTGCGCCGGTGTTTAGCCTGATGGTTTTCAGCCCGGGGCTTGACACGGGAGCGAAGCAGGTCGTTTTTTATCCACCCGATGCCTCCTACAACACAAACACAAATCTTGCCCAACTTTCAAGCTTCACTGCCTGCTGAACTGCTGGCCGCCCTCTGGGGTCTAAAAGGAGTTGAAACCCCAGGCGGGAGGAGGCTCCCCTCTCCTCCACCCTCTCCGCTGCATCATCTCGGCTCGCTAATGAGGGGAGATTGCAAGAGGTGTCTTACTACCCCCCCCCCCCA
>NW_023339650.1:16855318-16857549 GCF_004916995.1 Morone saxatilis
CTACCCCCCCCCCCCCAAGACATACACAACCACCCCACCCTGCTACCGCCAAAGCGATGGTAGCAACGCTGGGGTAATTTAAGCACAGCTGCCCCGGTCATTAAGAGAAGAGCACCCCATGTGTATAACGTCTGCCTCTCTCTCTCTCTTGGCCTCATTCACATTCCCTACCTCACTCGACCTGCTGTCACACTGATACGAGCGGGGTAGTTACGAAGCAGCTGAGACCTCCAGCTCTGTACATCTTAGAGAAAGACGACTGATAAAGTGACTTTCTTGTCGTCAGAAGTACCGCTGGAACTAACAATGATAACGATATCGCCGAATCTGCCAATTATTCTCTCAAAATCTGTAAAATGTTGGAAAATCCTTAAAGTTTTTGTAAAGTCTGGAGGTGAAACTGGGGAATTTGGGGCATTTTTGAATAAAAAATGACTTCAGATCATTTTTCTAATGGATTAACTGACTAATAATTTCAGCTGTCGTTAAGATGGTGGTTGGCTTTATGGCTGCCGTGTTTGTTGGCAGTTTTCTTTTGAAATTTCATAAAATTTCACCTCCTTTTTTGGGATCTCTCCGCTGCTCTTGTGTTTACTTTTAGAAAGGGATCTTAGCTTATTTGTACCATCCTGTGAAATAATGGAAACAATCGATCAACAGAAAGAAAATGAATCGCCTGCTTACTTTGATAATAAATTAGTTGTTTAGGACAAGTAAAATTGGCAGAAATTCTCCAATGTGAGGATTTACTGCTTTTCTCAATTTTCAACAATGGGAGTCACTATATGCCCGTATAAGCACTTCATACTTCACTTTTACTGGTGGTTATCTTCCTGTCTGCCTCCCACATGTTCAGTTTCAGTTAGCAAAACCCGTAACATCGATTTGTGTTGCCAAAGCATACAGAAAAGAAAAAGAGTGGATAAAGGAAAGAGGAGTAAAAACAATGGTGAAACACTGTCTGCAGCATTGATCACATCCCTCATTCATGCTGGGGCAGATGAACCAATGGCGGTGCTGCGAGGGCTGGTGATGCTCTCTGCTTGGCTCTAAATATAGCCCCTCCCAGTTCCATGGACCCCTTGCTCTTTTTTTCCTCCCCCGTCCACATGCTTGTCTTTCACCCGTCCTCTATTCCCGCGTGTTTTCAGTGGTGCTATATTTAACCCCGTGGAAAGATGAATGCTGCGTGCGTCCGAGAGGGAAAAATGAAATCACTGTACTGGAATCGGCGTCCGTTTTCTCCTGAATGCTGTTACAAGCAGTGAATATGCGAATGTCGGTCAGAATGGTATCATTTTAAAGGTCGGGGAATGCGACAGTGGTCAGTTGTACCATGTCTGAGCTTGTTTTTCTGTGGAAACTAGGAAGACTTGATCTCAGTCTTTTAGTTTTTCCACGTACATACCCAGCTGGACATACTTGGTGTCAAAAGACAACTTACATTTCCAGTGTCACATCCCAACCTTAATTAATCTCACTATGATCTCACTCAGTCTGATGGTTTATTTTAGTCATTGCAAGGGGAAAAAAAGTTAGAAAGGAGATTACAGTGTCTCCAAAAGGAAAATGACACACACATTTATCAGTGTTTAGAGCCGTGGCAGTTCATCAATCAGTGCGGTGACAAAAACCATTTGGATTTGCATACATTTGGAAAGCAAATGTGTGTCGTGCAGCACATCAGGGTTCTTTCCTATTCAGCAAACAAGACACTAACCTGGTTTCTGTCTGAGCACATACACTCACAGAGAGAAAGCGTCTTGGGAATAACCAGGAGCACACTCTCTAAAGGGTTTCCCTCCATTTGGAAACACCAGAATTGCCTCACAGTTATTATCGTCAAACTGAAACTGGAGTG
This sequence comes from Morone saxatilis, assembly GCF_004916995.1. Lineage (NCBI taxonomy): Eukaryota > Metazoa > Chordata > Actinopteri > Moronidae > Morone > Morone saxatilis. Next base: position 16,857,180 of record NW_023339650.1, read on the forward strand.
TGTGTTTTGGCATCTATTATCGGAAACAAACTTCCCAGCTATTGTGGCTATTTTTTCCTGGAAAAGACAAAAAGGGAAATATGTGCGCGTGCTGCGTTGGACTCAAGGTCACCCAAACTATGTGTGCATATGTGTGTCGGGCGGCCCCCTTATCTCTTTCCTCTCGTGGAGAGGTGACGTTCATGCTCGGCATGGCTCCGCCGCATGTCATCTTTCAGCCTGCCGAAACACCCCGACTGGCCGCGGTCACACTAGACGCCATTATTCCGCTGGCCACAGCCATGGATGGATGATTGATGGATGGTTGCGCTCAGGGAGGAAGGAAGGGAGCGGGAAGAGGGCAGGGGTGTCGAGGCAGACGAGAGTTTAA
>NW_023339650.1:16857561-16879674 GCF_004916995.1 Morone saxatilis
GGGGGGGGGGGGGGGGTGCCACCCTTTTTCTTTTTTTTCTCATCTTTTTTTGTTCTCCCTTTTGCCAATTGGCTCAATGTCACAGCCTCTTCTGCCTGGATGCCCCCGTCCCTCCGGAAAAATAAAGGGAGGGCTGAATGAAGATGGTGAGAGGTAGGAGGTTGGGGGGGGGGGGTTGCAGACGCAGGCAGACAGGCAGAACAGAACCAGTCTAATGCTCAGTGAGGCTGAGACGCTATCCATTACACATGCCCAAGGCATCTCCGTCAAAACACTCGCCCCACTATCTGGCTATATCTCTAGGACATGACATACACTAGTCAGGGGTGTGTGTCTGTGTGTGTGAAGAGCATAAAGCACTCCGTTTATCTGCATAACTAATTTCTCAAGGCGATATTCACCATCCTCCACAAGTTAGGTAATGGCTGGTAGATTATAGATATAGGCTGCAGCCATGTAGCATGTTCATATCTAAAAAACCATACATTTGAGATAATGGTAAAAGTACACACAGATTTACTTTCTTTCAGCCATTTCCTGCAAGATAGCTGTTCCTGTGACTCCTGGAGGCACTTTTTTCCTTCTGGATGTAAAACTGCATAAAACCACGTGTGTATGAGCAGTATTTGTTTTTAATTGAGCCCTTATGTAACAGGGTGCTATCAGGACATATCTTAACCCGCTGTGTTAGTGTGGGCTTTGAGGTCTTGGCAGGAAACCACATTATTTCCTGTCAGCGTCAGCAGTGGAAATGAACAAGGGCACCCTGATGAAGGAATGATTTCATGAATGGATTTCAGAGAAGCCACCGAATGGCAGAGCCACTCTGTTCTTGGAGCCCCAGTCTCCTCCGATTGGCTGTGAAGGTTCTCGACTTCGAGACTGAATTTATAGCTAGTTGTGTATGACAGCAAATATAATTCCCCCAAATGTACCACAAATGCCTAATTGTAGGCAACCAGTTATTGCTAGAAAACCCACTGGGTTTATGTCATCTGAGAAAAGGCCAACACGCTGTCAGAATTTTGGGTTATTTGGGTCAAACATGGCGTGTAAGAATGTGAAAAGGGAAATCCCAGCAATAAAGTTTTACTCCTTAAACAAACACATTTTGACATGTGGCGCCCTCAGTGCTAATGGGAAGATTCCTAGTTCTGAAACTAATAATTGATCTATGTGTAGACAAATAAAAGTGACATTTTCCTGCTCCTGCGTCAGTTTTATATCCTGAATTTTATATCTTTGACTGTTGGGTGGAAAAACAGTGGATTCTGGGAACTTGTGATGGGCATTTTGACCATTCTCTGACTTTTTAAAGACCAAGCAATCATCAGAAATGAGATTGGCAGCTGATACACTTGACTTCTACCTGCAGTCTTAATGAAATGGACTGGACAGCAGTGGATAAATCTGAAATAACTCTTGCTTCCTCACTGAATTTAATAAGCCGACTCGCCATCTCAATAAGCTTTAGGTCCCCCCATGAGTTGTATATCCCCGCCTGATGTCCTCATCTATTTATTGTCAGTGAAGTGACGTAACCTCTACATCTTTAAAACATGCATGCGCTGCCTGTGGATACTGTGGGAGGGTGTGTGTGTGTGTGTGTGCGTGTGTGTGTGTGTCCTGAGAGAGCGCCACGAGATCCATAACTCAGAATTGATTGGATTATATTGGCTTCAGCGTGGGGGCAGGGCACATGCTTTTACTGGGCCTGCGATGGGTGCCGCTGCTCATACACATGTTGCTGAATGATGTCACAGCTCTTTATTGTGTAGATGTTATTCACAGACAGTTGTATCTTATTAAATTTTCAATTATTCCAACATGAGATAATTTGGACTGAAGCGATGTTTGCTATTTCCAAAATAGCGGCACACATTTAGAACAAATTGTAGCACTTTGTATAAAGAGATAGACGCTGCATCGAGAGTATTTTATAGATTTCATGATAATATTTTGGTGAGCTTTTTCATCTCATTTGAAAAGTAGTTTATCATTTGGGGACATTGCCCTGCATTTAGGTGATTTGTTAGATTTGCTTGGCCTGGATGTTTTTGCGAACAGTACATCACTGTTGCAGGTCTTGGTAGAAGATTTGCTCGTATTAATCCCTTTGACTTCTTAAGCACGTGTAATGTTTTGTTTTGAGCGTAAGATGGCATAATGTGGAGTTTGAATGGTTTCATTTGGAGAAATCTGGAGACAGCCGGGTGGTTTAGACTGGCATCACATTTGAATAGTCTCTGAGAACTTGTCTTGGAGGATGTTTTTCCTCCAATATAATAAATGCAGAACAAGATTTGTAGTTTGTCTGACTGAGGTGTTGTGTTGATAATGGGGAACACTCTGCGGGTTTAAGTTATGGGGGGGGGGAGCAGAGGAGAGCAACGAGTGATCTACTCTCCAACTGCTCTGTTGACAGTGTGTTGTGGGGCCCAGGGTTGCCATGTCTGGTCACTGAGTGTGGCCGGTGGGACTTGGCTGACCTTTCTGACCAGACTGTGTGTGGAGCCTCCTGACCTAACAGTCTGGTGTCTGTATTATCACTCAAGTTGTCTTTCCCCTTCTTTTTTGTCATATATCTATCTCAGATATGTTTTCCCAAAAGCTTTGGTGCACAACAACGCTTTGCATGACAGAGCTACTGCTGCTGAATGAATGCTCACAGCTACATGATGCTGTACCTGTGCAGTTACTGAGTTGTCACAGTGATGTGGGGGTTTCAGATGGAAGCTTTCGTGGTCAGTTGACATCCTGGGGATCCCTGTAATTTGGAGAAAGAGGGGGATAAATAAAAGGCTGGAGTGACACATAGTACTAAGGCGTTATTAAAAATGTATGAATATTTTAAACCACACCTCAGGCTGCTCCTTGCTTCTAAGTGGTTGTGGCGTTTCTCATTTGAAGTGAGCTCAGAGCATCTCACTGATGAAGCCGCCTTCAAGCGAATGTCACAATCACAACCATCTGGATGTCATACAGCATCAAAGGGTGGAAGGAACATAAACAATCCCAGACAACTATTTACTGGCATCCAGTAGTTTCACTTCATGCATTTCCGGCACATTTCCCAAACCCAAAAGCTTGATTTCTTTGACATCCCGCGGCGAGAGGAAGTCTTTAACTTGACGTTAATTTATTTACTGTATGAGAGCCGACTTGAGTTCTTGCTTCGCTTGCAGCAGTGGGGGCTGCGGCACTCCTCGCCTTTTGTCGGGGAATCTTCCCCCTGCAAAGTAGGGTAAAGATTTTTTTGCAGAGTAATGAAATAAATAACTCAGGCGGGATAGAGTCCCGCATTGCCGGCAAAGTGCAGAATCAGTCAGGTTTGGAGTTAGAGGCAGAGAGCTTGCACAGACCTCTCACAGGATCGCACAGACACTTAAAACCTCGGGGCGTTGCGAGCCTCAGGTGTATTCTGTGTCCAGAAGAGTCAGGGAGAGGAGAGGGAGAGAAGACGGACGTTACTCACCCGTTATATGTCCTGCATTGCGGCCTGATGCACGATGATTTAGAGTGAGGCTCCGCCGCTCTGATTCTCAGCCTGCCTCAGCCTGGTACCGCTGCAGAGACGAGCACAGGGAGGCACAGCCAGCTGCAAGGAGACATCATCACAGGAAGAGACACAAAAAAGAGGGAGTGTTACCGACACGCAAAGGCAGATGACAAGAAAAAGGGCATCGTCTTTAGGTCTTCGACCACTGGTCAGTCTGCATTCTGCTGCGTAACCATGGTGATGCCTCTCCTGTCGATAACCAGGTGGACATTCTTTCTCCGACCTGCTGATGACCCTTTTTTTGCTGGATCCCTCTCTCAAAGGAGCTTTTTTTTTGTGTACCGTCTAAGATAATCCTTTTTGCGGCGCATGAATCATTAACATATTGCTAATGAAGCGCGACTGGGCGATGGCCACGGCGGAGAGGATGCCCGCTGGGCTCGCAGACGGGCACGGAGATGCACCCTTTGCCTTCTGCTGACGATTCCCTCTCGCCCCCTTGCACCCTTCTCTCCGTCAAGGTGGCACCGAGGAGCGTCGCTGGCAGCAGGGAGCCGCCGGGCACAGCAGGGTTTGATACACACAGCTGAGGGTCAGGCGTCTGGGCAGCTCGGATCTCTTCAGTACAACGTAAAATGGCTCATCTTAAAGTTCTTGACTGTATGATTAACAACAACTGGAGTCTGATCTGTGATCTGTACTGCGCCTGGAACAATCAGGTCAGTTTTCTCTTTGATTTTTAAGCAGCTTATAGGACTGACGGGGCAAGAGCTGTATTATTATAGTTTGGCTTCTTTTGCCTCTTTTTGATAATGACAGTAGAGCTTGACACAAAGGTCCCAGGTCGAAATCAAATGGGACAATTTGATTACCATATATAATATACTGTACATCCTAACAACTAGGCCACTACAATGCCCCAGTAGTTTCTTATCATATGGCAAACTGGCAGCTATTGGGGTATCAAACAGGACAGCCTTTCCAAACACCAGGATACCCTATATAGCTCTTACAGAGGTCATAAAGTAATAATATTGTAAAGCATCCTACAAGAGGTTTTTCTACATGTGTCTCCCTGTAGATGTTGGTCACCCATCCTCACCCTTTTAATCAGCTTGCTTTCCTCCCTGTCCCCTATTTCTCTCTGGAGTTCTCCAGGAAAGGCATCCCTGACATCTCATGTATTAATAGCCAGCATTCATTCAGTAGTGCAGTGTGGAACTGGAGACTCTGGAGTGCAAGGCATGCTGACCTCTGAGTGTCCCTGCTCTTGCAGACAGAGTGCCTCATGCAGCCTCAGGTGGCTTAAGACTAAACTTGATTTTAGAAAATCAGTCTTATCAAGTTATTTAACAAGTGATTGTTGGACTGAAATCTCTCTTTCTCCTGGCTCCAATTCAAATCATCGAGCAACAAGTATAACTGCATCAAAAAAACTGGTGAAATTATTCACCCCATTGGCAGAACTTTGGATGCAGTCTTAGATCAAAGACTGGCTGGTAAAATCCAGTGGAGGATGTCCATTTCTAATGGGATGGGATGTTAAGTGCAAGGGTGCAAAGGTCGAAGCCTTTCTATGTTCAGAAAATGGCGTATTTGCCTGTGAATCTGAGCATATGAATGTGGACGTTCTCTGTATGATACAGTGTTCTTTGTGTATGTATCTTGTATGTGTCCTTTTGTCTCTATATGCACAGAAGTCAACTTGGCACCCTTACTAACACTTCATATCTCTGACATGCTTTTTCGGCTTTTTTTACTGGAAACTCACACAGACGGCTCATTGTTTTGTACATTTTTTCCCCTCTCCCCTTTTTCATTTTGCCATGGAATGCCTGATGTGAGGAGTAAAGAAGTCTTGCCGTGTCAAGCATTGCGGCAGAGCTGCTCTCTGGTATGCCCCTTCCCCTAATTTAATTTTAGCCGTGCTGAAAATTGTTTGCGTCCCAAGCCGAACTGATAGGCCTCTGTTTCCAGAGAGCCTCTGCTGTCCGAGGCGCTGAAAACGGCCTTTGTGTGCCAGTAGCACAGCACAGAGAGCTCATGAAATATTTACAGGCTAACACCTGGTGTGAGACACAGAGAGAGGAGCCAGGGAATCAACAACACTGCCACCAATAAAAGCAAGGCCACAGCTCTATTAATGGGTTAGCCTTTTCGGTTTGTTATTGTTCGATGTTCAGGATTCTCATGAGCAGTGGCATTCATTTAATATTCAGTGAAACAAAGAAATGAAAAACAAACAGTCACAAAACTACTTAGAGCTGAAGAAATAGCTGATTAATGGATTAGTTTATCAGCAGAATAATAATTGTCAACTGTTTTGATGATCAATTAATCGTTTCAGTGGTGTTTAAGTAGAAATAGTAAAAACAAAACTTCTCAAATGAAAGGTTCTTTACCATGTAAATTGAAAATATCCCTGCCCTAACACCAACATATGATAGATATAAGATATGAGACTTTTAAAGGACACCATACTCAAGCTATAACATTTTTAAGTGTCCATTATGGGGGCTATTCGTTATTACTAAAACAATCATAGATGGCATCCATCTATGATGTCCCCAGGTTGTTGTGTGTGTTCTTAGATATGTCTGAGTGTCCCCACTTTGTTCTGAGGAGTCATTTTAACATGGCACTAGGGGGTTAAACAGGAGACTCTATGTGTCAGAGGGCGCACTGTCATGACCCTACCCTGTCACAAACCTCAAAGAACAACCAGGATTAATAATTCATTGATGAGGAAACCAATTATACAGGGCTTTGCTGGCATCTGGGTGAGGGGACCCTGGGGACTCTAATTGGCCCACCTGCTCTCTGTCTCTGAAGGGTTGGCGGGTTGAGGTGGTTGGTTGGATGTGATGGTGGTGTGCATGTCCTCTCTTTGTTTGGACGCCTCTGGCTCGGAGCTTTAATGTGGGGGGATGGCCTCCTCAGTGGTGTATTGGTAGCTACCTCAACTGACATCACTGATGGACCACACCCAACACAGCAGGAAGGCAGTGTGCCCTTCAGTGCTTTCACAATTACAAGGCAATCAAGAAATACATTTTTTTTAATTATATAATAGGAGGGCTATAGGCAGTGATTATTTTTATTGTTTGTCTTGCAGAATAGGATGAAGAAAAATAGTCAGTTTTGATTATTGATTCATCTTTTTGAGTCATTTTTTAAGAAACATTGTCTAAATTGTCTGATTTGAGCTGTGAATATTTTCTGGTTTTGTCAGTCCTCTATGACAGAAAAGTACATATGTTTGGGGTTGTGGACAAAACATGACATTTTAGGATGTCACCTCGGGCTTTGGGAAGCAGTAAACAAAACTGTTCACTTTAATTTTTCAGTGGTTTATCGAGCAAACAACTAATCGATTAATTGAGAAAATGATCGACAGATACATTGATAATAAAAATAATCGTTAGTTGCTCTGGAAAATTGAAATTAGCCAAAAAAATGACTCAATAACTAAAATAATTGTTAGCTGCAGCCCTACGCTAAACTAAACTAGCATAATACACCAACATACACTAGAGTAGAAAGCCACCCTTGGGCTCTTTGTACTCTTGTAGCGAACCCTTCTTTGGACTGTGATTTGGGCCTCTGATGTGCATCAGCCCACTTTTGTCTGGTGTCTCTCTCTGTCTGTCTGTCCCTTTCTCTCCTCGCTCCTTCCATCTCCATTTCTCCTTTGTGGAAAGGAATTCCAGGCTGTTGGCCCGCACAATTCCCCGGCCATTAGCATATGAAAGCAGCCGAGGAGCAGTGAGTGAGGCGGGAAAAAGGGAGGGAAGGAGAGTCATAAAACTTTCAAATCAGTCCCAAGCAGACATCAGAACTTTAATCAGCCTCATGCTAGCCTCATGTGCTGCCTATGTGGCCCATATTTCCCTAGGGAAGTCTTTTATACTCTAATGCAAAAAGAACAGAGTTAGTCTGCTCTTTCTGTTTCATCCTTTTTTTCGTTTTATTCATGGCCAGTGTTCTTTGTTCAACTGTGACAGTTTCAGCATGTCAATGATAACTGACAAGCTTATCTTTTCAGCCCCTGGCAGCACTTGTCTTCAGCCCAAACCTTGACGCTGATATTGCCCCGCTCCTTATACAGGCATAAAATCAATCAATCTAAAGAATTTGCTTCGCTCTCTTGAGATCTTAATGTGGTCCCCAGACAAAGCCATGTCCACATGGCATTGTAAGGTGGATAAATGTGAAAATGCAGTGTATATTTGAAAATGACTTGACCAGAAAGGTGTTTTCCGAGGTCTGCTTATTCTGCCGAGTCTTCACTGTTTAAACCTCTTTTCTGTCTCCTCTACTCTGCATGATCAGGGTTGTATTTCATTGTAACAGAGCACACGACTTACTTAAGTACTGATGCATGCATTTAAGGCTTGAAAGAGAGGAAAAGATGCATTTTGAAATTCACACAGTTCACTGGTGAACAAATAAAGCATGTGTTGTGTCAGTGAGGTAGGATGTACTGAGGCATGAAACTATGAAGTAATACCTCCCACTGAGTCAGGTTAATGTTTACACGCAGAGGGCAGCTTTAAGTTCCGTTACACAGATTTATCTCGAGATACCTGAACCTCTGACCGGCACCCTTTTTGACAGGATCTTGTTACATGCAGCCATCAGCAGTTATTGGAGGCACAAGTTGTGATTTTGTTAATATTACACTGATTTTAAGCAGCTGAACACAGGAGACATCTAAGGTTTAGCTATCGGAGTGTGTGATAAACCAAAGGGGGCTTACATAAACATGTTAATCCAGAAGAAAACTAAATAAACGTAGAATAAGAGTCACAAATCAATATTGAAATGGCTAGAATGCTTTAATGAATCAGCTTGTTTTTACTCGACTTTATAAATAGGTCACATTTGATCCACCAGCACTAAGAAATGAGAGATATCCCTCGTGTGGCTACTATTGCTGTGTCATTGTCACTCCATAGAGCCGCAGACTACAGGGTTTTCTTCGCTGGCATGGACTCGGGGAGTGTCTGCCCGTGGTTGTAAATTCGAGCCGAACTGTAGTCCTCAGCAGTTTGGCTGAGTTTGTAGTGAAAAGCGGCGTGAACAGAATGCTGATTCACCTCATGCTGCCACAGTAACCCCTCTCTCCCCCTCCCCACGCACTCACACAGACACATAATCCCTGTGACATATGTGCACAAACTGCAGTAAACATACAGGGAAGCTGTTTGTAAAGGTCTGTCTGTCTATGGCAGAATTACAGATAACAAGCTGAGGAGAGCGTCTCCGGAGGTTTGGCTCAGCGAAAAACCTAAAAACACCTTGTCCTTGGGGTGTAACCTTGGTAACACAGAATAGGATGGCTCATAAAGGAGCCTTTCTTCATTAATATTTTCAAGTACGTTATTCTATGGAGGCCAGAGAATAGAAAAGGAGAGAGCGAGAGAGAAAACAGCGAAGGATGTGAATAAGAAGTAGCTGGATGCTGCTGAGTCTCCTCGGCCCGGCTGATGAAAAACTGGCTTGGAAAAGATGCAGCTCTCTTTGGTGCAATGCAGACAGGGCTGGGAGGAGCCTCGCCAGTGGGTGGAGCTGTAAGTGCATGTGTGTGTAATAGCGTGTGTTTGACTGCGTTTGTTCGAAGGTGTTGTTTTGTTTTCATCTATAAGTGTTTACACATTGGCTCTCTTGCCCTACCCTCCTAGGCTCTCTCTCTCTCTCTCTCTCTCTCTCTCTCTTTCAGGTTGTAAATATCACCGGCACACTGCAAGAGAAGGGTTGCTATGGTGATTCTTTTTTTTTTCTTTCTTTCTTTTCTCATCGTTTGAATGCCAGGACCGCCACTGTGGCGCATGGCACATCCAAACTCGATCAACCTACTAAGAGCAGTTACGTCATGCAAGACAGACAGAGGGTGGAGCAGGGGGAATGAATAATCCCTCTGCAGAGCCCTGACAGAGAATCCATAGACCACTGGTGTGTGTCGGTCACCCTCTCTACTACTGCTATCAGAGCCCGTCCTCCACAGTCTCCTTTAGCTGTGATGGATGGATCAATAACTTTAGGAGAATCGTTGGCCTTGCAGTATGGTTTTAAAAGTCTGAGCCACCTGGTCCTTCTCCTGTGCTTCCATCTGAGCCCAGCATATTTTCCTGTTTTCCTCACGCAGCCCTGAGGCACCTTAGTAAAAGTAGCGTTAATTGGCTGCCTGTTCAGTGCCAGAGCACACGATTGGCCAGGCACAGGCTTCCCCGTGATACAGACAGCGATAATGATGCCCTCTGTCCCGTCCTGTCCCGCAGCAGCCAGCGTGCACACGCCGCTTTGTTCTGATGTTGATGAGACGCTACCACATTAGCATTCAGAGCACCTCCACACCTAGGGTCCTCTCACAGTGTGACAGTGATGGGCTGAGCCCTGATTTACTAATCAACAGTGATGAATTGCAAGCAAAAGCAATCTGACATTGTCACAGGAGAGGTCACCAAAGGAAAATGGTGCCAAATTTGCTATTTTTGCTAAACTGTATACCTCGCCGCCCGCCCTAGGAAATCTATTCCGTTGCCATTGTCTGTCTTTATAACACAAATGACATCCATCTGTTTCTCCCTCGCTGCTCCTTTGGCTTTTATTTTTTAAAGGGGCCTGTGCGTGCAAGCCAGAGAGAACGGCTCACTCGTTGACTTCGTGTTTACTGTGGTGATGGAGAATGCAGTGGACACTCCCTCTCTGTTGAACGGGACCCAGGGATGATTAGAAAACAGTCTGATAAAGAGGGGTGCCAAGGGAAAGAGAGAATGCAAAGGAGACACGAGACTAAAGATTGAGATCCTAAAGTTGAGGGTTTAAAGTGCTGCGAGGTGCAGCGAGAAGGGGCAGTAACAACGGACAGGAGATGGAGGGAAAGAGGAAGAGACGAGGAGTATGAGGTTTTTATTGTTTCCAGCTGGGTTTGGGTGTGGTCATCATGGCCTGGAGACCCGCTGTGTTCAGCTCTGCTCCGAGTCCTCCCTCACAGTCTCTGACCCATCTGCCAAGTGGCTTCCCTGCGTGTCGTTGTGCGTCCGCATATGGTCCTGCGCGTGTTCGACCCTAATGGTGATTTAATTGTGTTGAGTGATATTATTATTTCACGTTGGGATGTTTGCATTCTGAGGGTTGCTGTGCAAATTGGAGCCGGTTGAGGCAGTGTTAGGGTGCAGGTCACACATGAGCTGCTGCGGGAATCAAACTGATGCCGTTTCCATTACAGGATGAGATATTAGGAAACCCAGCAAGTGGAATATGTTTCTCTAGGCTGTAAATCGAATTGGACACTGCACGTTTTTTTTTTATTGTTTGCTGTGACTACCGTCGGTTTTCGACATGTTTTATTTTCTGTTGAGGGTCAGCTGAGGTAGTGACAGGGGTGTAACTGTGTCAGCACTTCCTGTCTAGGCTGGCATTTATTCACATTGTCATCAGCGTCTCCTCTTTCTATGACCGGGAGACAAATTACTCATAACATTTTATGACTTTGCATATAAGTGAGTTAAATGACATGCCTGGTTTCAGTTTCCCGAAAAGCAACAGACACCTGCAAATAAATGAATACTTAAAAATGAATGTGAATGAAGACATTCCTTGTTATTGTGTTGCTCCGCATTTTGAATATAATTCAACACAGTGTACAAATGGGATGGAAAAAGCAACAAATATGTCCAGAACAGCAAAACATCCAAACAGTTACGGGAAGAAAACAGGCAGCCAGATGGACTGTGAAAAGGCTCCATTAGTGAAGACGCCAGTTAACATGGCTTGAATTGGCTTTTACTAGCCAAACTAAATTATAAAGCATGGGTTTAATTACATGACATGATGCTACACTTAAAGCAGTTGCTTTTGTGATCACATTGACGGATAGAGTGTGACAAAAGGGCCATTTTTTTCCTACCCTTTACAGGATTTAGTTTTGTAATGTATGAACGATAATGTAAGTGTCTCTGACAGACATGTAGCTACAGTACTTATAAAAGGTCCGCTTCAAAACCAAAGTATTCTGCCCCTCACCGCACAATCCTCCTCTGGCAGCCTTTTGGTGCAGTCCTCGGTCGTGTGGTTTTTCCTCTTCTCTCATCGCTTCATTATTCAATTAAGCAGTAAAACACATGTTAAGCTTAACATTAACCGCACGGAGGATCCCCTATTGGGACGAGAGCAGTAAAGATCAACCGTGGGTTTGTGTATCATGCTCCATCAGCAGCGATGAGACTCAGTTTCTGGTTTCCATTTGGACCTCCGGTGGACAAGGTTGATGCCGCGCAACGGGTGCACCTAGTAAATACCTTCTGGTTTGGAGGGTGAGACTGCAAAGAGCAAGGTTGCCAGGTCTGGAGTGGATGAAGCGCAGATGGATGGGTAGAAAGCCAGGAAGAGACATTTTAGCCTAAGTGGAGGAGACATTTGGTTTTTTACTAGTTGTGGTTACTGTAGAGGTTGATGACTATGACCCTAAGCACTATGTCTGTATTAGCTTGTGTGTGTCCATGTGTGTGTTTGTGTAGAGGCTAATGGGGTCAAGAAACAGGAGGGTATAAAGCTGTGATTCAGGTGCAGAGAAGCTCCCATTCAGCCCATCCCAGCAGTCCCAGTGGGGGCATCCATCAGCCCCAGGGCTTTTTCTTCTCTCATTTGATTGATTGCTAACGACTGACACCAATGGACATGTGGCTGCACACGCACATACATGTGACACAACACCCACAAATGGACGCACGCGCCCATCAGCACGCAGAGTATCACGTAAACATCGTAGAAATTCACACACCTCTTAGACACACTTATTCAGGGCCTTTCCACAGTCTCAACATTCCTCTGGCCGTATCTCACCGAAGGCCCCAACTGCTTTTAATCAGTCGGGTCACGAGGCACTCCAGATGGGCCTCAGCGTTGGGTGGGACTGCCGCGGACGTGGTGGAGAAGGAGGGGGGCTCGAGCTCGTAATAGTCAACATATTTGTGCCCCCTCTCCTCTATCCTCAACATCCCCTCCCGTCCTGTATTGCGTCACCCTCCTCAGAGACCCGTGCTGGACAGCTTGAGCTACACTGGCCCTGCCATATTCAGCGCATGCTTTTTCTAAGGCTCTCACTTTTCCAGCGTTTTACTAGCTAACATTTTCCATCGTCAGACTGCATGCTCCGAGTGTTTTGAAAAGAGCACTGTGTGCTTTTGGAGAGCGTCAACGCAGGATGTGCTTTTACAGTCTGAGGAAAGATGTAGGTACATTGCAGGTTTTTTTTTTCCTCAAATGTCTGCAATATTGAGTTCACTGAGTACAGAATGTCTTGATCTTGGACATATAAGAGAAAATATGTGCAGAATGTGCATGGAATTTCTTAGCCCAGTATGTGTCAGCCTAATCAGAGCAGGAATAAGACTTCATGGATGTACCAGCATTGTTTTTTGGTCAGCATCCCACAAGTCCTATCTAGTTAACATTGGGGAAGAGGACAAAGTTGGGGGAAGAAGAAGGAGATATTGTAAAGGAATCCTGAATGTGAAAGCGCAACCAGTCCAAAAGATCAGCAGTCCAAAGCTAGACCATGTTGGCAAGAACTCTTTTGGCAGGTGTAATATTCACTTGCATAGCAGCCCAAACAACACACAACATGCACGTAAACACGCAGGGTAATTTCATCTCTTCAGTTGTTTAACTGCCACAATAGCTGGGCTTTGTCAGCATGTCATTATACAGTCTCGTGCTTTGATTCCCTTCCGTGTTCAATTTTGCATTGACAGTGTTTACGGCCGTTACCTGGATACTGTAGTACTAATCTCCCCTTTCCTCTCTCCCCTCGTCACCTTTCCCACCGACTGCTGAGGTCTCACGTTACGGGGGCTGACGTCGCCTCACTCTCAGCACAGGCCTGTTGGGTTAATACTCACAGGGCGCGCTCCCTGGGTGAAGGTCACAACACATCCGTACTACAGGAAATGTCTGGGATCGTCTCACATATTTTGAGCGGAATGCGATCTAACATAGCACTGGGTTGTTCCTCAAAGCTCATCCCCAGCAGAGCGGTTCCTGTCCCCATACTGAGAGTGGGGTTTAGTGCCGAAATGTGGCACGACTGTCTGCCCCGTGATGCTCAATTGGCAGGCAGAGTAAGACGAGAGTAAGAAGTCGATTCAAGAACATGGGATCCCTTCCAGTTTTATGGGTAAAGAGCAAGCTTCAGTCAGCTCTGAAGTCCTCAAGAGTACTCTTTTTTGAGACTGTCCTCCCAAGAAAAAGGACAGAATCAGTCATCTCAGTGCGAGCCCCCAAAAAGACATGTTTACGTTCAAGTAGCAGATGAATTAATTATGACGAGAGCAAAGGAAATCAAGTGACGTTGTTATAGAGCGACAAAGACTGAGTAGGGGAGGAGGTCTGGGGTGGATTAGCCAACAAAATGTCTTGGCTTTAACATGGGAGACAGCTGTTCTTGTCTCATTTTCAACCACAAGTCAACGTTAATAAGGTCCCCTCACATGAACAAAGTGGTCACTTTAACCCAAACCACGAGGTTTCCCTGACCTAAACTCAGGATTTATCTGAACCCAAACCCTTATCTTTCCCTAAACCTAACCCAAGTCATTTGTGTTTAAACTAAATGGTGTTGTCCTGCCAAAAACGCCCTTTGTCACTCTAAAGGGAATGGACATACCACATATTTTGTTGTTTAATTTGGAGGTCTTGTTTTTTGAGGGGGTTTTGGTTGCGAACTCATTTCTGACATTAGGGTTTTGCAGCCAGTTTCACTGCAGTGAAGGCCTCATGCAGCAGAGCAGGGATACAGAGTGACTTCTGCCACTATTCCTGACCTGATGGTAGAACATTCCTGTCGATGGGATTGACTGAGTAAGGTTTTGCTCAGTTTAGCAGCTGATCTCAGCTCTCCTAAAAGGATTAGTGTTGTATCTTTAAGGTGGACATTGGGCATCCCCTTGATGGTTGCAGCTTACAGTTGTCTGTGGCCGTACGACTGGCAAGCTGTCCCGCACTCACCTGCACTCTTGTCCATAGACGCGATTTGCGCTGGCCAATTTAGACTGGCAAAGTGCTAAACTAATGAGCTCTGGATTTAGCTAACCCCCTGCTGCTCTCTCTCTGTCTCTCCTTGCACTTTCTCCTTGCTAGCCATTTAATCATGACTTGTTGCCCTATCAACAATCCCCAGCCCTCTTACTGCTGCCACTTGGCAGGTTGATGGCCACTTCAGAGACGATCCATGTACCCCATCAAACTTGTTTGATTACTACTACAACTACTTTTGCTCTCTGGTGTCATTTCATTTTTCTTGGCTGGGGGAGTCAGACAGGTGAAAGGCAGGTGATGTACTACTACTTTTTATGGGAGGATACATTTATAGCTAGAAAGAAAAAAGGTTTTGTCTGTTTGATCAGGGTAGATCTGATGAGTCTTTAAAGTCATTGAAAGCCAGACATTATATGAATGAAAACACATTTCTGGTTTGAGTCTGTTACAGATTTATTGCAGTATTTCTTTTTTTTGCCAGGATCTGCCCAAGTAGCAGCAGAAATACTGCAGGTTTGTGAATTAAAAGGCGTGTTTGCTGAGCAAACACACAGATACCCACCCACCTGGTCTGAGTCAGTGCAAAATGACATAAAGAGGCTGTGGCTTCATCTGTTTAAGTCTCCATTAAGGCAAAGTGTCTTGTCTGGTGTTACTCACACGTGACCTTTCACCTTTAGCCCTAACCTTGAAACCTAATTCCATTTCACTTGCCAGTAAAACGCTCTGTTACATGCATGTCAGCGCTCTCCACCTCTGTTCAGATATTATGTGTGGGTGCCATTGCATGTGTCCTCTCCGTCCCCAGTAGAAATCATCCACTCTCCCGCCAACAGATTAGAAACAGATTTAATGCTTAATCAGTTGCTCTAATTCAGCCCCACCACCATCACTGACTTCTTCTCCTACATGACAAACACACACACACACGCACACACGCACGCACTGCTGCCCCTCCTCCCACCCACATGAGCAAGTGGCAGTCAGTGGAGTTTGCTGGTGAAGCCATCTGGCCCTCAATCTGGGCTGGCAGTACCACCAGCAGCCCTTTCTCTTTCCCTCTTACAGTAACACTTAAGCTCACACATCCCAGCGCAAACAATCGCTGCTGAGTCACAGATTCAGACACCTTTTGTTCAACTAGTGCGTGTGATCCTTCTCTATTGTTATTTCTTCGTATGGGTCAAGTTACCTTCTTTCTCCTGGTCTTCAGTTTGTTTGTGTTTGATAGCTGTTTCTTCAGGAGACAGATTGTGTTTATTTGTATTTATTATACATTACATATGTACGTGCAGCATGTGGTTACATTTTTGACTGCTACAGGGAAAGCAAAGAGAATCTGAATATTGCACTGCAGTGATTCGAAATGTTCAGGAAGTAGATTTAAGAAATGTTATTTCCAGCACTGCTGAGGTAATAATTCTCACAATAAGCTGTATCTGTGTCTCACTTTAGATCCAGTTGTGCACTAGAGCATGTAATGGGCTCCTGCTGGTGGTCTTAAATATGTGCCCCAGTCACAGAGGACTCTTCTTTAACACTACGCTCCAGCTTATTCTCTCATTGTACATTAAAAGCAGAGAAGCAGTTCCAAATAGTGCGCCAGCTATAATTTCGATCGAGCGGAAACAAAATTAACAGTGAGTGGCCATTTATCTTTATCTGTCTCTTTGAAATTGATTTGGGGAGTTTGTAAAAGCTTCTCAGATTGTATCAACAGTAGCAGGAAGTGTTTATGTCGTCCTCCAGTCTCCTTTAACTGGCATGACAGTGTTGTCGGCTGTGTTTGTTTGGCAGTTTGGTGTGTGAAAACGAATCTGCACCGAACATGTAGTGATAGTCATAACTTGGTGAAAGTAAACTTTCCAGAGGACATGTCAATGCACGGTGTTTCCCTCCCCGATTGGTTGACACAGCACCATGAATTGTCCATATTTACACATTTTTGCACATGACCCCCCTAAAGCCTCGTTCCAAGTCTCAAATGTGCTCGAACCGTGCATTCACACCAGCATGACATAAACATACAAAGAGAGAAGTACTCATTCATTTCAAATGAGTTCTGGGAGATGAGCTATGACAGAAAACATCTGGCGGAGAGCCGTCAGAAGACCTGGCGACGTGTGGTGTAGCTACGGCTAATTAAACAGCATCGTATTTTCTTCTGCTGGAAAATGTCATACAAGAGTAGTGCTGATGGCCCCGCTCTCTGTCTGTGCTCTCTGTCCCCGTATTATTCACAAATTGAACACATTTTGTAAACAAGCCAGTTCAGTGTCATTAGGAACATGAGATATGCTTTCAACCAGCACAGTCTTCAACACATACTTACTGTATCAAAGGTCCACCTATTTTACTGCCGTGGTACTTTTGGCTGCCCCTTGATGTCAGACACCTACCTGATGTAAGTGCACCGAGCTGAGTAACAGTCTGGGCTGGTTGAGACATTTATATACAGTTAATTATGTATTGGTTAACACACATACACTGTGCCTGTCAGTGTTTTAAATATCTTCCATTGGTGGAAAGCTGCATCTTTACAGGGTATATACTCGGGGCAGCATTAACAAATCTTAAAATCCTTTACAGTTGCACTCTTGGCATTTAGCTGTTGAATGAATCCATAGGAACTGACTTAGTAAGTCAATGTCATGTTTTAGGTTATTGTATTGGTGACTGATAGGAAAATCTAAATCCCTGATTGCCTTCTAATGACAAACTAGACAAGAAGATGTGCCCTTGATGCAACAATAATGTTTTTTTTTTTACTCTTGAGTGGTTAAGTGAAGTCTGTGATGGGAACATTAATCAGTAAAGACCACTCATTTATTATTAAGTGGTTCCTATAAAGAGTTACTCATCAGTCAACTTGGACTCATTTACCCTAGATTAAGAAAATACAGACAGACAAACACACACTCACACAGAGCGCCGATTCGTCAGGCCTGCGGCTTCGGGGTCTCGGCCCCCCTGGACAAACATGGGAGGAAAACATTCCAGCGAGTAATGGCTGAGCTGCTCCACACTGCGGGGAGAGAGGTGGAGAGCTAAATAGTCTTTTCTTCAGCTCATCTGGCCCAGGTCCTCATTACATAACTGGGTTTTGTTGGACAGACACATGGAGAACAGGCTTAAGAAAAGCAGGGACTGTAAAGAGCCTCTGATGTCAGCCGTTAAAGGAGATGCTGCTTGGGTAAACAGTCAGCACTGAAAGAATGCTTTGATCCAATTTGAAATTTGTGTGATAGGCCTCTTGTGAATGAAACAAGACGAGCTTTTCAGCTGGAGATTTCTGTCAGTACGTCACATGTGTCTGGCTGCTTGTGAACAAGCAGTTAAACGCCATGCAGCCCCAGAGCCATTCTCCGCCAAGCGACATTGGCACTCAGCTAAAAGACGACATTCTTCTCCCCTCAGCTAATACAGGACATTACTGTTGGGTCACACCTGCCCCGCCCTGTATAAATCCCATGTCTGTCTGTATGTCTGCAGCAGGTCACATGAACTCTCTTGAACCCCACCCTGAACGGCAGTGCTGGCTGACGTTAGCTATAGCTACGCACCGTCCAAACCATTTTTCAGCTGAGTCCATCGTCTCTTGGGGCTTTCTCATTATCTGTATTCCCCGCTTTCACCCGGAATCCGAGGCCTTATCTCATTCACTACTCCTGGCGCCCCTTTTCTTCCGAGGACACTGACCCACAGCATTCAATTTTCCGTATATTTCTGGATTCCCAGCTTCTTGCGTCAAGTTCTTATCCCCGTCTTTCTTCCCACTCGTTTAAGCTGAGTCCTACACGCCAGGCCCCCGGCCCCAGACTGGCTTCAGTGAGAAATACCAGCTAACATTAGAGAGCAGCTCAGACAAGATGTAAAAAAACAACAACCTCTGATTACAGTCGTGTTGATCCACAGAATTACTCGGGCCATTAGTCAGACCTGCATCCTCTCAGGGATGCAGCCAAATGAACTCAAAGGAACGCTTTTCCCCGCAGCAACACGAAAGCTGCTGACTGACAGCCCAATGCATCTTTTTCCAGAAAGACGAAATGAAACCGTGTAATTCCCTAGGGAATCTTGTTGGGTTTTCTTCCATCCATGATATCTTATTTTTTTTACTTCCTACATCACAACTGATAAGTAGGACTGCAACCGATGACTATTTACATTATCAACTCATCTGCTGGTTATTTGTATTCACAATTTTGTCTATGAAATGTCCAACTGTCCAAAACCTGAAGATATTTGGTTTACAACAATATAAATTAGAGAAAAGCAAGTGCAAGTATTCACATTAGCGTCATAAATATTCATTATATATAACTTCACGTCTTCAAAATGACTTCTTGATTATCAGAATAGTTGTTGATTATAATTCAGTCCTCAACTAATCAACTAACTGTTTCAGCTCCAGTGTTTTTTATTTCCTAAGCAACACATTGGCTCCACTGAACCAGATCTTAACCTCCCTCCCCACAACTCTGTGGGTTTGCAGAGTCTTTACATCCAAACACCAGCGTGGTCCACTTGATGAGCGGCAACATGATGTCACCAAGTGAGTTTATGGGCGTGCATGTCAGCGTCTTAATTGATGAAGCTGCTGCGGCTAAACTCGGAGGTCTGATGAAGCGCACTGAAGGCTGCCTGCAAAAACGGGGGAGTTCAGAAGACACACCCATTGGCAGGAAAGTGAAGGATGAAAGGAAGTGGATAAAGGGGGATGGGAGGGCAGATCTGCAGTTTGGACGCCAACTCGTGTACACAGAGGAAAGCACCATGGTGTTTTCCAAGGACCATCATTCCTCTGTCCGACTCTACGGGCCGCAATAAGTGCACATTTTCTTGAACTCTTCTTCTTACTATTTGTCTGTTTCTCTCATTTTCTCTCTCTCTCTCCATTCTCCCTCACAGTCCCTCTCTCGCTGGATCATAATAGTGGTGTAATTTACAGCTCTTGGTCAGCCCGGGGCTGTGTATGTGTGTGTGTGTTGTTTAAAGGGCGTGTCCCCACAACCCTCATCAGTGTTGGCTCCAGTGCAGAGAGCCTCTCTTCATAACCAATACCAGATCTGTCCCATACCAAATCTGTTACAGTCCACTGAATGCCTTTACAAAAACGCAATGGCAATAGTATTGCTGATTAAAATGTGTTTTTAGGTGGACCAGAACAGAATATATGCAGTACATCCATAAAGCTAGAGCACCTAAACTCTGTGGTCATAAAACAATAAAAAAAATGCCCATCACAATTTCCCAGAACCAAAAGTGATGCCATCAAATTGCTTGTTAGTCTGACCAACAGTCAAAAACCCAAATATATTGAATTCATAATGATATAAAACAGAGAAATGGAGCAAATCCTCACACTTGAGAAGCTGGAACAAACAAGTGTTGGCACTTTTGCTTGATAAATTGCTTAAACATAAAGCATCAAAGGCGGTTTTGATTCATTTTCAGCCAATTGATTAATCATCTAAAGAAAAAAAAAAAAAGTCTCATTAAAGGTCCAGTATGTAACATTTAGGAGGGTCTAATGGCAGAATGGAACCTAATATTCATAGCTATGTTTTCATTAGTGTATAATCACCTGAAAATACAATAAGAATCATTGTGTTTTGTTAAAAGCCTGAAAAGTGGCGAGAGACAGTGTATGCAGACCCATCCTTCCTATGTAGAGCTGTGTGTCAACCCTCTATCATGTGGGATGAGTTCCTGCAGTAATAATTACAATCAAGAGAATCGCAGCTGCTGTTTTGGCTGGCGTGTTCAGCAGCATACTGTAGGAACACATGCTACAGCCGCTGCATGTAAGAGGGGTAAACACGAGATTGTCAGACATGGCAAAGGAGTTCATATCAAGATGAATATTTCATATTCCATTACGCTGTAAAGAGTATTTTTAGAGCTTGGAAGCATGTCTCCAGTCGCTTATGAATTTTAAATGGCAGTTGTGAATATTTCACCAGTCGACCAGAATAGCTGGGCTGGATGCAAGAGATGACATGTTTGGTATTTCCTGGGATGAAGTCGAAGGTGTTCGCACTCTCTATACTAGCTTTTGTATGTCCGTAGGCCTGATGAGGAATATTTTTATGATTTGTGAAACTATAGATTATTTTTCAATTGTCCTTTGCAAATTCAGAGTTATTCAGTTTATAATATTAGAAACTGAGGAATGGGGGTTTTCTAGCAGTTGAAGACGCGTATCATGTAATCGCAATGTTCCAGGTTTGATTTCAACTGTGGACCTTTGTCACCTGGGCTTGCGTTACCTGTCTCTCTATACTGTCATTATGCAGGCA
Source organism: Morone saxatilis (assembly GCF_004916995.1). Classification (NCBI taxonomy): domain Eukaryota; kingdom Metazoa; phylum Chordata; class Actinopteri; family Moronidae; genus Morone; species Morone saxatilis. Next base: position 16,878,403 of record NW_023339650.1, read on the forward strand.
AACGCCATCAAATGTTTTTTGTGCCATTAAGGAGACACAAAGTATCAAAGTTGCCAGCTGGAATTGGCGAATGTTTGGCTTTTTTGCTTGATAATTGACTTAAACAGGTAATCAGTTACCTTAATTGGTGGCAATTAAGTCTCTGCCATCTGACTGCTTCATTGATTGGAGGCTGCTGAAATGAGCGCTGTTCTCCCTCCATGTGTGTTGTCACCCATAGCGCTGTAATTATGCGTCCGTCAGGCATGCGTCTGGAATGATTGGACCCTCCACACTTTAGCCTCCCCCCTTAGTCTACAGCAGTCCAACCTCAAACCTCAGCCAAGGGAATTCCAAGATCAACTTACACCGCTGCTATATGGGCTCTTTATGGAGCGCACGTTGCCTAACGGCAGTGTCACAGTTTCTTAAAAGGAGCCTTTCAGATGGCTGGAAAACCTGAGTAACGTAGTTTACATTTAGGGTGGACAGGTTAGTCTATATGTCCTATTCTCGCATTTTAGTAGCCTAGCGTCTCGAATCAGGTGTTTGTCTCAGTGTCTGATTGATGATGTCTGTGTGGAGTTTCCAGACATGGGCGGTTAATGGTATGAATGGTATGAATAGTGGTGTCTTATGTGGGGTGAATCCTGCTTTACTTAGGGGTTTTTCAGCCACTAGATTAGAATCACTTTAACACATAAACCCTGTGTCTGACGCGTTAAATCCGTCCCATTCATAAGGACTGCTCTCCCAGGTTAATCCCTGGTCACTCACGCAACACCTGCTACTGCTACTGCAGTTCAGACCCAGGCCTGCTACAGCAAAGTTGTCAGCTTTAAGTTTATTAAAAGTGGTTGCAGCAGTGCTTACACTGGAAATAGCATATAGCTGGCAGTGAGAATGAAATGGGAGTTATACATTTTATAGTTTTTTATTAGAAAAGATCAATTCAACTGCATACACCGTACATGATAAGGATTTAGAAGGGTGCTATCAGGGTTGTAGTTATTGCAACGAATCATTATTTTTATTGTCAATTAATCTGTTGTTGATTTTTCTGATTAATTAAAGTGGAACTCCAATTTTACACATCAAAATCTGTTTACAGGTCTTTTGGAGTTAGTGTCAGTGTGGGTTGGGTCTAAACGCTTAGCTACATTAGCCACTACTAGCATAACTCACCCATTTTTCAGTATTTTTATATTTTTCAATGAATGTATTTCCATATATTTAAAAGAGGCAGGTGCATGATTTTGGGTCATCTCTTGTCTGATGCCCAACTCTTATTCT
>NW_023339650.1:16879774-16894299 GCF_004916995.1 Morone saxatilis
CTGTTTTTGGTCTCTACCAACTCCTGAGGGAAATATCTGTCTCTTTAGCTGCTAAATGCTCCATTATGTTCCCCAGCTGAGCTCAAAGTGTGTCTGTCTGCTGTTCGATGCTGAGCAGGTTGTGTACAGAGGGTGAAAACAGCTGCAGCTGAAAACAGGACTAATAGAGCGGTAGGAGTGGACAGGTAAACAAGGAGGTGAAACTCGCTATAAAGCTCTGTAGGGAAGGTGATATTTCTCTTTAGGTTCATCACTACAAGCAACCAGTACTTAAATGTTCTATCAGTGGATTTACTAATACATGAATGCGTGAAACCTTATCAATATACGTTTTGTGTTGCTGCTACAATTGTCTTGCTTGCCATGCAGCCTCTTTCATTGCTTTAAGCAGACTGTTGGTAATATTCCCAACTGCAAACAGCCTCTATCGCTCACTTTTTTTTTTTTCCTCATTTATTGTCTCAGTTTCTTCCCTCCCCTCAGGAAAGAAAGTCTGGCTTTGTTTGTGTACACCCAAAAACACCCTCCCCTGCTCCGAGTGTATTGGCAGACGAGAATGCAGTAAAATTATATTATAGGCCCTCGTATGCAGTACCTGACTCCATTATTGCCTCCTACACTCAGATTGAGGCACTTATCTGAGCCTGAAACAAGATCAATCTGCTCCGGTATCTGCCTGATAAGCGCCGGGCAGCCTGCTACCTCCCCAGGGTAGTCGATTGTGGGGTTCATACCCCTCGGTCCCCCCCGAGGACCGTATGAAGAAGGGCTTTATGGGTGTGCAGTGGTGTGGGTGCATAGTGGGAGCAGTCTGTTCCCTGGCCCTCATTAGCCAGTCCTTTGTTACAGTAAGCCATACCTCGCGGAGCCCAGATGCAGCATGTCCAGATTAGATCTTACACCCGCCAGGAGTCCTGAAAAGCCACCCCGAATCGAGCCTAATCCTCCTGCAAGACTTTCTCCTTTCTTTAACCACACACAGACACACACACACACACACACACACAGCCACAGCCACAGATACATAAAGTTGGTCACACACGAGCACCAAGTGGAGACTTCAACATTACTTATTGTAGTTTTTTAGAGCCCTGTGCCTTGTGTCTTTAATCCCCATCCAGAGATCCTGTCAGCTGCTTACAGACCACGGGCCCCTTTTTCCCCTTTGTTATACAAATCAGAGCTGCAGATAATCATCTAATAAATCCTAGACTCCAAGATTTGAGTGGATTAAAATGAAACGGCATCATGAAACAACCTGGTTTTCATTGTGTAGTGTTCTCCAGAAATGTAAACATCTGAAATGAGTTTCACAACTCAGGGAACACAAGTTTTGGCTGTTAGCGTTTGGATTTTTTCTGTGGTGAGCGTTGGCATGTTGCTTTCAATGCAAATATAAAAGACTTTTCCTCTAACCAGTTTTTCTTCTTTAGCCTTTTCCAAATTCCCAAACTGGACTTGTCTGCCTTGGTGTTTCAGCACACCACTAATGTAATTTCAGCTTAAAGACTCATGAGTGGTCTTTAAAAGCCCACACCAGTCTCTAAAAAGCTTGTCGATTTCTCCATCCTTGTCTTTATTTCACCGCAGCCGCAGTCTGGATGTTGTCTTTGGCTCTGCATGTGATGTTGTGTGAAGCCACAAGGCCATTTGCAGAATTATCAGCAGGGGGACTCCAAGACCGAATTGCTCTGCATCAGGTCCAGCGGTAACGGTCCAGAGAGAGCGACAAAGACCTCCAAATATCACGCATACACCAATAAACCATCTGTCTGTTGGTTATTCCTAGTACCCGCTCTCCACGCCCGCCGGTAGAATTTCACAGGTGTCTCTGGCCGCGCTGGAGCTTATATTATCAAATGGTCCTACACTGGTATTATTTGTTATTGCTTCTTTTCTGGGATGGACAGCGTTGCTTACAATTTACACCTCCCTGTGATCTCATAAAGTTCTTCAAAGCATTTTCCTAGCTGGTGTTAAAGAGCTGTGGCCAGTTTATTGTGTGTTTGAACATGGCCATCTTCCCATTAACCTGTTGCTGCTCTTCTCTGTTCTGTTTCACAGTAAACTGAATCCATTTGGGTTTTTGCGCTTTTTGATAGCCAAACTAAGCAATTCGAGGGCGTCACTTTGGGATTTGTGTACGGCATTTTCCCCTATTGTCGGACATTTTAACAATTAATCAACTCCTCGTAAAAGTATTTCAACAGATTGAGGCCTCCCAGTTTACACCTGTTATTTCAAGTGTCTCGTATTCTGGAAAATCCATATGCAGTTTAATTCACTTTTGTAACATGTATGCATCTCAGTTGACCAGATCACATATCTGATCGCAGTCCCTCTTGGTTTTCCCCCACAACATGCAGATCAGGGGTCGGCCCTCCTCTCTGCCCTCCTCTAATTCAGAGTTTGGTGGTAAGCTGTTTGGGAGCGGCTAACAAGACCAGAAGAAGGACAGCTTCTGCACTTGAGCAGTTTAGGTCAAACAATTGACTGTTATTAATGAAAATAAATCAGATTTATAGAGTCCGAGCAAGTTTTAGCGCCTTCGCTGGCTCTGATTCACGCCCGTTCTCTCACCCCTACATATTGTTCAATTGTCATATCAGTCATGGATCACATAAACACTTCTTTATGGCCGTACATGTTGAAATAGCTGGAGCCGATTTCGCTTAATACAGGGTGAAAAGTTGCTTTGGCAACAACTACTTTTATTGTAACTTCAGCTGCCTTTATTTATCACAGAGTAAAGACTACATATGTGTCTTGGAGAGATGGATGCATTTCATTTTTTTGCATTGGGAGATGGGATAGCTATCTGATCTACCCAAGAAGTGGAAAGTGGTCATAGTTGTTGTAGATGTAAAAGCATCTGATCTTTCTTTAGTGTTCAGGTAATGCATATTGCCATGACACGTCTCTGCATAGTTTACAGGAATTCATTAATATGCCAGAACATGATTCCTCTGCTTACTTTACTCTGCAACACCTGTGACGACCTGAATTATCCCTAAAGCTGCATGAATTCTGCTCAGACATTAAAACACGACCCAGCTTCCCAACTTGTAAAACAAACAAAAACACAGCTAAATCCAGAACACGCACATAAATCCTTCCTTTTGCTCTGTGTTTGCACATCGAGCCGTAGCAAACATGTCCATCCTCAACTCTAATAACGTGTGACAGACCTGCAGGAGTGAGATGGATGGCCAGAGTCAAGCCTCAGATCTCCTCTCCAACACTATTTGCTGGCCTTCATGACGCCCTCAGACACTCTGCTCCATACACAAACACGTACACAGAGACACACACAAACCGTGAAATCACACGAGCGCCCACGGAGACCATCCCGGTCCAGTGGTCGACATTGTTGTGGTCTGGTTTGTTGTCACGACAACGCCATAATATTTCTGGGCGGCATGTCTAGTTTTTGTGTCTGCATGGTACCAAATCGACTTCCTAGCCAACAGGAATTCCACTCAGGGATGTTTTTTTTCTTATCATGTGTTTTAGATTTAGAGGAATTTAGAGACTATATATGATGTGGTCTGAAACCCTATAACAGTCTGAATGTATTAGTGGAAGTTAGAAGTATTGTTTGGCTGGAAATTGTACCTCTAATGGTAACGTGGGCTTGTAATGCTTTCGTATGAACGGAAACAACACATATTTTCACAAATTCACTCGCAGTAGATTGTATGGTTCCTATATATAACCATTCTTGTGAGACTTAATCCTTGTTTTGGCTTCCACAAGTCAAGTGTCTCAACCGGCTGTGTTTGGCGACTTCTATTTCTGCCGTCTTTTCCATACAGAATACCACACGCTATATCGAGCTGAGTGAATGTGGTAACAAGATGCTCATAACAAAACGCTGAGAGGGAACATTCCACGACTGGGTTCCTGATGTTGTTTTCATGGTCGCCGCTGTCTCGGATGGCAAATATTCCCTCAGAATCAAAATAGACCGGTATTTACGTTTTTGCCATTTAGCAGACGCTCTCAACCAGAGCGACTTTACAAACCACGCCGGCTGTTGACGGACGTGTATTAGTTGTTGGAGGTGAACCAGTAAAGCTACGATTATGGGACAATCTTGTGCGACTAACAACTCTCCCTGGAGACTAAAAGTGGAACCGTTGTCCTTAAGCAACATTGCATGGACTTATTCAACATTTAGTAACAGGAGATATCGCAGCACAGAGTCCTGATGTTGCTGTTGGAGCAGCACAGAAGCTCCAGAGAGCCCTGAGATGAAAATGCGATTAAATATTAAATTGATGTTTTGGCCCTGCTCGCTACCGGAGAGATTTACTAAAAGGTATCAGGGAGTCTATCCTGCTCTCGACTATCTCACCGCTCCTAAAATAAAGCCAGTTGCCAAGCCTCTGTGGAGTTTGTTTACCTCGAAGCATTAAGGAGGTATTCCCTTGTGGCATGGATGACCTCTTACGTAATACTACAAGGCGAGTGTGAAGGGACAATTGGTGGTTGGAGTTTAGATTTACATGTTCACTCAGGCTGTAATTCAGAGCCCTGAAGCAGCTGAGTGAGGCGGTAGGGGCCTCACTGTGATGACCAAGCTGAGTTTAGCCATTATGGGACAGTTTTACAGATTGAACATGTAATCTTTGACTAGATGTGTTCCCATTGTTCCTGTCTCCGCATCTGCACAGAGTCAGCATAGTTTGAGTTTGACGCATTCATTTGATGGATGAATTTGGTCTAAATGTCATTAGTTTAGTGTTCTTGAAGGCCTCACACACCCACACAGGGTTTTTCAGTCACTCTTAATAACTAGACCTCAAGTCAGGTTGAAGTTGGGTGGAGACCTTGACTGATGTCAAGTAGGTTTTAAGAGAGATTTTCCATTATAGTCGATGCTATTTCATATCATAATTGCAATAAAGTTTGTAATAAAGTAGAATTCCTGTAAATTTAGTTAAAAAATTTATTTAAATTTCTGTTTTTCTAGTGACTGAAATCAAGGTATTTCATTACATTGATATAAAAAATCCTATAAATCTGAAGCTAACGGCAACTATGCTCATTAGCCTTATATTATTATATCCTTCCCCATTACTAACACTGAAATTGGGTTCTCTATAGGCATGTGAGCAGGGTTTTAAGAGACTTTAAAAATGTCAGTGTTTCTTTAAATTTGAAAGAGACAGGCTCCTCTGTATACATGGTATAGCCCTATATACATCTGTTGCATTGCTTATCCTTTTGTAACAATGTTTATGTGTATGGTCCTTGTTGAGTAAACGCATAAATAAATACACAGGAGTTACTGTGTGTTTGTGCAGCCCCTGCTAGTCTCTCTGACCACCGAGTCTGCCACCCAGGCATTAGTTCTTTGTAGTTGCCAGATGAGCTGCAGGCATGCAGAGGTGGGTGGGTTGGCTGTACATTTTTGTGCCTTTATAGATTTCACAGAGCCCATATGCTTCCTTATCTGTATTAGCCCCACTTGACTCCCTCCACTGGCTGTGAAAACAATCCAAGTTATTCCAGTCTCCTGGCAGATCACAGCTTTGTGCCGCTCACACTTCCCGCTCTAAAAACTTTTCTGAATGTTCCTCATATTTAACGGACCTCTGACTTGTGTGCGCGCGTCTCCTCCTTTCATTTGTTCTTATGATTTATTGATAAGCCCCGACACGTGAGTCTGTTAGCGTGCGTGTGTTTAAAAGTTTTAAAGGTTGGCAGCGGAAGAGGTGAAGTAGAGAGAGAGAGAGAGAGAGAGAGAGATGGAGGAGACAGGAAAGAAGGAGAATTCACTTCAGGCTGCCTGGTGTGTCTATGTGAATGTGTGTGTGCATACTTCAGAGAGTGTTTTGTGTGGTGAGTGGGTGGGTGCGTCAGTCAGTCGGCCTGGGCTCTCTGCAGTGCACTCAGCCGCTGTGCTTCTCCTCTCGGCTCAGTGGAAACATCATGTGTCTGTGGGACGCCCAGAGGAACAGCCCCGTTTCTCCAGCCTGAGAGCAGAATAAGCAGTTAAAGACGGACTGAGGGAGGAAGAAGGTGCAACATGGACTCAACCAGAAGCTTATAGTAGGTTGTCTAGAAGAAAAAGGGAACCGCAAGACACAGAAACGAGCATTTTTGAGGATAGCTTTCTGCCATTTGGTCTTGACCACCTCAGACCTGGCTATGCCATGCTGGCCCAGAGGAACGGGCTACCTCCAGGCTGTAAGCCGGTTCCTCTGAAGGATCACCCAGACCTGCGGGATGTGGACGTGAACGCCGAAGGCTGCTGCTCCCTCTCTCCTTCCCCGTCATCGGGAGGTTGTCCCTGGGCTCGGCTGGCCGGGGTGGACGGCTGCCTGTCAGAGCCGTACTGTCTTTGGTTCCAGCTTTTGGCCAGAGCCTACTGGGGAGAGGTGGAACTGGGGCTCACCAGTCCCAATCGCAGCGTGTCCTGGGCTCGGCTCAGGGAAGCCTCCAGGAAGAACTGTGTACGATCTCGGGTAAGGACAGTTCTGTGAGAGAAAGATGGAGAGCATCCTTGTGAGTAGACATCTAGAGGAGGTCTGAGGCAAGTTGTGTTACACTTTTGAGGCATTTAGGAAAAGCCCGACCGGCTGAAATATGTGTTTAGGCGGTATCAGTGTCTAGCAGAGTGATATAGGTTTACATAGGAAGCATTTGGAGGGGAGGAGAGGTTAGGGGCGGCTACACTTTGTTGTGCTGTCTGAGGAATTTTGTGTGCGTCATGCTGCTCTCCAGTGGCAGGGTAGTCCTGTTTCACTGACCGATATCTTTTGTAATTTGAGTGGGTCTGAGCGTTTGGGTATTAGGTTTCGTTTATTGTTGTTGCCTTTGGTAGTCTCAGTTACACTTTGCTGTACGCTGTCAGAGGAGGATTTTGTTTATTGGTGCATATAAGGCGGTTTATTCTAACATAAAAATATCCCCAGGGTCATTACTTTTTTATACAGTATGGGCCGATGCTTGACAGAATGAAGTCATTGTTCACTGATGGACCGAAGTTGGGAATTCAAGGCACATTTTCCAACGGTATAGTGAATAAGGGTGACTAATGTTAAAGCCTGTGGTCAGAGAGGGAGAGACGTTTGGAAAGAAAAGGCGAGAGGGAGTGAAAGAGGTAGATCCATGAGGTCAGACAACGCAGGAGTGACTCACAGACATGAGAAAAAAGAAAAAGGAATGTTTGGAGAAAAGCTGAGTCCACAAGCAATGCCATTCAAATCCCTCATCTCATATACATAAAGAAGCAGGGACAGGCATGCAAATGCACTATCCCGCAGGCCACGGCGCCATATGGCAGCGCACAGATCAAACCCTCAGTGTGCACATAATGGTGACTGTTTTGATGAACAGATTGCATGCATAATTGAGTAGTATTTATCAGGTAATTGTGTAAAGCTTGTTTGGAGCAGATTTACAGTATTGTACCTTTTGAATATGACCAAGGCGTTGTAGGAATCTATAGCAGCTGTTTCCCTGCTGCTGCTTCTCTTGCTGTATAATTCAACATGTTATATATATATGTATAGGGAGAGAGGTGGAAAATGTGTGTGTGAGTGTGTAACACCTCAGCAATGGGGCATTTGAACCAAATGGCTTAACTATTGCATAACAGGACATTCAATTCTAAGCATCAAATCAAAACAAACAGCGGAGCTGAAGCGTAAGCTCTCCTCTCTCAGCTACATTGTGGACTGTGGCTCACGTCCAGCTCCACACCACTTGAGTATTGGTGGTGATTTCACCAGTCATACCATTAAGCCAACACCCATCCCACTCTCCAGAGGCCCCTACATCTGCTGCTCCCAGACAGGCGGAGGAGAAGTGTGGATAGAGAAGCCAGAGGGGCGATCGGGGAGAATGTCTTTGTTTTGGATCCACACCTAAGATGTATTTTGGTAGGAGAAGAGCCCGTGGAGAGATCTGGGTTGAGGCTGAAACTCTTGGCAGGCTCTCGTAGCCCGGAGTCACTATGGTAGTGTTAGCAATAACCACTAACGCACGCCCTGTGGTGCAGTGGTTCAGCTCCATCATTACTTTGATGATGGATGTGACAGAAGTCTCACTGCTCAGACAGCTCACAGCAGCAGGAGAGGTCAGCGTTTCTCAGTGACGGCGCACTCATTGTGATTCAGAGTTATAGATTATTTCCCTCTGTATGTTTCATGATAAATCTGGGTTGAAAAGTTCTTAAAAAGGCTTTGGAAGGAAAACATCCAACAACAGTAAATTCAAAATGGAGCTCAAGTCTTGGATAATGTATTCTGAGAGCTGTATTCTTTTCTTGTAAGTTTGGACTATTGCAACACTTGACATTTTTTACTTTAAAGGTCAAAAAATACAAATTCTGAAAGAAAATGATGCTTGTTTGTCCTGTAGGGCTGCAGCTATCGATTATTTTCATTATCACTGTATCTGCCTGTTGTTTTCTTAATGAATTCACTCATCACTTGGTCTCTAAAATGTCACAAAATAATAAAAATAATGACTGATCACAGTCTTTAGAGCCCATTGTGACATTCACCTTGATTAATTCACCAAACCAACAAGTCAAATACATTCAGGTTACAATCATTTAAGCAGGTTCTTGCCATTTCTGCTTGCAAAATGAATTAAATAGTTGCTGGTAATTGAATTAATACTGAAATTGATGATTGCATCATACTATGTAGCCTTTCATCACAATGCACTCTATACAGTTTGATCTAATATGTGACCACACACTCCCTCTGCATGTGTGTGTGTGTATTTCTGTGTTTTTCTTTGGTCTCGTTGTATCATCTTCAGGAAAAGAGAGTCGTGAACGTACACTAGAGTGATGTAAACACTTTCTTCTCATGAACAGCTTTTTGTTGTAGAACATTTAATAAATCTGCGTTTTTGCTGCTGATGTGGAGCATGTGTTGTGTTGTGTAGGCATAAACGTAATGTTACGCAAGCTGCCAGCATTTAAGGCTTGTTTTTTATCCTGTGTTAGTCACAGTAGGAATGTAGAAGATAAGTCTGTCATCATGCAAACCTGCCAAATAGCCCTGCAAAGCCCCAAATGTGCAATAACTAAAGCCATATGTATGGTTGTGTGGAGCTCTGGGCACTACAAATGTGGCTTAAGTGACAACCCTGATTATGTTGACAGATAGTGTGATCACTGACATTACCCACAAGTTAGGAACCAAATTATTTGACAGGATTTTTGGCCTCTGTCACCAACATTTCAACAATTTTCATGTGAGGATAATGCAGGTGTGCTGAGTGAAATGGTTTTTTCTTCTGTATTTGCTGACAAGCTATATATATATATACTGTACACATTCAAAAACACATTGTAAGTTTAAGTCTTAACCAACAGCTTCTAGCGAATGTCATATTTCTCACTGTTTCGACAGAGTACAGCAGCAGAGTAGATCAGTTTGTTGGTATTTGAGACCATTTTGGGGAGTTGTTTTTTTTGTTTAATTGTGTTAAGAATCCGTGAATATTTTGAACTCTGTGACACTTGATGTATGTGAACTAAAAGTATATATTGAGTCCAGGAAAGTCCAGAAAATACCACGGTTAATCAGTGGAATAATCCCATGATGAACTAATGATGCAGTGGTGGAAATAGTTTTTTTTTTTTTTTTTGGAAATGCAAGTTAAGATATATGTTGTATGTTTGTGTGGTTTCACAAAAGGTAATTACTTATTACTGACTTATTCTTACATTCTCGACATTTAACTTTTAAATCGTCCACTGCCATAGCGTCTGTGATGACCGACAGCACAAAGTTTGCAGGTCAAACATGGTCACGTTTCCAAAAACTGCTGCACAACCATTATGTTATCATTCATGATGCAGTATTACTTAACACAAAAACACCCTACAACCACAACCCTACAATACACCCTCTTATTTACTCTCTCTTCTTATTCCCAAAAGCATAAACCTTGACAAAATAACACCTTATTATTCAGTAGAAACAACATAACCTAGCCTGATAACTGTGACGAATCACCAACAGGGTATTTTCTTGTGTTTTTTTTAGATCATATTGGTTACTAAGATCAATGCTTAGCCATGAGCTGTTTCATCTGTGAAAACACACTTTTCTTTGTTTTAGCAAAAACCACTTTTCTTTACACAATTACCAAGGGTGAGGTGAATGGAGTGACTGTACTTTTTTGTGGCTGTGAGGTTGTTCTCAGCAGTGAACACATGGAAATTTACTGTCAGTGCGTTATTATTTTCACAACCACATTTGATTTCTTTGTTGTGGGGCAGTGCCTCATCTACAGCAGTGGTTCCCAACCTGGGTTGTGAAGACTGCCCAAGATAGAGGTATAGGGTGATGAGCATTTAAGGGGAAAGAAAGAGAAAAATACTTTTGTTAACACAAGATTATGTTGATTTTTTTCTGACTTTTATCATTTTCTGTCCACACTGAGGCTGTAACCTGTGATGAGGGGTTATTCATAGGCATCGCTTTAAGCAAAAACTGTCAAGAAAAAAACATTGAGTGCCGCTGATTTTATGTTTTCCCCACCAGTTTTGCATGGTTAAGAGTAAGATGAGGAGATTTATGCCACCCTCATGTATGTATGCTAAATGTGAAGCTATAGCCACAGCCGGTTAGCTTGGCTTAGCATAAAGACTGGAAACAGTGGAAAACAGCTAACCTGGTTCTATCTGCCTATTAGCACGTCTAAAGGTCACTAACTAACAAGTTATATCTTATTTATTTAATCTGTACAAAACTAAAGTGTACAAAAAGAAGAATCCATTTCCCTTGTTTTTGTGCTAAGCTACGCTAACTGTCTCCTTGTAGCCAGTAGCTTGTATTAACTTATCGATGTAAGAGTGGTATCAATCTTCTCATCTAACCCTCAACAAGAAAGCAAATAAGCGTATTTTCACACTGTATGTTCTGGAGATTAATTTTGACATTTTTGCTTCTTTGTCCTCCTTTCAGGCCAAGCAGAAGGATGGGCGCGATCAGAGCGAGGCGTCGGCCATGGCTTCTCCCGGGGCCGAGGAGGAGCCGTTTTCCTGGCCGGGGCCGAAGACGCTTCACCTGCGCCGAACCTCCCAGGGCTTCGGCTTCACACTGCGACACTTCATCGTCTACCCGCCTGAATCTGCCGTCCACAACTCTCTGAAGGTAACAGGACACCGTCTTTTAACCCCCTGACGACGCTAGGACGTAAATATAAGAAAACAAAACAAGCTTCATACCATCTAATGCAATTTAGAGTTGAATCATTTTTCAAATAAGCAAGAAATTCTGACAGTCGGGGAGAGTAAATACACTGACGTTTCCAAAGTAAATAAACTTTTGTTGAATCAAGTGATGTAAGCCTCAGGCCAGCAGCAGGACCTGACTTAATTTAAGACACTGTCATGAAAATCGTTGCTAAAAGAGACATTATATTAGAAACAGATGAAATGAGCCTAGACCACAGGCAGCTTTTTCAGCTGTTTAAGGAAATAAAATGGTTGATTTTGATATATAGTTTAGGGAGAAATGGATTTTTAGGAGTGAAATTACCGAATAGCTGATCCATGCCTCTCAAGCAACTGTACTATAATCAGTGGCGCATACTCTTCAAATGGACTCTAGGATGCAACCCAACAACATTATAGTAAGTGTAATAAGTGTAAGAAGGTGTAAGAAAAATGTGACTACAACTTGTGCTTTGGAATTTTAACTGAATCAAGGCCTTGTCACTTTGGTTATTTTGCACCCTGTGCTAACTCTGACCTCCCTGTCGAGGGAGCGGAAATTATAACTACTGGTCAGTGTTGCAGATTGTTATCATAAAATGTGACTTTATTAAGCTTTTTAGTATCTGCAGTGATTAGAAAACATCTGATTTGTGTGACATGAAGGGAAAACATTATCGGAATTATGACTTTCAGCTGCTTTTTGAACACGGCCCCAAACTAACACCACAGCATTTAGTGCTGTTGGGACATTGGAGGTGTGTCCAAGACAGTTCATACAACATACAGATTGCATACAGTATGTAGTTATTATCTGTTTTTGCTGTTTTGAGCTCTTCCTAAAGGTGTCACCTCCATCGACCACTTGTAATTCATTCCAGCTGTAAGAAGATCCTCAATTTCGCAACAGAGTGGAAGTGTTTTTCCCCATTCCATATTCCCATTTCAAATTTTTCTTTGAATTATATCGTCAGTGTTAGCTAACATGAGAGGGATCAAGGGATCCCCCTTGAATCTCCCAAAATAATGTAACGACCATGTTGGTTTATGTTATGGCCACCAGTTTTGTCAGTTGGTAGTCAAATACTGAAAAATAGCCCAAAAGTTGTTCAAAATGCATCATTGTTGCAGTTGGGAATAAAACACGGCACCACAGCTGCTGAATAAATCCAAAATTGACCCAGAATTAAAAAGTGAATTGATTTAAGCTGCAGGTTGTGTTGTTATTGTTCTCAACACCATTCATTTTAGCTTCTGCCTGCTGTTAGCGACGCAAGTAAACTAATTTTAAGCCTAGTGATTGGACATTTTTACAGAAATGCTCCAACTCTGAGTCATGTAACCTTGTCTATGGGAAAATGAATGAGACTTTTACTTCCAGAACCAGAGGCGCCTTAAATAGCTTCTCCCACTTCAGATTCTAGTAGAGCTGCAACGATTAGGTGATTAATCGATTAGTACATAGACAGAATATTAACCTGCACTTATTTTTATAATTGATTCAAGCAAAAAAGCTGAGTTGTGAGAATTTGCTGCTTTTCTTCGTCTTCTGTAATAATATCTTTGGGTTTTTAAACTGATGGTCAGAAAAAACTAACATTTTAAGATGTCACATTGGGCTTTGGGAAAATGTGATTGTGAGAATAGAAAGATAGATAGATATACTTTATTGATCCCAAGCTGGGAAATTACAGTTGATTCATTGTGAAATTAGTCAGCAGTTAAATTAATGAAAGTAAATTAGTTGCAGCCAGAATGATTCTGGATAGTAGTGTCCATCATCAGCAAATTAAAAAGTCAAGGAGATTTAGTTTGTATACTGAACTCTTTTATACTTTATTTTGTAACTTCAACAGTGTGAACATACTACATAACCTGCTAGAATGATTGTGTAGTATGAAACAGGGATCGGCTTAGGTTATTTAAACGTTATCTGTTGTAGACGCAGCATAAGTGCTTGGAAATATAATAAATTTTTATCTTTTCAAGATCTTATTGAATTAGTTTAATTGTTGAGTTAGCATCACTGGCCATCACTGACACCAGTCTGAGGAGCAGTAATGTTGCAGTTGAACTTTTATATTGATATGCACATGTAGTGTCAGCAATGCAGCAAGAGCCTCTTTGAGTTGTATCATCCAACCTGGGAAGTGTGCCAGCCGTCCTCTGGATAACATCAGTACCAATCTGCCCTTTGGTATTAATCCTGACGTTACAGCCCTTCCAGTTCCTAATGGGCACAGACTAAAGGGCTTTGGGTAAATACGACAGGGCTTCTTTAATGGGAAAATGTGCTGGTGTTTTGAGTCAGCTTTCTCAAAGCTTATCATGGCCTCCTGACTATTAGTTTTTGTAAGTGATAATTCAGGATAAGTTGGGTTTACGTTTCTCTGAAGTGTATTTTGACAACCTCTTCAGTTTGCACAGAAGGATTTCCTACAAAGTTAGCATAGTGCTGTCTGTTTATAGCTTTTGGCTTTGTGTCTGCATGTTGAAAGAGAAACTGTGGCACAACAGTTAGGATTTTCAGACATTTGTGTAACCAAAAAGATTCTCCCAGAGGCCTCCTTAGGTGTCCCGATGTTGTTTCGTTCACTTGCAAGTCCAACCTGGACCACCATGTGATCTTGAGGACTTAAGGATATAGGCTATATGAAGGTTGTGTGGACTTGAATTGATCTGACGTTTGTCCTCTTAAAAGCTGTAAATCTTGAGCCTAGTGGTGTAAGACGCATACTGTGCACAATTAAGGCTGTAAATTCATCTTAAAACACCAGCAACTCCTGACAAAGCAGAATTCAGCCTTTAGTCTCCTCTGTAAGGAGTTGGCATTATTCTCATTTATTCATGTAATTAATTCTGTGACACTGATTTATAGATTGACACAACTAAAACAAGCTGTTGCTCGTCTGGCTTTCGGCTGACTCTCTGGAGTCTCCTGTGGCCTTCTTATCGTAAGTCATGATTCTGGGAAATATTCAAACTGAGACCTTCAATTTTAATCTGTCAGGTCACACTCACTGTACACTCCTACCAGTTCTCCCATTACGTAACCCTAACCAACAAGACGGAGGGTTAAAAAAAATCCTCATCCTTGTACATTCATCACATTTCATTGTAATTACTTTTAGGGTCTTGGATTGGAGCTCTTGATTAATCGCAGTTTGAGGATATTGGGGTTAGCTTGAAGAGGGTCAGACCGTCTTAAGGAAAGCCTTGGGAGAGCAGGGAGTCTTAAAGGATACATGGAGAACATATGTGTCACTGAGGAGAGGTGGATTAAAGCAGGAGTGTATGGATTTTAACCAACGCTCGGAGGGAAATGAAGGTT
>NW_023339650.1:16894312-16897834 GCF_004916995.1 Morone saxatilis
TAAGGAAATGGAAAAAACACAAACATGGCTGTGATGTGTTTGTTTTTGTCACAGAGATCGATCTGGATCGTGTGGTCCCCTCTGTGTCTTTTGCCACAACAGTTTTAATTACACAGCTGTGGTAATGGTAATGAACACACATCATGTCCTTCATTCAGTGCTAAGGGAGTCCCTCAAGGGCTGAAAACCATTCTTTTGATTAGCAATTAATCTGTTAATTGTTGTTTTGATTAAACAGTTCATTATTTTGGACACTTGGCAGCAGTGGAAACAAGTTTTTAACACGACGCTGACATATCATCACCTTTTAACAGACCTGTTAGCAATGTTGTCATTCATTTAGAGTCGTGTTAGTCTCCATCTGGTGTAAATGTAAGTTCAATGTTCGCTCTCTGTTTTTGGTCTCCACCAACTCCTGAGGGAAATATCTGTCTTTAGCTGCTAAATGCTCCAGTGTGTTCACCATTTCACCACTGTGTTCACTAACTGTGTCCAGAGTGAACCAAAACAAGGAATTTATGAGCCAGAAATTCACTTTAAAGCCTTTTGTAAAGCCTGAGGGGGAGCTGCTTGTCGTTACTCTTATATTTACCACATTGCTGTTGGCCTGAATTTGGCAATGCCTATTTCTTTCTTTCTTTTCTCTTTTGTTATTTGTTGTAACTTTGTTAGGACGGCCTTTCTTGTTCGGTTTTTGATGGAGTAAAGAATTATTAAGTTTTTTGTCTGACCACTGGATGAAAACCCAAGTATTTTAAATTTACAGTGATATAAAACGAAAAAAGTTCCAAATTGTCAAATTTCAGAACCCTGAAGCAAAATAGTTAGCATTTCTTTTCTTGATTAATAGATTGTGAAACT
The DNA here is from genome assembly GCF_004916995.1 of Morone saxatilis. Lineage (NCBI taxonomy): Eukaryota > Metazoa > Chordata > Actinopteri > Moronidae > Morone > Morone saxatilis. The sequence goes on from NW_023339650.1 coordinate 16,895,174, forward strand.
TGTTGTTATTTGATCAAGTAATCGATGGGATTCGTAGAATTAGGACGGTTTGGGAATAAGAAGAGTAATGATGTAAAACAGTCTTTCAACTCATGTTTACATGGTATATTCAAGGTAACTGTCTACCTTCAGTATGAATATACTGAAGCAGCAGAAAAAAAAAGAATTCCCCAAAACGGGAAATACTTCAAGGAAATTTAATCACAAATCATCTGACATTCACTTTCTTTTTTTCTTGTAGGATGAAGAGAATGGCAGCCGAGGTAAGTGTTAAAAAAATACTTTTCTTTAAATTACGGCATGCTTTAGAGATTTGCTCTGCGATCCGGGACCTCAGGTGTTGCCCTGAAAAGAGCACAAAAACCATTTATTCTACAGAATAGGGATCAAATTAGGATTGACAGCTCATTACTCTAATGTATTCTTATTTCATTTCATTTGTGTTGGCAATTCGGCCCCCACAATAGCCCTATAAATGCACTGATTTGGTGCGAGAATGGTATTAAAGCCAGTGTAAACAACATGTTGCAGGTGAAGCTGTCTTTTCTGCAGGCTTTAAGCCAGACACTTTGCTGTTTAAAGCGTTAGTCCCCGCTCTTCCGAGTGGCAGTCGGAGCTGTGCTGTTAGCTTGGCAAGGCCTCAGCATTCCTCAGAGCATCCAGCTCGTCTTTCCAGTCCCTCAGTATTCTGCTCACGTCTGCAGCCCAGCATGAATGCAGGAGGATTTCTCTGCTGCCCCTCATCAGAAGCCTTCTTAAACTGCATTTCATGCCTGTGTGGCATAAAACCCAAAGCACGTGTACACGGGCTCCCATAATCACGCACAAAGACAGAACAGCAACACTGCGGTCTAAAAGAAATAAACCATTGCATTTTTATTGAAATAAATATCCACCGTCTGTGTTTTCAAGTGATGTGACACAAAAGGGATGTTTCTTATACCCCAGTTTATATATCTAAGCTCGGTGCTTGGTAGATCTTTCTTTTTAAAAACAAACCTTTCTCGGAGAAGCACTGTTTTCTTTTCGTCTGTAATAAATAGGATAAAGGACAAAGATGATGATCACTAGCTTGTTTGGCTTGTAATGAAGCCAAACCCCTACCAGGTGTGATTCAGTGAATTGTTATGCCATGAGTGGACAGTGAAAGTGAAGAACCCAAGGTTAAAGGAGGGTGAACGCAGCACTTTGGGATAATTCTGACTCTTAAACGGCTCTCGACGGGAAATTGAGAGATTCCTGTAAGTGTCCCTCATCATCCCTCTTGGCCTTTGGTGTCACATTCCTCACGCTACCCCCTCCACACCCGTTTTAACCCCTCCATGTCCACCCGCCTCATTCAACACAGGCCTCAAAACATTAAACAACACACACACACGGGGCCCTGCTGTGGCAAGAGGAAACCCTGTAGGGAATTTGTGTGCCTACACATTCTTAGACTTTTTATGAACTTGAATTCCTTCGTGTGACAATACCTGAAAGAAGTCATGTAAAACCAATGCGTGACTGTGTGTGTATGTCATTAAATAGTATGTGGTAAGTGCATGAGGACCATTCATGGTGAAGCTCAATAGATGGTGAATAATGAATCTCGCCTGGAGCGCCGTCCCGCTGCCACAGGAAGTCACTTGACTTGCTTCCAGCCTCTCATAAATCCTTCTTTGCTTCTCAGCAGGCCCTCAGGGACCCAGCAGTGGTGATGATGCAGAAAGGTTGTCGGGCGTCAGAAAGTGATATCAGGAACGGCAGGAATTTCTCTGCAAAGAATGCCTTGACGATATGGCCCAAAAATAAAATCTCCAAGTTTTTCACACCACAATCCGATTTACGGTTTTAAAAGACACCATATCTTTGGCGATGTGAAACACCATCGCATCTGTAATGTCCTATCACTGGGGGTCCTTCTTCTCATACATGTTTTGTCTAGACTTGAGTGGGTTGGGGCTTGTTTTACAGACTCCTTAGCAGCTAGGAATAAGAATCAAATTATATCATTACTGTAAATGTTCCTGAAGGATTGGAATTTCCCATTATGGTTTGAGAAAATTAATTTAAGCTAAATAAACCATTTAAAAAAACAATTTAATTGCCTGAAATATGCACTGCTAAAACTGGGCTCATGAAAATGTTTAGATGTTTTCAAAGGAAAGGGATGCTGGGCTCCTGGACACAGAGCTGGATCTTAGTTTGATGAAAAACGCTCAGAATGTACAAATTATAATTATAGTTTTGATTAAAACATACAGGCCAGAGATAAAGACCAATCTAACTCAGTTCTGTTCATGTTGTGTGTCCATTTCAATGGCCAGCTGAGGCTCAGCTGTTAGAGCATGTTTGGTTGGGTTTTCAATCACCAGCTCCTTCTGTCTGCATGTTCAAGGATCCAAACTGCTCCTGATGTGTGTAGGGAAGTTGTACTTGTATCCAAATGTAATGTAATGCCTCTTCTTCTATTGCACAGCACTCTCAAACTCATTCTGGCTCCATATCACAAACTTACACCCAGTTTATTACATACTCCTAGCTAAAACTGATGCAGTCTAACACAACAGTCCTTCAATAAATCCTACCTTCATGAAGGTTATATAACAGAATAATAAATAGATGGAGTGTTAAAGGATTTTGATTTAGATGAACTTGGATTCAGTAAAAGTAGTTGTT
>NW_023339650.1:16897863-16903747 GCF_004916995.1 Morone saxatilis
AACTCAACTACAATAAATGAACAATATTATTCAACCTCTTCCTTCTCCAGAGGCAGAACATTCAGTAGACTTATTTTCTACACCGTCAAAGGATTAAGTTCACACCACAACGCATGAGCGGAGATTGAAAATGAACTTTTTGACCCTGGAAACAGCAGTTGACTGCAATCTCACCACAAGGTCCATTAAGTAGCTGCTCTGGAGCTTTAAATCGTATTGTATTACAGTATACATACACTTTTCCTCGGCAGATGGAGGTGTCATGGAATTGCAGATGGTCAAATTACCAATTTCTGAAGGACTTGTATTCCCTGTTGGCTAAAAAGTTTAGATTGTTAGTTCGTTCTTAACCTTCTCACATCTCAGCTTCATTAGCTTTCTCTCATGAAACAAGAGCTAGCCAAAGACTGAGGGAACCGACAACCAATGCAATAAACGACGTTTGAAGTGTGTTTTCAGCCATTTGTCATTTCTTACTGATGCCTACAAATTGTTATTGTTGCTATGTGACAACCGAGCTGTTGATCACGATCATAGCAAACTGCATACGCCCTCAAAACACCATCGAAAAGCCGCGCACACACACAGGGTCTCACACAGACCCAGACAGATAATATGTCCCATATGCGTGGCTGTTTTAACATTTTTAAAAAGTTGCATTCTGCAGCTTCCTCTGAGTCAAGCCTGTGATGTTCACTGCAGCCTCCCAGCGTCCCCGGCACGCTGCAGTGCAGTTTATTTTCTTGACTGCGGGCCAGTGTGTGATGAGGCTGTTGGTGTTTGGAGACGGGGGGCCCGCTGACCGCATGTTGACTAGCTGGGTGTTGCCGCTGGAAACACTGCAAACCTCCAGAAAACATACACAGACAGGCAGAGCAACACACAGATACACAGATAAACAAACCTAAACGTTTATCTGCAGTATGTTGGTGCATAGTGGAAACATGGAAATGGGGGAATGATACGTGTGTGTGTGTTCAAGTATGGATCTGTTTATTTCCTTTCACAGCGGTTGTCTACATACCAAGCGGCTGTTATCCCAAATCTTCCTCTCTATCTCACTTCCTCTCTTCTTCCCTCCCTCCTCTGTCTGTGTCTCTCCCTTTCCTGTATCTCTTTCTCTTCAGATGTGTATTTTAGCGAGTTTTTGAAGGGGGAAATCCGAATGAGGCGTTTTGTGCTATGCTTATGAAGCTGTGGTACCTCGGTGCAGCTAGAGGAGAAACATAAAAATGTCTCCATCTGTTCAAATATTTGTTTTTCATTCAACGTGAAACACTTTCTTTGCAGATACCACCTTTATTTCCCTCTTTTTTGGGGGGTGGGGCGGGCGGAGGACAGATTTTGGTTCATTCCCATAAAGTCTGCAGAGCGAATGTAATGCAGCACAAGCAAATAGAATTCCCCAGTATTCTCCAGTGGTCTTTTTAATGCCCCACCTTCTTTAACAAAGCTGTGTCCAAAGTTTTCTCCTCTTTCTTCCCTCTCTTTGTTTCTAATTTGACCCTTCTTTCTCTCTTTTTTTCCCATTGCTACATCTTTTCTTTCACTTCTGTATCTGTTTTCTTACTGTCCACGAGGACTTCTTGAAAGTCCAGAAAGTTTTCCAATTTGAGTTTTGTTAGCATTAGACCTTACACCGAACTCCCCAAATCTAGATTTTTTAGGATTTTTAGGAAATTATAGTAAACAACTTAAACAGTTGGTTCTTGCTTTCAGGCAGAAGTGGACAAAAACAAGTTTATTATTTCTGCACCGCTAATGTCAATTTCTGCTGAAATGACAAGATTTTATCAGCTGTAGCTCATTAAGCTAACTCTCAGCTCCATGAGTTGGTTGAAAGTGACTCTGTCTCTGACTGGCTTTATAAACGCTTCCCGTTGTTTTGATGCGATAATCTTGTGAAGGGTGTCTTTAATATGCATCCTCACCAGATGATGATCCATGTAGCAGCAGCAACAGCTTTGTTCCTGTATTGTAGTGTGGAGCTACTTTTTAAGAAGAAAAAAGATCAGATATTTCATTTTAACATAATCCTGTTTGGTTGCTTGGCTTACATGGTCGTATTTTCAAACAGTATGACCTCACTTATAAGGGTTATAAGAGAAAGGCTTTTAGCATGAGGACTTACAGATGTGTTTGGCAAACCCAGCGCTCTCCCTGGTGAAGTTGGCCGAGGTAGCTGGAGTGTAACTTGCCTAAATTTGCTAACCTTTGCCTAAACTCTGATAAAGTAGCACTCTGGACCGACTCCCACACAGTGGGGAATTACTACAGAGCCAATGTGGTATTGTGAACTGTAACCCCACAGACTAATGTAGTTAGTTAATGACGTGCTTGGTTGTAGGCTAGTTAGCCGAACATACTAACGATTACAGCGCAGATAAACACACAATTGAATCAGTTTCTCCTCATTTCTTGTGGGGTTTGTTTTGGTTTTGGAAAGTATAGAAAAAACAGACGCCACCCTCCACACTCCTTAAAGAGTATCACAGCCAGTTGGCTCATTTGACACATTTCTTGAAGCAAGACACAAGATTTTAGGCTTAAAATCACCCCATCTGTTTCCAGATGTTTGTCACTTGTTCCCTCAGTTGAACTTGAAGTCCCTTGGTACATAGTTTGGCTTTTTTTTACAGAAAGAAAACAAAGTACTGGATCAACTTTTGTTCCTGCGTGTTCAGAGCAATGTCAGTACATATCCTTTATCCCCTGGGTGGGTTTTGGTATTTGTAATTCCTAGAAGAAAAAAAAGTGATGGAAAGTACAGCACCACCTTCCTGTGTGTGGTGGAAAAAACACCAGGTGTGTGTGTGTGTGTGTTTGTGTGTGAATCTGTTGTGATGAGCGGACAGATGTAGCAGTGGTGTCTGGCATGTGTTTCTACATAAACATGTCTCTCCCAGGTTAGGAATGTTACAGTCAAGGAAGTGACTTATTTTGAAAGGATGGCAGCCCTCCAGGAGTTTAGCCCTGCTGGGTGTTAGATTACAGGTGTCCATGGTATCTTATCACAGATATATTGAGTAGTTGTGGTGGCCAATTATTACAAGAAATTAGCTTCATAGAAAGTTATGTTTGAGATAATACCAGCAAACAAAGCTGACCAATCAGAGTTCTTGTGGTCTCTACATGGTAACCAAAATTAAGATTACAAATTAAGGTAAAATGTAAATCTCCAACTCCGTGAAGCATTTTAATAACCAAATGTAAAGGATTGTTGTCATTGTATTGCTTATTTATTTATAATGTTATATGTTAAATCATACTGGCCTCAAAAGTACACCATCAGTCGGACTACATTCTTCATTTAATTTGTGGAACTAATATTTAGAGACATGCTACAAAAATAAAGTTTACCTTCTTATTTCTTTACACAAGAGGACAAACTCCTGAGTTGACTGTGTGGGCGATGACAGGGGCTTTACCGTGTATTGACATTCTCTCCCCCCAGTGCGTGCTGGGCTTTCTGACATAAAGCTGTGGCTGTTTACAAAGTGCAGCGATTAGTGAAATGAGACCTGTCCGTCTGAAACTGGCACCTACAAGCCGCTCCTCCATCGGACAAAGTCTGTTGACGCAGTTTGTAAGGATGTGGGTTTATTTCGCGGAGGTCAGGACTCGGGTACGCAGGTGTTTTAGCAGAGTTTAAGCTTTCAAAGTAGAGTTGTGTTTGGACTAGTTCGTGTGTGAACTGTACAGAGTGTTTCTTCATGGGAATGGGAGAAACTGAGACCAAATTACCGTATTTATTTTCCTGACGGTTTCATCTGCTGTCTTTAAGCAATCCATTTTCTTTGAGCAGAAGTTTGAGAATAAACCATGCTGTGCTCTTGAAGGAAGTTAAAGTTTATGTATTTATGTGAAGTGTACTTGTGCTTTGACCTTCCCACACTATGGGGGAATACACTATGCCAGGATTATGTGCCTCCCATTTTCATATTTCTCTGCTGGAAGAGAGCTGACAGAGATAGCCATCTAAACACATGCACAGTCCTCCTCCCTGTTTGAAATGTTGGGAAAGTTGAAGAAAAAAACGTCCCCATTATCAGAGGGAAGAACAAGCAACACATCTGTGTAGGTGTTTGCATGTTTTTGTATACTTGTGAATCTGTATGTGGGTGTGGTGTTTGTAAATGTGAGAGTGACACAAATGGTAAAGAACAGTGAGTTGGATGGAGAGGTATTACCTCAGGGTTAATGCAGTGAGCAGGCAGCGGGCCCAGCCCTCTGAAGAATAACATTATCTAACCCAAAACAACGGGGGAGCGGGGAGCTGGCCGACACAACTGGGCCCAGCTGTGCAGCCAGGGACAACAGCCAAACCAGAGCTTGTTGAGGCCAGAGAGCTGCGCTGACACCCGGCCAGTGGATGGCTATTGACTGTGCACTGCTAGATTGGACCAGATAGGATCGTATAAAGGGAAAAAAAAATGTTTTGCTTTATATAGTTGGAATGTCAATTGTGGTCCATATAGAGACAGTTTTTTGCTTTCCTGTGCTTGACAAATTAAAGTAAATTTGGGAGAAACCAACAAACCAGATAAAACAAGGCATTTGAAAACAGCTTCCTTGGTTTCTGGGAAATTGTATATTTTATAAAATCTCATGAGGAAGTAATCATCAGATTTTTGATAATGAGAATAATCAGTAGTTGCAAGGCTACTTGTAACACTGCACTTTAAAGTCAGTACTGTTGACGATTTAGATGCCAAGTGGGAAATAATTGGCCACAAATGCTACACTGATAGCTTACATAATACTATACTGAATGGTGTTGATGTGGTAAAGTTCACATGTGCTATCTACAGTTTGAACACTTTAAACCTCATCTTCAAGCGTGCCGCTGCTGCTATTGATGTGTGAAATCTTATCAACATGGAGTATTGAGTGCCTCGTCCACTAGTGAAACATTACCCCGAGTGCCACCCAGGAGTAGCTGAGGTTATTCAACTCTCATTCTGTGTTTTGGACCAGCCAAAGTCATTTTGAGGCAGGCTGATGTATTGCATTAATCCACACGGTAGTTTATGCTTTGGTAAGACAGTTGGGAGCATTAAAAATATCCAAAGCTTTAGATTTCCACATTTAATCCTGTTCATCCAGCTGCGGGGCATGGAAACTTCCAGAATCCAATTTGTGCTGGAGCTCGGTGAGATTGGCTCGGGATTGGGAATTTGCCCCGTACACAGAGAGAGAGAGAGACAGAGAGAGAGAGAGGAGGGGAGGAGAGGTGAAGGCAGCAGTTGTTGACATCTGTACCTCCACCACGGGTCAGTCACGTCCTACATTGTGTCAGTGATACACATAAATGCATCAGTGCAATTCTTTTTATCACGCTCTGTGTTTCTGCAACAAAGCCACGCTGCAACGCTTTGGGTTTCTGTCACCAGGTAAGCCAAGCAAGCAAGATCATAACCAACAAGAACATGAATGGAAATACTGTGTTGCCCTTAACAATTTTACAGTGTTCCTCACTGAGAAAGAGAGGTCATTTTATGTGCTGCACTGCCTTCTACTGGATCAAAAACAAGCCTACAAGCTGTTATCAACACCCTAAGCAAACTCTGCAGTGTATTCAATAGTGACTTCATAGTGAGTGAGGAGGTTAGGAATACAGTTACACTTCAAAAGGGCACGTGGCCTATGGTGGCTATCAAACCTGTGATCTTTAATTTTGCCAGCAAAGGTTTGCGAAGGTTTTGGTGATGATTGCGTCGTGTTTGTTAGGTGTACACCAGAGTGTTAGATGCCAATCATGCTGTTGCTCTTAGATGTTATCAGGCAGTTCATCTGTTATAGTTAGAACATTATTTAGAATTGTTTGCAGTAACATTTTCAGCCACTGGAGGGAGGCAGCAGAGCGTACTAGCAAATGCATTCA
>NW_023339650.1:16903847-16936658 GCF_004916995.1 Morone saxatilis
AAAGAGCTGAACCAACTGGAGTAAACTGATGATTAAATAAACTCTAACCCCCCCCCCCCTCCTCACCTTTGAAGTTACTCCACAGCAACACTTTAAAACCCACATCTGCTCCAGTCCAGCTGCTCAGGACTCTTCAGAGCACTGATTGCACCGGGGCACCCCGTGTCATAAATGCATGTATCTGCTGCTGTGTACATGTGAAGCAGGCCGCTCATAAAAAGAGCTTGCATACTCTCTTTCCTGGGGGCTGTGATGTTGCACTTCCTCAAAGCCTGTGGGCTCGAAGAGGCAGCTGAGGCCAGCTGAGATTGAGGCTTATGGTTCAGGGAAAGACGATTTTTGCTGTCTTAATCAGACATAGTCCCCCCGCCTCCTTTTTATTGCATACACATGCACAGAATTACTGTTTTTAAAACCATATGTGTGCAGTTATCAGTGATTTTTATATAGTTTTAATTGTCTGGATTTCCCCCACTAGTTCGCCCCATGCACATCACACGACATGGCGTGCTGTCTCTTCCTCTGTCATATGAAACCCCTCGTGGCTTGTTCGCATGCAGCCTTGTCAGCATACTCTGACCTCCCCTCACTGTCCTCTTCAATGGACGGATGGATCAACGGACAGCAGATATGAAAAGTTCTTAGGATGTAATTAGTTTCCCTGTGTCTTGTTTCGTAAATCATTTGAGCTTATTTATCTCAAACTACCAATGCCACGGAGGAAGATTGTGAATCTTGATTTAGAAATCTGGCAATAATACTATTAAGGTCTTTCGAAAAAAAGCTGTTATTTGTTTTAATAAATGTAAGAAATAGAAGAAAAGACTGCAGCATTGAGCTGAAACAAGTAGTGGAATGACAGAAAATTAAAAGGAACTACTTTTATTATTGATGAACCCTTCACACTTAATCATTTTCTTGTCTGACTGTCAGACAAAACAAGAGTTTTGAGATTATCTTGGGCTATCTGAACTGCATTCATTTGGGGTTTTTGTCAAAGAGCAAATATTAAAAATTGCCAGAATAATTGATAATGAAAGTCACTGTGAGCTAACTGAGTTTGGTGATGGGTAAACTCGGGAGCATTGTAAGAATCCAAAGTGAGAAAAGGGTTAAGTATTGAATATTGAATAAAGACACACTTATGGGCGTCACATTTCTGCCTCAAGTTGCTTTTTTATCAGCCTCTAATGGGTATTTTTGTTATTAATTAATCCGCTGACTATTTTCTCAATTAATCAGTTCATCTTTTGGTCTGAAATTATGACTAATGTCCCAAGATAATGTCTTTGAATATCTTGTTTTCTTTGACCTAAAGATAAAATATTTTCGATTTAGTGTCATTACACAAAGAAAAGCAGTAAATCCTCACAACTAAGTAGCTGAAACAAAGTTAATGTTTGACTTTTTTGCAATTCATTGTCAAAATAGTCTTTCAGTCGAGCATTGAATAATAATCGAATAATCATTCAAGCTAAACAACTAAGCTGTTTTCTTTAGATAAAATAAAAAAGTCACCTATTTATTTCACTTCTTTGCATTTGCATTGTTTGAGTGAGTGAGAAACATCAGTGTCCTCCAACAATAAAGTCCAAAACCCCGTAAAACAGCAGAAAACATGGTCACCGATGCCACAGTGTCGCTGCAGTTGTATTTCCAGTTCCAGTGCAATGTGGCCTAGTTCTGATTCTGCTGCTGCTCTTCCTCGCTGTGTGACCAATCGCCTCGGTGCATGTGCTCTCTCTCTCGTTGCCAGGGAGACAGCGGAACCGTCTGGAGCCAATGGACACCATTTTCGTCAAGCAAGTGAAGGAGGGAGGCCCCGCCCACGGAGCTGGACTCTGTACAGGTACACACACAAGCACACACACGAAGCGCATACACACAGTCTCTAAGGAGATTATTGCACTCCTTCTGATAACCGGCAGATCTTATGATTAACTCTGCCTGTCTCACATCTGACCTCAAAGCGCCGTTTGATGCCAAGATTTCTTCACGTCTGTACTGTAGGTAATTCCACTTCCTTGTAACCTGCCAGGCAAAACAGATACGAGTTACAAAATAACAGATGGCTCCTTTGTGGGAGGTTGAACAAAGTGTAATATGCACACTGTTATTCCAACCTTTCCTTGGTTCTTTCTCCCACTTTCTTTTTTCTGTTATTAATCCGTGAATCATTTCTAATTTTAAGCCGCAAGGATAAAAATACTTTAACAAACTCCCTTCTGGTGAAAAGTGAATCAGCTCCTTCCAGTTTCCCTGAAATTAAGGTGACAGCTGAAGCTCTGCTCTCTGTGCTGTCAGCATTATTGCCAGGTTAGCACTCTGTATTACAGGAAATGTTAAGTGGCCTGGACAAGCCCTCTAAACTGTCTGCTTTTATCTGTTCTCTCTCCACTCCTGGGACAGAGGAGTGTAGTGTTTTCCCACAATTATCTAGTTTCTCTCCTAAACTCTCTTCCTGTAAGATGGCCATCTTCAGAAAACTTGAATGGAGATGGATCCTCACATGGGGTCCTTCAAATAAACAAGTATTGGTATTCTCCTTTTGATCTAAACTGATGTGTGTTTGTGCTGGAAGGAGCTACTCCACAGTGGTTTCCCTTTGTCAATAACCGTATTGACTGGATTCATTTTTCTGAGTGCAGACGGACAGAAGTACAGAGTTTATTTGACATGTTGCTGTCAGCAGTAAACAGCAGGTTTGTAATTTTTTGTCTAATTCTATCCAGGGGACCGGATAGTGAAGGTGAATGGAGAGAGCATCATTGGAAAGACCTACTCGCAAGTCATAGCCTTGATCCAGAACAGGTAAGATTACCATCACTTCATTTTATGGCTCATTGTAAGAGAAATATTGAGAGTGAAAGAGCCTGACTGACTCAGATCCTCATTCCAGTTTCTGTCCAAGCCCTTCACTGCCAGCACACACAGAGACTGAAAAAGAGCCATTGTGAAACTTTTTAGGAAAAATAGTTTTTCTTTATTGCTGACAAGCAAATGTGTAACACTCATTCACGCTTCATTGAACTGCAGCTCTTAATGCCATGGCTTTCCACAGTGTAAGTCCTGTGTTATAAGTCTCTCTCTCGCTTTCTCTCACATTCACTCTCATTCTCTCTCGTCTCCCGCACCCTCGCTTCCCTCAGCGATGCCTCACTGGAACTCTGTGTGATGCCAAAGGATGAAGACATTTTGCAGCTGGTAAGCCTTCATTCATCAGTAAATATTGCGAGAGCGCTCAAAATGCTCTTTTCTGTCCATGCAGTAGCAAACCAAGCTTAGGTTTTGTGATTATTTGCTATTTTAATACTACAACAGCGCCCTTTTTAAAATGTAACTTATTTATCACAGTTATTTTAACTGGAATTATCATATCTCGGCTTGTATCTTGTTTGTTTAACATGCACATGAACATAAATTTAAAAGTGACAGTTTGTGGTTTTAGGGAGAGTAACATAGTGTAAAATTCTCAGTGAAAATCAATTCATCCATCCAGTAGCTTTGTGCTCTGTCTTTGACTGTAGCGCAGGTTCTCAGATATGGTCAGTGAGCACAGGTTTCTGTCTGTGTGCTGGAACAGTGTTTTCAAACCTGGCAACATCACTGTGATGATAAGATTGAGTCAAGCTGCACCCTGCTGTTCACCAAGAAATAGTTCCAGCATGTAACGCCCCCTAAAACCACTAATTGTCACTTTTACATTTCTTATTTGTCGGCAGGTTAAACAAACAATATACAGCAATTTAATTGGTCGGCTTTTATGTTGTAGGTGTGTCTTTGGACACCAGGTTAGCTGTTTTCTCCAGGCTTTATACTAAGATAAGCTCAGCTAAGAACATCCTGACACCAACTGCCTACTTATCGCACAGACTTGAGATTGATATTTATATTCTCATCTGACGTTTATAAAGTACAGGGGAAAAAGTATTTTTCCCAAAATGTGAAACTATTCCTTCAAGAACAGCCAAGAAAACTCCTTAAAAAACGATAGAGAGTGTTGAAAATCTCTCCATACTCATACTCTGCTCTCCATGGGTAAAAGGTAGATTGAGCCATATACATTTCCTTGAACTCACTGGGTGATTAATATAATAATTACATTGTAATCGTTAATAATTTAAACATAGTCACAGTGTTACCTGAGTCTGGACGAGGAGGGGCACTGATGCAAATCTATGGGTGGGCCAGTTTGCAAAAATGTGAACGTCAGAGAGAAAAGCTAATAACAGAGCTAGACTCCATGCCATGGCTCCACATCCCCTCTACCCATACCGGGATGAACTCAGTGATGCAAGCAGTCAGGGTCCAGAGCCCTGCAGACGATAAAACAGCGCCAGGCTAGGTCAAACCAGTCACCACACGTTATTCACCACTGTTTGGGGAGATTCGCTCTTGGAGCAAAGAACTGAGTCAGATCCCACTGTGTTGCTAAATTCCACACATAGCTTGTTAGCTTGGCTGCAGCTCACCAAAAGCCACAGAAACTTGCTTTTGGCATTTTGGAATGAATCTGAGCACTCACAAGGCTCAGGAATCCGAATGAAGCAATTAGTTGTTTTTCCCGATTGAGGAAAACATGAGGCAAAATTAAATATAATCTTGTTTTGTTACTTTACAGATCTTTACAATCTGCCTGCTATTAGAGTGATCTGTGGGTTTATCAAAGTAAAATTAAAGATAGTAGAATACAAGTTGTGAATTTACTGCTAAATGTTTCTGTTTGTGTATAATTTAGTTCTCTTTTTTCTCAGTATTTAATCCATTACATTGCTTGACATTGGGAGAATCACAAATACATATTTAATCCTCATCAATACAGATCCTGAATGCTGCTCAATGTGACCTTTTTATTCTGTTCATGCAATAAGAAAGAACGTTTTTGGACACTATATACTATCCATACTCAGGTGTCTACAATATGACATTATTACAATATTTAATATAATATTTCCAAATTAGAAAAAATCATAAATATCGTTTTGATAATTGAATTGTTTGAATGGGGGAGGCACACTATAGATGTATCTATGTCTGTTTTTAGACGTGTTTTTCTGTTTTGTGTTTTGGGAGACATTGAACTCACTCACTACCAGAGGGAGTGCAGCTGCAGTCAGCTGACTCCTCTCAGCTCAGTGTTTACAGGAGCGAGTCAGGGAGGAAACTAGTGCAGATCAGGCAGGCGTGCTGTTATGCTCACCCAGAAGTGAACATATGATAGAGCAGCGTCTAACATATGAGCGAGAGGCTGTCCGAGAGGAGGAAAGGGGCTAGTGGAGAGAGTGTGTGTAGTGCCACTGAAATGCTTGAGAAACCAGAGAGGGGGAGGGGAGGTACCACAGTGAGCAGGTGAGAGTGACAGAGAAAAAGGAAAGGAAAGGAAAGGAACGGAAAGAAATCCAGCAGAATATGTTTGCCAATGTATTTTGACAGCAGCTGTGTTATGGGTAGAGGAAGAAGTGGGGTAAGAGGAGGAAATAATGGGGATGAACTGCAACTCAGAAGACATTCAGATCTGAGAAGGAAACCAACACTGCTGAAGTTCACCTCTATTCTTCTTCTTTCTCCTTCTTCCTACTTGACTCTCCGACTGTGATGCCTCTTCACAGCGTCCCCACAGCGGAATGTATTTTTAGCCTGTGCTGAAGTCAGACTAGTTGCCTGTGTCAAGTCCATCGGTTGCGTTGTACCTCTCATTTCTCTATGTTCACCTGTTTACTTCTCTTTATTCCCTTTTTATCTCTCTGCTTGCCCTTCTCTAACCTGTGGACTGCAGTTTTCCAGGGATATCACTGCTCTGGTAAGGAGGGAAACTATACTAACTTATGACTTTCTTTTAAGCTCTCTTTCTCTCCTGATGATTCACAGCTCTTATTACACCTTTACAGCTTGTATTTGCACATACAGAATCTGGCAAACACCTAAAACCCCAAATATACTTCCCCCCCCCTTCGCAGTATGTGTATCGTGGTTTAGTAGGGTTTTTTAATTATTTTTTTCCTGAATAGCATGTTGAAAGACGGATGTGTGTGCTGAAAAAACAAATATTTCATGAGTCAGCAAACATTTCCCCATTCTTTCCGTATTCAGGAAATAGTTATTATTTAACTGTATGACATATGCAAATCCAGAGGGAGTCACCAGCAGCAGACTGACTGCGGCTGCTGTTAGTTCAATTGTAACCCGACACCTTAGGTAGAGTGCTAACGATTAAAGTCCAACATCACCACTCTCTCCCGTTCATTTTCTCAAGAGCTTGTGCGCTGAAGGGATGAGGAAATATAGCGTGTCCGATATTCAACCGGGAGCTTTTTTTCTGAATCCGTCTGTGGTGATCATTCACCGTAGAATATGCAGGGTTATAACTAGCTACATTTGAGTGTTTTTCTTCAAGTTTTAATCAAGGGAAGTAGCTCAGCTTTTACAGTGACATTAGAGTTGTGGAGTCATGCTGACAGAAGTAGCGTTAGCTGCCAACGGCAGACAGAGGCGTCCCCCGTTCACCCTCTCCTCATGCCTCAGGGCACACTCTCCAGTACCAAAGGTGGGTAAGCCCCTGCCAGCTTAATCCTTATTCTGGACTTTCCAGCCTTCTTTCTCTACGCATTTGCCTTCCTGACTTGCCTTGTTTCCCACTCGACCACATCTTTTTCTTCTTAGGGCAGTTAAGTTGTATCATGGCATGCTGTAACATTTGTTTGCCGTCTCCTAGGAAAAGATTGAGAAACAGAGTTAACAGAGTGACAGCTGTGTTTGAATTGGAGAAATAGTACTGGAGCGCTGTGTCTACTTTTAACATGCTGTTGTTTTATTGTTGTAGACAGGCTAAATCCAGTTGTCTATCTGTCACTTACAGTTCTCTGACGGAATCCAGTAACAGTGTTTGTCTTGCTGATATTAGCTCACACAAAGACTCTTGTCAATAAATGGCACTAGTGGGTTACTATTTTTTCACTACTTTCAAAATGCGAGTTATCACATTGCTGTGGCGCTGTTAAGGTATTTTAGAAATAAAGGATTGATGCTGTAGGTGTAATGGCAGAGGATGAAGTCATAGTTGTGGCAGTAAATCTGTCATCTAGCGATATAAGAGATCGCCCCAAAGTTCATCTGTAGTTCAAGCACTCCCTGATTCGTATTTCTTTAAGGAAAGTCTAATGTATCCTGTCCCTGGTTGGGTGTGATGTTCTCCCGGGGTTTAATGTGATCTATTTTAGCGCTTCAACCTCTCAGCAGCTAAAGTGACATAATGTCCTATAATCTCTTGCAGGCGTATTCCCAGGATGCATACCTCAAAGGAAATGAGGCGTACAGCGGAAATGCCCAGAACATCCCTGAGCCCCCTCCTATCTGCTACCCACGGATAGAAGTTAAGACTGCGGGCATGACTCAGACACCAGAGCCCACTACAGTCAGTGACACCCCCGGAGGGCCGGCTCAGGGACCAGGACGACGTGGAGGGCCCATAGAAAAGAGTTACCGGGTGGAAATCCCTGTTCCGCCATCTCCTCCTTCACAACAGACGTCAAAGTCTCAGACGGTGGTGTGCGTCTGTAATGAGAATGTGAGGACAGTGGCCATGCCTCTTGATCCAGTGGACAGGGGCTCCCGGGTGGCTCGGGCTGGACCCAGCCACAGGACAGAGGAAAACCGGTACGGTTCTTCAGCAGATTCCGGCTCAGCTAGACCCAGACCCCTTATTCCCTCAGTACCCGGGGGTGCACAGTTGCAGTACCCCTCTTCCCGTTCCACAGAAACCCCAGTCTACTCCCCCTCCTCAAGTTCTAGACCTGGCCCGATCTATACTGACACATTATCTCCACCCGTACGGGTCCCTATTACCCCTGCCTCTCCAGACACGTTCTCCACTGCCATCTCACCCAGCTCCAACCACTACTCACCCTCCCCCACAGCCCCATCCACCTCTCCACACCAAAACATTGACTGGAAAAACTACACCACCTATAAGGACTATATTGACGCCAAGAGGCTGCACACGTATGGCTGCCGCACCATCCAGGAGCGCTTGGACAGCTTGCGTGCGGCAGCCAGTTCCAGCTCTGCTTACACCCAGCAACGTACACCGCCTCCTTCTAGCACCAGTCAAAGAGGGGCAGTTAGTTCCCAGATCAGACGGAGAAGCACCTCCAATGACCGCGGGGTGGATGCAGGTAGCCAGGGTACTGCTGTGACTCCATTACGTAGCGCCTCCCAAGAGAGGCTTGGAGGTGGAACAGAGAGGACAATACCAATCAGGAATTGGCCTCGGAGTGCTTCAGAGGATGCCCTGCCTTTTTCCACCCCCACGGGAGTCACCAAACCTAGGGCAAGGTCTTGTGACTACCTGGGACAGCAGCCTGGAGAGCCAGGTGGGGTTGTCTTCGGAGATAGGACAGGTTTGGAGGACAGGCTGCTGCTGTGCCGGGGAGAGGAAGCCAGAGCTAGCAGGCAGGTAGGAGGCTTGCGAGCTTTACCTCATCTGAACAGGAGTCTCACTGGGCAGGAGGAAGAAGGTCGAGGAAGTGGATTATCTAACTCGCCTTTGGCTGCTCCTGTGTTTACTAAAGGTACGACGGATTCTGTACTAACATCAAGGACAGACAG
The DNA here is from genome assembly GCF_004916995.1 of Morone saxatilis. NCBI lineage: Eukaryota > Metazoa > Chordata > Actinopteri > Moronidae > Morone > Morone saxatilis. The sequence goes on from NW_023339650.1 coordinate 16,912,452, forward strand.
TGTCATTATGAGACCATCACGGCTGCCTGTCAAAAACTCCATCTTGGACCCTTCACCTGCCTTATCCTCGACTAAAACCACAGACCCTCTTAAAGACCAAAGAGCTAACATCATGGGCAACCACCTGGGCTACCCTTCCCCTCTGCACCTGCAGCTCAGAGGCAGGGCTGACAGTCTGAAAATGGAAAACAGGTCAGAGACTGGATTGGCAGCCAGGTCTTCCTCTTGCTCTGGTCCCTCCTCTAAACTACCCATGCAGAGACAACTACAAACTGCAGTTGTTGCCTCTTCCTCTGGTTCCTCCACCACTAATGGAGCTGTGACCCAAAAGCCAAAAGCCAACGCTCCTGTACGGACTAATGGCGTCGAAGGACCGGATGCAACAGTCGTTGTCTTAAGAAGGGACAAAAACTCTGGACCTCCTCACATTCGACCTCCGTCCTATGTACTAGCGGTTAATGACAACAAGAGAGGAGGGACTCATAAGTCACCGCCCTTGGTGAAGGCAGGCTCTGCTGATGGAGCTATGTGCTGGATGTCTAATGACAGCTTTAGAGAGATGCATCTAAGAAAGCTTGGAGACACGCGACGAAAGTCTGGCTCCAACGACTTGGATGACTCCCTGGATTCAATCCCCTTCATAGGTAAGACTGCACTCTCTCGTCACTCGTCTCCTTACCTCCTTCCTTTTGAACTCCTTCCTGTTGCCATAGCAACAGCAGTGACAGCGTAGTCCTGTGGAAAAATGACACAGCATGTGTTTATGCGAGTGAAAAAGTATGTTTATGCATGAAGGAATGGCAAACTCTTGAGCCAATTTGAAATTGGAGATTGGAGATGGAGATTTTAGCTGATAGCGTAATACATGACTGTTCTGACATATCCAGTTAGTGCTGTGCTTTGAACCTTGATCATTTCTGAATACTAACCAAAAATGTGTCAAGTATCAAAGTACAGGTTGGTAACAACAGATCTTAATCTTGTTTATGTATTTGTCTGATATTTCCTTGTCAAAATTAGGAAATGCTGTTGATTCAGGAAATGCTGTTGAAAGGCGCCTTGATTGAAACTAAAATAATACCCAGCCTTATATACATTAGACGTACATGACATTAGGGCATAATTTAATAGGGTATATTGTATTTCCATTGTGAAATTCTACCTGGGGTTTAACATGCTCTAATACCTCTAACAAGAGCGAGTAACTCAGCTGCAGTTGCAAAGAGGACGGTTTGTGTATATTTAGCATATTGGAGGCAGTTACGGCAGCTATGTAGTGAGCTATTTTCTGCATGAAAGGTAGAACTGGTGGGCTTTTCATGCAGGGACTGTTCACTGTGTAGTGGATACTTTAAGGTGGCGCCTCTAGTATTTCTGTCCAATATTAGCTGTGTGGATACAGTGATTGCTCTTCTCTCCATGGAAACCAAGTTACAAAAAAAAAAACAACAACCCGAAGCTCACTTCTTCTTCTTCAGGAGTTGCATTCAATCACAAAAACACAGCAGAATCAAGTGTAAGCCTGTCCATTGATGCCCTACTTATCATACTACAAGGAAATCTATTGTGTCCAAATATCCCAATATGGTGCAGATCATCAGATGTAATGGTTATCTTTTACAGGAAATACCCTGGGAATTTTGTTGCTTGTTAGAAAAGAGTTGGATTGATAAAAAAAACAACAACAAGCCTTGGTAATTCAGTGTGTTGCCAGTGAAACCACTTGTCCCAGGTCATGAAGGCATTGTCATTCATGGCATACTGTACATTACTCACGTTACAGTAGAAGATGTATAGGTAAGAAAATAGATTCCTTGTGGCATTTTGAACTTAGGATGACATTAAGTCAGGTGTGTGATTACGAGACAGCGTGACACTACTGCAGGCAATCACGGCGTGTTCAAACCACCCGTTGGCATCAGAGTAGGGCAGCACAGACACATACAATCACTAGGTACACATACACACTCACTCAGACCCCTCCACCCACTCCCTGAAATGTCTCATATTTCCCCCAGTGTTGTACAGAGAAACCTAAGAACATCGTCCTAATGGACTGTGACATAACAGAGAAATAAGAGCATTCCTCCAGCAATCTGCTTCAATTAGATTTCATAGTACAGTTCCAAACAATAAGTGGAACAACTGCTGTACATTAGGTGTCTGCCAAACATTTTGTACTGGGAACAGAGCACATTTGGTACTGCTAAAATACATGCAAAATGTCACGTCCCCTCTTGTGTATGATGAGAAATTATTGCGTCTTGGTTCAGTAATATTCCTTCACATTTGTATCTGACAAGCTTGAACTTGACCTTGCATCCTCATTTGTGTTGTCATTGGTGACTCATCTCCAGCCAATTAGAGCAGCTCTTCGTGCCCCAGAACCTGCAGGGGTTAATTATATCCTCTCCAAGCACCATTTCCCACTGTATACACAAACACACCTCAGCTCTCGCTACTTAGTTCTCTACATTTAGATCTAGATTAGATTGAGATTTTCGCACTTACCAGTGTTCTCTGTTTAACCTCAGTGATCACTCTTATGTCTGTATGCTAGATATGAAGCTACAGGCAGGAGATGGTAAGCTTAGTTTAGCATAATAACAGGAAACAAGGGGAAACAGCTAGCCTGGCTCTGTCCAAAGGTAAATTAAAATTGTGTAGTTATAGTCTAGCTCATAGTTTGGATGTTGCTACTTCCCTGTGTTTCCAGCCTACCATCTCCTGACTGTAGCTTCATATTTAACTGAAAAAGATAGTCAGTGATCTTTTTCATCTAACTTGCAGCAAAAAAAGCATATGAGCATATTTCTGAAAGTACTATTTGTTTGAATATTTACGGATCTGCATCTTCTGTTTAAAGCCGAGTCATGTCTACAATGTCTACAACTGACATCCCCTGAAAAATAAATTGTAATTGTACGTGTCAGACATCACTGAGTGCCGGCGTCTTCCCAGAAACAGGATTGGAGGTATATAAACAAGTGATTAAATGAAATGGGCATCTGCCAGGCTTGGCATAAATGAGGTTTGCAGTGTCATGGGAGATGCGTTTGAGGTTTGAGGAGAGAGAGATTTCTCAGCAGTGATCTGTACATAACTAACAAGCAGATCAGATGTTTCTTATTAAGTTGTGCTATTGAAAGTTAAAGATTTGCCTCAGTGCATTGGCACTTGAAGGAATTTAATCATTTAGATCTTCTTTTGCTGTTTTTGACTTGAAATGGCATTTTTCTGTAATGAAGGCACTGTGGTTTTCTTAAAGTTCAATAACAGTGACAGTTGCATATCTTGCGATGGATTTATAGCTATTATAATTTTAAACCATATTTCATTGTTTAACAATTTTGCCTCTGCTCTACTTTAGAGCTACAAAGAGTTGTTCAAACAGTTTCACGAATTTGGTTTCACCTGCCTTCCAACATTACCACAGCGGCTGATATGATTCATTTCTGGAGCTGTTTGTTCATCATATGCGTCTCCTCATTTGTTTTTAGGGCTTGCCATTTTGCTGATATCAGATGTTATGACACAGTCTTGTCTCTGATGATGTAATGTTAGCTGACTACTACGCGTATGTGCATTTAAAAGGCAAGGTGTGTAGCAGCTTATCTGAACAGAAACACCTACCTACTGGCTGACTGCGTCTCTGTCTGCATCGCTTGGCTGTGTCCTTATCACAGCTTTTCATTGCTGTCTGCTGAAACGTTTTACAAGTTGAGATAGCAGAGATAAATTAGACATTATTTTTGCATGATTTCATTTACAATGTGATATTTCCTGGTGCAGAATACAGCCAAGCTTGTGGCCAAAGTTGTATTGGAGTCTAGCTGGAATTGAATTGTGTTCCTGTTTTTTTGCCTGTCATTATTATATGGCACATTAGTAGCATTAATAACAGCGGCACATTTACCACTTAAAATTCTTAGTAATCTTTGAAACAATGTGTTCTTGATTTCAGACAGAGGTAGACAAAAGCAGGCTTATCATTTCCAGCCGGTGACTCTTGATTTTGCTGGCTCAACTACACTGTTAGATTGTATCAGCTCTCGCCATTAGCTAGCTAGCTAATTAAGCTGACTAGCTCTCTGAGTTGGCTGGAAACCCTGTCTTCGGCTGGTTTTTAATGTGCTCAGCTGACGTGCTTTAACATGATAATCTTGTCAAAGAGGAGTATAAATATGTAGTTAATGGCTACATACATGCCAGAGCAGGGGTGCCCAAACTGTTTCCATTGGAGGGCCAAAATCGAGAATGTGGTTGGGCCACGGGCCAAAAGCAAACACCTATTGTATTGCGTTGTTAAAGTGGAATGGTACTAGGTATGGGGCACAGAGTTTTATAGCTGATATATTTTGAACCAAATTTATTTACATTTGTAATCATGATCCCAAGTTCCATTAATTGACTGACTTTCGTGCTCCAAGTGCCACTATTAAATCCATTCTTTACACTTCGGTACTTGTGTTTTTATGTTTTGAAAAGGTTATAAAAGAGACACCGCCCTTCAAACTCATTAACTGTTGTGTAACATTACCACTTTTACTAGCCCCATGCACGCCTCTTCAGCATGTGGAGTTATGGTTGCTATGATTGGACAACCGGGGTTTAGCTAATGGTCAGTTGTTCTCAGTGTTTTCTTGCCCTGGTAATTAAATCCCTCTGCTTCTGTCCTCAGATGAACCATCTAGTCCCAGTACGGACCAGGACAGCACACACATTCCCGCCTCTGCTGTGATATCTGGAGCGCCCACCATCACCACCATCCCACCCAGTCCCCCTTCTCCGTCCCCTCTCATTCGACGCCAGCTGTCACATGACCAAGGTATTTTCATATTAAAGCAGCATTAATGACCATTACTGCTTAAGGACAATTACAAATAATTATTTGACCCTTTCTTAATAGATTCTCTCCGTCTCACAATTATTGAGTCAGATTCTGGTACTAAAACAGAGCGATCCAAGTCCTATGATGAAGGTCTGGATAACTACCGGGAAGAAAGCAGAGGGTAAGTTATATGCAACAGTGTCATCACAATTCATCTCTTTTTCAGGTGATGGATATCTTATCATAGAACTATACTTGAATATCTCTTATCTCAGAATACTTTCAGCACTCTCCGCTTCATAATATTTCTTTCTCCTCTATTTAGGAGGTCCTTGATCCCTGGTCTGAAAGGTCTTAGGAAGGTGAGTCCAATCCATATTTTTATCAGACATGAGTTTGTTCATTGCCAGCTGTGCTCACCTGCCACATGCCTGGTTTTTCTGTATTTCCTGCTTAAAGATTTAGCTCATTAGTTCATACCCAGAAGATAAAACCTCTCCCAGTGAAATGTGAATATATTATGGAAAATAGGGACGGCTGTTAAAGCAACGTCAGACCTTTCTGGTAACTAATTGATTCAAATGTTGAGTCAATTTCGATATATTTACTGTTTCTCTGTATTTACTTTAAATATCCTTGAAATGTGTCACTGCTCTAGTTATCAGTCTTACAAGTATTTTCTTGGCTTAATGTTATATTTTTCTATCCATCACAGGCTGTGGACAGGTCGTCAGAAGATTCAGGGTCCAGGAGGGATTCTTCATCTGACATCTTCTGTGACGCCACCAAGGAGGGTTTGCTGCATTTTAAGCAGCTTAACACAGACAAGGGCAAGGTGTGTACTGACTCTACATATGTGGCCATCACATCGTGTAACGGACACAGAAAGCTGAGTGCAGTCCTTACATGACCTACTGTAAACCTGGTTTATAAACAGCCCTTGTTTCCAGAGTATATCTTTGTCTGACTTTGTTATGCTGAGCAGTTCCAACTTATAGGTGCCTTTGACCTCCCATATGAGGTCTCATATTGCCTCCCATATTACCCTCAAGGCAGTGATTATATGTTATGAGGCCAACAACAGGAACACTTACAGAAAGATTACAGTTTAATTCCCTCCATTTTGCTTTGTAAAACTCGTCTCTTTCTCGTGACCTATTTCTGCAGCGTGTCGGAGGGGGTATGCGCCCGTGGAAACAGATGTACGCCGTGTTGAGAGGACACTACCTCTGCCTGTATAAAGACAAAAAGGAGGGGCACGCTCATGCCAACTGCCAAGCAGTGGACGAACCCCTGCCTATCAGCATCAAGGCGTGTCTGATTGACATCTCGTACAGCGACACAAAGCGTAAGAACGTGCTGCGGCTGACCACGTCGGACTGTGAGTACCTGTTCCAGGCAGAGGATCGAGAGGACATGCTGGCCTGGATCAGAGTCATACAGGAGAACAGCAACCTGGATGAGGAGGTGAGAATCATTCATAAAGACAGTGGGCCTTATGCAAGCACTGCTTGTTCAAACTGAATAATTCCTAAGTGGCACCTACAATCGATTGTTATATCATGTCATCAGGTCATCAACTTACTGCTGCATGCAGTTTAGTACTCACTAGGACAGCTGCCTCAGGGTCTTAATGCAGGTCGCAGTCCAGATTAACATCCTCTGTTATAACACCTGTCAGTGTGACGTCACCTACTGTATATTGTCCTATATGGCTGTCTGGACTCCTCCCATTTAAGTCATGGCCCAGTTAGATTTTTTAAGACTTTTTTTCATGCTTTCTATTTTTACTAGTTCTGATTATTTTGGGTCTCCTAATACCGTTAGTGACCTGAAGCTACACAATGACACTTGTCCACAATCTGAGCGGAACAGGTAGCATTTCAATAGCAATTGTTAATTATGCAAATAATAGTTGATCAATGAGCTTCTAAATGTGAATATTTGCTGGTTTTCTTATATGACAGTTAAGTGAATATCTTGGGCTTTGCGAAATTCACCATTTTCTAACATTTTATAGACCTAATGATCCAAGGATTTCTCAGTAAATATAGAAAGTGATTGACAGATTAATCCATACTGAAAGAAACTGTTAATTGTAGCCCTACAAATGATCAAATCTCACGAATGTGCATTTCCTTATGAACAGTTTCATCGGGTAAAAGGAGCAATATACAAAAAGTTTATCCTATTAAGAGAGTTTGGTGAATCCCACCTGGAACATTTAAAGCAAATCTCACAGAAAAGTGAGATTTGAGATTAGCATTTCCCATTGACATTCACAGTTAGATCACAAATGTATTATTATTGAGTTCAAGTCAGTTTTATTTGTATAGCGCCAAATCATAACAGAAGTTCTCAGGACTCTCAGAAGTAGTCAGATTACTTGTAAAATGAAGGATTAATTATTGAGCATATAATGAGAACATATATCGGATATTCTTTGCTATATGCTCACTCCACTGTGTCTTGAAATAGGCGCCCTTCCCCTCCAATTAGAAATTTAAGCCTGTCTTTCCCCTCTTTTAACCACATTGTCCATACTACGGCATTCCAGTGGTCTTACCTGTGTCACCCGATAGCAGAAGGTTAAATAAAGATCCATTATGGCCTCTGGGGGGGGCGACGCGAACTGTTGCACCTGATGCCCTAACCATCAGCTATTGTGTCCTATTGTTTCCCTTACCATCCTTCCTTTTTCTTTCTTTTTTTAGAACGCGGTCTTCACCAGCCATGACCTCATCAGCAGGAAGATTAAGGAGTACAACACCTTGATGAGGTAAAAAGAAGGGGGACGGAGGTCCTCATACTTCACACACAGTGCTGGATAAGTTTGCTTTGGTTGGAGAGCTCATTTTGTGCTTTATGTCTCACACAGCCCAACAGGCAGCAAGACGGAGCCGTCACCCAAACCATCACGCCAGTCGCTGAGCATCAGACATACGCTGCTGGGAGGTAAAGGGGAGACCAAAGCAACAAGTCCACACTCACCCAAACCTGAACAGGAGAGGAAGAACATGCACAAAGGTAGGAAAAACAACTATTCCCCATGTAATATAAGTTTGTTTGTCTTTTGCAAGGAAAAACCAACCAATTGTGTTATATTTCAAACTAGTTACGGTAAATATGTCAAATGTCATATGTAAATATGCAGATGACACCAGCCCTCCCAAGGATAAAGGGACATGGAGGAAGGGCATCCCGGGGCTGATGAGAAAACCTTTCGAGAAGAAGCCATCTCCTGGAGTCACGTTTGGAGTGAGGCTGGACGACTGTCCTCCTGCACAGAACAACAAGGTCCGTCCTGATTTCATTTCTAATAAAACACCAAAAAGAGTAAATAGTGATTACCTTTATATATGTTATATATTTCCAATAAGCTAAACATTTTCTCCTTTTCTCTGTGTTCTAGTTTGTGCCTTTGATTGTGGAGGTGTGTTGTAAGCTGGTGGAAGAGAGAGGGTTGGAGTACACAGGCATCTACAGAGTCCCAGGAAACAACGCTGCAATCTCCAACATGCAGGAGGAGCTCAATAACAAGGGCATGAACGATATCGATATCCAGGATGATGTGAGTCACTTTATTGATCGCTGTTGCTTTAATTAAACTCTCCTTGAAGTCTCACATTGCAGTCAGAGCTACAGCACCTTGATAGCGGATGTGACATATTCTTGTGAGACTGGAAACATCAGGTATCTTGAATAAACATATTTACCCATCTGATCTCATGTTCTACAGAAATGGAGGGACCTCAATGTAATCAGCAGTTTACTCAAGTCTTTCTTCCGTAAACTCCCGGAGCCGTTGTTCACTAATGGTAGGTTGCTTTTTCAAAAGGTATTGCATGCCATCTAGTGGCCAGAAATGAGAACTACAACACAGTGATACGTTAACTGTGTTAAGGGATTTTCTATTTCATTTAACAAAAAATTAAATTACTAGAATGGGGCCTGTTTTTTTACATATTTGAAAACTGAATGTGGTCATTTACAAGACAAAAGCACCAAATGTAAGATTGCCAGTGTGTCAGTGCTGCTGCAGCCCTGATATAACCTTAGAGATGGCAAAACGGCCTTTCATTGGCAGAAATCTCACTGCAGTCAAGTGAGCAGTTATTTGCAAAAGAAAATTAAAGTGAAAGTCATCTCAGATTACATTATACTATTCATAATTTTGTCCACATTTCACATGGTTATATATAAACTAATTTTTCATTGCTACCTGCAGATAAGTACGCAGATTTTATAGAGGCCAATCGAACAGAGGATCCAGTGGAGAGACTCAAAGTGCTCAAGAGGCTGGTGAGTTGCTTTGACAATTCATTTCATCTCTTTTTTGAGTTTTAAAGCATTTGTTGTCTTTTTTACAACCTGTTCACACCATGTATTGGAGGACTGTAACTATATGAAATGCAACCGAAATTACACTATGTCTCTATTTACCTTCAGCTTCACGAGTTGCCCGATCATCATTACGAGACACTCAAGTTCCTCTCAGCTCATCTCAAAACTGTGGCTGAAAACTCAGAGAAGAATAAGGTGTGTAATGTAGAAATGTCTTTATTTAGTTTTGATCTGACAATTGAAAACGTACAATAAAAACTTGATTTCTCTGTTTTGTTAGATGGAACCGAGGAACCTGGCCATCGTGTTTGGTCCCACTCTGGTGCGCACCACCGAGGACAACATGACCCATATGGTGACACACATGCCAGACCAGTACAGGATAGTGGAGACCCTCATTCAAAACGTGAGCATCGTATCTTCAACTGCTTTTAAAAATATAAGACCAAATTTCACATGTAAAACACACAAAACGTGATCATTAAATGCTTTTTTCTTTCCACTAGTATGACTGGTTCTTCACTGAAGAGGGAAACGGAGATCCAGTGGTGGGTACAGGCAGCACTGCCATTCAATTATTTTCTTTCAGCTCTGTCCTCTCTAATTCATTTCATTCAAAAGACTTTATCAATCCCAAAGAAGGGCAATTTTGGGGAAGTGAGTTACATACATACATCACATTCAAACACATAAAAACAACCCAAAAATACCTTCCAACAAACTTTCTTCTGTTGGTTTTACATACACCAAAACGTGATTTAATGCAATACATTGGAGGAATAGTACGATTTCTTTTTTTAAAGGTGTCAGAAAAAATAACAATATTTTAGCTTTTAGGACTGCAGATTCCTCTGTGATGTCCTCTCGAATCAGGTCCTAACTTTACATTTGCTCCTCTCAGACTATGTCCCATGAAGAAAGTGCGGTGGAGTCTCAGCCCGTCCCCAACATCGACCACCTGCTCACCAACATCGGCCGCACGGGCACATCGCAGGGTGAAGTATCAGGTAACACTTTGGCAGAGCAACTCTTTGGTGGGTTAACCTTTCTCTACCCTTTCTCTGCTGTGGTCAAAGAGGGACCGGTGTGTAAACTAGTAACAAAATGTTGATGATAACGCTGCTTCTTCCCGTAGGCCAAGCTTCCCCTTTGCTTCTTTGGCTGTTGCCACTAGATAGAAATGTCTATGGCTAACCTTGAGTCCAAATGCCTGTGTGGGTTTCAGTGGGCAATTTATGTGCATCCCTGAAAGATGATGGGATGCAATAAATTGTTACGCGTCTTCATTTGCTTTAAGAGATTTACCCCCCCTCCACGGTATTTGTCAGTCTTGATAGATTTAGTTGTCCCTTTCCTTTTTTAATCCCTCTGCCCGTTAATACCTCGTTTTGATCAAACTCCCCCTCCCTTATCCTGCCTACTGTTGCACTAATACGGCATGTTCTTTCCCAAGTCAGAAATAGATGTTTTTACAGTGAAAGGCGACCTCTGATTCCTCTGTCTCTAGTGAGGCTCTGTCGGGTGTCCTAAAGGCTTTCCCAGCATTCACACATACTGATCTTGACACAGGCCAAGTGGGAGGAGTCTATCACACCATGATGACACTGATGGACTCTATAATGTCCGTGATGGACAGCTGGAACTGTAGGAAGAAGGAGGATTGTTGCCCCCAGTGTAGCTGCCTAGTCTGCAGGAACCCGCAGTTCTTTTAAGAGCAAGAAAAAGCCAAAGAGAAACAATAAACAAAGAAACCGTGAGGAAAAGGGGAAGCGAAGCGGCTACACGGTACTGTGCAGTGTCCGGTGTTGTAGGTTTTCTATCAGAGTATACCTAACACAGGCCGGTGCTACTGTCTGAAAGGCTCTCCGCTGTCTCTCCTCACTGTCCCGCAAGCTTGCCAACAGGAGAGATAGCATGGTATGGTTTCTACGTCAACAGTCAGTGTGCACTTGCATATCGTGCCATCATGTGTATTGTAAAGGGGTGTATAGGGGGGCTTGGCTATGTCACACAAACAAACAAGAACAAATTTTAGCAAGAACCGAAGGATGATGTAATGATAGGTAGATGTGATTACAGAGCAGGTGAGGACTGATTATAGGTTTTCCTTGCTGACACTCTCTTTCTCATGTAGTGTCCTCTCTCTTTCATATAGCTAGCCCCTCTGTGACCCCCCTGTCACTTCTCTTTTATTTTTTGGTTTCTTCCATAGCCGTCTCTGTCATCACCGTGTCACTGTTGTCATTGGCAGCTCACGTCACCTCACGTTGCTTCGTCAGTTTGGCTAAAAACCATCATCGAAATCAGGATGATTGTGAATCTGTGAGGTATCAAACCTCTGTATTTTTTCAGTATTCACCAACATGTGTCTGTAGCACGAGTACTGAAAGTCTAGACAGATACATCATCTTGTTTACTTCGTCTTTGATCAGAGTTTCTGACCTACATCAAAATGTTCTCTGTTTAAACTAGTGGTTCCCACTCATGTGGTTCCAAGATGAATTGAAGAGGTTGTGAGATAAAAACCAGCAGAGGAAACAAGGAAAAAGTAACTTCAATATACTTGAAGTTCTGATTACTTCTAGACTTTTCTCTGATCTTTTCTTTTCTTGTAAAATAGAAAAACAGAATTTTACCTTCATGCCTCTAAAAATATTCAAATAAAACAATCAGAGGAGGGAACATCACTGTTTGATTGAGCTCTTGGACTTGTTGCTGTCCAATGAAAACCATGTATCTCCAAATTTAGTGATTCTGATTTTAGTTTTGAGCAAATTCTACTACGTCTTAACCTAATTAAACCTTTTAAAAAGCCAGAAGATCCAAAAAAATGCATTTTTGTCACAAAGCTGAATCTGTTTTTACTAGCTCATATTTCCATTTTGGTGATGGATTTGGTTTCCATACTAAGACAGTGACAACGGGTTGAAAGTAGATATTTCTTTAAGCCACAAATATTGGGAACCACTGGTTTAGATCACATTTAATATTTGAGAACTGTAGCATCTTTTGTTACAACAAAAAACTGGTTTTATAGAGAAAAAGTAGCACGTTAAAAAGCGTTTTTGAGCCTTAAATATTTGTGGTTTCAGATGTTTTTCTGAACAAATAAACATTACGATAGGGTTCACGTCTGCTTACTTGGACATTGTGTTGCATGGCACATTATCTGCCTCACTGTTCTGCTGCTGTTAATGTACTTGTTGTGTTCATCGCTAAGGTTGCACTCAGCTTTACTGAGAATCTCGAGGAAAGATCTTATATCCGTACTTGACTTGGACTCGGCGTTCGGGTCAGAGTTGGGGAAGAATGTCACATGCCAGATAGATGTGGACCTGAGTGTAACGTAGAGCTCATCTGTCCCTGTGTGAAGCATGGTCTGTTGTCTGCTCATGTCTGTGCTCGCTTGTCACCAGTCTGTCCTGTGTTGTTCACCCTCCACACGATCTTCCTCATCAACATGGTTCTCTTCTCCTTTTTTTTTTCTCCCTGATTCATTTTCCCATGTTGCACTTCCTCAATGTGTTCGGTCTGTGTTGTGAACTCATCTAACTTGTCCCTCTCTTCTCTTTCACCCGCAGATTCACCGAATAGTGACTCAGCTAAATCAAAGGTGAGTGTGTGTGCGCGCAGTGTTACCCCTCTCAGGCCACTGGTAGTGTAGGATGACAGGAGGTAGGTGACGAGCGGGGAAGATCGCCTCCACCTCCAGTCAAGATCAGCATATGAAAAAAACTACACTTAATGAGTTGTTTTACCCAAGTCACGCACAAAAAAACATGTTCTTGCTTTCCTCTTGAGGTATCTAGCCCTGCAGATGGTCTCAGTTACATGTGCCCAGCTTATATACATATCCCCTTTTCTGCGTCCACCCCAGTACAATGGAATATAATTTCATTTGTGGTGCATACAGCATTGACAAATGTGCACATTAGAAAATGTTCCTGTTTGGAGCCCTACACTTTCAACTATCATCTATAGCCCAAAATTACACAGACGTGAAAAGTGGTAAAATCTTTGCTCATTAATCTAAAACAGTGGTTGTAAATCGTTAAAATGTGATTGCTGCTACAACCCACATCACTCATTGAAATTCTGCATGAAATGACTCAGGATACACTGACCGACATGACGTTATAAGTGTCATTTTGTAATTTTGGCATTTTATTCTGGTCTTTTTCGCTGAGTTTTCAAGTCATTAGAGATGCAGATCAGTTAGAAAATTTATGTCTGTGTTGCGTTTGTCTCTCAATTTACATTCCTCATTTGAATACACCTCAAATTGGACACCGCACAGTGCCGCGCACATTCCAGCTGAGGTTTTATTAAAGCCCATCGTGCCATGAGTTTGCTGTTATTGGGGCATTTACTCTGGGTAACCTCACAGACCTTACTGTCCACTGGAACTACTTTATACTAAAGAAATAGTACAAATGAAAACTGTTGACAGCCTGTTCTGTCGAGTAACCAGGTCTCTGTTTCTGGGAAAAAATAAGTCTTATGAACTATTTTAAATCTAATAATTAATATATTATGACATCTAATATCTTAATGGTGTGAGCACCACAAATGCATTCAAATGCGTAGATGTGGTGGAAGCAGAGAACATAGACAAATAAAACTGTCTGCATCAGTAGATACCCCTAGGGCCTCAGTAAGAAAATGTGTTTTTTCATCATTTGGGTCAGCGCTTTAAGTTTTTGCAATGAGTAGTCTGTCAGTACTGACCAGACAAAACCAACTGTACATCCAATAAACCACTGCCTCTTTTCATAAGAAAGCTGCTTCATGACACATTGAACTTGTGGCTGAGAATCTAGATAAAACTCGTGTCATCAGCAGAAGCAGGAGCTTCTCATCACTGCACTGCTGTTATGTGGCTGCTTCCCTTCAGCTCAGGCTCGTGCAGGGATGCTTCAGTTCATGCGGTGCTACTGCTTCTCCTGCTTCTGCTTTAAGGCTGGCATGGAAACTTCAATGTGCTCCCTGTTTATGACGCCTGTTAATGTTCCTCTCTCTGTCCACTTCTCTGGTTTGTGGTGCTTCGCGGGAGCAGGTGCAGTACAGGTTTAAGTTTCCAGACAGTGGTGAAGGGTTTTTGTTCTCTTTGACGTGTTCCTGCTTTGTGTTTCTCAGTATCAGAAAGACTCATTTTTGTATCCCCCTGCCTTTCTTGCTCCACAGGGTTCCTGGGGCTCAGGGAAGGACCAGTGCAGTCGAGAGCTCCTGGTCTCCTCCATCTTTGCTGCAGCCAACCGCAAAAGAAAGAAGTCAAAGGAGAAGCCGCAGCCTAGCAGCTCAGATGATGATCTGGATGCTGTGTTCCCCAAGAAGGAAATCCCTGGCCAGAAGCCGAACCACCACGGCCTCCAGACTGAGGTACAGAGCGAGACTCGCCCGAGCCCCAACGCTAAACCCAACGCAAAGCAACCAGTGCGAGCAGAGGAGAGGAAAGAGAACGGGAGAACTGTGGAGCTCACACCTAAAGCCAAGAGAGAGCATAGAAACTCCTTATTCCTGAAGGAGAAGACTCCACCCAGACACCCCTCACCGTCCCCCTCCCCTTCCCCAATCATCCCTGGCTACCAAACTGCTCCTCAAGGGAAATCCTCCTTGTCGGATCCCCCATCCCAGCTCGATGAAAACACCTCAGACCTCGGGACCATGAGCTCTGGAGCGTCAGTTCCACGGTCAAGACCGAAAAAGTGGACTGCCGGAGCGACCGCTGACCTTACCGCGGCAGCATGTGTGGGACTGGGAGCAGGTCCGGGGGCGTCCGCCGGTGCAGAGGTGAGCTCCATCACCTCAGACTACTCCACCACTTCCTCCATCACATTTTTGACCGGCGCAGAGTCCAGCGCACTCAGTCCGGAGCTGCAGTGCGGGGAGGAGGCAGATGACGAACGCAGCGAGCTCATTAGCGAGGGACGACCCATGGAGACGGACAGCGAAAGTGACTTCCCGGTTTTTGCCCCGGGCGGTGGCAGCAGCCAGTCTACGCCCTGCCCAGAGCAGAGTCTGGAAAAGAGCGAACCGAGAGGAGGTGGAGCAGCTGAGGGGAGCGCCACACCGAAACTGGAAGCACGGCGGCTTTTCCCTTCGCACAGGATGATCGAGTGTGACACCCTCTCCAGAAGGTGGTCCCTCAGACAGAAAACAGACAGTGAATCATCAGTGGAAGGTGTTGCTGGGAGCGGGGAGCGCAGCGAGGGTAGAGCGGAGTCTTCAACGCGGCTCTCTCGAGTCCTGGAGGTGATGAAGAAAGGGCGGTCCACAAGCAGCCTCAGCTCGTCGTCACGCAGCGAGTCGGAGCGTCCCGAACCGGCCTGGCACCTTAAGATCACAGAGCGGCTCAAATTCAGGTTACGCACGTCTGCTGACGACATGTTCACCCAGAAGAACCGAACCCCGGACGCTCGCGGGAAGAAGAAGAACATCCGTCGGAGGCACACCATGGGCGGGCAGAGAGACTTCGCAGAGCTGGCGGTCATCAACGACTGGAGGGAGCAGGGCGGCGTGGACCAGGCGGCCGAACTGTCCGCTCTGGACCGCCTCAAGCCCAGATGTTCCTCTCAGGACTTCTCCATCCGGGACTGGATCGCCAGAGAGCGGTGCAGAGGCTCTGATTCGAGCGTTGAGGTCGCGCCCAAAGCCGTTCCTGAGGATGATCAAGCAGACGCCCAGGACGTCGCTCCGGAAAGACCTCCTCCTTCTGCGTCCCCGGGTGCACAGCCGCTAACAGGGGAGCACGTTAACGGTAGCGGGCTGCAGGGCAAAAACAAAGCCAGTGTCGGGGGGGACGCTCACCCACACAAACTGTCTGGAGCGCAAGTTGTCCGCTCACGGTTCTACCAGTATCTGTGAAACGGCAAGAGGGGTCTTGTCTCGTGTGTTTGTACGGATTTTAAAACCAACGGAATGAATGCGTGAATGTACGAATGTGGGTATTTTAGCTAAGGTTACTGCACAATATTTTTTCTACAAAGTATACTTTATGTATCTACTGTACATACTGTGTATAGGCTTACATGATTGTTACTGGAATAATGCTGAAGAGATGTTTATGTGTGTAATTCCACTGACTTGTTGGCCATACTGGAACAGACGTGGAAAAAAAACTCGGACTTCCTCCTGCGAGATCGAACCCTACTAATGCAAGAATGTGACTTTGCTGTTGATATGTGATGTTCGAAAGGACAGAAATGGACTCTGGATTGTTATACAGCACTATAAAAGGGTCAACTTGACTATTACTGAAGAATGCAGGAGGCTTTTTTTAAAGGAATCATGGTTCAGTTCTTCCTATTATAAGCGGTATGAAGAATGTATTACTCTCTTTGGACTAACACTAGTTGCTTGTGACAATATTGTCATTTTCAAAAACAATATGTATGTGTTTTTTTCTTGCCTGTACTTGAAGTATGTGGATGTAACTGAGGGCTGCTTTCTGAGCTGGGTGCTGTGGGAAGTTTGTTTTTTCACAGTACAGTCACAACAGCCAGATATTAGCTTGAGGGACTGGAGGATTATTATAGTTTTATCAAATAAAGACTGAAAAGACGTAATGAAATGCTGATACTATAGTATGTAATGCTTGGTACAGTAGTTTTTATTTCCAAACTTTGTCCAGTTATAGTCCAAAAAGTAAGTTTTTACACGACTTGTTTGTATCTCAAAAAGAAAGTGCCTCTTTTTTTTTTCTTTTCTTTTTTTTAAACTGTTTTTACCAACAGTTGTCAAGACGAGAAGAATTTTTAAAGCATTTTTAGGGGATAATAATCTCACAGGCATTCCAAATTTTTTGTTTTGTTTTGTGTTGTGGTCTTTCCTGTTTTTAGTTAAACTCACAGCAACATCAGAGCATTCAAATTTATGTCAGTGTCTACGTTTCATTATAGTTTTACTTTACATTTTTATCCCCCCAGCCCCATTTTTTTAAAGTGCAGTAAAATGCATGGGCGCTTAAAACCTGGGAGAAAACAAACAAACTTAACTTTAAAACTGCATGAGACAATGTTTTCTGAACAGTGAACATCTCGTCTGTGTACAGCAAAACATGGGTGCAATGCCCTTCCTCAACAAACACTGGAAATAAATAATCTTTATTAGATCCTTCTGTCTCTTTGGTGTCATTGTTTTATGCTCTAGAAACATTTGGAAAAGTAAAAGACTTCATTAGAGCTTATTTTTAATCTCCGCCAAATTGCACAAGTATTTTTACTGTCACATTGATGTAGTGAAAATAGCCCGTGGCTCAGTTCCCTGCAGTGATAGAAAAGTAAACATGCACATAAAATAGTAATTGAAATAAATGTGTGGCTGATGGGAACTTGCATCAAGTCATTTGTTTGCCCAATGTGACTTCAAGTCTAGTTTTTACGGGAATATATAGCAAACACATCTACCCCTCAAAAAAAACAATTTTCAAGGTGAATAAATATAAAAAATATTGCAGTATTACTGGTAGTGTAAATGTAAATTATATAATGGGTCATAATTTTGACCAAATTTCGATTTGTTGTCTATTAATTACTATTAATTAACATGTAAAATAATGTTAGACATTGTCAACGTTGTGTCCTCCAAGATAGGTTTGATGTTTAGCAGTTTAAGAATTCCAAATTAAAAAAAAATGGCCAATTTCAGCTGATCAATCAAGATCCTGGAAGTAATTTCCAATAAATACTTCAACTATGAAGTTTGTTCTCTCTGGTGAATTAAAACGCAGATACCAACTGGAATTCTTGGATTTAAAAAACAAACATGGAAGGACTTTTACATGCAGGAGATTTGAGAGTCAAGCTTTCTGTTTGCAATCAGTGTGTGAGGCTAAAGTGGCTGGAACGTAACTCAGTTTTTAGGGTTGGTTAATACTGCTGACAGCTTTTTGCACATATTGCAGAAGAAAAGTGAATTTAAGTTGACATCAGGATGAAGGGGATTGCAAAACCAAACAATAACCCTGTTATGTGTCAGCAGGGCTGAGGACGCTGAGGTCATGTCCTGGGCGTTGTTTCTAGGAATGTGAAGGTTTGAGGAACCGGGAAAGATTTTCCCTGGAAGCTGATTCTGACATGTTACTTTGTCTCAATTGTTATATGTACAGATAACATTACGTCATATTCCTGGCAGTACAGTGAAGGCTTTGGAACAGCTGTTCAAACATCACACTGAGAGATAAAACTGAATAAATAATGAGTAAATACATGATAAGTACAAGTTAGAATTTGACCCAAAACACGACAACACATCAACAACATATGAATGATCTGAAGTTACTGTATGTGTTGAATTTGACTCTCTTTCTTACTTTGTCGCCATCTGGTGGTATTATCAAGAATAACAACGTGGTATACAGCAATGAACGCCACATATAATACTAATAATAAACTTTATTTAAACCACCCTTTGAAACAGTGCTGCAAGGTGCTTTACAGCGGAAAAAACTAAATTAAAACAACCGTGTAAAATCCAGCAAATGCAAATACAGAGAATTAAAAAGAATAAAATGACTAAAATATAATA
The DNA here is from genome assembly GCF_004916995.1 of Morone saxatilis. Taxonomy (NCBI): domain Eukaryota; kingdom Metazoa; phylum Chordata; class Actinopteri; family Moronidae; genus Morone; species Morone saxatilis. The sequence goes on from NW_023339650.1 coordinate 16,931,152, forward strand.
AAATTACATAAAATAGTAAAAATAAATTCAAAATAAAAGACATAAAATAGTGTAGCTGGATAAATAAAACGTATAGGGCTTAACATCAATGAAAGGTTCTACTTATCAGATTATCAGCAACACAACATACATCGGAATATCAATGAATAACATTTAAAAGTTACTATAAACTTTATTTATTTTTAATTTTTTTAAAGTAAATAATGTAATTATAAAACGTTGTTCTGATAAAACTCTACAGTGATGAAGGAGTAACTAAATGCGTGCTTAAAGATAAAAATACGTGTGGAAGTGAATGAATAAAACCCTGAACCCTATCACAGCGCGCGCATTGTCTCAACGTGGGAATGTGCGCATGATGACAATTTACCTAACGAGCTGCCTCGTGCTGCCAGAGTCACGTAACGTGAACGTGAACACTGTTTGTGCAGAGAGCTCGAGACAGTTCCCATCAGCAGCTGCGACAGACAGAGCTCCACCTGGCCCCTGCACACCTGAGGGTAAGACAGGTTTTATGTTGTGAATGAGGGGGATTATATATTATGTATCATATATATATATATATATTATATGCAGTATTAATGGGGAAAATGATTTTAATACAAACTTTAAACACTTTCTTCCACTTCCAATTGTTTTCCACTTGGTTTTATCCTCTGTGCTCCTAAATTAGTATTTTACTATAATATGTTATATTTTTCTTTTTCTTTCAACATAAGGCTGAAATCCCGTGGGAAACTATTAAATATAATGTGTGTTTTTGTTATTGTCAGGCAGTAGTATGTCCTTCTGTATGAAAGAAATATGAAGCCTGTACGAAGCTGTTATGTGAAACCAGAAGAACAGGTGTGGCAACTTGTGATGTTATGCAAAGAGACAAAAGAATAGATGTTAAAAAAAAAAAAAAAACACAAAGCGAAAAAAAGATTACATACTGTTCTTCTGGAGTTTTCTGAACTCCTAGTCGACCATTACGGAGGACAATAGAAGCTGAAATGTAAATACCTGCAGGTATGTCATGTAGAATGCCAACACTCTATGGAGCTCCACCTTTACCAGCTATATTATCTTGCAATGGAACATTCCGCCCAATAATTACTTTTACTTTTGGCACCTTAGGTATCCTGTATTTCTTTACCTTTACTTGTAAGAGAGTATTCCTCCATTATGGTATTGCTTCTTTTACCTAAAGCTACTTCTTCTCCTGTAAACAGACTTTGATGTGAATTCTTTAATTTCACCTTCTATAATCTTCCGTCCTCTCCTGAAGGAACAATGTCTGCCGTCTCCCTCCTCCTGCTGCTGCTCCCTCTGGTGTCAGCTCAGACCTATCACTGGGGTCCCTGTCCTGATCCTAAGGTGCAGCCCGGCTTCAACGTGGAACAGGTGAACACACATAAAAACACTCATTCATACGCACTGTGCTCTGAACTACACAGAACTAAAGGGGCCTTTCTGTTAACAGTACCTGGGTAGGTGGTACGAGATCGAGAAGCTCCCTGCTTCCTTCGAGAGAGGAAAGTGCATCGAGGCCAACTACGCCGTGAGGAAAGATGGAACCATCCGGGTGTTAAACACCCAGTTCTAGTGAGTACTGAGGGATTTTTATTGTTGATTTGGAGTTGAAGGAACATTTGATTTGTTTGTTCAGTGTCAGAGATTTTGCGTGGGAAACAAACAGACTGGTTGTGTACATCGTTTACATCTAATTTCAGTTTTTCTCTTTCTGTCTGGGCTCTGTTAAAGAAATAGTTTTACAGTTTGGGAACTACATTTACTTATCTCTACAGTAAATGTGAAGCTAGAGCCAGCAGCCAGTTAGCTTAGCTTAGCATAAAGACTGGAAATGAAGAGAAACAGCTAGCATGCCGTTGTCTAGAGGTAACAAATTCCACCTACCAGGGCTTCTAAAGCTCACTGTTTAACCTGTTAAATAGAGATTATTATTTTTTTTACATTGTGGATGTATTGCACATTTTCTTTTTCATAATAACAGGGTTGTTTGAAACTTGAGATTTATTTGATGTGAATAGTTGCATCCATAATGGATTATGGAAAAAGATATTAAAAAATACATTTTATTAGAATACTGATTAGTTGTGTTACTGTCCTGTATTGTGTCAAACACATTACAGGACAGTAACACAACTAATCAGTAAATAAAGTAGGTGAAAATGTAAAATGTAAAACAATAGAGATTACCTCAAGGCAACCAATATAGAAATAATTATTAGTATATGGACAGTGAACAATACAGACTGATGGCGTGTTGGTGGCACACCTCAGGAAAGACTGGAGGACTCAACCAACTTTGGCCTTAAACAGTATGCACCCCAGACTTGAATTCTCACTGTCACTATTTTGTTTGTTCCTCACTCAACCACAGCATGTGGCTCTGCTGATTTGGTGTATCCTTCATATTAGTTTAATAAAGTTCAAACTGAATTGTTTCTCTGTCTCTCTCAGTAAAGACAAAGTGAGGCCAGCAGAGGGGACAGCAGTGATTCAAGACCCGAGAGAACCTGCCAAACTTGGAGTCAGCTTCTCATACTGTAAGTATGCTTCTTCATCCTTATCCTCTATTTGTTGCTTCTCCCATTTTTAGTTATTCCTCCTCTTCTCTTTCATACCTTATAAAATTGTAGACAGAACATTGAACAGAAAAGTCCCTACTTTTTTCAGACTTTCTCCACTCGGCACTGAGCCTATTTGAGTTCTTGCTGTTTAAAGAACACAAATAGCTTTTGAATGATGATGTATCGGCTGACACATGATGCAGCAGCCTTTGTAATGTCAATAACAATGCCAGTCTATGTAGTCTGTGAATCATCTGTTCTGGTCCACATACTCATCAGTAGATGTTTATGTCCTTTTTAGTCAACTTGAGCATAACATTACTGCCGCAGCTGTTAAGGCGACCAGTCTGACCTCTCAGGCAGGCTCTAGGGACAGCAATGTCGGTCGGTTACTCCCCTTCAGTCCAAACAGGATTATCTCATCTCTCACTATTGGACAAATTGCCATAATATTTGATACAGATATCCATACTGCCTTTGATAATACCCTGATCTTCATTTTGTGCCACCATGAGGATCACATTTGTGTTTTTGAGTGAAATGTCTCAACTATTGGATAGATTGCCATGAAAGTTGGTGCTACAGACATTCATGTTCCCCTGAATAGTAATAACTTAACCACAGTTAATGCTAATTAGCAAATGTTAGCAAGCTGACAAGCTACACTAAGATGGTAAAGATGATACACATTAGCATTGGCACAATAGCATTGTCAATGTGAGAATCTTAGCATACTGACATTAGCTTTTAGGTAGTATGGCTAGAGACGTGATAGTGTTACTGTTCATCAGTATGCAGATGATACTTTATTTAAACTGTGATCTAAAAGGAAATGTGATATTTTCCCCCAACATAAACACTATCTTTTCTCTGTAATTTTTTTCTTTTTCTTCTTTTTTTAAATTTTTTCTTCCAGGTTTTGATTTTAATCTTACTTAGATGTCTCTGTTTTACAGTTTTTAGTATACTGTGTTTCTTTTTTTCAATTAATTTAGAAACTCTTTTATATGTGATGGAATATGATGTACAGTCAAATACATTACAATCATCATCTCTCTCTCTTCTGTCTCTGTGATCTTTGCTCCCAGTTACTCCTTATAGCCCCTACTGGATTCTGACCACTGACTACACCAGCCTGTCTGTTGTGTACTCTTGCACCGACATCCTCCGCATATTCCATATCGACTATGCCTGGATCCTCGGCCGGTCCCGCTTTCTGCCTCCAGAGACCGTGCAATATGCCAAAGAACTGCTGATCAATGAAGGAATCGACCTGTTCAGGATGAAGGCCACAGATCAGACAGGCTGCAAGGATGACTAGGGATTCATGGAGACTTCCACTCCAGTGCACTGTAACCAGTCACAGCACTCAGATGAGGCAGAGCTGAATACCTGATCAACCAGACTGGGCAGTTTATCATCATATCAAACATACTGCTAATTCCAAGTCACAAGACAATGCAGTTTTTGATAATATATCTGCATCTCACTTTTGCTGCCTATGTTATTGCATTTTATAAATTTAGAAAAATACATAGTGAAAATAATAAAAACAAAAGTATTTAGCTTAATCAATTTAATTCACTTGATCATTTGATTAAAAAGGTTACCTTGTGGAGATTGAACCAATTTGTTAATTCAAACACAGCTTGTATTGAACTTATTAAATGATTTTCTTTAATTTCTTACATTATTTTTCCAGCAATTGCTCCTCATATGTCTCACAAAAACTAGTTAAATCTAATGTGTCACAGATATGAAAGCATTTAAAGATCTTTTTAAAATATACTTTTATATTTTAATTCTCTAGTAACTGTTCAGTACTTTTAAAGATGGAGGAAATGGAATTATAAAACCTACATCAACACCAATTCTCAATGAAGTTACTCATTGTGAATATATTGTATTTTGATATTATAGGACATGTTACATTATATAAACAAGCATATTCGTGATGATGGCAAAAAATATGTGGGATAATATATTAAAGCTGTATTCATTAAGCAGTTGTTTGATCACTTGTCATTTATCTGGTGAGTACTGTACCAACTCCAACTGAACAACAATGAGAAGATGAGGAATGTACATAAGCAAAGATCCGCTAAGATAAGATAAGATGTTCCTTTATAGATGGGAGTCAGACACAGCAGCACAGGGGAAATGCAGTGCAAAAAGTAGAGAAGTGTAAAAATACAATAAGGAACAAAATAATATATATAAAATTATATAATATAGCTATATATATATATATATATATATATATGATACATATATATACACAATTATATGCAGTATTAATGGGAAAAATGTTAATTCAAACTTTAAACACTTTCTTCCACTTCCACTTGTTTTCCACTTGGTTTTATCCTCTGTGCTCCTAAATTAGTATTTTACTATAATATGTTGTATTTTTCTTTTTCTTTCAACATAAGTCTATAATCCAGTGAGAAACTATTAAATATAATGTGTGTTTTTGTTATTGTCAGACAGTAGTATGTCCTTATGTATAAACGAATTATAAAGCCTGTACGAAGCTGTTATGTGAAACCAGAAGAACAGGTGTGGCAACTTGTGATGTTAAGCAAAAAGACAAAAGGATAGATGTTAAAAAACCCCCCCCCAAAAAAAAGATTACATTCTGTTCTTCTGAGTTTTCTGGCTCTACTATCTTATTTCACAAGACCGTGAAGTCGACCATTACGGAGGACAATAGAAGCTAAAATGTAAATGCAGGTATGTCATTGTAGAATGCCGAACACCCTATGCGACTGAAGTTAGACTGTAATCACTAAAAGCAGAGGTGAAAAGACATGTCATATCATTCATTTTTGTGTCTCCAATTGACAAAGACTAAAACTAAAATATAATGACTGTGATAAACACACTGTTGAGTCTGTCAGCGTCTGCTACTCTCAACTTGCTGCCCCAGCA
>NW_023339650.1:16936758-16942685 GCF_004916995.1 Morone saxatilis
TGTGTGTGTGTGTGTGTGTGCGCGCCGCGCGTGTGTGTGTGTGTGTGTGTGTGTGTGTGTGTGTGTGTGTGTGAAATGGTCAGCAATAATATTTGAGGAGGGAGCAGGTATCCTGCAGTCCCTTTGGGAAAAAGTTCAGTTTTCCGCACTTGAATCCCTTCTTTGTGCTCTGGAAGCCTTGGAATGCTTGGGAATGTTAATTTTTCTCTCTCTCTCGCTCTCTCCTCACAGAGGCAAGGCAGTCATCCCAGAAGAGAGAATACTGTATATAAATAACACTTCTTTCTTTTAGACACCTTCATATTTTTGCCACACAAAATGTCTCAGATTAATTATAGTATTCCATATCCTTCTGCAGTAGGATTGGAAAGAAAGATTCAGATCTTAACTTCTGTTCTATAAGATCATCACATGTTTTGAACCAATCAGCCTTGTTTTCAGCTTTGTGACAATATATTCCAGCGAATCCAAGAGGATTTTTTATTGGTTTATTCATCTTAAGAAATAGGATAATATTCTCAACCCATAAAGCAATATTCAAACATTCAAAATCGAGATGATCAATTCTGACATACGTGTTTCTCACTGGACAAAAAGTGAATGAAAAATTGTAAACTGAAAGGTAACTAGTAACTAAAGCTTTCAGACAAATAGTGTAGTAAAAAAAAGTGCAATATTTGGATGACAGAGCTGTATAAATAGCATAAAAGTACATACCGTACATACACTATCTTGAATTTGTACGTGAGTAAATGTATGTAGTTACATTCCACCAGACATTTAGTTGTGTCAGACATTGACACAATGGTTTCAAGCAGAGGTAAAGACTCACATACAACCCAAAGGCTTTGTAAGAAAACTGCCACCCTCTTTTTAAACATTTTTTGAACTTTGAACATTATTGTGAAATTCCTCATTGAGATACTTCAACAACAGAAGCCTCAGTAGACAGAATGCTTGTTGCATTTTGAGCTGGAGGTGTGGCTCAATTTCTCTTGAGTGGAAAAACTTGCTCTTCCTCTCTTTTCACATATATAAGTTCACGCCCATTCTCCGAGGGTTGCGTAAAATCATTTTAACTATGCTGACTCAACCTAAACATTAGCAGATTTAGATCACATAATCATTTAATAACTGGTATGTCCTTCCTGATGTGTCTGGTCTCCTTTTAGTGCCATACGATCAACCACCAGCTGTTCCCTACTGGCCCTACTCCACCTCTGACTTCTGGAACTACGTTGAATACTTCAGATCCATCGGCGCCTACAACCACATCAACGAGATGGCCCGGGCCTTCTTCGCCCACCAGCACCTCGGAGACACTCTGGGATACGAGACCAATGAGGGACATGAACACTGAAAGAGGGGATGAAAGGAGCCTGGAGGGCAGGAAGAGGGCAGGGAGGGAGCTGCTGAGATATCCTGAGTAAATAAAATAAAAATGCATTTCTTACTTTGACAGAAAGGAGAAAGATTTTGAGGAAATACATTTAGAAATGAAATGTGAAGAAGAAAAGGCATAGTGTAGCATATACATATATCACTGTTTGAAGTGTATACAAATAGAATACAAATGTAGAGTATGTAGCCCTGTTGTAGGATTGTATATTATCTTCATGTGCCACAAATAAATAAAACATTTTCCAAATATGTCATTTTGTCATTTAAAATGTTTCTCTTTTTCCTTAAATTGTTCTCAATCTCTTATCTCATTTTTTTTAATGAACTGGTTACTGCTATCAATGAATCCTTGTAATTAGAAAATAAATACTAGTGTCTTCTTTACTAAGTCAAAAATTATCCCCATACATTTTTCACCAACTTGAGATAAGTATATAAATGACTCATCTAATTTCACTGTCACTATATCTGCCAATCAAACTGTGACATGGATATTTTTGATTTGTATTTTATTTGTAGTCATGTAAGCTCTTTCCATACAATGAATTATATTATTACCTTGTTAATACACTTAATACACTTTGGCGATATCACAGTATTACCCCTCAGTTAAATAAATAAAATATGTTGCCATTTTTTTTAATTCTAGAAAGAATTCCCTGTGACAGAACTAAAGAGATTTAATTAATTAATTATTATTATTATTATTATTATTATTAATTAAATCTTAATATTGATTAATTTAATGTCACATATAATAATAATAATAATAATAATAATAATAATAATAAATAAGTCATAGTGGTTATTTTATTGAATAATTAGAGCTTTTAATATGTAAAGTATTTTGATGTGCTTTTTAAATAGGATTACATGCAGTACTTTTACGTTACTTTATGTTGAGTAAAAGATCTACTTCATACTTTCACCACTGATATGATGAAATACTCCTATGGTAAATATTAAAAATGTATTTCCTTAATTTCTATGGGGAATATAACATTTTATAAATGTAAATGTTTTGTTTACCAGAAGTAGAAAGCGGACCGACTGACACAAGCTCGTAGAGACAGCCGAGCCCAGTTTAGTGTTGCACACGGTTGTTTTGTTTGTGTTCCGAGAAGCTGAGAAGCTAACCTGGCTAAACAACATCTTTCAAAACTAAATAATTAAATACAAATAGAAATAATGAAGCCCGCTGTGGACGAGATGTTTCCCGAAGGAGCCGGACCGTACGTGGACCTGGACGAGGTGGGTGAAAATAACAACATATGACACTAAATAATGCAGATACAACCGAATCCGTGGTTTTTAAATATCATTTTAACAATAATAACAGTGTGCAGTTCATGTTTATTTTTACTAACATTATAAAACACCAGTTGTCGGTGTGTGTTTCCTAATTTTAACCCTAAATCCAACCTGGGAAACTGTGTGCTTAGCTGCAATGCTTCATACACTAGAACTCCTCACACACCCTGCTTTATTGTAAAGCTTTAATAAGTAATAATCATTTATAAGAGCTTATGTATTTTAAGCTTTGTCCACAGTAAACTGGTATCTAACCCGACTACCTTTCAGTGGTGGAAGCAGTACTTACTAATAGTAAAATACTCTGTAAAAATCCTGCGTAAAGGAAGAACATGTTGTACCGAAAGTAAAGCTGTAATTATTTAATATACTGCTTGTATTTAAGTCTATATTAATATGTCATATTTTAATGATCTGAAGGGAACTAGTACACATGCAGCAGAGTCAAAAGTTAAAGGTTTCCCTCTGAAATGTTGTGAGGTGACATAACTACTAAAGTACTTCTGCATTTTAGAAGAATTACACACCAGCAACTAGTCTTTGAATACAATACAATGAGTTTCATCTCTTTAGAGCACATTATACACACATTAACCAAACACACAACCCCTGTGAATACCAGACAATCTCAGTCAGACACACCTACAATACTCTTGAAAGTAGCAGAGAGAGAGATAAAAGAAGAAATATAAGATTTGCACTCTGTATGATTGGTTGCATTTCACGTGTTTCCTTCTACACTCTCCTGTTACTACATTAATGGCTTGCTGATGCTGTAAGAGCGGTTGTACTGCTGTGTGTTAACAGGCAGGAGGCAGCAGCGGCCTGCTAATGGACCTGGCAGCCAATGAAAAGGCAGTGCACTCAGATTTCTTTAACGGTAAGTCATTAATCTAAAATGATTACATGTACACTTGAGTCAACGTAGCAGCACAATACGGCAGCGGGACGGTGTGCAACGAGGAGGGAGCTTGCAGAGTTGAGCAGAAATGTTCTTTTATTTAAACAGAAGTCTTTTTTTTATTCAGTGTTATAACAAGTTTCGGCAATAAGCTTAAATTCATTTCACAAAAAGCAGCGACACACTAATTTGGCGCTTTTAAGGGTCACATCTGATAAGTATGATGAAGTAAAAGCCCTCTAGTGTTTTTTTTTTACAAATGTGGGGTAACTAAAGCACGTAAACTTAACGTTTCCATCTTTCCTCTTGCTTTATTACGCACATTTGTCAGTACTCGGGGTTTTAGACATGAGTGGCTGCGTTTACATGCACTTCAGTTATCTGAACATCCCCTATTCCACATAAAAGCCTTTAATGATCATGGGATTAACAGAAACCTGGTGAAACACTTGAAACCTGATCATTTGGCCACGTAAAGCGGCCTTTGAAAGTCAAACTGAATAAAACTGGGACATGACTGACCTGTTCAACACATGTACACAGTAAAGTAACAAAAAGCTCTATTAAAAAGTCTTTAAAGTGAGACCATCATATCAGAAGAAAACATCTAGAAATGTTTCTTGTTGAACATATTACCTCAAATAAACTTAACATACTCTATATATTTATTCAGTAATATGAAAGTTTAAAGAGATTATTGCTAAAAAAAACTGCATAGAAGTTTTAGTTTAAGCACAGCTTTTGTCGTAACCACATTGTCTTCTCAAATTAACCCTTAAAAATCCGGTCGTTCCCCTGTAAACACCGGCGTATGTGTGAGCAGGCACGTAGAGGACACTCTGAAAACACTCAGGTAATCTGTTTTCCGTCTTGCAGCGTCGGCCGCAGGCGAAACAATTTTGGCTCAGCAGCACATGACCTGGAAAGAAAAGAGCTGATTGTTAAAAAGAAAGAGGGAAAAGAGGAGGATGGTAAAGTGAGTTTATAGCTGTTGTCAGACAGAAACTCAGTGGGACACCTCGCCAGTCAGCTGCTTTAAACACACACACACACACACACACACACACACACACACACACTCCTTTAGATCACTGGGGTTGTTAACATGTAGAACTGCAGTTCGGTGAATTCTCATGTACGGCACGTCCCGGGTCGTGGCCCCAACGGGGATTTCACTCCCGTAAGGGCCCTTCATACTAATAATGAACGAGGAGGAGTATTGCAATACCACGTTTCTGTTGGAAATACACAGCTAGTAGACACGATTAGACTGACATTAAGTATGTGTCCAATATGATGCAATTTAATGGTTTGTAATGTAATATAATGGGACTCTATACCCTCAGTCTTTTCATACGTGCACATCAAACGTTTAACACTCGAGGCTGATTTAGATAGGTGCTAGGTGCGTGCGCGTTCTCTGAGATTGGGAAGCGACTGATGCAAAACCCATTTGAGTTAATAATGCTGTTTGAGAAACCTCTTTAAACGTACGCACATTCTCAGACAAGTGTTTTCTTTGACACAGACAATGAGGCACGCAGGGGACGCCGCCTCGCTGCATAATATGCTCTTGTCTGTCTCTTCGTATTCCCATGGGGGGACAAAATACTAAATGAGGAAGACCCCAGACAGATAGGAGAGAGATGAGGGAGAGTTTTTCATTTGCAGAGAAACACATTAGCATAAATATAATAAAATATATAACAGTGTAGATCATATGTGTAGGTTAGAATCTACATACAGTGAGAAATCAGCCTTAATGAGACTGTTCTTAACCAAAGGCAGAGGTGAGCGCGGACATGATAAAGAGTTTTGTCTGATTGTAGAACCAAGGCGATCATTTACAACCATTGTTTGATTTCAAAGAGATTAATAGTGCTCCGTAAGCTTAGGCTGAGGTGTTCCTCTCGCCCCGACATGGTCACGACCATGTAACGTTAAGCCCTGTATAAAAGGTCAGCTAAGAAGTGTGCAAGGCAAAAGGAGGCTCCCATTCCCTGGTGGTGGAGTGGGTTGTGTTAAAAGTTGCAAGGGGTTATGGGTAGCCAAGGGGCAAGCTGTTTGACTTGTCCCTTATTAGGGGAAACATAGGAATGTCCTGTGCCTGGAAACCACAGGGACATGAAAGAAAGAGTATCTCAAGCCTGGTGTGCTGAATCAGTTTCAGCCTGGGGACATTTTAGCAGATAATTTTAAATGTATATGAATTAAGTCTACATAAATGACTTCTATATATATCCTACATCTACAGCTGCAAACTGCTTTCAACTCAGTACAGTTTACATCTGCCAGAACTGTGTGTGTGTGTGTG
>NW_023339650.1:16942729-16956147 GCF_004916995.1 Morone saxatilis
GTGTGTGTGTGTGTGTGTCTTGAAGGAGAGTCTGGATCCAGCACAGAACTGGTTGCTACAAATAAATCACGCTTGGCAGAGACGCATCACAATTGGTGACCAAAGATAACAAGCAAATGACAGAAACAGTTATGTCAAACAAACTTACACATACAGTATATAAACGTTACGATTTGGCTGCCATCTTTCATCCGAGCATTTTTAGTAAACCCCCTCTTGATTAGAGTAAAACAAACACCCAGCAAGCAAACATTTTACGTGGAACTGTGAGCCACCTTGTTACCACGTCAGGTTTTTAGTGGAGCATCCAGCACAGTTGCTTCATTCTTTCACAGTGGACAATGTATGGGTTCGAATCACGCTATTGAGCCAAAAGCCAAAGAGTTCGCTCTGTAGTCACCCTCTGTGGACTCAACGTCCCGCCCACTGCATCTTATTGCTTACACGTATGGATCACGGATCAACTTTGTTTTCCGTTACATCAATATTCTTTAATAAGACCCCAATAGAGCAAAATGCCACAACACCTAGGAGTTGCCTTCAAGGTGATGAGCAGTTACTTTAGCTGACCACGTACCTCATTGGTGTGCCAGCACCGTCTGCCTGCTCCTACACATCCAAAGTGTGTGCTGTGTGTCAATAAACCGCACAGTGTTCCTATAAAGCCACCTGTAGCTACTGTATTTTGTCATCTGCTGTGCCATCTGTGAGGTAAAGTGGGACGGTCGCCACTGGGCTTGAAAAGACCCCCCAGTCCTGAGGGATGCAGCTATAAAGTACCATCATTTTCACACATTTCACAAGCTGCATATTCAAATTGTTGTGTCCAAAACCTGTCCACGGACAGCCGTCGATCAAGTGATCTATGAAATTGCTAATTGTTTCAGTGCTAATCAACAGAGCTTAGAGATGCAGTGTTTCTTTGCGTGGACATGCAAGGATGAAACTGTGGTGCTACAAGAGGAATCTGCCCTATAATAAAGAATATTTTTTCTATCTGTCTTTTTATTATTGTCTCGTGATGTGGAGAATTTCCTCAGGTACTGATGCATAAAGAAACGTTCTCTGATCAGTCTCTGTTGTCTTAAATAATTGTATTTATTTACAGTTCTGTTACCAGGAAGCAGACCACCCTCCCTACTAGCTTAGTTACACCCTGAGAAAGTCATAAAAAGGGGTGTTTAGTAATTTTTTACAACAGCTAAGTTGCCTTTATAAGAAATGCTAACATATGTGGATGCAGTTCCCATGTGTTTCACCAAGTACAAACAAAGTAAAAGAGTCCACGAATAAAACTGGCCACCAAACAGCATTTGAGAAGTTTAAACTGGTTTAAACAAGAATAAACATTATCTTTGTCTAGCATAATTAGCTGAGAATGTAGGAGTTCTGGGAAACATCTGGACTCAAATTTTCTCTTTTCTCTCCGTCTTGTATTCTCTCTTCCCCCCCGCAGACTTTGAGGATCTGTTCGACGACGACGACCTGCAGTGACGACAGCATCTGAACCCCGGTGTGTTTCTGTGAACGTGTACAGAAGAAAATGAAAACGGGCATATTCTGACCACAGGTTCTCTTATTTGTACAGCCCCTCCCCCCTTCTACATGTCACTCACCACTATACTGAAATAAAGTCTTTTTGTTTTTACAAAAAAAGAAAAAGAAAAGCTGTCTTGGTGAACCAGGTGTCTGTGAATTCTGAGAATCCCTCACATTCCGGCTTTAGAGAAAATTATGAGTATGGTTTTGGCATCGTCGTGTTTGAATCTGCTCCCGGCTCGATTGTAGGTTTGTGGGCTCTGCGAAACACCTGTTAGCAAACGTTAATTACATACGAGATACAGTGTTAACATGACCACTAAATGTTCAGTTGGGGCACGATGGGACAGGAAAAGGGGGCTGCAGAAAAATGTGGAAATGCTTAAAAATACAGAACAGATAAAGTGTTCTTGTTTAGGTGCAGACTCGGGCTGTAAATCGCTGTAAAATTTTCTCTTTTTTTCCCCCCTGAGATAATGCATGCCCACATAAACCAGCTGCACATGTAGGCTTAAAGCATAAGAAGAAAAATAGAAAATAGAACATTTTTTAAACTTACACAATGCTTACAGCTGTATTCATATTGCAGGATTGACTACAGAGACAGAAGGTGGGCTGGACAGGGCAGGTGATCACAGTCTAATCTGTAATAATACATCAGAATGTATTTGCAAGTTGAGATTATTAATACAAAATATAATTAAAGTAAATGGTTACTAAAGCTGTTAGATATTTCTCTCTGAAAGTAACCTGAAATTGAAATAGCCAAGTATAAGTACCTCAAAATTGTACATGAGTAAATTAACTTTCCTACATTGTGGAAGAACCTGACTGGTCTGCCCAGAGCTCTGACCTTGGTTTTAGAATAAGTGTAACATTGGTGTGTCCACATACTTTTGGCCATGGCATGTATCTTCTTTAAGCTACCCAGCAGTTTATACAGTACAGTAGTTATAGTCAGCTCCACCTTAGTGTACACAATAATACATCAAACATTATAATGCAATCATATAATAAATATTCTGAAAAGGGTCACTCTGCGTAAATAAATAAGTACTTCTTCCTTTGGTATGTCACGTAGATTTTGCTGCTAATACATTTGCAACTCTTAAGTAAAAGATCTGAACACTTTCACCACTGCACCAAACTGGGAAACCCATTTCTATTTTAGCCTCATGTTGTCAGGGTGTTAGGCCTTCCTTAAACTGCGGCCACAAGGTCGCCTAGATTGGTATGTAAATATGTGCTCTGTCACACTAATTCAACTTAAAGGGCCTAAAAACACACTTTCCCAACCAGCTTTGTACTACGAGTAACTGGTTCAAACATGAACACAGAAATATCTGAGAATAAGATTAAGAACATTTTTGGTTATATCACATGAAAGATTTCTGTCTTTGCTGTTTTCACTGATTGGAAGTAGACGGGGTTCTGGTGAAGCCAGCATAAAGCAGCATTAGCTGAGTTTTTCAGTGTTAAACTTTTGATATTGATATTATCCTCAAACCTTTTACATTTGTTGCTTATTTAGTCATATATATTTAATGTTTGATGGGGAAAAACAGATTTCCAGCCATGTTTTAAGGGGCTTTATGATTTCTCTTAATTGCAATTAAGGGACAGAACTGTAAAAAAAAAAAAAGCAGCCCCTGTATTACACAGAGTACAATGATGCAGTACAATGTGTCTCAGTGTACATAAAACAGGGAAATGGAGAAGTTTAGTCTCTGTGCTCAGAGGAACACTCGAATTAAGAGCCAGTGTTCACATGGTAGCCATTTTCCAAAATTCAATACATCCAAAACGAATAGAAAAATGTATCCTCTCTCTAAACTATACTTTAATAATGTTACGTTATGAAACGAAATTCATTTGGGGGCTAAATCTAAAAAAAAAAAAAAGCTGATATTTCTTTCTAAGTGCAAATCTCAATTCCTCCATAACCTAATACAACGTTCCCAGAAGAAGATCCTCATAAGACTACTGAGTGTCATAACAGAATTACAGGCTCAGATGTGCTGATATTGCATCACACATCGCAGGTATATGGCTGTTTCAGAGACTCACTGTATGTGTGTGTGTGTGTGTGTGTGTGTGTGTCTTAAAAACTGGCATGTCTGAACACAGTTAAACTGTAGAGGAGGAAACTGTAGATTATCAAATTCCTCATGTGTAGACCAGCTGTCCCTGTGTGTGTGTGTGTGCGTGCATGCATTCAGGTTTAGACAGAAGCTGTGGTTTGGCCCTCATTGAGGGTCTCTGAGAAGTTGCTTATGTGGCACCTCAGCTCCCCTTCATTATTTCCTGATGTTTTCTCTCCTCTGTCCCTTTGTGTCTTTTGTTTTTCTCATTTGGGAGTGAGTGTTGCATCCCCAAAAACAAAGATCCAGAGTCTGATTTCTAACCTTAAATGTGACTCATAGAATTAATGATTAATTAATAATCAGTCGTGAAGGAATAAAAAAAAAAACACCACTTGAGACAACTTCTCTTAACATCTCTCCACGTCCCCATCTCTGCTTCAAGCCCTCCCACCTTCTCTCTTTTCCTGTCTTTAATTACGGTGCCTCTGATTGGCTGAAACTTTCCGCAGGATCCGACCAATCAGGCATCTTGTTGAGGTGGCCCTTGACCCCCTCAGGTGGTCCCTGTGTGTGTGTTTTTCTGTGTGAGTGTTAATGAATACTTGGCGTGTGTGTTCGGTTTAAAACCGTGCCCGATTCCTTCGTCAGGGCAGTCTGTCAGAAGGGCCGCAGGGACAGGGCGCACCAGGAACCTCTGCCATACCCGCAAAAAAAACACACACACCAACACACTTAGTGTTTGAGCCCAGGTGGACTGAGTCATCCGGCCTGTGAGGCTTCATTTGAGTCCACATCTGGATCCGGCAAGACAGCCACGCCGATAAGCTAACCACAGGTAAGAGAGTGGTGATTCTGCACTTCTTATGTTTGTTTTAGGTACTTGCCAGGGATTCAAGTTCAGGTTGAAGTCAAGGGTGACTGCTGAGGAACACCTGGTTCTGGTTTAATGATGACAAACCAGTAGCTTCAGCCCAGCCAGGAGCCTTGTGGCAACATGTTTGTTTAAAGAGTTCACTTCCAAGCTGCAGGGGTCACTTCAGCAGCCTCTCCAGGTCTCAGGTTGTGACTGGAGTGAAAATTGAACACCTTCCACCACATTTATATGGTTTCTCTGCACTACTGATCACTCTCACAGGTAACTAAAACATGTTTTGGAACTCTTGGTCTGTTTCCGAATATGCACTTGTCTGGGGAATCAGTGAAACCAGCTATAATATCCTGGCATTTTTGGATATTACACTGGTGACAACTGGTGTCAAGCTAAAAATGATTTTATTTTAAGGCAGGAAAGTGATGAAATTAATGGAGCGGGAAGTTCTGGGAGTAAAGCATAATTTTTAAATGTCAGTGTGGTTGGTATTTGCAGGAGAGGAGGAGGTGAAGTCATGGCTGGAAGGAGGAGAACCAGTTTCTCCGGCGTGTTCGTCACAACTCTGCTGGCTGTGATGCTGCTGCCTGGTGAGTACACAGTCCTCATCTTGACTGTTTCTATGGTATATGCTATGTATATACATGGCTTTCATGGTTCACTAAAACTGTCTAAGCTGTGAAGAAGTACTCTGATCTTTTACTTCAGTACAAGTTGTACTGCAGGGTAAGTTAGAAGTGCAGAAAAAGGGCCCCTGTGAGTGTTACTGTTGTAGAGACGGAGCTAATTTTTGGTACTTTATGTACTGGTAGTTTAATATTTTCATTATTTATTCAATTAACTGAACAAACCCCAAAGATACTCAGTTTACTATGATATAAAATAGAAAAAATACATTTTTCTTTATTTGACTTCAGCAGTAAAACAATCTGCAACAATTTTGATAATCTAATAATATGAATCATTTCAAACATTAATAAGATCATCATGTGTTTTGTATCTTCAGTTGTAAAGTAATTAGAGCTGTCAGATAAATGTAGTAGAGTAGAGGTGTAAAGCAGCACGAAATAGAAATAATACAAAAAAAGTTGTTGCTCGCATTTCTTGATCCAAAATGGGGGTTTCACTGATTTATAATACTGAATGAACGGATGGAGAGAGAGTGGATCATTAAATGAGTAATATTCTAAATGACAGCACTGTACTAGTCAAGTATCATCCGTCCTGATTATACAGAGATGCGTAGTTGAAAATGGTCATAATTAGAAGCTTTTACATCGCAATCCCACAATGATTGTAAGCCTTGAATGAGCTTATGCAATGGTTTTTTTAATAAAAAGCTCAATTTAGCATATGAGCATGCAGTAATTTCACATAATTCAAAATGAAAAATGGTTAGCGATAATCATGATGTTGATTGAGCTATTCATACCACAGTATTCATGTTAAAATTAGTTTTCTGTCTCCTTTTTAAAGCAGCAAGCCTCTTACATCAGTAAAAGTACAGTAAAGTGTTGGAAGGAAAACGTACTTAAAGCATCAAAAATGTAAAAGTACTCATTAGTTTAGGTGTCTGTTATATAATTCGATTTTTATTACACTTTATGTTGCAGCAGCTCATAATAAAGGAAATTCGTTCTGCTTTATTTACAGTCGGCTACTTTAATTTGTTTCATATATCTTCAAATTAACTATGGTTCTCAAATAAAAGTAGTGAAGTTAAAGAGTACAATATTTTCCTTGGACATAGAGAAGAAGTATAAAGTAGTATAAAATGCAAATAAAGTAAAGTACAAGTGCTTATTCCCCCTCCTGTGTCACCACAAAATTATTTGCTTAACATTCATATTTTATCTCTTGTTTTGCAGTTTTGTTCCTCATAATAAATACATTCTCCTTGAGTTATAGCTTCACAATCTGTATTTCAAGGTTCTCTCTGTTAAGGTTAAGGGTTAGTTGGACTGCGAAGGGTTTTTGTCCTTCACCAGTTCATGGACACAGACCTATGTCACCGAGTCCCTGTAACTCACTCTGCTTCATATATATCATAATGTGGCTCTCTAACACAACCCGTGGTGTTCAGATATCATCTATAATGCTTCACCATCAAGACAGGTTGCTCCTCCACCACCTGTTTCAGTTTTCTCTCGACATGATTGGCATATTTACAGTGTGACAAGGTCTCATCTTTCTTTTAAAAATGGTTTTTAAAATTGCCCCGTGTGATGGTTAAAAGGGGAAAAAAAGAGAGCTGAAGGAGGAGGGGTTTCTTTCATCATTTCTGCTCCTGTAAAAAATTAGTACCTGTCAGCATCACCTCCTCCTCTGCTCACTTAAAGCTCTGCCGTTTCCAGATGTGCCAGCCAGTGTTTTTTACAGGCTCATAAAAAACAATACAGCGGATACACTGAGACGGCATCATTTTGCCCACCCTCCTCCTCCTTCTTCATACTGCTTCATCACCTTGGGTCACCTTCACTTCTTGCAAATTCATGCCTCTGCTTGTTACCCTTCATCTGTGACCTTACTACAGTGCGCATCATGTCTTCCTGATTACTCCATCAAAGCTCATCAAAACTGTTTTTTTTTTTAAATCAGGAGATTGATGTTTTTCCACTTCCGATACGCGTCACATAACCCTGAATTATCCCCTCTGGATCTCTCTTTCAAACCTGTCTGTTCCCTTTCTTATTCATCCTCCTCTTCCCCTTCCTCTCCTTCTGTAAGGCATTAACACCTTTTCCCTGTGGAGATGAAAGAAACCTGAAGCAGAGCTGAATCCGCTGTTTCCGTCAGCTGCATGGGGTCAAACAGTGCACATATGTACACATAAGACACACGCACACACACACAAGTGCACATGCAGCTCTTTGAAAAATCAGCATGGGGTTTGATGTTACAGGCTCACCTATAAAATCTACAAAGAGGTGCAGTCGCCAGCGCTTGAGGCAGAGCCAATTACCCCTGTCCTATTTAATGAATAATATCTTCCTGTATGTGTTTGAGGTTTAATGTCATATTAGACACATTTAAAAGTCTGAATAGAAACAGTAAGCAATTTCCAGAGCTTAATCTTAACTTCTGTAACTTCTGGATCTTCTGGATTTTACATCTGTTTTTGCTTTTCTCTGTTTTGTGCAGCATTCTTGTCTGCTGGACCGATTGTGCAGAAGCCCAAAGGAGATGGTAAATATGTGATTTTTCATCTTAGCATACTAAAACATTAGTGATTGTTGATAGAAAGACCTCAGTGGCCATTTGCCGTGATTGAAAGACCATATAAGTTGTTGAAAAATGAGTCCATGAAAGTACTGTTTGATTAAAAAGTAGCACCCAAATTCATCACCAACCTCACCTCGCTTCAATGTTGCATCCACACCTAACCCTGTGATTGATGTAATGTGATATAGCTGTAAAAACAATTACGACTTAATGATGTCTAACCCCCGAATATAACAGGTTTAAGGCCTTGGATATCTCATTATAAACTTTAAAAGTCATGAGTAAGTCCTTGAATTTTATGTCCAAGTAAGTACAGAAGCCTTGGGATCAGCAGTGCCTTTGTGTTTTTAATTTTCCGGCCTCAGCGGGAGAAAGTATCCAGGAGAGAGCGGTTTCTGCAGAGTCACACAGGAGGTTGATCCGCAACCGCAGGAACATCAGCTGGTACAAACAGCACTCTGACTTCTGGGGATGGTACAAGTACTTCACCGACAGCGGCAACGCGGAAGCAGTAAGTAGACTATGTAACGCACCCACAAAATCAGCCATTATCTTTCTTCTTTCTACATTTATTACTTTGTCTAATGAAAGCATTAAAGTGACAGTGGATTCCAATAATGGAATTTCATAGGTTTTAATGCTGCTCTGATCAATATTTTTATATAACAGGTCAGATAATTATGTGTAATGAGAATGCAGGGCACAATGAAGTGAAAAAATGACCCAACTTAAAAGTAGTTTATAGATACCTGAGAGTAGACTTATGCCTTTTACTGCCCTTTGCAGTAAAGGATGCTACTTTTCAGGAACCGACTTACCTTTGTCTATTGACTTTAACCCAGGAATATTTGTGTCTGAAAGTATCCCTATTAGGGGGCAAACACCCCAACCACCTCCACCAATAAGCAGAGGCAGCCTGTAAGTAGCCTGAGAGGTGAAACCAAAGGCAAAAAACATCTGAAGCACTCAACCCACCACTCACTCCTGCTCATTAAGCTTATTGCTCTGAGAAGGCTTTTGCACCCCCATCCGCAGTAGAAATTGTATACTTGCCCCCAAGAGTTGGTACTTGGTGGTAACACAACCAATATTCCCCCCCTGCCTCAGGTTCAGGAGATGGATCGCATCTACCTGGCCTACCTCCAGAACAAGAACCGCGCTGAGGGACGTCGCTCCTACAAGGCCTACTTGCGCCACCTGGGGGAAGTGTACAAGTCCTGTGCCGATTCTGATGACCCCAACTGCGTGGCTTCTTACACCAGCAGGCCCAAACCTAAACCAGAGCCCCCCAAACCTGCACCAGTGAAAACCTGTGACCCCACCAAGGACCCCTATTGCCTGTATGCTGCTTTGGTCCAGGGAAAGAGCCCTTACCTGCCCTTGGTGCTCCCAGCTGCCACCCTTGCCCCAGCACCAGTGAAGGCACCAGCTCCTCTTTACGTCCGCTCTGCTGCTCCAGCCAAGGACCCACAGTCAGGCTATTACTACTACGCTCAATCTGCAGTGCCTTTCCTTTCCAAGGTACGCTTTCAGACAGTGTTTGTGTTATACTGGAATTCACTGAAGATTTTAGTCTAAAAAATACCTAAAATATATAATATTAAGAGGAATTTTGTATTTTATTATATTTCAACAATTTACCTAACCCTATGCTATTGCGGTGTGTGGAGATCTTACCTAAAAGCCACAATGTGTAGCATTTTTAGAAGTTTTTTTTGACTTTTCTGACCCCTTGTGGTAGTCATTGTACACTATGGCAGTGTCCCTCATCCTGTCGATCCCATCTGTGCAGTTAGGTGTAGTTTTCAGCCTTAAATTTTTCATATTCCCAATTATACCCAAAACATATATAACATCTTTAAATTCTGATGTATGACATAAAACAAATGTCCACAAAATGTTCTCAAACTGAAAGTACATTGGATTCTTAATATCAAGGTAACATGTCTGCCCTTGTTTCTAATGCTTCAGGAGCAGAAGACCGAGCTGCTGCGTATCTGCCCTTCTGACGATGTGGAGTGTCTGCAGTACCACCTGAGAGCGGCCTACGGGTATTCACCCTCTGCTGGACCTCTGCCTTCCTATGCTCACCTCGGCTGTGACCCCAAGAATGACCCCACCTGCAAACCCAAACTGGTGCAGAAAGCCCCTTCTGGTCTCTACCTGCAGTACCCCAACTGTGATCCACGGGATCCCCGTTGTGCCTATGCTGCCTCCCTTGTGGTATGCTTTATTGTTATTGTGATAGATTTGTTCAAATTCACTTTAACAGATTTCAACTGCTTTAACATGTTTTCATTTGCACCTATGCCTTGATTATCATAACTTATGGTGTTGCTACTGTCATGTGTTCCTCCAGGCGCCCCGTGCCCCTAACCCCCCTGCCCCTGCTGGCCCTGGATCCTGCAACCCTCTTTTTGAAGAAGGCTGCAACCCTCTTTCCGCCACCAAGTTTGCTACTCCCCCTGAGGCATACAAAAATGAGGAGCAAGATGAGGCTGCTGCCATTCGTGCTGCCCCTCCTCCTGCTGAGCAGAACAACGACCCCTATGCAATGTTTAGGGATGCTTATGCTAATGCTAACGCTAACAGAGTTATGGATCCCTATGCTATGTACCGCCAGGCTAGCGCCCCAGCCTCTCCTCCGGCTAATGACCCATATGCCACCCTGCGCCGATTCATGTCCCAGGCCCACGGGAGTGACCCATATGCTCCCCGCATGGAGGCTGCTCCAGAGTCTAACCCCAACGATCCTTTCTCTGCTATTCGTGAGGCTGCGGCCGCCATGCATCGTCATGGTCCTCCTACCCCGAGGCAGCAGTACCCTTTTTCCAATTCCAATTATGGAAATGAAGAGCCTCCCCGTGAGGAGCACCACCCTCTGGGCCCACCAGGTAAAACAAAGGAGGGCTACGACTGTTTCATCGGCTACGATCGTGAATGCTACCCCGTGAAGCCCAATAATCCACGATCTGGAGTTCACCGCCGCATCCCCTATCCTGCCGAAGCCTACGAGCCCCACCTGAACGCTGACGGCACCCGAAATGGAGTCATGGAGCCTGAAAACCCACACTGTGACCCCGAACACGACCCCAACTGCCGCCTGCGTCGCTACGAGCCCGAGCAAACCCACGCCGAGGCCCACCCTGAGCAATACGGCGAGGAGGACCACAACCAGAGGGCAGCAGAGAGCGAGCAGCATCAACAGCAGGAGGAACAGGACCAGTACGAGGCGGAGCCCTACCAGAGCGGCCAGGAGGAGCCTCACATGCCCTACCAGCCACTCTCACAAGGTATGCCCAGCCTCCAGGACATACTGAGGCGCTATGGAGACCAGTTCCCTGAGCAGGGTGATCACAGAGCCTATGCAGATGATTACCGCAAGAAATAAACAAGCTAACACACACATGCATGCAGATGGACATGAATACACAGTCCCGTGCGTTCTTGTAGCTTAGCCCTTGACCACCTCACCGCACGCAGTATTTCCTACCTGGACCAGATATGGGACTCGAGAGAAGTCTATGGACCCAATGAGTACATGCATGTACATCCACACATAGCTTCCAGCTGTAGGAGCACGCTCAGAAAGCCGAGGGTGTTCCAGCAATGTTTTCTTCTCTTTAGCTGCTTTAGACCTGTTGCTTTGGCCTATTGCTTTCCAGCTTCCACCTCCTCAAACCACTCGAATGTGTAATGACTCCTCAATGCTTTGCTTCTGTATCTATGCATCTCACATTTTTTTACTTGTTTGTTGCTTTTGATCAGTGATGGATTATGTAAAGATTTTTTTTTTCATTTTGAATGTTCTAATAAAAAGCTCTAGAAAGCTGTTTTTGTTGCTTTAATTTAATGAATCCAGACATTCAATTTAACTACACAGACAAAATGGACAAGTGGCCTCTGGGTCTGAAAAGCCAATGAAGTCCCTTAAACCTGCATCCTTTCTAAAGACCATAAGGAGGCAACCCCACTGGTTGCATAAATAAATATTATTGTATGGAGATCTGTTAGAAAATTACCCAACTTCTTACTTGACTTATTACTTCAGCAATGAGTGTCGGAAAGAGTTTATTGTCTCAATTGCTAGTAGACCCAGATATCCTGTATTATTGTATGGACCAAACTGCATAAATAATGGTGTAATAAACCACTAAGCATCAAAGCATAAAAAAAACTTCTTAGACTACTTCTGCAGTTCTATGTCTCAAATGTACAACCATATACTATTGAAGTTCAGGTTAGGAAATATTGCAAAATTGCCACCTTTCACCCTAAAGTAAGTCTTTTATTCAAGGGGATACATTTTGGGTGGAGCAGCACCTTAATAAATCTCTAGACTCTAAACCAAAGTCTAACTTTCCAAAGATCAACAGGAAAAATGGTAAAATAGATCGCCAATAGATCCTCCTAAATGTTACACACTGGACCTTTAAAAGGGTTTCTCTCTGCCCCTCTGCTCTTGTCTTACCCTCCTCTGACTTTTTGCCATGCTGGTTCTGGCTCTGCTCAAAATACACAGCACACAGCATGCTGGGGTATCACAGAGAGAAAAGGCCTGACTTTATTGATCCGAGAGCTCTCAGACACACCAACAGCATCAGCCATTTAGACATCCAGGGTGAAGCTCTTTTAGTGCTCAGACAGTTGCAGAAAAGTCCTGACTTTAGCCACTTTTAAAATAATTCACCGTCATTGTCATTGTCACTGTGGCTCCTTCAAGAGAGAGACTTAACTGGGAAACAAAAAACACAAAGAGATGGTGAAAGGGGATTGATTGGTTATTCTCGTTGTGTTTTACTTTAATCAGTAATGTAAATGGCAGCCTTCATATGTCTCTAGATTAGGTTTTATTTAAGCAACTTCTGAAGATGTTAAAACTGTAAAAGCTGTTTGGAAGACGTTAAAGCAGGATTAGGGAGCTGCATGTTCATTACATGACTTGATGTCACAGGAATTGGGCAGCTGCAAATTGATAAAAAAATAAAATAAAAAAGAAACATAAAAAAAAAGTAAAAAAGTAGAATAACAAGTTTTAGAGGTTATGTCTTCTGTTTCATTATCAGAGATGGATGTTGTGCAGTTCTGGAAATGCCAACCCAATCTTTAAGGTGGTTGAGATATAGACATTAAAAAATGTCAATTCTGACAGCAAATGACCTTCTAAAACAACTTAAGATAAAGAGTTTGAAAATAGCTCAAAGTTCCAAAGTCCTGGATAAGAAAAACAACCAGCTTTTCAGTTATGTAAGAAATACTCTTGAGACTCTTTAAGATATAGTGCTAAAGAATAATTACCTGTAAAAATAATGTTTATTGCAGAGGACATCCTGGGCTTTCTGGTGATAGATCAATTGATAGGCTAAGATGATGGGAACTTCCTCTTTCTTTCTTTTCAATATGGACAACATAAGAGCAAGCACATTTTATGGAAGAGGAGAAGTAAGTCCAATATTATTATCTGTTGTTGTTTTTTACTATGATAATCACATATGTTCTTGTTTATT
Source organism: Morone saxatilis (assembly GCF_004916995.1). NCBI lineage: Eukaryota > Metazoa > Chordata > Actinopteri > Moronidae > Morone > Morone saxatilis. Next base: position 16,955,950 of record NW_023339650.1, read on the forward strand.
AACATGTCAGGAATTACATATTTAGTTCTGAAAGCAGTTCACTACAGTTGACGTTCATAAAAGAACAAAAATAATTGGACACCAGGACCATCCCTATGTAATGACTCCACATTGTTGTAAGAGACTCCACATGCCAACACTCCAAGATCGTCACTCCTACATATATGTATCTGTCACACACACACACGAGACACACAC
>NW_023339650.1:16956247-16958993 GCF_004916995.1 Morone saxatilis
GAATCTGAATCTGAATCTATTGGCAGGTGAATCTAGGGAACCAGCAGCACAATCAGGGTCCATCTGGGGGTATGACGACTGCGGAGCTGTCTAATTAAGAGACCATATTATATATCTGTATAGATGTGGCAGCATCCTCACCTTTACCTGAGGAAAACTCAAATGTTATATTTAAAAATTCTTAGCACACGATTCACTTGTTGGATAATTTATGGAGTTTATGGGGTTTTCAGGTAAGTGAACCCAAAGGTAAGATTTTTTTTTTGTCAAAACTAATATCAATAATGAATCTTTAAAATCAAGGTTGTCAGGCATGTTAAAGTAAATGTTAAAATGGGGGGAAAGGAAGCAGTGTGCATGCCTTTTCCTCCCAATTTCAGGATTGGGTTGATTTTTTAGCTATAACAGTAATAGTAATAAAATTCTATTTACAGCACTTTTCAATCAAGGACTACAAAAGGAGTATATACACATAAACATAAAAGCAAAAATACAGCTCCTTTTAAAATGATCCATAAAAACAATCAACAAGAGTAGAAATAAAAATTAAATCTGTCTGGGAGCAACAGATATAACAACCACAGTGTTAATTCTATCTATTGAAATTAAAACTATATCTACACTTAAAATAAGATTGGAACAACCAAACTCAAATGAATTATGTTGCTACATTGCCATAAAATCTGATAGACAGCTAGAAATGACTCACAAGCTGTAATGGTATATCTTTATAATGCATCACCTCAAATAAAAAAGGTGTTACTTGTGTTCACAGCTGGAAAACTGGTACCAGGTGGAATGACGTCTTGGGGTGTTCCACCTCTGCTCTTATTTCGAGTAACTGATCTCAGCGAAGGAGGAGAAACAGGTAATAAAGGGTGAGTTGAGGACACCTCGATGCACAGAAATATTCCAGCGCATGTCACTGATAAGACGTCATGAAGGACAAGTGGTTCAGTATTGAATTAGAGCTCCCTCCTCTCTCGTCAGAGAGGTGTATATGTGAGTCTATAAAAAGTGATGTTCCTGCAGCTTGTTCTGGTCAGCAGTGGAGGGCCGATAAAGGTCACGCTTTAATATCCTGATAATAAAAGTTTTTATGAGCAACTAATGAGGAACTTTACAGTGTAAAATAACTTCAGAACAGACATGATAATGCCAAGTTCTGTTTGAGTGGTGGATCAAGGTGCTGCAAGAAATCAAATCTTGTTCATCTTGTGCAAAATGTCAACTCATTCAATTCTAAAGAGTGTAGTACAGGCAGTGCTGCAGTACAAGACCACCACCAAGACAGGGTCCAAGAGAGAGACAGAGTCAAGACAAAGTCAGAAAGGAAGAAAAGAGCACTTTTGCCAGTGAGATGATGTTTTGGCAGCCAGGCGTAGGATTGTAAACGACATCGATTTGGCTCCTGGTTACCATGGTTACCCGCTAATGACAATGCCCGTCCTTGATGGATTTTGATGGATGGATGGATTAAATCAATACCCGATTTCTAAACAAGCGCACATAATCAGTGGTTTTGTTTTAAAGGAGCAAAACCCAACATATATATTGCTGGACTAGTTGGTCTCAACCAGAATATATGGTGAGACCAATCACCAAATTTCTAGAATAAACTAGAGCACTGAGTACAGGGTATATTATATTTCTTTTAATTAAGTGTAAGGCTATACTTACTATTCTTATTTTCGTCACATATAGTACCATTTGTGAAATGACATATGTTTGTAAATACTTTTAATTAATTTAAACATATTAAATAATTATGGAGGTACAACTAATTCAGTTCTAGGTCCCCTTTAAACGCAAATCTGTTACACCTTTGTTTTATGTGCACCCATATGTACCCAGTAAGTATTCCCTTGGTACCCCATGTGTAAAAAGCATTTACACACTAACTTTTAGGCTGTAATCTAATTTTATTTATAATCAAGTCTCTTGTTCTCAAAGAGTTTCAAGAAAACCTTAACTGAATGTCAGAAATCTAAAAGAAGTGTATTTGTTTCTGTTTTTCTTTTTTGACAGTTTGATGAATGAGACTATAAAAATATCTAGAGTAAAAAAAAAACTAACTTTAATAATGGCATTGTTGGTGTATTACTTTAACATTCATGGATATGTGAGAGCCCCGTAATGCATCATCCCTGTTGTAGTTTCAGAGGTTGTAGTTGTAGAGGTCAGAGGAACTCAGAGTCAGCGCTTTTCACAGGCACATTTACACTGGCTCTATATCTGCAGGATTAGACAGAGGAAGAGTCCACAATATTAATATGAGGGGATTTGAGGGGAAAATTTTATATTATTCAGTATTCTTATTTCTTGTCCTGCCTTAACCAACTTTCTGGCAGCTGACTTGGCTTTTGTGCTTGGTCAAGGACATCTGAGACCTGCACTCTCCAAGAGCTCGAGTCATGTTAAACAACTCACACACTTTTTTACTTTGCACAGGCGGCACCTTTTAGGGCCTAAACTATAATCTCACTACAACTGTCCCCAGATAGTCTACGGTCCTTGGTTTTGGAATAACTTGCCATCTAGACTCAATCCAGCCTCCCTCGTCTCTAACTAGTTTTAAACAAAAGCTAACTGAAGGTTTTATTACAAAGTGTTCCATGGTTAATGTGTGGAAATTAACTTATCCTACATCATTTGTAATGTATTGTATGTACATTATCTCTCAAAAGTGAGTACACCCCTCACATTTCTGCAAATATTTCATTATATCTTTTCATGGGACAACACT
>NW_023339650.1:16959093-16961827 GCF_004916995.1 Morone saxatilis
CTGTCGTCCCAGAAGGAAGCCTCTTCTAAAGATGATGCACAAGAAAGCCTGCAAACAGTTTGCTGAAGACAAGCAGACTAAGGACATGGATTACTGGAACCATGTCTTGTGGTCTGATGAGACCACGATAAACTTATTTGATGCAGATGATGTCAAGCGTGTGTGGAGGACACCAGGTGAGGAGTACAAAGACAAGTGTGTCTTGCCTACAGTCAAGCATGGTGGTGGGAGTGTCATGGTCTGGGGCTGCATAAGTGCTGCCGGTTTAACTGACAGTTTAACTGGTGTTGAATTAACTGGTGATACTGAGGCAGATGTGCGTAGGCGTGGCTTTTCAGGACCCCTTATTGCCGAACCAGGAAATAATGCAGGTTCATTCGTGCTACACTATCTGTATTTACCGTCGATCGAGTTTAATAAAATCTAGACGTTTCGCTCACTCATCCCAATAGTCTACAAAATTCAGCAGTTTAGTCAACATGTTTGCTGCACATGTCACAACTCTGTGGATTTGAATAAGTTGTACGAATATTACAAAGTCAATCTTATAAAATGGGTAAATACTGAATAATAAGACCTAAATGGATGTAAAACGTGATTAAACATAATTATCGTATTTGAGCAATAGCTTCACACACACAATGCATTTTAGAATTGCTGGAGTTATTGCCAATCATTTAAACCCACCAAAATCAAATCCTTACTTAAGCAACACACCAGCTCTGGTGTAGAAAACAAATGTACCCACATGTGATCATGGTGGACAAATTCAAGTTCAATATACAATGCAAGTCTTCTTACATAGCAGCTAAATTGACCCATTTGATACTGAATGAAAAAATAATTTGTAATCAAGGATTTTATTGTATTTTGGTACATGCTTTACAATATAATCCATCCCCTTTTGTGGAGGGATGGCCAACACATGTCATGTGGTACCAAAAATGGCAGCTGGTGCACTCAAGCCCAACAAAGCTCAGACAGGTCATCTGTTTAAAAAAAAAACAAAAAAAAAAACAACTTACATTAATGTAGTATAATTCCAGTGCAGACACAACAAGTGTAGCTGGTAGACTACTGCATACCTGTGTCCTTCAGCAAGCACATTGCATTTCTATCCTCAATTCAGCCACACCTTCCTGGTCCACAGGGTAGTTGACAGGTTCCTGCTGCAAGATTTGCTCTGCAAGCTAAAAATTGTCTGATAAGTAATTATGTTAACTTTAAAAAGATAGATAGCCACAGATGTCATTGTTACCTTGCACACACATGCGCCACATGATGTTGTGTCCTGCTGTTTGGGATGTGCCATTGTTGAGCACTCCCACTTCCCAATGGCAGGACAATATCTGTGGACGAGTGCTCTACACAGAAGACACAAATTGATAGTTTGCCCATTTTAACTTCAGCTCATCCTGTTCAGTTTAGTCAGAAGTAAAAATGGCTGGACAAGGACATGTTTATGTTAACATAAGTAAACTGTCACAAATGGTACCTCATTGACATCTCTGCAGTGATTTATTTGTTGTTCCGTGGCCCCAAATGGGTCCAAGAACAAGGACCGTTTCTCCTTTTAGATACAGGATCTATGGAAAGGCAATGAAAAATTAGAGCCAACCCCTCAAACACCAGATGGAGTCATGGTTTGCATCTAAATCAGTTAATGTTTAAGATTACTTACAATGAGGGTCCAGTGACCATGGTGGCAAACTGCACCAACTGCCACATCATGTTTCTAAAAAAAAATTATGTGTATATACACACACACACACACACAAGTTAGACATGCATCTCAATTTGGAGTATCACTATTGGAAAGATAAAACATTCTACTCACCTTTCTGAAACATTTCTGAGAGCCCTGCCAGACTTCGTTCATTGTGTATGCATCGACTATAAATGCCCAAGTTCTTTTGCCGATAACTGACATATATGCATTCATGATCTATGGGTACAAGAGTATGAGCCACTGATTTTCTAATTGTCTAAATTAGAAATATCCAAATAAAAACAAAGTACCTCACTTTCCAGCTCCTTTCCTGGGGCCAGGTCCATAAGGTTTTCACATTAGACCTTGTATGGCCCGACCTTTGACCACAGGGTCCCCTTTTTTTTATTTTTTTTTATTATTATTAACCTCCCATATTTCTGTGATCACTGTAAAAAAACAACAACAAAGTTCTATGTAAAATTCATAATTTAGGGTGGACTTTGTGGAAGTATACTCACAATTTTTTCCATCCGTCGCTCGAGAAGCCATGTGGTGCGTGGATATTGAGTGTGTACCAGCCAGAGAAGGAGCTGATTTTCTTAGTTTAGCAGGGATCCTAACCTCGGGCTGGACGAAATGGGTTAAGTGGTCCATGTTTATTTTGTACTTTTTGGCCACCTTGTTGGATACAAGGTCCACACTTTTCCCCACAATATTAACTATTTTAAAAGGTCCCAGCATTTCTGCCCCCAGCTTGCCCCCCTTTCTTTGCTCCCTTCTTACATTTTTTTTTTTTTTTGTAAGACCATATTCCCCACTTTGAAATGATCGTCCTGGCCCATCTCCTTTTTTCTTTTGCGGACCTTGTCTTTACTCTTCTCCACATTTAGCCTCACTTCTTCAAATACCGAGTCCTGCTTTTGGAGGCTTCTGACAGATCCTCTCTGCTCACAATGCTGCTTATTTTCTCCTGTTACCTGCCACAAAATTGAAGTTTGAAAGTAGAGGACATAGCTGGAAATA
>NW_023339650.1:16961926-16962188 GCF_004916995.1 Morone saxatilis
CTCCCTCCCAAACATGAGGTAATATGGACTATATTTTGTAGTCAGCTGCTTCTTAATGTGGAACGCAAACATTTGTGGACTGCAGGAACTGATGCCATTTTTTTGTGGTGGTCAGCGACCACTTTGTTTAGGGACCTCAAAATACAAGCATGAGGGGTGTAACGGTTCATATGTATAATAAAAGCTGCTCGGCTAGGAACAGCAGAACACATTCTGAGAGCTACAAAATGTACCTCTCTATTGTGCCGTTGAGTTTTTCCAC
>NW_023339650.1:16962251-16962386 GCF_004916995.1 Morone saxatilis
GTTGAGTTTTTCCACAAGGCCATTGGTTTGTGGGTGGTATGGGGAGCAAAGACTTCTTTCAATGCCCAGCCTCTCACACAACCCGGAGTTGACCTTTTTTAAAATGTTTACTTGGACAAACATGACATGAAGTCA
>NW_023339650.1:16962486-16965717 GCF_004916995.1 Morone saxatilis
TTCTTCAGTGTTGTCCCATGAAAAGATAATGAAATATTTGAAGAAATGTCAGGGGTGTACTCACTTTTGTAAGATACTGTAATTGGTGTGCACTCAGTAACCTTTATTCAACCAGCTAAAAACAAGTTTTTTTTTATACTGTTACTTGCAGCTGAAGGTAAGCTGTATGTAAGCGTCTACCATTGCAACATGATACTTTTGGGTGATTAATAATCTTTAATATTTAAGGGATTTCATCTATTTTTCAGCTAGAGCTGACAAGAAACAAGTCTAAGTGGATTGTAAATGAAAACTAGCAAACAGCAGCGAGAACCACTAACAAAAGGACACCCCTTACATGAAATAAGCCCCCCCTTTCTCCTCTGTAGTGAAACAAACTGGAGAATATGGAAAATCCCTTTGTAGCATTGCTCAGGACATCAATTTTTAATGTCTTTAAAAAGCTCTCTCAATGTTATATGGTATGAGCACACAACTTCCACATGTCACTGCCCTAAAGACTTTGGATTGGTTCTGCAATGCAGAGTTTCTTTTAAAAACTCTAGTTGCTTCCATTTAGAGACTGACTTGTGAGTCTGCCTCTACAAGGGTAATTCCTTATTAACTCCTAAATTCAGATGAATTAAAAAGGCAAGTATCTGATTTAAAATGTCTGAGATTTCATTCTTGGATCACATCTGTTTTGGCATTTCTGAGGATGACATACAGACAAAGTAAGGACTCAGTGTGGTGCATATGCTCTACCAGGTGAGATACCGTGGTACTTTTACAGAAATGTAGCTTATTCCTCATGTCCCTCATCTGTCAGGCAAGCAGTAATGCATGCCTTCACCCATCTTTGACACTAAAAGATCAATTTTAGGGAGATTAAGATTGTGTTCCTTAATCAGCATTTACAATACTGTGGTGATGCCAACTTGGACAGCAAGAAATGCTCAAACACTGCTTCTCTGTTCACCACAATAGCCTGGTGTTGCAGCTTGAATCCAATTCAAAACTCTGGTGGTACTGTAGTCACAGGGCAGGCCTTAAGGGGCCCAACCAGCGTGGCTCTTCCTCTGTGGCTCTGTATAGACCATCTTCTTGAGTGGCTCTCACTCTCGGCTGGCGCTGTGGAAAAATCGAAAACCCGCAGGATTGTCTCTTGAAGTTGATGAAAGCAAGGAGAGCAGGATGTGACCCCTTTGTTAAAATGTTTACAGCGGCTCATGTTGTTCTCTCCTCGCTCGCTGCCACTGTGTTTTTGAAGAGGCAGAAGATTATAGGAATTAAATTTTTCAATTTCAAATCAATCTAGCTGTCTATGCAGGCCACGTAATGACTTGTGTTTCACTTGACCACAAACACGACCGACCGATTCTATTGAGCTGCAAAAATGTGGGAACCTATGCTCTATACTGTGCCTGAATGCACCCTGACACAGATGAAGCACTGAAACTGTGGCTGCTGCTTTTGCTGTGTGGGCCTGTGTAACCATTGCACTCCCCTGCCTCCGGTCTATTGGCCACCCTGTCACACCAAAAGGACCATGTTGTCGATCATCTCATTCAAAGCCCTTCTGTTCTTTCCCCACATTGGTGGATTAAAGAAAAGACGGCAAAGTCACTGCAGGCTGAAAACCCAAACTATAAAGTAATGACTCCATTTCAGCACTTGCATATCTCATTTTCTTCTTTTCTTTCATATATATTTTTTTTTCAAGGCTTTATTTGATAGGACAGCTCAAGATAGACAGGAGAAAGGAAAGAGAGAGGACATGACACACAGCTGTAGTCCACAGGTTGCACTGGAACCAATGATCGCTGCTGCAAGGACTCAACCTTGGTACATTGGGTGCCAGCTCTACTAGGTGAGCTTCCAGCCCCCTCATTTTCTAAAATAAAACAAACCTCTCAGCACTGAACATGTTCTTATTGTTTGTTTGGAAATGGTGCATTTATTTTTAATTACATCGTCTTGTACCTACTGCGGTTGAGTTACTTTAGACAAGAATATCTGCTAAATAAATGTCATGTAACCATATTACAGAAGATTTGACTTCTACTGTATGTCTTTTTTTTCCTAATGAAGACCAGATCTTTTCTCTTTCTAGTTCAGTCACTACGGTTCTTTTTGCTCCCTGAAGAAACAGCAAAACTGTTAACAAGGACAAGAAAGAGAAAACTAGAGAAAAGAGACAGAAAGAGAGCGATACAGAAAGCGAGGTGGGGTGGCGTTCTCTTATCATTGAGAGACAGGGTCGCTCTGAGACAGAAAACCATGAATTAATTTCATACCAAATTTACATGAAAATTACTATTAATTACTCAACGATATTAGGTATGTTGGAAACAATTATACGATCCACATGCAGACATTATTATGTAAATGTCATTTTGTTTCTGTTTCCCATTTGAGGCCACGGTTCATCTCTGGTTGTTGGGACTTGAAAAACAAATCAAGAGTTTTTGAAGGCCAGATGACACACACACACACACACACACACACACACGCCACACAAGTGTGTGTTACTGTTTTGTATAAAATTTCCCCCCTTTTGTTCCTTCCTCTTGTCATTGTATAACTTGGTGATTAGTTGGATCCTGTGCTGTGTGTTTCTTGAGGGCCACGGCTCTCAGAGGCGAGCGACACACAGCGGTCGCCTGGCGACCACTGGCGACAGGTTGTCGTGGCAACCTTGGTGTGATAGATGTCCCCGCCTCCCGCTGTCGTCTTGGCGATGCTCTGGTGTTTATCTTGCTATCCTTCGCCGTGAGCACTCATTCATCATCCCGCCGCTCAAAGAGGGCACATCCCTCGCTAACAGCATGTCTGATTAAATATTAATCACTTTTTAAAAACACCGCCAGACGTGCGTGTGTGTGTGTGTGTTCGTTCATGTAAAAAAAAAAAGTGTGGTTTTTTCTCCTGTAACTCCAGTTTGGCAATGATTGCTAGGTGGAAGCAAGTTTGGAAACCTGAACAGAAGTAACACGTGCTCTGCTTCAATTAAATGTGGAAAAGCAGACGCACAGAGTGAAGCAAAGTAATGGAACTCTCTGACAATTACATCTGAAGGGACGTGAAAGTGGAGCAGCAAGGCGTGACGAGGTCCATTATAATAAAATTTGTCTGAATATGTAAGCATGTGTGCCTCTGAATTATGTCAGGGTGTCTCTTTCTGTGTACAGTTTCCAAACGATGAAGCTGTGCCATCTGGACCAAGGATGCCTCGTGTGTGTGTGTGTGTGT
>NW_023339650.1:16965772-16970730 GCF_004916995.1 Morone saxatilis
TGTGTGTGTGTGTGAATGTGTGGGTGTGAGAATGTGTGGGTGTGTGTGCACATCTGAACAGCAGCTGTTTAAAATGGCAACAGATGGCTCCTCCTCCTCCTCTCTGCTGAGGCCCTTCACCTTTAACCCTTTACGAAAGAGAAAGTGGGAAATAGACCATTTTTAAAGCTTCATAAGAGGGACAACTGTTCCTTTGTTCAGCTTTCTAAATTAAATTATTTCATCTATTTGAAAAACACCCTCCAGGCCTCAATTTAGTTTTATTCCAGCTTGAAACACCAAGGACGAGTTTATCGGGCAGCTGAACGTGACTGGGATGCTGTTGTCTTTCAACAACATGACTGATTCCCTAAACAAACAGGGTGTAAAGTGCAAATTCTGCAGACAAAGTATCTCAGTAGTAAAAAAGCAGAAAACAGAAAGCAGCAGTAGGAGACGGCAGCAAATTGGGGAAACAGGCACTTGACAAATGCAGTGTCATTACCAATTGTACTGTATAGTCATAGGTTGAACTTGATTGTGTTTCCTTTGTAGGTTTGAACTTTTTGCCTGTTTTAATGCTCTTACAGCAGTTATCACGAACCATTATCCCTTTGAGTGAGTTTATGACATATTAAAGCCCAAGCAGTGACTGCTGTGAGGACCCTACAGGCTGAGCAATTATTTGCTTGCAGCTACACGTGTCAAACCATCTTTGTTGGTTGAAAGTTAGCAGTAGGCACGCCGTGTTTGTGCTACAAGTTCTTCCACATATAAAAAAGGTTTGTCATGTGAATATGATGGCCCAAAGTCACCCACAGCACTCCTATCTATATCCCAAGAAGAAGAAAAAAAAACAGCGGTTGTTTTAGAGCAGAAGACAATGCCGAACACCCTAAAAAAAAAAATCTCTTGCATCTCACCAACTTCTACAATCTAGAACAAACTACGTGAGAAGAGGCACAATTAGTCTGACAATTTTCCCCACAGGATCTCTCAGTCCAGCTGAGCTCAGCTTGCCTCGTCTTGTTCATTGTTTGCCGAGATGTTCACAGCTGGTAAGCATCTAACACGCACAGGAGAAATGTATGCAGTGACACCGTCAGTGGCCATAAATAATATAAAAAATGTTAACATTACCTGGAAATCTAAAAACATGCGAGTCACAGAGACACTCATGGAAGCTTTCCTGCCTATTTTTCATCATGTTTTGCTTCTCCAGCAGCACTCAAGCTTTTGTATTTGCTTTGCTTTATACATTTGTTTTCCTGGAAGCCTTTTTGCCTGTTTTTCCAATTTATTTTGCCTCTTTATTGGCTCTTGTTTACACACTTTCCTGTGTATCCAGGCCACATTGTTACAAATCTTACACAAGGTTAACAAATAAGAGGACGGGCAGAGGACAAAGCGAGAGGGGGCGACCACATTCAGGCGGGACCCAGAGAGGTCAAGTATACCGGTGAGGATGTTTTTATGAGCTGAGGATGAACAGCAGCGTTTGTCTTCATCACTGTGATCAACCGCAGAATGGGGAGAAGGACAGAGGTGAGAAATGAGATGTAGATCAGAGTGTGAATGTGTGTAAGTGAGCATAATTTGCCGTGATGAATATTGTCATTATTCAAAGTGCCCTGTGACATTTCCTGCGGGAGCTTATTCAGAGTGGATAAGAACAAACAATCAAGCACATAAAAAAGTAATTAATTATGCAATGATATGTATGTGCATGTGTGAGAGTGCATTAACTTACAACTGTAATTACATATGAGCAGCGCATCACCACCACTAAGAAAAAAAAATTACTCCTTGTAGAAAAATAATCACAATGCTTATGCGTTACCCCGCAACACGTTGTTATATGTGCAGGATTTAACACATTTTACATATTTATTACTAAAGCAGTGGTTATACCTCATGTGGAGGAGTCTCTCACATCGTTTGTCAGAGAACCTGTGCTTCTTCGGAGTCAGCACAAGACTGCCCAGGCTCCACAGTCGTTGCTGTGTTGATATTGTTGAGTAAAAGTATCTCCATCTCCGTAGAGGGAGTGGGGTCCTCTTCTACAAAGTCTGCTACGAAAAAAAAAATACTACCCCAGTTTTCATGAAACTTAGTAAGAGTATAGCAAAGGGAAGAGGAAGAACTCATATTTTGGGGTGGGGTCGAATCACAGGGTGGATGCATGATTTTTCACAAAGGGAAAAATGTGTAAACCTGTCATGATAAAAGTGAATGGTAGAAACAAAACACCATGGCAGAGGTCTGTGGTCTCAAAGGGCCTTTGTAGTTGTTTGACAAAAGAAAAGTAAAAACGTGAGAATAACTAAAGCATGAATTTGGTGGGTGTGGGGAAGGCTTGTGAGAGTGCCGAGCATCTGTGTCATTTTGCTGTGATTTTGTTGTGCAGCCTAAGGCACACATGGCAAACCGCATGCTGTCTGATCAGTATCTTGATATACCCACTGGTTGAGGTGATGGATTATCTCGGCAAAGTGAGAAGTTTGCCTGCACTAACACAGAAATTTTGGACATATTTGTGACACAATTTAAGAGAAATAGGCCCTTTGTGTACAGAGAGTCTTAGATATGAGTTCAGCTCATGATGAATGGGCGGGCAAAAACCCAAAAGTGTTTCGTTCTATAATTGTTCAGTGGTACTATTCATGTTCTATGTTACAAATAAAAGATTGATGAATGTGTGTATCATGGTTATTTGAAGAAATTGCTGAGAAATATGGTATAAGGTGTGCTTGTGGTATGGGATGACAGGAGCGAGGGATGGGGGGGCGGAGCGGGAGTCGACGTAACACCGTCAAATATTTTTCAATTGGGAGCCGCGTACATATTTTTTCTACTGTTGTTGGTTGAGCCGGGTTTCTTTTTTTTGCTCATATTTCTCCACATTTGGAAAATACTTGTCACACGGAACAGCTTGCATGCTTGGACGTGCATTAAAAATTGTTTCTGCCAATAGCAAACAAATGGAGATTACACATTTTTGTTTTACGGATCGGCTTGTGGGCTTGTATTTGGTTGTAGAATCCCAGAGTGGTGGTTGAAGGTGCTCTGAAGTGCAGGCGGCCGGGGTTGAAGCGTCAAGGCGCCGCGGGGCCCCAAGGCTGATTCATTCAGTGTGTTTAGGTCGGTGGGTTTGCGCGCCTGCTGCAGCGCGGCGTGGTCCGTGTGGTGACGTTGCGGGTAAAGCTGGTGCGTACAGGATCAAGTGGTGAAGAAAGCTGCTGGAGAGATCTCCAGTTTGCGGAGTTTTTTTGTCTCGTGACGGAAGTCTGTCGGAAGGTGCCTTTAAAGAGTAGACTCTCGTCTGGTTGTTTTGGAGAAGCCTGGCGCGATGTGGGAGAGCTATGGTTTTGTGCTGCATTTGATCATTGCAGCGTGTGTGCACAGGTCTGGACGTACTAGCTGAGTCGGCCGCGGACCTTGGACGGGCGAGCCGCGTGCGCGGATGCGTCCGGGTTATAAGCCGTCCGTGTGTCAAATGGTCGAGTGGGCATGGTTGTATGCCGATGCGTAACGTAGCGAGCCGTGGTTGGTTGCAGTTGGCGATGATGTTGTGGTGGTGGTCGTAGTCGTTTTGTAGCTCTTGTACAAACCGCGCGCGGGGGGGCCGCGCGGCGGGCGCGCCGGGCGGCGCGTGGGCGGGCGCGCGGGGGCCGGCGGCGGGCGTTGACCACTGTAAAGGGCGGTGGAGCAGAGTGTCGCGAGCGCAGGTGGCTGGCCGAGGGTAGACGCGCAGACCGAGATGAATAACGAATGCATTTGTGTCGGTGGTTTCCCCGGGCGGTGGTCAACTTGCATGACATCAGTGCCCTGCTAGCTCAGCGACACTGTGGTTGATCAGAACTGAGTGTAGGGAGGGAGGGAGCAGATGAAGATGGCCGAAGTCAAATTATCTTTGCTCCAAGGTCTTTGTTGCAGTTTCACATCTGTAAGGATGCAAGCATGCAGACACGATGCCATAAAACAATTGCAGTGCAAGGGAGATAACACATCGAATTTGATGAAACATCTGGCGACACATGGAGGTTTAGTTTAAAGCCCGAACAGATGCCACCGGTGTTTGATAAGAACTGACGTCACGCAAGGGCCAAGCACTTCAGCCAGGGCCGAGGCAAGTGTCGCCTCGCCGGAAAAGTTGAGGAGACTCGCCAGCCCTGCCATTGTTGGTGGTGGACATACAGATGATGCATGGATGATGGATGGAGGAGTATCAGCCTTTCCTCTTCGGCGTAAAATCTAGTGAATTTGAAGTGGCAAGCCGCAAATCATGCAGGTCAAGTCAGGGCTAGCAAACACGTTGGCCATTCGCAACAGCGTGCAGTGACAAGCGGTGGCGCTATGTCTTCCACTCAGTGTCCGCTGACGTTTCTGCTTAATATGAGAACTTCATAACAAAGGTCTGTTTATGCTATGCAAAAATGTTTTAACTGAAGTTTCAACAGCCAGGATCTTAGCAGGCGCAATTTGGCACATTACACGGAGGGGACCGAACAGATAGGGTGTAGCTAAAGATTGTAAATTAGGCTAGTGGTGTACATGACCCCTGCTGTTCGCAGTACCAACCCTATGGGGTTGGACACTCGATATACAAGGCTGGATACCTCGATATACAACGGCTGATACTGTGTTATAAATATTTCTGTCAGTGTCCAGATATTTCTCTGCTTAAAGGTGTAAAAGTCATAATATGCTGAAGACAAAATGGTGAAACTTAAGGGTGTTACATAAGTATTAAACGGCGGCAATTTTTTAATTTAATCAGAAACGGGTTTATTTGAATTATTCAATGGAATTTTTTTTTATTATTTGTTTATTTATTATTACCATATGGTACTTGTATTTATTTTCTTTAGATTTTAAGTTTAATATTGTGTTCCAATTTGGCCCTGGAAATAAAAGGGTATTATGTGTGTGTGTGCGTTTCGTTTTTTTAAGTACCGGTTCGAGAACCATTTAAGCAC
>NW_023339650.1:16970755-16970979 GCF_004916995.1 Morone saxatilis
GGAACCGTTTAAAAAATACAGAGTAGGCACCGGTATCGGATAAAACCCAACCCTAGTTCTATGAGTTCTGTGATGGCGGTTCTTTCTGTTGAAGAGAGCTTATCTGTGCAGTCCATCCCATTCGTCCACTGGGCCAGCACCTGGTGATCCCACCTGATCAGGTCTTTGGTGGTGCTGTGCAGTTTGTCCCATGTGGGTTCCCATGTGGAGGGGGCTGTGAAAGG
>NW_023339650.1:16970990-16973219 GCF_004916995.1 Morone saxatilis
GTATGTGTGTTGTAGTTTTATCCTAGAAATAATGAGTTTTAGCCTTCTGTGATAAGCATACTGTAGCAAGTCTCGCTACAATCGGGGGTTCTCCCAGCACACAAACTCTCAAACCAGGAGGTTGGAACACGCAACTTTTATTTGAGTCTCCCAGTTACCAACACCAGCTATACTCAGTCTCTTCTGCTACTCAGTGGCTCTCACTCTCAGTAGCATCTCTCCACCCAGGTCACCCACCTGATTCCACCTTGCCCGATGTGGCTGATGTTGTGGTCTCCGTCCCGTCTCGTAGCGTCCCGTGTTTGTGGGGTTCCTGAAAGACATGCTGAGAGACACTCGCTGTTTGTGCGTCGGGAGAAGCTGAGGGAGGCGGAAGAAGGAGATGCAGAGCTCCGATGTGGTGGGTGGTGTTCCTCGGGTGCTAATTAAAACTTAACTTTTAATAAATTAATTTAAAATCAATGAGGGTCTGTATTCAATAAAATAGTCTATTAAAAGGTTAAAAAAGCATCGAGCGATCCGACAGAGCGAGGTACCCTGACGTTTCACACTGCTAGTGCTTCCTCAGAGGGATTTGTGTAATATTTCTAAATTTGAATTTATAGGTCTGGGGATAAATGACAAGCCCCTCTCTAACAGACTGATTTGCACTGCTGTTGGTATGTAAATTGTGGATGAGTTAATGACGTTGGCTCGAGATCCCCACGACAGATTGGCTGCTGCAGGTTAGTGGGTTTGGGGTTGTTGTTGCACCTGTGGGGTTGGAGGAGGGTAAAACTGTTTAAATAGTTTAAACCCAGTTGTTTGCACCAGTGAGAAAATCCCACTGGCTGTTTGCGGAGTCCAACGGATATTGTCTGAAGTGGTTATGAATTTTTCCTGTAGGAGTGGTGTAAGGTATGACAGGTTAGTTCTAATGTGATCATTTATGACATTTAGATTGTGTTGTTGTTCTCTGGGGATGTGTGAGGAAAAGTTGATGATGGGGACCCTTATTTCTGCATTAGGGAAGGCCAATTTGGCCCTCTTAAGCAGTGATCGTAGTCGTTCCATCACGCACAAACTTTTTGGGAAAGTGTTCTGTACAAAAAATTCTAAATATGTGGTTCCTCTATAAAGCATTCAAAAACAAATTCACCGACCTGTACCGTTACCATAGTTGCAGTAATTAGCACTTATAACTTTAATCACTGATCATAAAGTGTCAGACAACACCAGCCATGCTTTTAGATCTTACTTAGTTTTGAGTAAAGATTTCACTCCTTAAACCATTAGCCCACAGTACCACCTCTCACACAAAGGATAGAGACCTTCTATTGACAAATGACCTTCATTCAGCACAGCCCTCTTATCTTCTATTCCTTGTTTAGTGAAAACGCCACCTGAGACACACCAATCGAGACACACCAATCGAGACACAGAGGGAACATGATCACACAGTAGTCCAATAGCTGCTGATGGGGAATCCATCACAAAGCCACTCATTCGGAAAGAACTGCAATCCAGATGTATGGTTCATGTTGTTAGTGTAGAGAATTGATTTCTCCACCCCGAGCGCATTAGCTGCTTAAAATCTTCCAAAAGTAAGTGATAAATGGGGCTATTTATGGTCAAATCATTATTTTGAATAACAGATTATGAAAATGAACACACATCAAACTCTGCATCTAGCGGTGCAGCTGCAGATTACAAACCCCTCCCGTTCAAAGTGTGTAGGAGAAACTGCAATTGAAAAAAAAAAACCCATATCCAACCATTTATTAATAAATGGTAGGCTGTGTGTGTTATTTTTCTACCTGCTTATATTTACAGTGTGTATTTACACACATCTGCAGTTTATGCCATGAATGCTGAATGGGAGAATGCACGTAACTCAATTTGCTCTTTTCCGCAGTTGGCTGATAGTAGTGTTCTGGGGAAAAACAATTAATTTGGAGACAAGGTGTGCTAAATGAACACGCGTATCAGCTTTGAAAAGGTCATTTAAACTACTGTTTGGACTTCAGCGACT
Source organism: Morone saxatilis (assembly GCF_004916995.1). Lineage (NCBI taxonomy): Eukaryota > Metazoa > Chordata > Actinopteri > Moronidae > Morone > Morone saxatilis. Next base: position 16,973,002 of record NW_023339650.1, read on the forward strand.
GTCTACTCACTCGGCTGATTATCTTTTAACTTTAAAAAACAAAACCAGAACTCAGATGCATACCACCTGGGCTGGGCTCTTGAGGGATCTGGCCACCACTGACCTAAACTCAGTGTGGTCCAGCCCTTTTATCCTCCTGTTTGCGTCCGTTCAGCCACAAAAACATGCACAAGAGCCAGTTACCTGTAATGTATTTATTTTTTGGCCTTTTTGCCTTT
>NW_023339650.1:16973292-16974283 GCF_004916995.1 Morone saxatilis
CCCGGGCCGCTGCGTATATGGGTCGCCAGCTCTACAGTTACCTGTAATTTCACAGTGACTGTCCTTATCTAACCTTATACCATCTAGTCTTTTTGGCTGGCTCTACCTGGACTGAGAGCTTGAAGGATGAGAGGAGCTTTGTTTGCTTACTAGAATAGTAGTTGGCATTGGAGAAGGAGCGCCGGAACCAGGCGAGCGCGCAATTGAACCAAGTTCACCTTTTCTAGGGCCGACGGAGGCCAGGTGATTTACGGCGGCTCCAGCCGGGAGAGGTATAAAAGGGTAAAGGAGCATCATCAGCCAGTGTTACATCATCCATCGTGTTGATAATCCTGCAAGTATTTGGTTTTGTTTTTTTGATCAGCGTGACTTGTGATATACTGTGCGGAAATAAATTAACTAAATGTTCTCCTTGCTGGTTGTTATGCCACATTCAGAATCATTACCATGTTTTCTGTTAGCATTTAACAGGCGGCTGATTATATATATTTTATTTAAATAATTGAATATAAATCTATGCTAGAAAAATCTTAAATTATTTTTACTTCAAGGCCTGTAAATGCATGTTTTCATGGATATTGCTGTCATAATCAAGTCAGCAGCCACGTATTCATCCACCGCTCACTTAATTTTGACACATGAGCAGCCTCCCAAAATACTGCACAGTCCAACACCTAGCTAGGTCTGCACTGTTTCTTTTTTTTTTTTTTTAATCTCACATAACCCCTCTCCTTAGTGCTTGAACCCACTGTTTGTTTCTCACCTCCCCGTGTGATCATTAGCACAAAGCACGCTTCATTGCTTTTTGTTCTCTTCCCTGCATCCGTCTTTCTGATAATTACTCTTGCCTCTCCTCTTGTGTTCACACGCAATCCCACTTCTTAGACTATGCCTACACTTAAGTGGAGAAATCTGATAATACCATTTGTATGTGAATGTAAATTCATGTTTTCACACAGGTCTCTGTACACTTGCAAACACTCAAACAGTA
>NW_023339650.1:16974290-16974643 GCF_004916995.1 Morone saxatilis
AGTAAACTTGAAACAGATTGGTTGGAACAGAGTATTGTGCAACCACATCTAAAGGCAGAGAGGAAGACAAAAACTCTGCCCCGATTTTAACAGGGGAAATAAATCGTATTTATTCTATGGTAATAGCGGTGAACATTAAGGATTTGTTTTGTGAATGGGGCGGTTGTGTGATGAATGAAAAGAGTGCTTCAGAGAGATTCAAATCCCGCCTACACTCTCATTTCTGCACACCTGGACAGTCACTGTGTGAAGTATGGATGCTTGTCACATTGATTCAAAAAGTTGGGGAGCTACCTCGCTTGGGATGTCGGAAAAGTGTAAGTAGTAATAAACTCTCGAACCAGGTGGTTGGT
>NW_023339650.1:16974743-16980809 GCF_004916995.1 Morone saxatilis
CTTATATACTGGCAATGGTGTTTATCTTATATAGGTTATTAAAATGTTAAAAACTAAAAACTAAAACTAGGTGTGGAAAAAACATTTTAGTCAATTTAATTCAGAAGTTATAGATATTACAAAACAAACATGTTGACTCAATAAACATGCACCAATGCCTCCTCGTGCTTGTTTGTATTGACAAATACCCCCCCCCATTACTTTACAAACTGAAAGTAACCTTTTTTAAACAATAAAAACTAAACAGAAACGAGCAAACTCACCGGCTGAAATTAAACTACTAATAAAACTAAAACTAAAAGTTAAAAACAAAATAAAAATAAAAACTAACACACTGTACTGTGTGGATGGGTAAAATATTCAGATCTTTATTACTACTAATACCACACTGTAAAAATACAAGTAAATGTCCTGTATTTAAAATGTTACTGAGGTAGAAGTGTAAGAAATATATATAATATATACATTATAAATAAAATATATTATATATATAAAATATATATAATATATATATATATATACACACATTATAATATAATATAATATAATAGTGTTCTTTCTTTTTCTTCCATTCCTTCCTTCCTTACCTTATATTTCCGTTAATTATAATAATAATTACAATTCAAATAATTAGTTCTTTCCTTCCCTTTCTTTCTTTCTTTCTTTCTTTCTTTCTTTCTTTCTTTCTTTCTTGTTAATCTTTGCTTTCCTTTATACTTCCTTCCTTCCCTTACAATTCATAATTCCTTCCTTTCTCTCATACTTTGTTCCTTCCTTTCTTCCCTTCCATTCTTTCTTTCCATAAAATAATAAAAGAAACATAACAAAAGGTGATATAATAAAATGGTCCAATGAGCCATTTGAAATAGAAAATTCACAGACAGACATCTGCAGTGGCACCTCCTGCAGAGATGATTGTAAAGGTGTAATTTTCGTGATGGCAGCTCCGGTCTGCGGCATGAATCTGAGCAGCGTTTTAAGTCTTCAACTCGCCTCAACACACTGCTGCCATAGTTATGGGCTGGGAGGAACTGAAGACTGAAAGCGCCACACAGTGCAGCCTCCTGTGCGTTTTTCTGTGGCCCTGGAAGTTCAGTTCATAGCTCAATCATTACACACGTGCACACACGCAGCAAAGACCTGCATCACAGTCATCAAAGAAAGTTAAATGTCTTCCGACCTCAAAAGTGACAAAGTGACAGGCAGTCCAACAGAGTGAGGTAGAGGCAGATAAAAAGAGTCAGATAAAAGAGTGTGTGACAGAAGAAGGAAAAGGTCACTGTCACACTGTGTCGTTTCCTGATAGTAACATCACATGTTAATCAAAAATCAAAGCTTACGTTACCTTCCAGAGATTAAATAGAACTTTCTTCCTACACTCATCCCCTCCGTCACCTTTCTCTTTCATCTTTGACCTTCCGCTGCCTGTATTTCATCTTTATGCCCTTCTTTTAGAATGTGTTTTTCATTTATTCACTTTTACTACCATTTTATAGCCTTTATTCCACATGCATGGCCCAGTCGGAGCATTTGTGCCTGTAGCCCTGGAGATTCTTCCTTTGGCCTCGGTTAAGAAAGTTAAGCTGGAAGTTAAGAAAAAATGGTTTATAGTTTTCAACTGACTGTGTAAACTGTAACGGACGGATAGCATGCTATACCTTCTTATTGTGTCTTTTTGTACTTTAACAGCAAAAGATAATTATTGTAAACCTTACTAAAAACATCAGGGAATACGATAGAGAGGAAAACTGTTAGCAGCTTCCCATCTACTATTTATTTTACTAATAATAATTACCAATTAGAAATTAATGTACATTTAATATGTTTAAACATGTGATTTAAAAGTACCAAATTGTGAATTCCACTATTGTCAAAAAATCATCTGCCAGCCAACTGCTTCTCTGCTAAGCTTAGTTAGGCTAGTTACCATTTTAGTGGGACTCGTTTTAGCAGATTTTCATTCTCTGTGAGTAAATTTACCTTCTGCCTTTTTTATGTGGGATAACAAACTAAATTACTAAAATGTTAGTTGATTGAAATTGATATATTTATCTCAAACAGTTCCATTAAGGCTAGGCTGTGGCTATCTCTGGCTAGCTTTAACAAGAAGATTTGGCTTAGCTTGCTTGCTTTAGCTAGCTGTGTAGTTGACCGTTTTATTTTGGTTTTTATTGTGTTTTTGTTTTTACTGCACATTAACATGCTGTTGTCTTTTGGAATTATACATTATGACATAAAACAATGACAACAAGTCAAATTTTGGTCTTACATTTGGACTACATTTGACTTAAATATGTAGTTACTACATTTTGGCTTTGTAGGGTAGAATAATCCCCCATTTTAAGCAGTTTGCCACTAAAGACACAGCGCAGGCAAGACTACGTCCATGTGGAAACGTGTGAATTGTGTATATGAAATTATTTATTTATTTATATATATATATATATATATATATATATATAATGTATACATATTAAACTTTATTGAACTTGGAGAAGGTTTCTGGACTTAACAACCTGTTTGTTTTTTAAAAGAGCACGAACAAGCTGATAACAGCCAGGGTAAATAAAAAATAGAAAAGGCGTGTTGTTCTTTTAGAGGGATGAAAGACAAGCTTGTCAAAATGTCCAAAGCAGTGTGGAGTCACGCATGAGCCGTCCTCTCTGTGACGTTCATATTTGTTTGCAGTTATTAGACTAATCTACTAATGACTATGGTAATGGTTTATTGACGGTGAAACGCTGCACGAAGCACCTTGAAGTTTGCTCAGCTGTCAATTAGGAAGGCCAGTGGCATCAACTAGATTGCTCCCTTTTTCTTTTCTTTTTTTTCCCTGTGCTGTGTCCTTGAATATTAGTGATTGTGTATTACATCCTCACAGTGGGTGGGGGTGGGGTGTTATGTGTCGATGCTGTGTTGGCTTTGACACCCTGATAATAATGTCACACCTCTCTGTTTAATCTGTGTGTTTGTGTGTATTTATAGTTGAACGTGGAAGTGTGTGTGTGTGTTCTGTCTTCTGAAGGTGTAAATGAGGACCCAGCAGATGGAGAGTGGAGGTCTGCTTCCACCTACATTACCCCTACCCCTAAGTGTGAATCTCCTATAACTTTCTGGCCTGGGTGTCTTTAAAGGAGACCAGATCATTAGACACAATCTGTTGTTAGACACAGGACACCTGACTGCAATTTAAAGCGGTTTAGTTTAGATATTAATGTATCCAAAAAGCTTTCAGAGCAAGTAAAAGCTGTGTGAAAATGCTAATATGCAAGTATTATTGGCAACATTTACTTAAAGTATCAAAAGTAAAATGACCCCTGTCAGTGTTTTACTATTATATATATGTGTTGTTTTTGTATTAATATTACTGCTGCATGTTGTATTTTACTGCTGTAGATATTTAAGATATTTAGTTGCTGACCTATGAGAACCATTTATCTATAAAAAAAAAAAATCAACTTCTAATTAACTCTGTGACAATGCATTTTAAAATTAATCCAAGAGAGGTTTTTAACTAGGTTATTCAGTTTAGGAAATATGAGAATTTTCTCAACCCATAAAGGAACACTTATTCCTTCATTTTATCTGAAACATTCAAAATCACCACATTTGGAGACACATGATTTTCACTGGACAGCAAGTGTCTGAAAAATTGGGGGGAATAATAAATTCCAATCACATTACATAGTTACGATATTTCAAGCCTTTTCAAGTAATTTTAAGTAAGTTTTACGTTTTTTGCATGTTTGGCTGCCACCGTAGTTTCTCTTTCGTGCTTAGAAGGGGAGGGTGAAGCAAGGGAGTTAAAACCACACCAGATGCCACTAAATCCTACACGCTGGCACTTTAAAAGAACAGAAAGAACAGACTTTGTTGGATTTACACAGAAGCTACTTAAAAACAGGCAGAAGACAGATTAACAGTAACAGTGGGAAGACAAAGAGAGATGTCCATTCGAGAAGAAGAGCGATAACTCGGAGAGATAAAGCGACAGAGAACACCTCACCTGTTTGTTCATGAATATGTAGATGAAAGGGTTGATGACGGTGGAGAACTTGGCCAGCAGTGATGGCGTGATGCTGGCCTCCGGGGTCAGAAAGTCATGGGGGCCAAAGGTCGCGAGCAGAGCTACCACTCCATAAGGCAGCCAGCAGACCAGATAGCACACCACCATTGTGACAACCATCACCAGCACCCTCTGCTCTCTGCGGCGGGTCACCACTGAACTCACACTGCTGACCTGGAAGAGGAAAGAACACTTAATTTGTGCATCTCTTCTCTAACTTCTGCTGATTTAAAGAGTGTTTGTATCATGTCTGTGTGTTAAGATTTGACTGAATTAAGGCTCTGAAAAACAAAGGCTGTTATGTTGCCTGTACAACAAACCGCCACTACAGCTGGAAAAAAACCAAACGGCAGTCTTCAAAATGTCAGTGTGAAGACTTATCAATAAAGTCAATGGCAGAAGACTTCCTGCTGTGGGTGCAGATGGACATGAATCACACTCCATCCCACCCTGTGGTTCTTCAAACATGCTGCTGGAAGGGAGACACTGCAGTCTGCTGTCTTGCACTGCAGTAAAACTGATTTGCAAAAAAAAAGGCTTGTTATCGCCTGAGTGAGAGCAGACACACATTCAATCAATACATGATTCCATAAATGAATAGGTAGATACGCCCCAAAATAACAACAACTGAATCTATTACATTTTTAATTTCCAGGAGCTGCAAATGCTCAAGTGACATTTAAACCCAAACAATCACACCCTCTACTGCCAGCATAAATATTGCATAGGGAAACTGTTAAATATTTAAAACATAGGGGGGATATAATTTAAAGATAGGATCAGATACGAGAGTGAGAGAGAGGTAGAATGAAAAAGATTCAGAGAGTGGTTTTGGGCTATGCAGTTTTGTTTAAGTTAATAATTTGGACTCATGCATGAGTGGAAAACTCTGTGTTACAAGAAGAGACATACCCAGCGCCACTGGTGCCAATGCTCTTCTGAGGAAAGTAGCTACTGGCTGCTCAAACAGTTACCAAATATCACGTGCAGTTCAGCTCATTCGCATGCAAAATGTAATATAAAGCAGTGAATCTCTATGTGAATTAGTAATAACCCCTGAGATGAAGACACAAATTTGCCAAAAAAACGTCTACCAGTTCAAGTTAAGACATACCTCTCACACTGACCTTTGTCTTTCTCTTTCTTATTAACTTAATATATTTTCCTAAAAGCTATTGTCGCTATCTGTTTCTCAAATAAATGGTGGTTTTGATGATGGTTTCAATACAACTTAGAAAAGGTTTGTTAAATGGTAGTGCAGCAAACTCTCATTTGAGGTCAATTCAAGGATGTTCTTATAACCAAGAACTGATAGATGGTTGATATCAAGTAATATATCACCAGACTAGATTGTCAGAAAGTCTAATTTATTTCCAAACAAGTAAACATCAGTGTGGAAAGCAGTCATTTGTCATTTTGATTGGTTGCCAAACTCCAATAAGGCGGGTCTTATCTAATATTAGCCAGTCAGTGGGTAGATGCCGGGGGAGCGAGAGAGGACAGTGAATGACAACCCTCATCCCTGAAGTATTTTGGTGTAGTTTCACTTTATTTGCATTTATTTCTTAACCTTAAATGAACTGAACCCGACACTGAGCTCAGTGCACAGTTGGTAGCAAAGTAAGCTGGGCCAGCCTAACTATGTGGAGGATTCAAATCGAGCCTGCTGGGGTTTCAGATAAGACCTGCATCTTTTCTTGCTGGTGGCAGACATTTATTTTACCAGTATTGCCTGTGCAATGACACTATCACACTAGCATGAAATTGAATATATGAATATGAATTTCAGGAATGAAAAAGACTGCTATTTTGCATCTCACTCTCAAGTCTGAGATGTCTGAGCATTCGTACCAAGAGCAGATTTTCCAGTCTCTGCTTGCCTCCAATATATTTATAGGTCATCGGGGGTCATTGGCAATTGATAAACAACTGAATAAGTTGTTTAGGTTTGAGGAATTGTTAGTATTACCACAAGATATTAATGTAACAAAATGCTGTGA
>NW_023339650.1:16980909-16986557 GCF_004916995.1 Morone saxatilis
GATTAAGATCACAGACAACCTCCGCAATTATTACAAATTACTAGAGGTCCCCAGGTAATACTAGTCCCGTGCAAATAGGGCTTAAGACTAAAAGTTTACTCCGAGTGGCTGCCCAGATGGGCAGTAGACACGCATTATTGACCTTTTTTTGCCTTTGCGTGTGTATGTGTACATCCGTAAGCTCATTATTCATTCATAGCTGTCAGTTGTTATATTCTACTCTAACGCGCCGATTGCTGTTTGTTTCTCACCGAGACGAAGGCTGTAATTTAGAGCGGTAAGCTGCTTCCCTCCCTGTAAATAATGCCTGTGTTAATAATTCATAGATTAATCAACACATGTGACTATGCCTAAGAGGGAAGAAAATGAGAGAAAATGTCACGGAGCTCCAGTTTCTGAAGGAAGAGGCACGCACACTGACACACACTTTGGGTTAAGTAAATAGAAAAAGATTGAGACACTCAAATCTGTTTGTGACATGATTTCATTTTATGTTACATAAGCAAAGAAAAACACAATTGGGAGACAACACAAAACCACTTTTCCACTAAACAAAGAGAGACAGCAACTTCAAAAACACCAAGACAACCAAAAACAATATCTCTCTACGTGTCCCTCATAACATTGATGAAATGCCCCTTCAGTGACTCTCATTGCAGTCCCAGCTTTCCATGACAGAGGGCTCATATGCAGCACAGTGTAAATAAAGGCTTAATAGAAACCTTCTGAGTTCTAAATAGCATAAAATTGTTCAACAAATCTTTAATACTCTGTATCAAATCCTCAAATATCAGGCATGGAAATGGGGTCAGGAAAAAACGCTTAGCCCCTTCTTCAACTGAATTATCATCGAAAAAAGAATAATCCTGCTAACAGTAGCTACACACTAACCGACAAAATACCTCATTGCCCCGTTTACCACAAAACAAACATTTTATGAAATATCCACCATGAACTGTGCGGTTCTAAAATGTTCCTGAATAATTTCTCAGATTGAGAAAGAACATTATTTAGTTAAGTACCAAAGATACCTCAACCTATTTATGTGTCTGTAATCTGTAGAAGAAGTCTGTAATGTGAACACAAAGCACGGTTAGCCCCATAGTCTTCTGCTTTATATACAATGCCTCTGGTAAGCAGGATGACTCTGGCATTTTGTGTGTACCTCTGTTTGCCGACTTCACAGAGCGATGGTAACCTGTCCTGGGATTAAAACGTCCCAGCCCGTTTTTAAGACTCCCACTGAGCTCACTTTGTGCTCGCTCTTTCACTATTAAGGGGATTTCCTTCTTAATTGAAGACCTGCGCTCTGCTCCTTCTCCCTTCTGTAAACACTCATGTTCCGCTGTTGTTTCTCTGTTTTACTCCCTGTAGTGAGCCACAAGGATCAGTTTGGGTTTGGGGCTATTGGCATCAGCAGGGGTGTTGGAAGCAGCCGAGTGTCGGTTCGATGGAGATGGAGCCACGTGACTGCCTCTCTGCGAGGACTCGTGGATGGAGTTGGGCGTGTGGTGGACTGAGCAGGGCGCGGGAGCTGACACGTGGTGTTCCTTGTCTTGGCGGACAGTGCGGAGTGTCTTTGTCGGCCGTGAAAATGTCTTTAAGGTGGAGCCTCGCTCGGGGGTGGAGCAGCTCAGGAACGCCCTGAAACACCTGTAGAACTACACACAAACAGGATTATTATTATTAAGAGTGTATTAGTAATAATAGAAGGAGTTTTTTTTTAGGAGTTTTTCATTCATACTTTTTATTTCATATTGGGCAATATAAATAACATTGGCAGGGCAGCTTCATTTATAAAGCACACTTCAAACACAGAGGCAATTCAGAGTGCTTCACAACAGGTGAAGAACTGCATTACAGTGACATTCAAAACAAAAAGGGGTGATTAAAAAAAAACACCATTACAAAAATATAAAATGAGAGCGAATAAATTAGATAAAATTACATAAAATACAAATTAAATAGACCAGAAACAGTGCACTAATAAGTTGTAAATTGCCCCAAATGCAACAGAGGAGAACAGTAAAGGTTTTAATTTATCTTAATTTATTCTTATTTGGCTCAGGAAGTTGGTTCCATCTTTGTGCAGCTTTGCAGCCAAAAGCAGCTTCGCCTTTTCACGTTCAGTTTTCGCTCGAGGTTAAACCAGCTGATCAAAGAGCCCTACTGGGTTTATATAAATATGGATGTATTTGGGGATTTGAGATTATTGACTGATTAATAAACTTGCAGCAGCCCTTTAAGGGATTTAGGGCCTTGACACTTTTGGTAATGGAGGTGCAAAACAGAAAAACAGGTAAGTATCCCACTCAAATGAATTATAAATAATAGCTGAGAGAGCCGTTAACTGGCTGCATTTTACCAAGCTACCATGCCAGGTTCTGTAAGTAGTGTAGTAGATGAGGAACAGTAACAGCAATAGTAAGTATAGTGTATATAGTAACAGTATAAGTTCTTGTAGTAACAGTATCAGTTGTTCAGTACAGTGTATGCATGGGTGTATGTAATAGTAGTGGAAGAAGAGCAGCAGTAGACCTGGAGAGTAACAGTATCTGTAGAAATTGTAATAAAAGACCTTGTATTATCACTACTCATTATACAGTTGTAGTCCTATAGTAATAGTAATATTAGTAGAAGGATAACAGCAATTAAAGGTATTGGTTGTAGTAGAAGGAAGTGGTGGTAGTGCAGAACATTGTATGCAATAGAGATAGTAGAAGCAGTAGTAGTAGTAGTAGTAGTAGTAGTAGTAGTAGTAATGGTAAAATATTAACACAAGACTTAAAGTAGAAGTCAAGACAACTTGTGGTAGCAGTGACAGTAAAGGTACTTGAAGTATAGTAGTATAAGTAGAGTAGTATAAGTGGTACGAGTGGTAATGTAGAAAACCTAGTATTAGTGGTGAGTCAAAGTACTGTAGTTGTAATTGTACATTTTAATTATTATATAAATGATTATAAATGGTGTGTATTAGTGACAGTAAGACAGACAAATAGATCAATTAGCTGCAGTTCGTTCTTCTTACCTCCATGTTGGGAGTCCAGCAGGCAGCGTGCCCCCCTGGATAAACGTAGTGTACTTAGTATACTCTCTGGTTCCACACGTATACTTAAAGTCTACTACATTTCCCCAGGGCGCCGCATGTCAAACAGACGCGCTGCGTGAAACACTTTGAGGTGCTTTTTTAACTGAGATATGTTAGCAGTTGGCTGACAATTCCTCATATTTGAGCCAATTAATTTGAGTTACCCCGAGGAAATGATGCAGCTTTCAAAATTAGCTCTACATTTTATATCTTCTGGTGTCTCAAATCCCAATGTATTAATCTACCAGAGAGCTGTGCTTGAGAGGGAAAGAAAAAAAAGCTGTTGGTTTAAAAGTGAAACCTTGGGGGAAACAAAAAGGGTTGATGTGTGAAGTGGGAAGTGTGAAGGAGATAGAGATGGAAAAAAGAACAGGAGGACAAGCTGACATCATGAGGGATTCCAGTTAAAACCAGGCACAGATTGGTATTTTAGGACTGAGAAGTGACCAAATCCTCACTTGCCTCTTCACATCTGTGTGTCTGTACGGACACTTGGTGGTACCGTGATACGTCTTGCACATCGCACATTGCAAATATCCTTCGCTTATACGCTTCACACTGCAGACTTGCATATTCCTGCACAAACTGTACAGATCTTTATTCATTTAAATAACATATTATATATATTTTCTTTTTATACAATATATTGTATATATTGTCTTATTGTCAGTATTTCATCTTTATTTGTATTTTATTTATATATACATATGTATTTAAATTTAAAATCACACTGTATCAATAAAACAGGAAAATAAAGCAAACTAAATATAAAACTCAGAAAGTAAGTGAAATTATTACATATAAATATTCCACTTAGTCAGTTTACTCAATGATAGAAAAAGGTAAAATGTTGGAAAGCACTGCTGCACACAAAGCTCTCTTGTCATGCTTTCGCTCGCTGTTACACCACTCCAACATAAAGCACAATAAAATGAAGAATACCAGAAGCAGAGGTATCAAGGTTGTTCGCAGGAGTTAAATAAGGGGTTTGTTATACAGGGAAGCTCTGTGGCTTCCGAGGGTTACCATGGGTGCACATGTGTGCGCATATTCTTCAAAATTTGATCCACAACCAGAGCCTGCGGATATACTGGTGCATAATCAAGTGGGCCGATGACGCATCGTTCTCGCTCTTGTTTTTGTAGAAGTGGCTGAAGAGGCCCACAGGGTCATCTTTTGCCATCTTCCGACTGACTTACTGAACAATTGGACCTCCTTAGGCCTCTGGAATTATAATAAAATAAAATAAACAAAAACATAACTTACGGTTGAACTGGTTGCAACTGGGACACTGGTTTGTTTAAACCAAAAAAGCTTTAGAGCAAGTCTAAGACATACTGTAGACATTTTAAAAAGATTAAAACACACATTCATTATGAAAAATATCCAAATTAATGAAAGGTTTATGGCCCTGACTTTTACAGTTATAACTTAAAAATGAATACATTATTATTTGGATGTAGAATTTAGGTACGCCTTGAGGTTTTTGGTGAAATTGACAGGATCAGCACACAAACAATAAACAAATAGAAAAAAAAGATGAACTTAAAGTAACTTTCCCTTAAATCAAACTATGTCAGTAATCTCTCTGATTTCATAAGGGTCAAAGTTCAGCACCTAGAATGTGAATAGTTTACTAAAGCATTATAACAAATAATTTATTCATTATAATTATTAATATAATTAGTGAAATCTTTACAGCCTCATTTCCCATCAGATCAAATCAATCTATGATATATTATATATATATATATATATATACTTCATATACCTATATCATACTATTAATATATTAATATATATAATATATATATATATATACTCACACATTATATATAATCATACTATTAAATAGTGTTCTTTTCTTTTTCTTCCATTCCTGTCCTTCTTACCTTAATATTTCCGTTAATATAATTAATTAAATTCAATAATTAGTTCTTTCTTCCCTTTTCTTTCTTTCTTTCTTTTCTTTCTTTCTTTCTTTCTTTCTTTCTTTCTTGTTAATCTCCTGCTTTCCTTTATCTTCCTTCCCTTCCCTTACAATTCATAAATTAACTTCCTTTCTCTCATACTTTGTTCCTTCCTTTCTTCCCTTCCATTCTTCTTTCCCATAAAATAATAAAAGAAACAATAAAAAGGTGATATAATAAAATGGTCCAATGAGCCATTTGAAATAGAAAATTCATAGACAGACTCTGCAGTGGCACCTCCTGCAGAGATGATTGTTTAAAGGTGAATTTGTGATGGCAGCTCCGGTCTGCGCATGAATCTGGTGAGCAGGTTTTAAGTCTTCACAACTCGCCTCAACACACTGCTGCCATAAGTTATGGGCTGGGAGGAAAGCTGAAGACGAAAGCGCGCGCACAGTGGCAGACCTCCCTGTGCGTTTTTCTTGTTGGCGCCTGGAAGTTCAGTTCATAGCTGCAATCATTACACAGCGTGCACACACGCAGCAAAGACCGTGGCATCACAGTCATCAAAGAAAGGTGTTAAATGTCTTCCCGACCTCAAAGTGACCAAAGTGACAGGCAGCTCGCACAGAGTGAGGTAGAGGCCAGAC
>NW_023339650.1:16986582-16986726 GCF_004916995.1 Morone saxatilis
AGATATATAAATAAATATATATAAATCTGTAAGGCTAAAACTTGCACCGACATGTGTTTACAATTTACTAAGAATTAGACCAAAGGTGATATTAGTGTTTGAGTAAAAAAGAAACTTGAAGCAAAATATGTCCTAAGAGAGGGA
>NW_023339650.1:16986782-16987149 GCF_004916995.1 Morone saxatilis
AAGGTCTAAACAATTATTTGCAGAACTAAATCCCACCTTCCAGTTAGCTCTGAGCAAACTGCACTCTCAATCCTGGTGACAGGTGCTGTGTCAGTTGCACGGGCTGTTAAGGATGTCATATGAATATTTCAGGCCTTTGCACCAACTGCCTGGAGTCATTCTTAATGTCAGATTACAGAGGATGTGTCAAAAAGTCTAATATATTACGACATGTGACAGGTTCAGGTCAATAATGGAGCAGGCGCTGTCAAATGATCAGAAAGGTCACGCTTCACCATCTTGATGGTTTGCTCAACATCAGAGTAAAGTTAATAGGAAGGGATGTTATTATAAAAACCATTGATCCATTGAAAAAAGTACTGTTTGC
>NW_023339650.1:16987184-16987423 GCF_004916995.1 Morone saxatilis
TAAAAGCATGTCAATGTTTTCCCATGACTGTGGTAAATGGAAATCCACTGTAAAGTTAGAATGCTGTTAAGTAACATTGTACAAGCTCAAACCGGAATTCAAGTTCTGAAAACTACGTCTGTCATTAGGTGTATTTATTAATAAACTTTATTTATATATTGCATTTCAAAATTGGGTTTACCAATAAAAAGAACAGAACAGTAATTCCAACGGATACAGCTTTATAACATTGTGTTGGC
>NW_023339650.1:16987580-17008983 GCF_004916995.1 Morone saxatilis
CACACGGCATTTTATTTTGAAAAATGACTGGATTCTCTGTGCCGTTTCTGTGTCTGACATAGCTGACATACCATGCCTTAAAAATGATAATTCAAATTTGAAAGGGTGTAGGCGAGTTTAAGGTAGCTAAGGGCACTGAATATTTTCATCTCATTTGCAGCCATGGATTAAGAAAAATGGTTGACCGGTTGAGCAGCAACAAGTTGATGGCCAAGGGTTGACGATGATGTGACTTTCAGACGCGTTACATCTAGCCCTCCACTTAATACTACATCCTCCCGGATTGTCAGCACTGTTGAACCTGACACCACCATTGATGATTTAGGAGAAGCTGGAGGCTAAACAGGTCTGTCTCCACACCTACCCTATTCCTTTCGATGGGAGGTCCTACACAGGCATACAGGGTTGACTGCGTTGTCCTTTTTTATGTCACGGTAGGCATCCAGGTCCAGTAGCGGCTAGAGTCAGTTAATATTCTGGGTTTCTCGTTTGAGGGTCAAGCTGTAACATGTTTTCCCTGAAGGATGAGATTAGTGATATCCCCCAGGGTCAGACAGGGTCAGAAGTAGTGGAAGGTTCTAGGTTGCATTTTGTGTGATTCAGTGTGAGTTAGGTTAAGCCATATTTGGGACCTGAGTAGATCTTGGATCAATTCTGAAGGTAACCTTGGTTGCCCAATTGTACCAAGGGCAAATTTCCAATTTGGTCTCCATGTGCAGTCATCCTAAACAAAACAAATCAGAAAAGCTATGCTTCAGGAGAAATGCCTGCATATAGGTGGAAAGACTAAGGACTGATTGTCCATCATAGTCAAGGGAAGGACAAAGGAGACTAAATGTGTACATTTCTGTGCAGAAGCGAGGGGTGAAAGTCCACCCTGAATCTTAAGTCTACACCTTAAATTGATCAAGCAGAGTGAGGAGCCCCAGAGCTGCACAGTGATCCTGAAAAATGGCAGATTTGTATTGTGTCAGAGCTGCTGTTGTTAAGTTGTTTACAGGTAAAACAACTCAAAAACGTCTTGTGGTGTATTCATAGGTATAGCTCAATAACCATTCAAACCGCAAATATTGCCAGTGAAAAATCTTTACTTTCTTTTCCTTTCTTCATCAAGTACATCACTTAACATATTTTTATGTACAAGAACAGTCAGAGATTAAATTTTGTCTTTTTACAAACCCACATGGCTGAGCCCACTCAAACCACCTGAGAACAAGATAGGAAAAAGTTACTGTTGTTGCTGAAGTCAGTTATAACCAAGATTTGTGTAAACCAGGGGGACACAGATATGAGTGGGACCCCCAGGATGAGGCAAGGTGTCAGTTGCAAAGATAATGACATTGTAAGTTTGTAATTTCTTTACAGTGGGAAGTAGCCTTTTTAGCTTCATGCGTCACTGAGCAGCTTTCATATGAAAGAACAGAGCACCGCCTCCAATGCTGTATCCAGTTTTCTTTATACATCCGTGGGTGGGTGCCTTAAGTTCATTAAGAGCGATTGTTTAGTTTGCATTAATTAGCTAGCTAGCCAATGACAGTCATCATTTCAGTTGGCGAAATCAGTGGTTGTCGGCTGGAATTTAAAAGCCTTCCTTTGATTCCTCAGTGTGAAATCAGAGACCTATTGTATCCTAAGTTACTTATAAAAAATTCATAAGTAAATCTGCTGTTACCATTGTAAACTGCATTGAAAAATAAAAAGTTCTTCACCTAACAAGCTCTATGCATCAAAAGATTTATCTGTTAGTCAATACTGTAGTTAATTTACTATTTTGATTAGACATTATAGAAAAGCTATAATGGACTAGAGGAAACAGTGTTGATACTGTACTACAAGCAGTGAAGCGAATGTAATCACTCTTGCAAATGCAAGCTATTAACCGTTGTATGAAAGAAGGAAACAAATATTCAGACAGAGAAATGTGCATAACTGCATCATAATGGGCATTAATGCTAAAATATTTAAACAAAGTGCTGTATTTTTTAATAACATGATTATGAATACCAAATAAAAACAAATAAAGCTCACAGTGAGAGGAAAAACTGCTGAAGTCTGCAGCCACTCGTCTGTCCCCTCAGTTTCTTTCTCTCTGTACAGTGTCTCAGGTTTCAACGTACAGTACACACTCACAAACACACAGAGATTTAATCACATTCTGCAAAACTCTGGGAATGAGTTTATGTTTGTGTGCAGTTGTATGTGTGTGCACGCCAAGTGAGAAAAATAAATGCTGTGTAAGCAGGGGATTATCTGTCCCTGGGTAACCTTACACCTAGGCTGCTAAGAGACTAAAGCACACATATGCATACCCAAACACACACACTCTCATGCATATATGTACATATATGCAGACAGCAGAGAACACGCCCATACCTCCCTGTGATACGCTCACCTTGAGCATTTTCTCTTTCTTTCTCCACAAAAGTTGTATTTTGTTTTGGTTAATTAAAAATTTTACAAACGATCTTCACACAAGATTAGATTATATAATCGTCACATCATAACAAAGCTGTGAAAATGATTAGGATGATTATCAGTTCATTAACTGAAGCGGTTGTCTGTACAATTCTTGTTTTCAGATTCTGCAAACATGTTTGTTTTAATGAGTTGAATCACTTATCAGTTTGGTAATTTGGATGATAGTTTAATAACCTGACGTGGATCTCCTGTAGCTATGAATGTTGTATGTTGTGAAATGTGCTGCATACAGCTCCAAGCAAGCTGAAAATGCAAAATTAATACGTGAGACAAAGACAGTTATCTGTCTGCCTTCAGGCAACTCTGGGAACGACTCAAGAAAATCACAAACAGCTTTGCCAACTTTCCCTCAGTGTTATTAGTATGTGACACCAAAACTGCACACTGCTTTAATTTGTTTATTCTCAGCAGTTTATTTGATGTGGTCAAAAGCAATTACAAAAATGTGACTGAACTGGTTTGCTCAGCAGTTAATAGGTCACTGGACTACAGTAAAAGTTAACTTTTGATATGGCTAACAAGTTATGCATTCCTTTTCATGTTGTGTCCACCAGATGAATGTTAATCCAATGTTCAGTCTTTCTTTGTTTTGCCCTTTAACAAGTCCTGAGGGAAATGTCTGGCTCTTTAGAAGCTACATGCTCTACTACGTCCACCAGGCAGTTGCTAACTTTGTCTATCTGCCATTTGGTTGTGGTAATAACAAATATGAATCAGTTTTAAAGACAAGTTGTTTGGCAAAAAGAGCTGGTGCCTCATGTACCAAGGCTGAGTCCTTGTTACATCGGCCCAGGGTTCAAATCCGACCTGTGGCCATTTACTGCATGTCATTCCCCCCTCTCTCTCCCCAGTTTCCTGTCACTATCAATTAAAGGCAATAAAAGCCCAAAAAAGAAAAAGAAATGCAAAGTTAAATTAAATGTAAAAGAATATGATTGAATCAAATAAAGTTTAAAGAAAGGGAGTCATAAGCCTGGAAATTGATTTTTTAGTTTTTTGTTTTTTTAGATGAATATCAAATGGCATATCACTGAGAATACTAAAGGACCAAGGACTAAACCCTGAGATGCTCCAGAGAGCCAGATAGCTTTTTGCAACCTGCTAACCCAAAAGTTCTTTCAATAATGGATCATAACTTCAAAGAAAGTAAATTATTTATTGAGTCTTACCTACAACTTCTAAACCCATTATTAAGATCCTTTTAAAGAAATCTGAATAAAACCAGTGACACTTTTTAAAGAATCTTTAAATGTGATAGAATTCTTTCGAGTAGTAGAAAGAGTATTCTCTTTTTTTTCTCACCAAATACACAAACACACATGAATCATTTTGTATGTTAAGCGTATAAATACTGAGGGGGAAAAAGTGTCTCGCTGTCAGCCTGATCTGATCTGAACTAAAAAATCACAGCCACGATCCTCTCCTCTCTCAATCAGCCCTTCTCTGTTTATTTCTCTATCTCATCTTCACTACACCTACGAGTATCCATCAATAAACCTGCCACCCATCTTAATCTGACACTGACAGGAAGCAGGATGCTGAGAGACTTCTCATTACATCTGGCTCTGTTTTCCTCACTTTCTCAGTTAGTAATAAATTCACAACGCATCAGCGGTTAAATAACTAAAGACTGACTTTCCCTCTCTGTTCCTCTTCCCTCTATCTTAAGGTGTTTAATGACAACTTGTGAATTCATCTGCCAATCTGCAAACTGCCCCAAATGACGAAATGCACCAATCTCATCAGTCTATAGGTCAAATTGAGGCTGCGATGGGAGAGGAAAATCACATCCCCAGGGACTGAAAATTGGCCAAATTAATTTAAGGTGTCTGGCATGATACCTGGTGGAAAATCATCTTGTGCATAAGGACTTTAACTAAACCTGGAAGCAAATCCTGTCCTAAAGTGCAGGAAGCAGAATTGTTCATGAGAAACATCTTTTAGGTGATTTGAACATGATTCATATTTTGGACTCCATCCGACAGTCAAGTGCAAGAAAACAGTGTATTAGGAGAATTTATATCAGCGATCTGCCCTCTCGAACTTTAATAAATAATCCACTATTGAACTGGAAAGGGTTTGTAACAAGACTAAGTGTCTCTGTGAGGCAGTACTCTTTCTTAAAGCAGCCATAGTGCTTAGGCACTGCAGTGTTGTGAGGAAAAGCTTGGCATGCTAAAATGTTCACAATGACAATGCAAAAATGCTGATGTTAAAGCTCCAGTGTGTAACATTTAGGATCTATTGGCAGAAATTGAAAATGATATTCATATGTTTTATCTAGAAGAGTGGGTCTGCCATGTTGAACCGCCATGTTTCTACTGTAAGCCAGTAAGGACAAACCACACACTGGCTCTAAATAGTATTTAGACCCAAGGTTTTCCTGAGTTTCGTGGCCTATGCACTTGGAATGGGGCGATGGATATTCAGCTTTCACGGCTTGATGCCATTAAATCCTTCACATTGGACCATTAAGCAGGTATACAGTTTGCAATCTTCATTTAGCATGTTAGCATGCTAACATTTGCCAATTAGGCAAAAACACAAAATACAGTTGAATCTGATGGGAATGTGATTAGTTCTGCTGACATTGGGTCAGAACCAAAGTATTGGAGAAAATAAAATCTTGACGATCGTGATGCTAGACAAAGTGATTATTCATCCTGAGGAAGACATATTTGTCCCGACTTTCATGGCAATCCACCCAATAGCTGTTGAGACATTTCAAACAAATGTTTACCTCAATGTGGCGCCAGAGAAAAAGTCAGGGGCGTCAGTAGGTATATAGTCAGTATATTTAGATTTTAAGAGACCCTGCTCCAAAAAGCAACACAAAAAAGTTCAATGTGATTGCAGGCTTTGCCGGAACCAACAAATGCATGGCACAGCAACCAGCAAATGGTGTGGCAAATTAAATCCTTGTGCAAACAGCATCGACACATGAACACCCAGGGCTCACAGACACGAACAGAGTGTGGTCCATGGCCGCGAACAAACACATTTAACCATCCTACACTAAGTTAGGAGAATACATATGACGCACAACCAAACACTGAGGCAAGCCTAATTCTTAAAAACACTCTGTATGCATGTGGCTGCCAAATAGATTAACATAAAAGATGAAGGCAAAAACAAGCAGCCACACATGCAGAAGACACCTCAGACATCTGCCACCTATACATACACAAACACACACAGTACATCAATCTGTTCACTCAACTGATCAATTACATACCTCTTCTAACATCTCTACTGCATACTCTAAAAAATGTCATAATCAATTTTCAAAACCCACTGTATATCATTTATGTGTAATTGTAGAATATAATATGGTCATTAAAACCCACACGCTACCAGGCACAATATGAAGACATCCTCTTCGGTGGTAGCTGCAGCCCTGGTACACCACAAAGACACACAGACGCACAAAGCTAAATGAAGACTTTTTGTCCCCTGTGATTAGCTGACAGAGGGTGTGAAGGTCTGCAGCCTTGAGGGTTAATGAAGCACCTCAGCAGAGTGTAATGAAGACAGTCGTCTGTAATCCTGTCATTAACACCAGCCGGTAGACAAAACCTCTCTACTCACGTTCCTTAACAACTATTTTCAGCTTCCTCGCTTGACTCTCAGCTCCAATGAGAGGGAACCACTCTTAACCTTTCTCTAAATTACTCCTACCAGGTCTTCACTTAAATGCAACCCCAAACCCATTGTTATTAACTATATCATAATGTATGTAATAATGAGATAAGCAAAGGAATTCACCTTATATAGTAAATTGATTCTTAACATATTTGTATTTTATTGTGATTTAACTGCCTCGTGATACATCTTTACATTACCATTCTAGAGTTAGAAAAAGGGCTCTGTCTTTGGTGGAAGCCAACAAAGAATCCGAGCAGCTACAGGGTTTTTGCAAATGCATGAACTCTAACTCTTAGTAAAGTCCACAAAAAAGCTTAACATATAAGAAAAGAGGTTGGAGGGTGTTGGCATGAAAATATCTGCAGGGCTGGGCGCAGTTCCCCTCCAACTTCTAAAAGAATACTTTTTTTCTTGCCAAATATTACTTTTAGGCTCTGTCTCTTTGTTGTTCTTGTTTGAACTAGTTGATTTATGAGTCAGGTGAGGGGAGAAACAGAAAGATACAAATAAAACCTGAATCAAATCATACATTATTTCTAAGAAAACATGTGTAATCATACAAACTGCATCTTTAAAGGTTTTACAGCTTTATATTTGGTGTTTGTTTAATGCATTAAAGTTTTTAAAAAGACTAGTTTTTCCAAAATGAAGCTTTCGTAAGCTCAGAACTTCCTTTTAGAAATACATGACAGGAGCAGGCATGATATTTTACAGGTTAAGCAGCAATATCAGGATCCAAATTCGAGCTGTCATCCAGATATTGGATCATGTCGTAACCTCTCTTGTACTCACTGTTCTTGCATCAAAGTGTAAATTATGTTCAGCAAATGGGACATGGCTTCAGACACTTCAGAAAAATCTCACAGTGGCTGTTTGGCTTAACAGTCAGCAACAGTGTAAAGCAGCAAAGACAAAAGAATAAATTGGTGTTGGCAGGTTTAATAAACTACTTTGCTGAGATGTCAAATCTGATTGGAGATAGTTGAGATCAGCTGGTGCGTGTCTTATGTCTTTAAAATGTATGAACTCATATTCTTTCCTCTCTTGTCAGCTTCCCCTGATTAAGCATTCAAGGTAGCTGGAGGCTTTTGATACAGTAGTGAATCAGTTAAGGTCCCAGATAAGGAAATACATGTCTGGTGTGCATATAAAGCACTAGTAAATACACTTCCTATCTGGTTTCTTATCTCAAATCTATTTTCTTCTGCTGTTTCTGGCTCATACACATCTCTTCAACTCAATGTTGTGTTTTCTCTCATGTAATATTTACATTTGCAGAATCTTACCTGTCTGATGGTGTACAGCAGCTTGCCGTAGGAGTATAGGATGACGCAGAATGGCAGGACCAGGCAGAAGGTGAAGAGGCAGACAATGTAGGAGATATTGTTTGCCGTCTTGGTCTTCCAGTCCACTGAGCAGGTGGTGCCGGGACCCTCGGGCCCATATCGGCTCCAGCCCAGCAGCGGAGGTACAGTCCAGAACACAGAGTAGAGCCAGGAGAAGCAGATCCCTCCCAGAGCCGGGCGGTACTCTCTGCCGTCGGCTATAGTTGGCGCCATCATAGTGCAGTAACGCTCATAGGAAAGAACGGCGAGGGAAATCAGGGAGACGATGCCTGAGGAAGAAGACGTACAGAAGAAGTGGTCAGTAGGTGTGTAACAAAATACAGTGACATGAAAAATGGATCACAATATCAAGTAAATCTTCTCTTGTGGCTCGTACAGTGGAACTGAACCAATCAGTGTCCTTTAAGAAAGCACTAGCAGGGTGGGCGCTAGGTGTGACGCAGCAGACAGCAATCAGGAACTTCTTGTATTTCCTTCCAGAACCTCTTCTTTCTACTCTTGTTTCTCTACAGTTAAGGAATCCTAAGCACACATTTTCAACCCATGCAGAAGTGATTTAATTTGCAGCACATTAAACAAATCTAAATGTATTTGTCCACGTTTGTATTAACAGTGCCTTTGGCTTAAAAAAAAAAAAAAACACAAACTAAATAGCAGTAAGTTTAAGGCGATGCAATAAAATGTCTTGTTTTGCCTGTTCAACAGTCTGAAATCCAAAATGAATCAATTTACCGTAATGTAAGATAGGGAAAAGCAGAACATTCTCAGATTTAAGAACCTGCATTCGTTAAATATTTACTTGCAAAAAGATTATAAATATAGTTGCCAATTAATTTTCTGTTGTAGTGCTAATGAAATGTGAAGCACAAAAGCGCAAATTTGACATTTTATTTTTCTATGTTCACAGTTTATTTTGAATCAAATCTTATTACATTTTCAGTCAAACTTTGTAAAAGTGCCACGAGTGAAGCGAACCGTGAGCCTGTTTGTGTCGTGAGCTAATTGTGTCCTTATATCCTCAGTGGGTTGTGGCTGTAATCTCTTCACATTGAAACAGACATGCACAGAAATACTGATTTGCATTGGAGGGGAGGCAGACGGCAGCACACAAATTAATTGCTTAATCGATGAATGTGTTTTGTTGCAGTAAATTGTTGCTGAAGAGACTTATATATTATGTCTCATATCATACCTAATCAGCACATACAGGCTAAAGTGCTAATCCAGCAGCACTTAACCACTCTTTCAGGGACAGAAACTTTAATTACAGACAATCACAGGACCTCCATGCATAATGAAGGTTTCTGATTGGCTGACAACGTGGTGTGTTTGCTGCGGACAGGGATGAGGTCGTAGGCGCACAGTGTGAGAGCAACAGCAGAGAGTGAGAGTCTTGAAGATAATGGAAGTGATTTTGTGTTTGTGTGTTTGTGCACACTGGGTATCAGTATGCATGCAGTGTGTGTGTCTGTGTGCGTATGTGTGTGGATGCAGGTGGATGAAGAGGAGATAAAAGCTCTCTCTGTTCATTACTGATGCACTCAGGGCAGACCTGTGGAGTCCATGTGCTGTATCTAACATGGGTCAAACTGACACTTCATTAAGATACAGTGTAAAAATGATAGAATATTACATCACATGTGATTTTTTTAAATGTAAATGCTATATTCTTGTTAAAACTGAGTTATAAAGAAATATTGAGGAAGAAATAAGACATACAAGTCAAATGAAATATATTTTATATATAATTGTTGCATATCTATCTAATTATTCTTGCTGATATTGTTTGTAGGATGCTGACAACTTCCAATTTTTCACTAAAGTCAGATAGACATTTTAAGAAAAAGTCAGATATAAATTAAAAAAAAAAGAATTAACAGCATCAACATAAAAGGACAGAAACTGCAGTTCCACGACCGGCAATCTGAGGCTTACTACTATGTGAGGCAATCTCCATAAGGCCCCATATTAAAATGCCCAAATTCACAGCAGAAATAAATCTGTTAACAGCCTGGTACAAAAATACAGTTTTTGTCTCTAAAGCTAATTGCCCCGCTAATGAAAAACAGGGGCAGGGGGTCTCAAGTTGCTTGGCTTTAAGGGTCATTAGCCAAACAAGTTGGGAACCAGTGGACTAAACCAGCAACAAGCCAGGGGTGTGCTTATTTTAAAGATGCATTCATTCATTGTTGGCAACTTGTGTAGCAGTAGAAGGAGCTGTATATCCAACAATTGACATATTATCATCTCATTAAGCTAAAGTGTTAATAAAGATAACTTGGTCGTTCTGCTGTTTGGTGCAGTGCAGGTAGCATACAATGGGTTTACTAAAGCTTCATTGTGCTGAAAACAGCTTCTAGAAACATGGGTTGTGGGCTTGAAAATGAAAACAATAAGGGTAAAAGCAGCTAAAAAACTCATATTGTCTTTTGATCCATTTTTCTTATCAAAAAAGAGTGGTGCATCTTTATTTGTTTTTTTATGTTACCCTCCATTTGTAAAATAACAAGCTTTGTCTTCTTGTGATAGTGTAATTATTGTCTTGTGTTCTCAACATAAAAACCATTGTTTTCACACAATTGTGTAATTGCATATAATCAGCAAACAGATTGCTGCATGTCTCACTGAATGACGCTGTTTAAAACCAACTGTTGATCACCAAAGGCACACTATTATTAACCTGTAGGATTATTACAAGGACAACAAAACAAAATCTGTGTTGAAATTACATTCAATGATTATATAGTCATGGTTAAATACATCTCACCAGCCCAGTTTAGTGGATTGTTTTTTTCTAATATGAATGGTCTGCTACCTCAGCAACAGGGCCACTCCTCCACACAGCGACCGATTTTCTATCCATTAGCTGTAACGATTGCACAGTTTCTACTCCGAGCCTGGTGGGGATTCAGGGGAACGTATCAGTCCCTCACGTTGGCTTTGATTCAAAAATGGCCCACTCTGATACTCCACCATGCAATTTAATGGGTTTTCACCCAAGGCCTGATTCTTCCTCACCCAACTCCGGAATGGTTTAGGAATAGATTTATGGTGAAATGAATGACCCAATTTCCAAGACCTGAGTCAGCACAGGAGCTAATCATCTTTCATTGTCTTCTGCTTTTGCACTCTTTCTCCACCCATCTTGTCACACACTTAATTTTGTCTAACTCTCTCTTTCTGTCTTTCTCAATCGGACCCTCTTTCTCTTTCATTGGTACTTTCTACCTCTTTGTTTCCCTTTTAACCGATGATAAAGCACACAAAGTGCATTTAACATGCACTAACTGCAAGTAACCGTTTAATGTTGTTTTGCTGTAATCTGATATGTTAAATATCACTTACATATATAATTGGAGGTAGGGGATTAGTAAAACCTGATTTCCCAGACAGAAACCAGAAAGACCATCCTTCTCCAGGACAAATCTAATTGACTTTTTCCATGTGTGCGTGACAAAAACTTAAGACAGGGAATGTATCGCTGTGTGATGGGATGAAAGCAAATATGATTTCACATGGCTAAGGCTCCAACTAGCAATTATCTTCATTACAGATTAGCCTGCAGATTATTTTCTTGAATAATTTATAAATAGATTAGTCAATATCATGCCAGAGTTTAGTGAAAAATGCCCATCATAATTTCCTAAAGACTCCTATGAGACATCTTCAGCTTAATTTCCCGGACCAACATTCTAAAACTCAAATATGATCTATTTACAATGATATAAAAATAGAGAAAAATGTATTTGAGTAGTGGGAATTTGAGAAAGTTCTACTTTTGCTTGAAAACTGACTAAAGCAAATGATCAGAAACTTATTTCTCATTTCAGGTCGGAGCAATCCATCCCTATATTCAAAATAATTGAATTTAAAGTGTGACTATGTGTCCTTCACTGCACTGGTTCCCAACCTGGGGTTTGGGACCACCACTAGGGGTCGCTAAAACTTCACGAGGGGTTGCGAGGCCCTCTTGGTATTAAGGGGTGTTAGAAATCCTAAAAATATATACACAACAGGCCTATATCTCAGCATTTTGTTTACTACTGTGAAGAAAATCAAATAAAATTGTTATGTTTAAAGTTTAGATCATAAGATATAAACCCCTAAACAGCCTTGTCCTGCATTAGCAAAGTAAGCTGTGGAAACAACCAAAGAGCTAACAACACAATAGCTGAAGTGTTAGGGAGAAGAAAACATTAAGTATTCTTCAGTATTCTGGGCTACTGTAAAAACATAGCAGTTCAATATGATTGCCTCCATGGAAGAGGACCCACTCGCTCTGTTGATAAAAACGGCTCATTCTAAGGTAACGAAAACTATTTCTATTTTCAGGTGATTATACACTCTTGAAAACATACTTATGAATATTATATTCTGCCAATAGATCGTCCCAAATGTTACACATTAAACCTTTAAGCTACAGCTCCAAAATCAACTGACCTGTTGCTTTTATAGGTAATTTACAATATGCAGGTTACTAATGAAGAATGTAAACACCCCTTATTTTCTCTTTTTTGCCAGTTTAAAAAGTGTGCAACTGCCCAAACTTTAAAAATCTGACTGGAAAAACTGGAACTTCTTTCTTTCTTTAGATATTACCAAACTTTGCTTTCACGCATGCTGCACTTGAAAGGGAAAAGGAGAAACAAAAGACTCCTCTGTAACCTCATGAAGATCTAATTGCAGTGTAAGTGACCTGATGGAGCTTGATTACAAGCTTCCTAACAGTCCCTGACTGCACGGTACAGTGGCTCAGATGTTGTCTGGGTAATTGCAGCAGGGCAGACAATGTCTCTTTAGGGAATTAACAAACACACTGGATTACAACCTTGTAGGCAGAAGGTGAAACAAGAGGTCTGCCAACCTGAGTAGATCTATTTCTGTCTATCGCAGTATTCAGGCTGAACAGAGTAATGTGTACTAATGTGTACAGTGTATTGATAAGGAAGTGTTGGAAGTAACAAATTCCATTTATTTCTGTTTCTGTACTTTAGTAGTTTGTTGGACAGTTCTATTTTGTTGTTTGTTTTTTTAAATAGCAGCGTGTCTGCTTCTTACAGCTCTGAAAATGTCTTAAACCTTAAATTAAGTTTCCTAACAAAATTTTTTCTTAAAGGCCTTGGAAGGTATTACAAAGTCTTACATTTCAGAGTTTACCCACTTCTAAATCCCCTCTGATGCCCATCATTCTGCAAGTTGAAGGTTGTTTTTTCAACCTAGGATGGCAAAGGCATGACACAGTTGGAGTAAGGAATCCTTCACTCAAAATGCATAAATTATTTACACTACCCGTCGTGGAGATACTCTGATGCAAATACGTCTTGTGTATGTGAATATTCATAATGATCCAGTAGCCTCGAAGCCAGGAGCAGGGCGTTTATACAACACAACGTACACAAAAACAAGTATCTTTACATGTCACTGTTTATAACACAGGGCATTTATCCTTTGCTGCACTTTAGAAAAAAAGAGAAAGGGGGCATAAATTAAGAGTATACCGACTCCAGGCACCACTACACCACTGCTTAGTCAGTAATGTTAGTTATAGAATGTTTTATTATCTGATTGCGAGCTGTTGGGAGATGTTCTACTGTACATCTATAAACTAAAGATTGTGCTGCAGGAGGCAGTTCAGTCCTTTTTATGTGATGTTTCAGTCAGCACCATCAGAAGCAAATAAGCTCATCGTCTCATAATGCACCAGTAAGCAAAAACTAAACTCAAATGAATTCATCATTTTTAATTGGTTAATGAAACCATCCATTTATTTTATGCTGCATATCCTGATTCAGGTCATGTAATTTAATAAATTGGATCATTATAAACTTTTGAAGGGAACAGGTATTAGATTGCATTCTATGTGGTATTAAAAAGGTCTTAAATTAAAGCTGGTGCAGAAACCTGGCCTGTCATTTTGGTTTTCACATGACTGCAGCGTGCTTATCGACAAATACATTACACTGGGAAGCCACTTGTATGCAAAACATTCAGCAATGGCACAAGTGTAATGCAGTTGACACAAAAATACTGTAGCTAAATATGCACTCTAAAAAGGTAATGCAATTCAAGCTAAATCTCCTCCTCGGGCAGCAATTTTTCCAGCTAAAACACAATCTTGTTTGAACTCTGCAGAGTTCAAACCTGCTACTGAATAAGGATCAAACACTTTCACTAAAGGTAGATACTTTTAATATTTACTCTGGCAGTTTAAGCAATATGAATGCAACCAACAATTATTTTTACTATCAAATAATCTGCTTATTATTATTGTATTAACATATTTATTGTACAAAATGAAGAAATTCAACATATTAACAGAGAGAAGCAGCAAATTATCACAATGGAAGAGCAGGAACTAGCTGTCTGTTTGAAAAATGAAATGACAATCAAAATAGTTCTTTTGAACGACACGTCAATGAATCATTTCATCTCTAATATTTACTATAACCTCCTCTTGAGACACAACTACACCTGTTGTTTTGTGTACTGCCAGAATATGATGTGAAATAACATGACCCTATAGGTGATTTCTGTACATTTTCAACCTTGGCTGAATTTCGTCTTGTTTTTCCACTATCTGATCAATTCTGACCGAACTGTCATCAATCATTCACGACACACATAAATCTTTGATGCTAGGGTGCCCATCTCTGCACCCCATACCTTTTTTAAAAGCCAATGACCACCCCAGTTCACAATTAAAACATATCATTAAGGTATTTTTTCAACAATGAGCCTTATGATCCTCTCACGTACCATTTTTATTGTGTTAGTTATTTCTTGTTAACTCTACAGCCGCTTCTGAATACTCACCCTGGCGAAACATTGTGCAAAATTCATCACAAAAGTTTTCAGGTTGTGGATAAACTGTCAGTCAGATATAAATTGTGCATGTATTGTTAGGTAAAAAAATGAAAGATGCATCTAGGATGTCTAGGAGCATCCAGGATTGTAAAGCTGTTGACCCTGTTGAAGGTGTATAGTGAAGTTATTGAAGGATTTAGCTAGAATCCTTCCACTAAAACAGAGTTTGTGTCCAAAAAAAACAACTAACTTGAGAGCAACAACACCTTACTTCAAAACCAAAGTCCACAGAGAAAACAACAGATTTAAGAGCAGCAGTAACACCTAACTGCCAGTCCAGACTCCAGAGAGAAAACAACAGATTTAAGAGCAACAGCACCTTACTGCATGACCAAACTCCAGAGAAAAAACAAGGGATTTTAGACTAGTGGTGTAAAAAAAATATCACTACACTTTTCACACTAATATATTTTGTAATACTATATTGATTAAAAAATGCTGTATTGATTTGAACAGTTAGAGATAGATTTGTGGAGGTGGTGGTATTTTATTAACTACTAAAACTAAACTAACTGACTTAAAAACTGGCATAAAGCAGGATCTAAAAATATATACTGTAGTAACCCTGTCTGTTTACAATTTTCTTAATTTGTACCTAAAGAATCCTGCAAGCACTTTTATATGTAGGCAAACGTTAATTCCTTTGCTCCAATTGCACAAAAAGTTGTACTTTAATACTGGATTTTACAGGGACTGTGTTAAATGCCAATGCCTCTTGTAATTGCATTAAAAAAGACACTTTTTTCTCAGATTTTCTACAGATTTTCGTCGGTTGTTTTTAATAATTTTGGTTGTTTGATTTGGTTTAAAAATGCCAATATATATCAGAGATGTGCCAATCTGATACTCAGTATCGGTTGGATACTAGCCAAAATCACTGGATAGAGGAAAGAAAAATATAATCCGATACGATCCATTAGTCTAAACTATTACATAAAGGCTTAACTCAACTTTGAGCTATGGATTTCTTCCTTCATGGGAGTAGAAAAATCGTTTCACAGTTTGAGTTTGATGTTTTTTCGATGGCTAGGTTGAGAAAAGTGCATCCATACAAATGTATTACTAACAGCTTGATTATGAGAGGGAAAAGACTGATTGGTACCGGATGGCAGCATCAGTATTGGACATGAAAAAGTGGTATCGAGCCATCCCTAATACATAGGTACCTAGTTACAGTACCACAATCTATCACAATGTATTGTATTGCAACCCCTGTATCGTGATACATATCGTATTGCCAGATTCTGGTCAATACACCTTACAGTACTTCAAGTCCAGACTCCACACATAAAACAACTAAATCAAGAACAAAAACAAGACCTTGCTTCAAGTCCAGACTCCACACAGAAAATAACAGATTTAAGAGCGACAACAACACCTTTCAAAAACTACTGATTTAAGCGCAACACCTTATCACACCTTATTTAAAGTACTTAAAGTCCAGACTCAAAAAGAGAAAAAAAGAGATTTTCCAAGCAACAACAGATGGCAGTTTAGGCTAAAAGTAACAGAAATAGATGATGAAGAGGTGAGTAAAGGATAAGAGACGTCGGTACTTAAGTGTATTAACGGATTGATTATTCACTGACATTTGTACTCAATCACAGACTCCCCTAAGTACCAAGAGACAAAACGTCTAAATTCAGCGAGAGCACGAAAATGCTGACAAGCACAGATGCATCACCCCAATCATCATCTCTTTTTGGTTTTTTGGCTCCAATAGCTAGACCATTAAGATCCTGGTTTCTGAGCAGAGGGGCGACATTAATTAATCTGTGAAAGTGATTAGAGTGATTGCCCTGAAACTGAAAGGTCACAGGTTTGATCCCAGCACTGATGAAGAGCACTTGTCAATAGTCCTGTGTGCACACATACGAACACGAGGCACAACCTCTAAGGATCAAGATAAGAGCCTAACAAGAGCAGATTTATTATGTAACACGATCAGAAATGCTTTTTCCATGTTATATGATTATTTTAGAGTTCATCTCTTCTGCATCCTCTTTCCCCAAAAGTTACCTCTGGGACAAAATCTGAACTATAGATAATATACAACACATTACTGTATCATATTATTTATGTCCTTGAAGGAAATAATTCATTTTCCAAGCTTATAGCACTGCTGAACATAATCAGCAGTGAACAGCACATTACCTTCAACACTTAATAGGATTTTAATTTAAATTAACTGCAGAATGAATCAGGTTAACAAGAATTTAATCAAATGTTTGGAGTGGGTTCTATGTTGCCCGTTTCTGGCAATGAAAGCATAATTTTCTTCATCCTCCTGCAAGCTGCTAAAGGCAGAAAATTAGGTAAATATGTTACAGCAGATCAAGTAAAACATATTTTAAGGGACCATGCTGCTGCTGCTGTTTAAATTCCAACTTAAAGGCGAGGAACTGATGAAATGCTGCGACTTTTTGGTGCTTGTGAAATCGTTTGATGTGGTTTTGGATAAAAGTGCATGATGCGCACAGTGGTTAAATTGAAAAAAGGACATTCTGGAGACAAGATTTTCACACTTTCGGCAGCATCCACAGTTGATATGTTAAGAAAAAAATCCAATGTTACACTGTCTGGCTGGCTAAATCAACATTTCATCTCTTTAGAGGAAAAAATAAGATTAGATTTAAAGATTAAATTATTTATTAAATAACTTCCGAGGCGTTTTTTTGAGTTATTAGATCTCCAGTGACACCTGCCAAAGAAGTAAAAACAGCTGCTTACCTAAACATGCGTTAACGAACCCGTACCAAACGCACCCAGCGCGTCCGATCAACCACCGCCCCTGGGTGCTGGCCGCGAAGCTGAACGGGGTGCCCAGCACGCTGACCAGCAGGTCGCTCGCTGAGATGCTCACCAGCAGGAGGTTCATGGGCGTGCGCAGAGCCCGGTACCGGCAGAACAGCGCCAGCACCAGGAAGTTACTGAGGAACCCGAAGGTGCCGATGAAGCCGAGGCACACCGCCACCACCAGGTGCCCCTTCGGGCTCAGGGTCGGAGGAGGGAGAGAACCGGGCACCTGCTCGTACGCGTCCGTCACCGTGGCCGCCGCCGTGCCTCCAGCTCCTCCCCCGGGACAGTGTGCACAGCTCAGGCTCACGTTACAAACGATCATACCGGGGTGAGTCGCGAAGTTTGTACCGGCCCCAACTTTGCACCGACCATAACGGACCGTCTCGGTGCTGTTCACTAAGTTAACCCATCTGGAGAGGCGAAGGCGCGCGGTGGAGCCCTCTGTTGCCCCGTGCGCTCACGTGAAAGCTTTTAATAAAGAAAGACAGAAAAGTGTAACCGCTCGGCTGTACGGTCCAAGAGAGCGAATGAGTGAGGATTCAGAGAGCAGATGCCGGTGTCATTTTAGATCCGCCCCTACGCCGTGCGCTCCGGAAAGGTGCGCTCCTTCTCTTGCGCGGCCACCAGTTCAGCTTTAAGTGCGCCTGAGCTTTTATCACCCACTGCGCCGGGGGATGAAAACCCTCAGCATGAGGTGGTGTGTTGGTGTGTGTGTGTTTGAGCACGTGTGTGCAAAAGCCTCAAACCACCATCCATGAAAGCATTGCATAACAATATTTCTGTGCAGAAAAACACACCGCAGTAAATTAAGAGAAAGTGCTTGAAAAGCTGTGTGATAGGTGCAGCTCCAGACTCCACTTCTCTTATTTTAACCGTGGAGAGCGGAGGAGAGAATCCATAATATGCCTGACAAGAGATCAGTATGTATAGCCTGGGGGACGAGGACTGATTTCTTCTAAGCTTATTAACATCTTTCTCTTGCTCTTTGTAAGCCAATCATTATAGATAGATATATAGATAGATAGATAGATAGATAGATAGATGCTCCTGCTGCTCCTTTTTAGAGCACTTGTTGCAGATGTCTTTTTCCTGTCTACTTCCCTTCTTCACACACAGACACGTTTCCTTTCAAAGGAAGTTCTTGCTTATTTTGCATGCTTAACCGGACAGAAAAGGGAAGCTATTGCATCTAGATTAGATTTAAGGTTAGAGCAAAGTCCTCACCTAAATCACAAATTAGGTTGCGGCTTTCAAATTGATCCATATAACCCTTACAAATTAAAAACAAAAGTTAAGGAAAGATAATGGTGTTAGTTAAATAACAATAAAGTAAATCCTGAGTTAAACCTTCCCTACTATCTACCAATCACCTACAGTATACTTACCATACTACAGTATACTATACTATACCATATCATACTATTTTCAGCTAAATTCTCCCCTTGTTCAATCAAGATATGATGATTTTTATCTTTCTTTGGTAAGAGTTTGACTACGCATTATGTTATAAGTTCACATTATAGATGGTGATTGACAGATGGTCTATGGTTTCTGAAAGTGCCTGCCAAACAGTTTCCAACGATGACTTTGGTTCTGTGTAACAAACCAGTCAGGGCACCCCACTTCCTCTATATGCAGACTTTCTGGTTCGTCCATTAATGACACTTAAGGCTGGAGTCCTGCATACTCTGCATAAATGATGCTAAGGGGCACCCACAACATCATATTTTGAAGCGTTGGGACACCGACCAAGCCACAGTAAAGAGTTGGGAGTGAGACTGGGCTGGGAAGGACACCCTAGAGAGCAATTTATCACATTTTCTCCACTGAAAGCGCAGCCCAGAGGACCCTTTATCATTTTTTATCTACCATAGGGGCATACAAGAGGGCACTTTTTGTTGTGTCTTTTTCAAACACAGGGGCACCACGGGGGGCAAATGCTCCCAAGAGTCCGCCAGTGCTCCACACCCTTACCCTTACTGAATGTTGGCACTGGATGCTAGTCTTGACGAGCGAAATTGTTCACTATGGACGTAAGGATACTCGGCTGCATTAGTCGCACAACCACAAGTAGCCACTCATCAAGAAAGCATTAATTTGTGTGTTTGAAACATTTAAACAAAAGGGACCAATGATGTAATTTTTCTGGTGAGAGCAGATAAAGTGAGACGGGCCTCACATACTTATTATTCAGGTAATGAACTGAAACGCATGCACGCACACACACACACACACACATGTTGCTCCCGTGCTCTCTTTTCTCTTCTTATGTCTTTGTGTGTTTTCCTTTGATTTCAAATGTAACCTTGCCAACAAATGCAGCCTTGCACCTCCAGTGAGAGATGAATTATTAATTAAACGAAATGAGCTAATTTAATGAAATTTGCTTCATAATAAATGAAGTATAGGACACATTTCCAGCCCTTTTGTCTCTCAAGGGACCAATATCCCTGTCATTAAAACTATTTCATTTTAATCTATGCATTATACATACAGTTGTAAAATCAGGCTTATACAGTATCTTCACTTTATGCTCTGATTATCTTGTTTTCTTTATAACTTTATCTAAAATCAATTTATTGTAACTAAATTGTTACAAAACTCAAGTCCACAACTTCCAGTCATGTTAGCAATAGTACATATGCAACATCTGTTTACACTTTCAAAATAAAGCAATGTAAGAGTAACATTGTGAAATGGACGCAGTTTGGTTTAGAAAAACGTATTTAACGTACATGAAATGAAGCCTGATCTGTAGCTTTGATAATCATCTCCAACGAGGACACTGGTCAGTGTCACGTTTTTGGCTTGCCTAGATGTGAAAAGTACACACGTGTATCAAGAGTGATGAAGTCAGTGTGGTGAGGAGGGAAGAAGACCGCTGTTGAGGTCTGCTGTGAAACCAAAAGTCAACGTGGATTTATTTAACTTAACTTACACTCATAACGTAACGTTACCAAGTAGTTTTTTTGCAAGCTTTATTTTGAAAGTGTAACCACAAGTTGCATATTTATTGTAGTTAACTTGGCTGCAGCATGAGAATGTGTTGAAAACGTCCCACTGCCACAGCAGACTGGCGTGTGTATTATACGCTTCGGTTTGATACCGGATTGCAACCAGGTTTGCTTCAAAGTTTATTGTTCAGCTTGGGAATAGTAGGTTGACCAAATAATCCTAACTCAAGTTCCAATTACTATGTTTTTAAGGAGCTTTGTACTGTATCACTCAGTTTTCGTGGTTTGAGGCGACACAGACAACTCCTTTACGTCAGAACTCAACTCAACTCTTTTCCTTCAAGTCAAATCCAAAATTCAAATTTTTGTGACTTACATTTGTCTCTGAGTCTACGTCTTGAGCCTAATTTTGGTTAATGCATGGATGGATCAATGTTTTTAGGGATAAAAACCCTTGAAAACAGTCCAAATAATTTTTAATCTGTCACCTATATAAACTATTCAGACTCTTCAGAGTTACAGATGGTTTTAATGGTGTTTAATAAAAAAAAGAAAAGAAAGAAACTGAGCAGAAAATCCATGAAATGTACCTTATTACATTAGTAGAGCTTGATCGATTAATCTTCTTTAGTAAGACGAGTGTAGTAACTATATCTTTGTTCTGACGTTACCTTGGGCTTTTTGCAGATTCATTTAGATTAAAAACAATTTTTAGCTGCTGCTCTAAATATAACAATCATAAATGAATTAATTTATTATCCTCTTAAAGTCTTATTAAAATACCTTAATTACATTGTTGCTGAAGGTAAAAGTCAGTTTCTTTGTTGTTTTGTTCAGATGCTTTAGTTCCACTGCAGAACAACAGTCTGCGGCTCTCAGACAGTTAAATTCTGGTTAATACAACAAAACATTTCATTATGACAGAGGACTGAGAGACATGAAGCACACACACACGCGCGCGCTAACCCTCCACCTCACTGCCACACACACATACACAAAACACATCAATACAATCCGTCCACACACACAGAATAAAATAAATAAATGTACAATCAAAATTGCAATTACCTGCAGAATTTGTGAAGGGTAAACAAATCTGTGCCTCGCCCACCCCACACACACACACACCGATGCAGAGAGCGGCGTTAGCATTCTAGTTAGCATGCTGAAATGAATACAGTTAGATCCAAAGCAATTTCCTTTTATTTATCTTAGCAGCCGCGCATAAATAAAGGCAAGGGCATCCAGGCAATTAGCATAATTACTATGAGGCGGTCAGACCCTCTGTGATTTCATAAAGAGACACACACACACACA
>NW_023339650.1:17009187-17009309 GCF_004916995.1 Morone saxatilis
ACACACACACACACACATATGGTGATACATACAAACATTTGGTCACATGGTCACACATTACTGCACACATATCCACACATACACACTGAAAAAGCAGGTAATAACATGCACACACACACACA
>NW_023339650.1:17009409-17029358 GCF_004916995.1 Morone saxatilis
GTACGGTGTCCTCGAGTGCCCAGAGAGGCGCCTTTAAATAAAATGTATTATTATTATTATTATTATTATTATTATTATTATTATTATTATTATTAAACACCTGATGTAACTAAGTACGTGAATAAAAAGTAACGTAACATAACGTAACGTAACGTAACATACCTGGCATATAACTCGCATAGGTTTGTTTACATTTGGTTTCATATGGGACTCGTGTCTCCTAGGTTAAAATCCTGTGTTTGTTTGAGCCTCCATATGCAGACTTTCTTGCTCTGTATATGTCATCACCTGACTTTGAGGTGAGTGGGTGAGTCCAGAAATAATACTAGAGGGATATTTACAGTGACATATTTTAAAACCACTGACCAAGCTGCAGTATTTAAGGACTTGGGAATGAGACCGGATTGGATTATACACTAACAAATATATATATATTAGAATATTATATTCTGTTTAATGCCACTACATGTTACACCCACTGGACATTTTAGTCTTCATAGGGACACCTGAACATCAGTTTACAGAGCAGTCAGGGAGTAATGTCAAGTGATTTTCTAGCAAAGTCATTTTAAAACATTTCAGAATTAGTTTGTTTCGCCAAAAGCTGTGTGTGTGTGTGTGTGTGTGTGGTGAGAGAGAGAGAGAGAGAGAGAGGAGGAAACCTTTGAGCATGAGATTTGTTGACATTCAAAGAATTAGTTTCAACTTGCAAGTCAGAATCAACCTGACGTTTTAGCTCCTTTCACAAAGCTAAACTCCCACAATTCACTTATATATTGAATCTCACTTTCTGTACATTTTGAAAACTGAAATGTGGATTCCTGAACACACACACACACACACACACAAATATTTTATGCTCAAAGGTAAACGAAGAGTAAATGGAATTAGACTCAGGTTTATATAATGAAGAACATAATCAGCGTCAGATTATATCAGAACATGTGGCCTCTGTTATTGATGTAGGTTTTGATTGTTCACTGCTTGACTGACTAATTGACAGACTGACTGAATGACTAATTAAATGGCTGCCTGACTGATTTGCTGATTGACAGACTGGCTGATTGATCAAGTAGTTGACTGACTATTGACTTGTTGCCTACTGTATTTGTTTCTTTGTTTATTAAGATCTTCATTAGCTTCTGGATTTTTTCTGAGGTCCACACAGTTTACTTGATGATAGTACAAAAGTGCTTCTCTACGCTATATCTGTGCAAATTCCTTAGTTTTTTCCCCTTTTCCCTTTGCTTCCAGTACTCCTCTGTCTGCTGCGGTGTTTGTGTGTGCATGTTTGTAGGTGTGGTCTCCCTTTAGGCTTTTACAATAACTTTGTACAACTTTGTATCATTTCCCCTAAATCCAGAAAATCAATGGAGCAGAAGTTCTATTACTGGGGACGACACTCATGGAATATATTTATATTTTTTTGATTGTATGCAACAATTCATTACTACAGTTGCAGCTGCAATAATAAACATAACTTTCCTCCTTGTTAGTCAATTTTCTATGTCATACACCATAGTAAGTGTATATACTTTTATATAAGAATTATATTTACTTCTTGGAAGAAGGGGCGGATCTAGGCAGATCTAGGTGGCATCTGTCAACCCTAAAAAGTTCTTTACCACCCCAGTGTAGTGCCATCTCATCTCATCTTCATCCGCTTATCCGGGATCGGGTCGAGGGGTAGCAATGCTGTGAAATGTAATACATTATTTTAGATTTGTTTGAAAAATACCATGTTAAAAAACTGAAATTAACACATTATTTAATTATCTGTTATGGACACATTTTATTAGTGATTAAGTTCAATTAAAAACAACTTTTGGAAAAATGTCTGCAGATTTTGAAATATAAAAAACATTCTAATGTCACCTTTTTTAGATATTCCTAGTCGATGCTTCACTGCTGTGCTACAGTAATGATTTGTTTTGAGTTAAATACCTGCATTTTTCTTTCCGAAGCATATATTGATATACTGTATGTGGTTGTTTGCAATTAAATCAGCATTTATTTCTGCCACCACTTTAAATCTCCATTCTAACATCTTGCCACCCCATGAATATTTCACTAGATCAGCTCCTGCTTGGAAGAGGGTTTAATGTTTACTTTATATTCTCCCCTTAGCCTCAGACCACAAACGAAGACAAAACAAACCTTGATTAAATGTCAACTTCTTACAACACCAATACTAGATTAAAACCAACTTTTGAAGTTGCCACATACGAAAAACAGGAACTTGAGCAACAGATGGAGATGAGGGTATGTGATTGCAGCCACAAGAGGCTCATCACTGGCAAATCTAGGTCAAGGACATATAGTAGTGTGAATTCATTAAATCTGATCTCCTGGATCATTTATTATTACCTCAGCATGTAGTGTAACACATCAAAGTAATTTTGATAGCCAAAGTTGTGAAACGGATTCAAACAGCAGCAACTTTTTGAGAAATCTGCTGTGTTTTATTTGATTCTTGCTCAGATTACAGCAGATATGTGGATGCTTAATGTTTGTTGAGGATATATTTCACTCCCGTTATGGTAATGTTTTAATTTGGCTATATTTATCTATTTGTTGTTTGTATTAATGGCAGTAAAGGCTGTGCCATTAACCCATTTGAGACTCTGGTATATTTAGTACAATAAGGAAAATGCTGTAACATTTGTTCGGACATTTTTAGATCACATGAAAAATCACACTTTTATCTGTGTTAAAAGTCAGGAATATATTTGTGTGTATATTCATATATATATATTTTTTACACTGCATATGTGTGCATATCTTTGACATGATCTTTGACTTTTCAACATGTTGTGAGTCCATCAATACCAAATAATTAATGAAGCTCTTTGTAGTTTCTGAGATACAGCCAATTTCTTATCATACTATGTTTAGTCTTTGTGCTTATAGGACTACTGTTTTCCCTAAAATGGTAGAAAATGTCCTAGAATAAGCAATAAAAATGAAAGAATTTTCATTATTTAGGTACACACGCAACATACAGTGTGTGTATATATATATATATATATATATATTTCATATAAATAAAAGTTGCACAGAAGTGTTATTTGTCATACAGCAGGTGACAGAGGACAACAGAAGAAAAAGACAAGGATTGACAAGGATTTTTTTTCAGACACCCCGGTGTTAGTCTCTATTGTAAAAGCTTGTAATCTGAGCTGTTCATCTGTACTAATTGAACTAACAAGTGTATATGCATATGTGCCTTAATGAGAGGACTGCAGTGGTCATCTAAAGCTCGTTTCTACAGCTACTGAGGAGGTATTTGCTTGAAAGGGATGAGCTATATAGGTGGACAGCCAGCGACTGGGGCACAGGAAGTGAGGAGCTGTTGTTTCCAGATAGAAAAGACAGAGAGGAATGTGGGAGCCGGGCTTATTTTCATGGTAGAAGTTCAGTATTAAAGCGCTTCTTTATTTCACAGAGCTGAGAGTCTGGGACAACAAAGAGTTATGTGGATTAACTGTAGCATTCATTATTTTCAAATCAAAGCCATAATATGCAACTTTTTCCCCATTAATAATATATCAGTAGACTTTATTATAGGTGCCTGTGAACAAATGAATCCAGAGTTAACATTTATTTGATGTCCCTGGCACTACAAGATGTATACAATGTGTGTGACATGGAAGACAGAGTGTTAGATTGTAGTTACAAGACTCACATTAGTGGCAGACCGCAGGAAGAACTAAAGAATCTGAACTAAATATGCCACAGACATGGACCAATTAAAATCTAGCACTCAACGTTGTACTGCAGATGTTGTAATTTTCACCATCTGCTCCTCCTGCTTCTGCTGCCGCCACGACTTCATGGATGCTGATCACCTCAGCCTCAGGCAAGACGCCATCTTAAACTCATCAAGATGAGTGACAAGTGTTGTGGCAGAATGGTGGGATTAACAATACTTCCTTCTCAAGGCGAGAAGGTTGCTTTGATCAATTAGAGGACAAGGGTGGAAAACATGACAGAAAGTGTCTCATCTTTTCCCTTTTCTTCTCTTTTTCTTTAACCCTAAAGCTGTGTTCAGTAAGATATTCACTGTCATGTACTGTCAGAAAGAATTGCATCTTTAGTTGATGTCTCAGTTGGATTTTTGCTTTAATTGGACTGATTGTCCTGTTATAAAGAGTCAGTGCAGTATCTTGTGTGCCAACCATTTCCTTTATCACCAAAACAGGTCGGTAAACATCTTAAAATACTTGAATACAGTTGTGTCTTTCATACAACTAGAGGCAATCAAGTGTGCTGTAAAAGGTAGCTGTTTCCTCGCGCCAATTTCCAGTCTTTTATGACTTATTTTTTACTCACTGATGGCCCAATCGCAATCTCCTCTCATACTTTGAGGCGTGTTCCTGCAGAGTGTGTGAGGGCTTAGGGAGTATGAAAAACAAGTAAATTGATTATTTCCATCTGTTACCTCACCCACTGTGTGAGACGTTCAAATCAGGACTTAAGGGATCTAGTGGCATCTAGTGGTGAAGTTGCAGATTGCAGCTAACTGAACACTGCTTGTGTCTGTATTTGACGACCTGGGAATTAATGTAGGAGAGACTACTGTGGCTCATGAAAAATTCAAAAGGCCCTATCTACAGTCAGTGTTTGGTTTGTCCGTTCTTTATAAATATATATATCTATATCATAGTACGATATATATAGTATACTATAGTCTAAACTACCATTTGAAAGCAAGGCACACATGTACATCATGTATGTTTATTTCAATATGAAAAAGACCTGACATTTAGCTCACCAATGCAAAATTCAACAATCAAAATAAATGCAAGGCTTACTTGGAGTATGGATCCTAGCACCAACCTTATCAAACCAACCCAGCATCAAACTGAGAATGACCAAAGACATTTTTCATCAAAGAGATCAAAGTGAAATGCTTTTGGTTTTCCATTTGGATTATTTTCTTGCCAATAAATTGATGATTGAACAGGAAAGCAAAGGGGAAAAAGAGCAGAAAGATGAACTAAATATACTTCAATCAAAAGGTTTTTATGATTAATTCTCATTGAAGAACACGAGAGAAATTGACAGAGGGAGATGAAAGGCAGTTGTGTTTATTTGTGTGCTCTCCCTCTTTCTTTCTTTCTGTCCTTCTCAGGTTGTTTCTCTCGCTCCCCCCGGGGGACTTGTTTGGCCATGAGTGAGTGGCTGAGTTGGGAAAAGCATCAGTATCCATTTATCCACACCATTACCCACATCTAGCACCACCACACAGATACACGCACAGTTCAGTCTCCATTCTCCAGTCAACAAGATGACACTTTGACCTCTGGCAAGTGCTGGCCTGTGATTACAGAAGACCAGAAGAGGAGATAGACAGATCTACAGTCCAGTGTTGTTGGGTGAAATGTACAACAACTTGTAAGAAGGACAAACAGTGAAGGATATGTTAGTTTATCCTTGAAATGGTTTAAAAAGAAATCCAAGAAGAAGAATTATCTTTATTGTTGTACAGGGATCCATCAGAACTAGGTAAAAAAAAATCACAATAATTTCAATTATGAATTTAAATGTATTATATTATGTGATAACTAATTACAGTAAGTATTAATCTCATTCCATAAAGCTGAATTTCACCAGTGTGCCTGAAAGCAATTATGAATGTATAGCCATGGATGCAAGAGCTTCCGCCAAAATCTAAATTAATTCTTCCGTCATAGTTTATTTTTACGACTAATGTGAATTTTTTGGGTCTGTTTCAGTTACCATCGCATTTTTCTGTTTTTTGCTTTGTATACGCATAAAAGTCAAGGGAAAGAGATGCTCCTTCCAGACATCAACACTTGTTCCACCTTCCTTTTCTGCATTATATTATACTATACAGACAGGGTGCATTTAGGTCCGACTGACTATGTATTGAATGAAGGTGTCTCACGGTCACTTTCCGTCTGCTAGCAAACAGAAAAAATGCCTAACCATTGCTGTGTGGTGGGATGCACTACCAAGAGGTCAAAGAACCCAGAACTAAGTTTTTATAAAGCTGCTGCAGAAATAAAAAAAATAAAATTTGACAAAAGTGGGCAGAGACGTGAGGCATCAGCAGGATGGGTATGGGAAAACTGTAGGAACCTTACACTTAGTATTCTCAAGTGTGGAGCAAGCAGACAGCAGATCAGAGAGATCAGTGGAGATGGTGAAGTGAAGTGACTCAAAGATTATTACTATGCTCCTTACTGTAAGTAAGGTGGAGTTACTGATGAACCTTTGACAATCTGTGGACTTAATTATATGCTTACCTGTAACAACATCTACCCTCTACCAGTGGCACCATCAA
Source organism: Morone saxatilis (assembly GCF_004916995.1). Taxonomy (NCBI): domain Eukaryota; kingdom Metazoa; phylum Chordata; class Actinopteri; family Moronidae; genus Morone; species Morone saxatilis. The sequence continues at coordinate 17,015,720 of NW_023339650.1, forward strand.
CTTCAATGCACACATGTTTGGATCTTAAAAGCAACAATCAAGTTCCAGCTAAGCGTGATTTGAGTGAGGTGTTTTCAGGTGCAGCAAGAAATGTGTTCTTACTTACTGAGTGTTCTTTACTTGCTGAGTTCTCCTCAGCTCAGCAGCACTATACTCGGTTGTGTAAGTTGTGATGTGAAAAACTTCCAACCACTTCCACTTTTCTGAGCAGAATCTCCGGGCACTTCATCTCACAGCCAATTAAATTTTAGTAGGGGTTAACATCAGGGTCAGAAATTAATAAGGGCTTGGGGCATTTTTTGCCCTGGGCCCTGAAATTAATAATGAGCTGGGGAAATACTTTTCAGTCCCTTCTTTTTTTCCAATTACACACCTTTTTTGAGGAGTTGTCATATATTCATGCATGAATGGGACTTCTGTTCCCCTTTGGGCTATCAAAAGGTGACTCATTGGGAGTTTATGCCCGGGTCATTCTTTCCACATTTATTCTGGGTGAAAGAAATTGAAGTATTTTAGATCAGAAAAAAAGTGAAAAATGGATATTGCTGGTAGAACATGCCCCAACAGTAACAAAATATTCACCAGACCTTGTTCTCTTAATGCCAGTTATGTTTGACGGATCAGCCCACCAAGCTGCAGATTCAAATTTTGGTCTTGATCCTTCCTGCAGTTCAAGTGTTTTTCTAGTTTGCACTCAAAAGACATGTAAATCAGGTCAAAGGAACCTTGCACGTCATCTAATGTATCCTGTACATGCTCTATAGCCGTGTGACCTTGTGTAATAAGCAGGAGTTGGCAATGCATGTATTCAAGGTTCAATGTTAACAGGTGCACTATTTCTGACTAACATTCACTATTTTGCTTTTAGGAAAAACCTGGTACTTAGAACCTATTTGCACTGTAGCCTGCACTGCTGTACTTTCAGCTACACTTGAAGTGTCTACCTAATAGGATGCACACATTTACATATTAATAGAACCTCTTGCTGATGGATGCAAAGCAGCTACAAACCTATACATTTTGTATAGCTCCGAATTTAAATAAAATATTGAAATTATTCCAGTTGTCACTAGAGAGATGTTTTCACATTCCTCTACAGAAGGGGGATATGTCTGTATACTTTCCTAAAATATGAGATTGAGATGAACCCTGAGCAAACTGGATTTAAAGTATAACAAATTAAAAAATCCAATCTCTAATGATACCACTAAAGACACCTGAAACCTCCAGGGCAGAGCCAACATGTGAGTACAGAGAGTGAGTTTGCATTGGCATAGTGAAAAGTTTGACAGCAAGCATATGTGCAGTTTTTGGATGTAAAGATTATAAAAATGTGACAATGTGAACACACTGTGACATCGTAGCAGATATTATTGTATATTTCACAACCACTAACTCTGTGTCAGCCACTTACAATTATTTTCTATTCAATCCAGCACTTTTTTTTTTGGTTAATAGTGAGTGAGCGAGTACGCAATTAACTATCTGTATCTATTCAACCAACTAATTTATCTGTATTGGAATCTGTACTCGACCCAGGCGGGGCTTAAACCAGAAGTGGGTGGTGCTTAAACCTAAATGGGTGGATTATTTTATGCTGTTACTTTTTTGATATGGGTTAATCAAAAGTTACAGTATTTATTAGAAAACTGTTTCCAGAATTGAGCTTCAAAGCAATGTTTTTGATCACAAGATAATGACGTTTTTTTTAAATAAATAAAAATTGCTTTATTTACATTTTACTTATTCTTTCACTTGATTAGTAACTAAGAAGAAGATTGACTTTCTTCAGCTGAGTTCATATTTTCAATATTCCTCCACTAATACATTTCATCACCCTGGATTAAGGTGCAGAAACGGTAAGGAACAGAGCTTTAAGTGAGATTTCTCACTTGACCTTATATTAGTTATTGGAGGGTCATTACTGTATAAGGCCAGCCCCACCTCTCTACCTGTGAATTACACCGACAGGTCCTCTTTGTTTGCTTATTCACATGAGGATTCTCATCTCATTCTTCAGTAATGAGATGAGAATCCTCATGTGAATAAGCAAACAAAGACTATTCACTTATTCACATGAGGATTCAGGATTCATTACTGAAGAATGAGATGAGAATCCTCATGTGAATAAGCAAACAAAGAGGAGCATCAGATAAAGGCTTAACAGGATAAATATGTCACAATGTCACTCTCCTTTTCTACCTGAAAGAAAGAACAGAACCTGGCAAACATCACCACTTGCTCTGTCTGCCAATCAATAATACCAGGCCCAAAGGTATTTCTCTCTTCAACCACTGCACTCAGAGTTTATAGCATGGTGGAGCAGTGTCAAGAGACAACGCTCCATAAATAAAAGGTTTTACCTCTGCAACACCTAAAGGGTTTCCATTAATAGTTGTGTCCCAGCCAAGCTGGTTGGTTTCACCTTGAGTCAACAAGCGCCGTTTCTAGTCCTTGAAACTGTGGTAGCCTACATCTATCTGTAAGTCACTGTAGGAACCGATAAAAGCAGGCAATCTCCAACAATGGCAAAAAAAAATAAGAATAGCTCTTAAAACCGGCTCAGAAAGCTGGACACGTGACAAGTGCAAACTCGGGAGGCAGTGTTGTGTGGTAAAACTGTTTTTATTTGGTCAATGTGAAGATAGATACAGGGAAACAAAGTTAGAGGGTGGAGGCAGGAAAATGTCAAAAAGCAGGCATCATCAGAACAGGCAGGCAATATGTGAATATGTCTGTAAATCTAAGGAAACATGATAACAACAAATATAATAAAACATGTGAGTAGTGAACTGTGGGTGCCCTCCGAAATCCAACCAACACAGTGCTGGTTTTTATCATTTGGGCATGGTTTCCACTCCAACTGTTTTGATGATTTTCTTTATTATTATTTTGATCAAGACAAAAATTCCCTGGTTGCATCATCTTTAGTGTGAATGGTTTATTTTTTTGTCTATGATTGTTAATTCAAAAAAATAAAATAACAAAAATACATTTGAAGACCATTTCATTTAAGATTAATTTCTTATTTGAGAAAATATTTAGGCTGTTTGAATAAAAAACAAATCATAAACCTTAGACACAGTGCTCACCTCTATGTGCATGTAAACCTTTGCATTGGTTTAAATAATGTTCAGTCTAGATTTCATGAGGCTCCCTTTAAAATCAGATCAAATAGAATGTATTTATGCGTTTAAACATGTGTAAAAACTCTTTTGCTTATGCTGTTAAAGCCTTAACTACTATGCATATATACATACATTGTACTTTGTATATTATATAATGTAGATAACATGTAGAAATGTATGTGTATGTTTTTGTCACAGATGATGGATCATTGGCTCTCCTGAGAAACTCAAAGAAGCATCAGATCTGTTGCTGATCATGTGATAATTGAATCAGAAGAGAACAAGGATGTGAAACGATGTGAAATATGCGCAACATATTTTATCATTTAAAACTTTTAATATTAGAGTGGTGGCAAATTATAGCTATATAATTTGCTAGCTCTATAGCTATATAGAAGCAAAGTCTTCATAATTGCAATCAAATGAAAAATGTCCAGAAAGGTTGCATAAGATGTTATGTTACCAGAGAGCACTCAAGCTGTTGCTAATTTCACAGTGGGTCACAGTCTTGAGCCTTCACAGTCCTATCAAGATTGCACGTCAAAGTCTCTGTAAGGGTGGACAGCAACATTTAAATGAGGTGGTTGTGGGCCAGGCCAGCCTGGGCATTTTTAATGAGTAACTAAAACCCCAAACCTGTTTATAGGTATTAGGTTGGTAGGTGTTGTGTTGTCCAAATCTTGATATTTTAGTGCAAAGTATTTGATTTCTATATACTGTGCTATAAATATGCATAGCAACCACCCTCTACTGGTTGAAAGCAGTTTATTTTTTCTATTGGCTGATCTGGGGGCAGTTGGTGTATATGATTCGCTCTTACAAAACAACTCCTGATAATGCAGACTGTGGCCTGGAATCACTGGAGAGTTAGTCTTAAGCCGCTAGCTTAGCTTAACGTTACAGCACAATTACCACACAAAAACTTTTGCAAACAGCCCTGAATGTGCTTCTAGTGACTGTCTGGCCTTCAGATAGATCCGAGGAATAAGTGGAGTAATAGGTAAAAAATGAAAACTGTTCTCATGAAGAGAAAAGGAAATAAAGGAGAAAAAGATAAATTGTTGTCAGGCTGCCTGGCTGGTGAAGTCATGTCTCAGATTTTTCCCCCATGAGGGTCAGAGTGTTACCTCATTGCTCACAGTAAATCAAATTGCGTACACCTGCTTTCATACCAGTGTGGTTTCATGTGTGTTTCAGTTGGTCCAGTACCATTGTGTTTTTGGAAGAACCCTTTTACTTTCTTCTTCTAGACCCTCCTGCCTCTCATTCTGTCCTTTTCTCCTCTTAACTCTCCTAAGGGAGGACATATTTACCTCTTGGTTTGACACAATCAATTTAAACCCAGCTCAAGGATGAGCCTTTTTCGCTCTGTCTCTGCCTGCCTCTCCTCTCTCTCTGTCTCTTCCTTTCTGTGTGTAAATATTTATGTAAATATCTAATTACTTCCTTCCTCTAAATCAATCCAATCCAATCGGATCAAATTAAATCAAATTTCAGTGCACTATGCCTGTGTCCTATGCTGAAGGGAAGGAGACCAGCACATGAGGCAAATTCAGATGACAGGATTGAAGCTGTTAACAGTGTTGCTAATAAGATTGACTAAAGAGGAGCAGGTGGCAGAACAGAGGACATATACACACTGTATCTCATACTATTCCCTGTCTGATAGCTCTTCTTACCTCTTTTTCTCTGTTCTCTCACACTAACAAACTCTTCTGTTTTGAAATCCTTCTTCGATCGATGTATAAACCAATATCACACATTTTTCCCAGAGGACTTTACAATCTGTTTCTCTGTCCTCAGACCTCAGCAGGAATAACCTTCCATTACAGACAGTAGTCAGGTTAATGTAGCGCACATTTTAACTGAATTTTGAGAAAGTCAGCTAAATAAAATGTAAATTGATGCGCGTTTTCCATCCACTACTGCTCTACTCGAGACTGAGTGTGCCGGGTGTATGGGCAGGACTTCAATACCCTGGCTCCAATCCTGATCACTACTGCGCAAACTCTGAATGGCTGTAGCCGGGATATTTTGGCTTGAGTTTTGTACAGTGGGAAGAAGTGGAGATGAAGCATTAGTCAGACTTCAAACACAGTAGAAAACACAATGGAAATGTAGCATTTATGTTTGTTTCATGTATTAATTTAAGTAGCGTTACAGGTATCGCTCCAAACTGATCAGGTGATTTTACTTTACGTCTCTTCAGCTGAAGCTACCATGGATGTTTAAGTCACATGTTACATGTACGTCATGATTTTTTAGCTCAGACTCTTTCCATTGCACGTCATTCCGTTTTCTTTTTATTGATGCACCAACTTTCCACCTCAGCCAAGTGTAAAAAACCTTTTTGCGATATTTTGAGATTATTTCCACTCCACAGGTTGTTTTTTATTTTAACAGTTGGGTAGAAACACACCTGGATGACGTGTAGTCAAGTGGGTGCTCTGAAGGGCGCAACACATACGCCTGTTGAGCTCGATAGAATTGGAGGACTTATGGCTGGAGCCCGTCTCTCCAGGCTTGCAGACGTGAGACATGCAACAGCATCATCAGAGATGTTAACCTTATCTTCTTTTTTACTTTGACGGATTTGGGGCGTAATTTTAGCGTATTTTGCCATATTTCAACATATATGACCATTTGGAACCACGTATACTCATAAAAAAAGTTTCTTTGTAGAGGATTGTGTTATTTTCATTGTGAAAATGTGTCACCATTGAATTTCATTCTAAACACTGTGAATCCAAGTGGACGTGTGTCTTCAAACAAAGCCACCTCACCCTACAGAGGACACGTCAACCTCAAAGACTGATTTTGGGTATCACTCAGTTTGTAATTGAACTTACGAGGACGTGTGTGTGGTTTGTGTCCAGCTCGCTCATTTTTTCTAAGACGTTGACCCTTTCAAGTACACTCATTAGCGCTCTAGTCAGGCATGGTTGCCAGACTGTGTTTGGTCAGCTTTGGCAGGAGCATAAAACAGACTTGAAGCCCTGTTTGTCTCCAATTTGTCTGACCTCTAAGTCACAGTTCATAAACAACAACAAACAGCCAAGAAACAATGAGAGGATGACATGGTTTCGGGCCCAGATCTGCGTCACTGAAGCTTGTAATTTCAGTATAATGAACGATGGCCTTAGCTTGTTTCTGTCTCAAACTTTCACATTTTCTGTGAATGACTGGATTGGACCCAGGAGCATATTACAGATGGCAGACTTTCACTTGGGAACAGGAATAAAAGGGCTTTGAAGAACTAAAAACTCAACAATGCACTTAAAGTGGCTACTAAGTTAAGTAACACTTTATTGATCCCCATGGGAACTTGTCTTTTCCGGTGGATCAGATCCATCTTAACTATTTACAAGCAACTCAAGTTCAAGAGGCCAAGGGCAATTGCAGGTGTGAACATTTTATGTGTGAGTATCCAGAGGAAACACAGAAAGAATCAGCTATTGAGAGGTACAAACCTAGAATTTAACCTGAGGCAAAGAAACAGTTGGTCTTTCTAAGAGAGGAGATGAGTCGGTAAGGAACACACAAGACTGACAGAAACAAACGAGACGATCCAGCAAAGTGTAAATTGAGGTTAGGGACTAAAGTTGCCTTCATTTAAGTTTTGAGTTTGTGTTTTCTACGCTTTGTGTTTTAGTGGTTTCACGTCTAAGAACAACACCACCAAGAAGATTGACAACAACAATGGATGTGGTAATAGAACTTCTTGTTCTTATTTCCAGAAAAGTTAATTATTATTTGTGTTCTGTCTTTCAAAGCCAAGGGACAAGAAAATAGACAACAATCGGGGCTTACTTTCATGGCCTGCTATTTTAGAAACACTGGTGAAATCGAGCACAACTGGTGATTCGTATGGACTCTTATCCTGATCCTGGTGATGGTATTTGAAAGCACCATACAAGCACAAGGGATATTGAAATGATTAGTCTCCAGCTGGTGTGTATTGACCCTAGACTGTAGCAAAAACATTGCAGAAATCTGCTGGACAGTCAGGGACACTAGGACATCCTAGAGAGGGGATTGCAGGGAAGAGTGACAACCTGGATGCTAAAGAACTGGAGGGATTGATTTGGAGGCAAGACTGGACAAAGAGGGATTGGATTTACGGCATTTATAATTTTATATTATTTATGAGGAATTCATTTATTTCATTCTTACAATTTAGCATTTTTTCCTTGTTAATGACCTTTTCATTGTATCCTAATTGTGAAGAAGTCTGTAAATTCTGTGTCAATCTGACTCTATTTTAAGTTTAATAATGAGTGATCCGTGATGATGGTTTACAGGTACATATGATGAATTAGTACTCAGGGCACTGTAAGTACGTGTGTGTATAATGACAGCTGCTCTGGGGAAATTACTTTCTTTGCTGTGATCTGACTGATGGGTCTAATGAGTGGTGGAGCGAGCACAATATGCAAAGGTATGATTACGGGCGTATTTTCATTTATTTACGGCGAACTGTGAGAGTGGAAATGTTCCAATGCAATGATTTAGAATTATAAAACAGAATCAGCCGCACACACAGCTTTATAAACCTGATGAAAAGAATGCATATTTCCGTCTTTGTGCATACACCTTGTGTTAAATCAACACAGAGATGCCAGATGCAGTTTTATGCATCTGGCACAAGAACTTTTAGAATCTGCCAAGACTAGTGGTGACATAGTCTTTATAACTCATGGAGGGATTGCTTGAGCAGCATGAGCTCTTGGAAACTCCGTAGCTCTGGCAGACAGAAAATAAATTGATTCTGGAAACTTATTTGCTGAAACTGAACAGGACCCTGTCAGTATCCCTGACATCTGCAGATGCCAATCTGTGGACACTAGCCATGCAGCTAAGAAAGCCCACAGCCAGCCTTCACTTACCCTGCTGGTGTGACAGCATTTTCGAGAGCTAATGTACAGACAGCAATCTATCAATGCAGATAGCTTAAAACTGTAGTAAGGAATATGTCCTCCAGACTGTAGTCAAAAGTAAAACCACAAGAGACACTTCTCCACACTTTTTGTTAACAACTCTTTGCTTTCCAAACCATGACTGTGGAACGCGCAAGCTCTTTCTTCTGCATGTGCAGTAAGCATTTATTTGTTCATTTGCAGGTTCAAGGACGTCCAGGTTTCATAGGTTAAGAACTGCATTTTGACTGTATTTCAATGGCTAGCAGGTCCTAACATGTTGAAATATATAACTAAAAACTACATATTCATTTCAAATGTACTCCAGTTTTAATCAAAAAGTTTTTACAGCTATGCATATACACACAGAAATGTGTCTGGATGATATTTAAGTACATGCTGAATTATATTCAATGAGTTCCAAAGGTTGCCTATTGGAAATCCATTATTATCGTTCTGTAATTTCACCCTACATTGTCTCACCATAGAAATCTATCTTGAGTTAATAGGTAGCTGTCGATAAGCAATCACAGATGTTGAAAAACACGCAGAAGAACTGACATTTTGGTTGTCATTGTTGTCATTCATAAAATTGATATGTGATCCTCCTTTTTTCCATTTCTCTCTTTCATGCGCGGACACACAAGAAGATATAGTATAAATCAAATGAGGATGATTTGCTCAAAATGTATTCTTTCAAAATGATTGATAGCACTAATTGAAAAGTGACATAATGGAAAGCTTGAAAGTAATTGCTCCAAGGTTCTTGTCGATGTTTGAGGAAATGAGCAAATCGTTATCGACAGACTTGCCAATAAAGTTTTGAATGATGATGAAGTTCTTTTGCACCAGTCAAACACGCAGGGAGAGAAGAAAAACGCCATCCATGACGCAAATCACTCTGACAGCAGTGAGCAGGGATGAAAAGACTCTCTGTCTCTGAAATTGACTGTTTGTTCTGAAGCTACTGCAGTCCAAGAGACTTGTAAAGGAAGTTCAGGAGGTCACTAGTCCAGTTAGTCAATTAATCATATCGACTGACTTATCGACCCACCATCCTTTTGATTGCTGGAGTCACAGAAGCAGGTGAGTCCAGAGTGATCAATCTCTAACAACCACAGGCCGTGTCTCAAGCTGATAAACGAGTGGCTGCAGCGATCTGATATTGAGCTGAAATCAATGCACACACATCAGTACAAAGATTTTGATGCATCTTTTAAATGTAGAGGTTAAGAGTTTTATTTTGCTTTGGTCAGATGAAAATCTTACAAGAGCACCTTTTCCATACAACGGAAAAGGCTTTGAGGATGAGGAACCAATGTCTTTAAAGGTATAGTTATTTAAAGCTTTGAATGGGTTGATAGGGTTCTGGAGGCTTTGGCGTGGCCTGTTGCGGGGTGGTGTAATGTCTTTTAATGGGGTCCAAAATCCCTGGTATCGCCCCTGAGGAGAAAGGAGGGAGACTGGAAGGAAATAATAGGAATAAATGGAGTTTCTGGTGTGTTCAGTCAGAGGCTGAACACAAACACACTGGCACAATTCCACAGACATGGTCCGTGTGTCTTTCAAGAGCTAGCTTACAGCTGATGTCCCGCCGGCAGACTGGCTTTTTGATGCTTTTTGTCTGAACGCACCTTGAGCTTTCTGGTGCCCACTCAAACCTCACTGAATTTGGAGATGGCAAGAAAACAAACTAAAACTAGAAAACACAGATCATAAAAACTCTGTGAAGGCTGAACACACTCTAAATGTGTTATCAAAATGTATTTTTTTTTATGTTTTAAAAATGTTTAACCTGCATTTGCATAAAAATACAGAGACAGATGTACCAGGAGTCAAATCCCAAGTGTACCAAAGTGTTATACCTTGTTTTTTTACAGCATAAATTGGGCAATACTTTGATACAGTTGAGAAATGTGGCTGTTATAATACTGTAAATCCACTCGTACAGTACATTAACAGTATTTTGTAGTGGAATAGTTAAAATGAATAAACAAACACAGCAGGTAAGAGTAATGGCCAACAAAACTATGACTGTTAACACCTGTAAACACTCAAAAACACCTTTTACACCAATTTCATCAAGTGATTTTTGGTGATATCAAGCAGGAACATAGTGACACCTTACCGTTACATGAACCTCAATACCTCCTTATGTGTGTGTGACAAAGGGTGCATGTGTGTGAGTGTTACAGTGTGCGTGCGTGTCACATGCATCATCAGTGAATGTGACAGAGTGCTTACTGTTGTAGCAGAGAAGTGCAGAGCGAACGTCCGGGGGAGAAAGGCTGCTGAACTGTGCTGTCCAGGGATCACACTGAGCAATCGGACCACAATGCACTGCAGCTGCAATCGATTTAGGAGCGAGCGAGTGTGTGTGTGTGTGTGTGTGTGAGTATGGGTGTTTGTGTGGCGGCCCCATAACAGAAAGGTCACAGGTTTGATCCCTGAGGAAGTAAGAGACAAGACTTCCATTAGAGAAAGGACTCCTGCACTGTTTGAACCCGCCACTCTGCTCAGAGTTGTTTGGAGGAAGTTTGGTGACTAAAAGAAAGTTTTGAAACATGGAAACATGTTTAGGATTTAAATCCTGGACTTTGTCCTTGAGGAAGATTTTAAATATCAGTAAAAACTTTTATAGTGACATTAGAGGAAATATGGTGCAATCAATCACCAATGTGTTTATTTGTCAAAATAATTAGAGTAAAAATGCTGTTGTGATTATTTTAGTTTCCTCTTTATTTCCTCTTAATAAGTTGTTTTTTGTCCTCCATCCTTGAAAACCCATTATAAAAAAATAATAAATTAGGAACGACTGCATTAAATTACTAAATAAATGAAAGATCAAAACTAATTAAAATGAATGAATGAAAGGTATTCATAAAATACAAATAAATAAAATAAAAAACATGAATAACATCTGATAAAAACGGAAAAATAAACAAATGTGTCGAGAAAGAACGTCCACATTATATTAACTTTTTATGTCGATTTACTTACCCTCAACAGAATTATTTTCCTTAAGTATAATTGTATTCATTGTTGTGTACCTGCTGTACTCTTATTAAACTTCCATACCACCATTCTGAATTTCATTATACAACCCTGCACTGTAAATGACAATTAAATAACCTTGAATCACCTCTCTTTTTTCATTTATATATTTTCAGTTTATTTGATTATAATATTTAGTCATTAACTTATGTATTTATTTACTCCATTATAAGTCAGCTTTGGTTTTCCATAGAGTTTAAAGTTTACAGTAAGTAAGAACCACTTTTTATTTTTGACAACCTGTTCAATCCAGTTTTCTCTGGGGAAACGCTCCATCAAAACTGTACTGTATTTAATTTAATGGCTGCCTGTTTTTTGTTTTATGAGCGAGTTGAGGAAGTACTCTGCTGAACAGAGTATCCGGTACAGATAGTGTACTTTTTACGAGTACCAAAGAGTATCAAACGACTAAAATGTGTCAATGTCTGTACTCGTAAATATACTTTTATTTAAAAACATTTGTAAATAGTTTTCCAATAAATGTAGCAACTTCTGATCAATCTATAACAATTTTAATACTTATATTTACAACTTACGGTTAGTCTCACGCCTTCCGAGTACAAAACTGATCATTTAGTTGGTTGAACAGATGCAGATAATGGTGTACTTGCTCATCCCTAATTTATGAAATAAACACAGAACACTGACATTTTGAAAAGAGAACGACTCAAATTCTACTTTATTATAAAACAGTGGAGGCCATCTTTGCATTTTTCATTAATAAGCTGCTCTAATGTTACTGTATAATGCAGTCAGCGTCACAGACAGCAGTGTGACTACAGAAGCTTACAGCTCAGCATAAGAGGGAACAATTTCACACACACACACACACACACACACGACACAAACACAGAAATATGAGTGTTTTAAACATTTCTACCCACTTGTTGGGGAATTCACTGACTTTTCTGACTTATGTAACCTTAAGAAGAGAGCAACCTGTAACTGATGGCTCCTTATTTTGCAAAGTAGCTGCAAGAATTTACAAAGTATTACCCATTTCTATCTCTGTTTAGCTGCTTATAATTAACCATACAGTAGGTGATCACATTTATGATCAATATCTGCGCACACACACACACACACTATGAAGTTCTCGAGGACCACTAGCTGCTGCTTTAAGCACACATGCACACGCTTGCACATAGCAGTTGCCTACTTTCTCAGGTGATTAGTGTTTATGATTATCATGCAGCAGTAATTTTCATAGGAACAAATACTAAACATCCATTTTAGGTTCATTAAATATCTAATTTGTGGAACTCAGTGCCTTAATACCCTGTATTCATAAGGAGATGATCAATATTTTCACATTTACGTTTTGGCATCTTATTGCCTACAATAAGACAAAACTAAAAATCTCAATCCATCAACCCTTTCACAATTCACGCCATTATAAAGCTTAAAAAGCTTTGTTTAAGACAAAAATGATACATTAATAATACCTGATATTAGCTTATATCAGTATCTTATTCACTTCTCTAGATCTAGATAAACTGTTTATTATCGTCTGACCAGCAGTTAATGTATCCTCAAAAATATCCGCTTGTGTGTCGACACACCCATTAAAGTGCTATATACAATACAGCATCTTATCTGTACATTTTCATAAAAACATACAAGCACAACTAAAACGTCAGCTGACATTTCCCTGATTTTATATCACTTCATTAACAGCAACAAGGCATGGGCATTTACAGTGTACAGAAACGTAAGCCAATGCGTGCACACGTCTGAACATGCACGCATTCACAGCTAAATTAGTCTCAGTAAAAGTTTGCAGTAGCTACCAGCAGAAAACATAAATTCTCATTATTCATATAATAATAAAAAAAACATAAATAGCAATTGTTCAAGTAAATAGTGTGACTCATTCAACAAGCTGATCCTTAAGCTAATGATGACACTGGTATGAATAGGTATTCACATTTCGTAAAGTGAGGCACATATATACTGCTTTATGTTCCTCCATTCATTAAAAAGCATCACTGTATCTGGGTCCTTGGAGCGATGAGTCATCCAAGCAGGTCTGTATTGGCCTGTTGATCCAAAGTCAGGAGCTCTGCAGTAGTTAATGTCCCCCCACCTTTACTTCCTGAGAGGCAAAAAAAAATCTGTGTTGTAACTGCAAATCCTATACTGACATATAGGAGGAAAAGTGAAAATTCTGATTTTCTTTGCACCAATAATTTTTTTTTACCATTGTTACATTAGCAAAATAGCATTTTCTTTATCTCTGCAATCAATTGTGTGTCCAGCCACAACAGGTAGCTGTTTTCAGTCAGTTAGCTTGTGGAGTTTTTCTGCCCTCAAGTGGCCAAAAATCAGCTAATGTAACTTTAATAATAACTGATAATAATAATAATCTTTTTTTGTGGGGCACTTAACAACAAGCTTTATGCAACAGATTAACAACAACAACCGCCACAAAGTACAGGTAAATAAAAGAACTAGTTATAATAATAATAATAATAATAATAATAATAATAATAATAATAATAATAGTAATATTAATAGTTATAGTAATATTTTATATATATC
>NW_023339650.1:17029458-17032647 GCF_004916995.1 Morone saxatilis
AATAAAAGAACTAGTTATAATAATAATAATAATAATAATAATAATAATAATAATAATAATAATAATAATAATAGTTATAGTAATATTTTATATATATCTTATTTCTGGTCGAGAGTTACATGAGAAGATTGATGACAGTCTCGGGTCTGTACAGTAACCAGAGGTGGAACCAGGAGATGATTAGCAGACGTGAGTGATATCATTAAAAAATTAGCACATTTCCCACTGTTGAATCATTTTCTCAAAGTGGACCATATGTAAACAAATGAAGGTAAAACAACACCCAGTAAGCAAGAAGAACTACAAAATAAATAAAACTTCCAATGGGAAGGTAACATTGAGTGTCATTGTGATGATAAGAGATGCCATACATAGTTAGTGAGATCTTGGAAAAGTGCATATAAAGAGAAGAAATGTGGTCCCAATACTGACCCCTGAGGCACACCATACTTGTTTTGACAAAATGAAAATGGGAAAATGATTTGTGAAATGGTTTCAGCTCCAGTTCCACTTGTTCTAGTCACTGTTTTAAAGAAAATGAAGTTTATTTTAAGTGTAAAACTTCTCAGTGAAGCTCTGACAGCATGTGGACTGGGTGTCTTAGCAGTGACAAGAGCATCAGACCAACAGGCAGACAAGTGAAGAAGAGCAGATGGAGTGATATTGTCATCCCATATGTGGTTGTGTGGTCTATCACTGCATGTTTTTTTTCGCCAAAATTTCAACTACAAGTTAAGACAAAAACATATTCTAATGCAAGGAGGAATGTACAGATACAGTATATACACTTGGCAGAAAAGCAGATGATACATACTGTACAGTACTGACTGACACAGACTTACTACTAAACACTTACATTAGAGCCTTTACAAAGTGGGTAGGTGTTTTTCTTTTCTTTTACCAGATTAGATGAACTTACATGTTTCGATGTGGTCCATATGTGTCCAGCATGAGAGTGCTGGACTCTTCCAGGTTCCACTGGCAGCGCTGCAGAAGCTCCTCGCACTCGGCTCTCGACCGCAGGCCCAGACGAAACAACTGCTCCACCTACAATACAGACGGTGACAAGAGGCATTTTAAGCAGAATGGGTGGCAAATTGTTTCATAGTTGTGTTTAATGTATTTTTTAATGACCTGTGTTCAAAAATGCATTTTTAACATGGTTAGTAACAGCAGTTAAAAGATGGAGGCTTCCGGTATTTCAGGCAGGCACACGTCATTTTACAGTTCCATTCATCCTCCAATAATTTATGTCCATGACCTCACTGTACAGTGTCCATATAAACATTGTGCTCATTCGGTCTTCATACAACACTGAGTTCTATATCCTCGCTGCTCACTTTCAAGGATGTAACTCCCTCCACCTACCAAGCAGTGGTGGAAGAAAGTAGCAATACACACTGTGAAAATAATTAACTACAAGTCCTGCATTCAAAACCTTAAAGCAGCAACCAGGAACTTGTTTGTTCATTCAGGACATATAGAGGCATCCGTATTAAAAGACCAGTGTATAGGATTTAGTGGCATCTGACTGAACATCGCTGCCATCTGTATTTGTCTTTGTCGACCTCGGAATGAGAACGGGCTGTGAAGTGTGGAGGAGAAACTATGGTGGCCGCGAAACTCACGAAAGACACAAAAAACTACATATCTACAGCAAGTATTTGGTTTGTCCCTTCTGGGCCATTGTAGAAACATGGCAGTTCAACATGGTCAGCTCCACGGAAGCAACCCGTGGCATTTGTAGATAAAAAGTGCTCATTCTACGGTAACAAAAACACACATCTTATATTCAGGTGGTTATACGCTAATGAAGACATACCTTTGTATATTATATTCAGTTTCAGTTTTATATCCGCCTAAATGTTACACACTAGACCTTTAAGTGTTAGTTTTATCTTCCAAAGCTAACAAAGTAATGTGAAAATGTACACAGGGTAAGTGTACCTTCAAATGATTTATGGCCTGAGGAATGCTCCAATTGTGACCCTGCAGAGCTGCCTGACACTCCTCCAGCGTGACACCGTGTACTGCTCCTTGGACCTGTCAATCATACCACGAACATATCATGAATGGAGGATGAAAGTTAAAGAAACATGACTGGACCTATGGATTGTTTGTATTTTCAACCGAGATATGAAAAGGAGAGTCCTCTAGTTTTTCAACAATTTCAAAGCCTTCAAAAAACCCAAATACTCTGTGCTCTGTATTTACAAAAATATGTTTCTGGGTGTTGATGGGAGCAGGAATGACGACTGAATTTAAGATCAAATGTTCCTAAATATGGGCTGTTTAAGAGACTAACACACTTCCTGGTGTGTTTGTGATCTGCTTTTGATCATTTGCACATCAGTATTCTGTACAGACAAATGTCACCAGGCTGCCAAAATGTAGTCATAATTTGTTCAAATCTGAATAAATGTCACCCTACTCTGAATAGTCTTCTTGTACATAGAAACAGGTGTTCTATAAAAGCCATTTAATGAAAACAGGCTGATACAAGCTGAAGTTTTTATTTAAAACTTGCTCAGTCACTTCATCAAATTTACAACAATCAACCATCCAGACAGCGGAGGAACAAGAGATTAAGTTTGAATGTTATTAGAATTGTTTTTTTGACACAGGGATGTGGACTTCCTTGATCAGGGAGTTTTAAAATTGTATCAAAAATGTTTGTTGTGGGTGACTCTGATTTGTCTGTGTGTAGTATTTAAGAGCCTTTGGTGTTCTATACTTATTATTTGTATATTATATTACCTGTGTGACGCTTTGCTCCTGTTGCATGCTGGGAGCTGCAGTTCGCCCATTGTTGTTGTTGTAGGAGGAGTTTGGTTTGGCTCCGCCGGGCTGCTGGATCATGGGTTTCACTGCTGCCATATTAGCTGCTCCGTATCTGATAAGAAAACCAGATACCAACTATAGTGAGAGTTTACAGGATTACATACATACATTACATGAAGGAATGTCTGTAATAGTTAACAAAGTTTATCTGTGAACAAAAACTCCACTTTTATTTATGTACTGAATCAAATCTTGTACAATTTTAAAAGTGTATAAACACATTTATTTCATATATATTAAGGTCCAGCTACTCAATTAAAAAGTTTATTATCTTGGTGAAAAAAGCGATATAAAGACTTAAAATAGCTTTAAAAACAGGTGTTAAAGACTATAATCTTTTATTTTATT
>NW_023339650.1:17032670-17036072 GCF_004916995.1 Morone saxatilis
TGTGGCTACAAAAATACATTTGATTGTTTTTCTCTAACTGTTGCATTTTTTTGTTTCCATTTGTTTTAATAATCTCTTATTCTCTATATATGATCTCTTATATACAATATTGTGAGAATATTATTATATTATTGTGTCCATTGTACAATTTTATTTTGTGGATCACAGGAAGAACTGCGGGAATCCAAATAAAGTAAATAAACCTCTACGTATCTCTTCTGCATACTGAAGAGAGAAGGCAAATATATGCACCGAAAATATCTTGAAGAGGTGACGTCAAACTGTGCAAAACAAACTAAATAATAGAACAGGATTAAACCCGTGGGAAGAGAAGACTTTGTTTGCCTGAGTGAACAACACTTCCCAAGTAGATAAATCCTGTTCAGTCAAGCTGTCAGTCAAACAGCTTTCTCACTTTGTATTGAGTGATGCCTGCTCTCTGGGTGTTACGTGAGCTTTCAAGCCATCTTTTAGTGCTTCTAGTATTTTAGGAACAATTAGAACGAACTGGAAAAGCAGTTTTTTGACTCAGTGACATGAGTGAAAGCATTTAATGTGGCAAATATTTAAAGACTTACTTTCCAAGACCTCTAGTTGTTGTCTTTGGACTTTGACTTTGGAACAAAGTAAACTAAGGTTAGACTGTGAAGGAAAACTCCTTAATGTGGCCATTCTGACCATGCTAACTTTGCACACCCAAGTTTATCGTAGAGAACACTATCTATTAATATGCAATAATAATTAATAAAAAAACATTTATTACTTATTGTTTCACATATAGGATGACTCTACCTCAATGTTGATAAACAGATATTTAATATATTCCCAGATCTCTACAATGGAGGGGGCGAGTGCAACGTGGAGTGTGATTGACTCAGGTTGAAAAATACTGGAATTCCCCTTTAAGTTAGACAAAACTTATTGAATGTTGAAAGTCAGAAAGAAATTTAAAATAATAGTTTGACATTTTGGGAAATACGCTTATTTGCCAGTTAGCTTAGCAGAAAAATTAAAAACGGGGACAAACAGCTAGAATGACTCAGTCCAAAGGTAACCAAATCTGCCTACCAGCACCACTAAAGCTCACTAATTGACATATACATCTAGCGAGACAAACAATAAGTGTATTTCCCAAAATGTTAAACTATAAATGTTAATGAAATATGATGAATTAATTTTTCAAGGAAATTATACAATGTTGGGAACAAACACACATGCTCCCTTCCTAACTTGCCTAAGAAATGGTCTCTATCCCAATTAAGTCGAGTGAATGAGGTAAGACGGTGTTTGATATCAGCAACACACCTTTCTAGAAAAGCAGGTCGGTCTGGCAGTGGGGCGGGAGCAGCGCTCTGGGAGCCGTCCATCAGCGAGGAAAGGCCGCGCCCCTCACGGAAGGCGAGAGGATCCAGTAAGGAGCTGGATGAGTAGGAGGAACCTCGAGCTGTGAGCCGTGAGGAATGTGATGTGACTTGAGGCAGGGAGGACACAGACGAGTTGGAGGACAGAAGGGGACCAAGGAGTCCGGACGCCCGCCGTGGGGAGACAGAGAGGGGAGGAGGAGGCAGGGCCACAGGGGAGGAGGATAGCGGCGGCACCAGCGGGAGGGGAGACGAGGAGCGGGAGCCAGGCTGAGAGAAGGCGTGGTCTCTGGGTGGGATCTGAGGAGGCGTGTCTTCCTGGTCGCCCAGGGAGATGGAGCTGGAGCGCGCCTGCGGGTGGGTGGTGCGGGAGGAGGGGTTGTGTTTGGAAGGACGCAGCGGGGGGACGGGGCTGCGAGGAGGCAGCACCGGTCGATCCTCGAAACAGGAGGCGAAGGAGGAGGTGGAGGTGGAGGAAGGGGAGGGAGGAGGCAGGCAGATCTGTCGGTGGGGGCCAAGAGGAGCAAGGGGCATAGGGAGAGGAGAGGAGGGAAGGGAGCGGCCTGTTGCCATGGGAACCTGCAGCTTCACCATCACCTATAAAGACAGAAACAAATATTAGCATAGAGTGTCTAACTTATGTCCACTTATCTGTAAACTTAAAACCATGTGTAAAGTCTACCTCTCGCTGCAGTTCTTGGAAGAGGTCAGCTGACTGCGACTCACTCCTGCATGCCATGCCGGCGCTGGGCGTGGTCGTCTCATCGTTCAATCCCCTGTTGATAGACCGCACCTCCTGGTCCTCTGATTGGTCGTCTAGGTCAGTAGTAACCTCGTCGTAAGCTGGCTGAGGGAGAGGCCAGTCCAGGATGGATGGAGTGTCCTGAGGATGACAGTGATGGACAATTGGAGAAGCGGAGAAAGTGTTAGGTGACAGTTATAAGAAAAAAACTCATTTAATATCCTCCTGACATTTGTAACAACGCCACTAGAAATTCTGCCTTGGAAGGCAGCCTTTCTCAGTATGTCATATGGTTCACTTTATATGTTAAGATAAGGATGGAAGCTTTTTGAAAGACAATCCAATATTATTGGGTGCAAATATTTGCTCTAAACCAGTGGTTCCCAACCTGGGGTCGCGAGACCTTCTTGATTTTAAGGGGTATAAGAAAAAATATACACAGCAGGGCTATATCTCTGTGAAGAAATCTTTATATTTAAAGTTTAGGTTTTAATTTATTTTTAAGACCTGAACTTTAAACACAAGCTATATTCACAGAGCCTCCACTCTCTGATAAACAACCTCGTTCTGCATCGGAAAAGATAAAACAGCCCAAGAGTTTATTAAAAAGTTCCTAAAAATATCAGGAAAACTCATCTCTGGTGCAATGTTCTCAGGAAATAGTCATCAAAATTACTATCTGGGTTCATTGTACAGTTAATCAGTTGTTCTGTACTCGTAATGTTATGCATTGAATGTAATATGAAATATCCATAAAAAACGTCTGAGTCAGTTTACTCAGGAAAAAGGTTGGGAACCACTGCTCTAAACAGTTTGATTGGCGTCTCTATAAACAGCGATCAAATGAGACGATCAGGTGACGCATTTAATTTATTCCACAGAAAAATGATATTCAGTTTGTCCAACACAGAGGTTTACTTGGGCGGGCCGCCCGGTACATTAGCAGCCGGCAATTCATTTTAGCATTCTGCAAAGACACACACAGAGAGAGAGATGTTATCTTGCACACACAGTGAATATTTTACAAGGACAGACCAGGTAAAGCAACAGTTCGAAATAAGAAATGACCTTCTAGAGATAGAAAGATAACCCCCTCTCCTCTGTCCTCTCTCTGTGGGAAACACTGTATATTTGTTAAGCTCCAACTGCTCCCAATAACCAAGGGTAGGCTGCTCTGGTTTTAGTTATGTTGCCAATAAATAATCAGATGTAAATTCATGATATATTATTATTTCTTAATTTTAATACTTAATATGTTGTTAAGAACAGTAATAGATAAATGATGCTACACGATAAATA
>NW_023339650.1:17036131-17050194 GCF_004916995.1 Morone saxatilis
AACCCTGACTGAAGCACCCTTACTAATATTGTTGTTTATTCAATGTTTTTTTAAAGAATGCCATAGAAGCCCTAGAAGGTAACAGCCTCGATAAAAGGTGAATCAAGGGTCCATTTTGTGGTCCAGACACTTCTGTAATAACAGCAGGACACAGAGAACTGTGAAATCCAAAGTAAACCACTGAAGTGTGAATGTGCACATGGTCAATAAAGGAGCACAAATCCATCACACTCCCCTCGCCGCAGGTGCATTATCCATGACTACTTCTAGCTAATCTGCTAGCATGTTTACTACCAGCTGTCCTAGATATTATCACAGTACCATCTTATATAGACCGCACTGGCTATAAGTTTGACAGTGTTGTTTTCTGTGTTTTTATCACACACTGGATCTATTTCAGTAGTAGTATTAGTAGTTTTTTATCTTTCTAATGTGCACGTCAGCAGCGAGCTGTTGCCTCTGCATTATCTGACATTTCTCCAAAACAGAGCTGCTGGGACATTTCGGAATTTGAGGGAAACGTCTGTGAAAAGATAAGAGACAAGTCTTCAAATTCTGATTAACCAGAAGTTGTATGTATGACTATTCATGAAGGGTATATATTGTGGTCTTAACAGTCTTTTTTATGTCATGTCTGTGTAATTAGTGTCTAATAATGCATCTTATTTAGTGCATGTTTCTATTAACATGCATTATGTGCTTTTGCCGTATATACAATGCCGACAATGCAGTACATTATTCTGTGACAGGTCCAACTGTACCCTCAGTGTGTCCTCATCTGGCTGCCGCGTCTCAGTGAGCGGCGAGGGCGTGGTCGAGCTGAAGCTGTCATCAGTGAAGTCGATGAGCGAGACCTCGCTTTTGGCCGAGCGCACGCCGGACCCCTCCCACGGCCGGAGCTTCAGACCCAGGGACACTCCTAGCCTCTTCAGCCCAGACGAGGCGCTGGTGTCGTCATCGTCGTCGTAATCGTCCATCACGGAGTCGTAGA
Source organism: Morone saxatilis (assembly GCF_004916995.1). Taxonomy (NCBI): domain Eukaryota; kingdom Metazoa; phylum Chordata; class Actinopteri; family Moronidae; genus Morone; species Morone saxatilis. The sequence goes on from NW_023339650.1 coordinate 17,037,123, forward strand.
ACGGCTCTGGACACAAGCAGACACCAGAGTCAGGAAACAGTAGCAGCATGTATATAAAGGAGGGGATGTAGACTACAGGCAGCACAGGGGAAACAAGAGAAGAACTTACTCTTCAGCAGAACGGCAGGTTGGGGTGGACGAGGAGGAGGTTGCTCTGATAAAGACAGTTTTAGACATTTAACTTACATTCACAGTGTGACTTCAAATGCCTCTAACAGAAGAATGAGCTCAGTTTTTTACATGATCAACATTGTGAGCTAGTAACAGAGAAGTACATGTACAAACACTGTAAATAAATGCTATATGTTGATATATGTGTTTAAATTTATGGGTAAATTTACTCTTGGCACGGTTAGGGAGTTTGGTCGGCCTTGCAATGCCCGAGTCCATTCCAAGGACATCAGGAGGGTCCATGGGGTTCCCCAAATACAGACTGAAAAGGAGCAGATAGAAGAGATAAACCAGATTTAACCTATTATTTCTTTACCAATTACTCCTTTATAGTTGCTACTATACGTTACACAGTTGTACACATTTTACTACTGCAGTCGCTATTACTCTGGACATTGAGGCTTATTGAGTTTCTCTGAATCTGAGTGTTCATTCTGAAAAGGAACAAGTACAACATCTGTTGGTGAGCTAGAGGTAATGCACTGCTGCACTGCAGTGGACAGTAGTGGAAGATGTTGCAATACCACATTGGAAAAATGCTCTTTTATAAGTATTCAAAAACTTACTAAAGTAAAAGTACATAAGTATTGGTATCAAAATATACCTAAAGTACTCAAATGCAAATGCCATTTTCAGGATCATATATATTATACCCCAGGATTATAATTAGTGATGCATTAATATGCAGCTGATCAGTGGTGGAAAGTTACTAAGTACATTTTTGAGGTACATGTACCATTTTATGCTACTTTTAATTTGGAGGCAAATACTGTACTTTTTGCTTCACAACATAAATTTGTACAACATTAGTTACTTTGTTGATTCAAATTAATAATACAAAATATAATCAACAAATGAATTAAGTTTTTATTTGGAAATTATAAAGGGAGCATTTTAGATTTTTTCATTAAGAGGGTTCCAACTAGCGTTTTTCACTCAAAAAGTAGGCGTGTAATAAGCAGAATTTGAATTATATTTTGTTATATATCAAACTATATTCATTTATCATACTTTTTTAACCTTTATTTACTCAGGGAAGGTTCATCATATGTCATATATATATTATGTTATTCTATTCCATACTATATGACACTGCACAATATAACATGTTATACTGTTTTATTACATTATGTACTACACTATATTTCTATATTCTTATATATCTTATCTTAAAATTAACCCTAAAATAAAACCTTCCATTTACTTTTTTATTTCACATTGTATGATTAAGACTGTGTGGTGACTTCAGTCAGTGAGTATTATTAACCTGTCTATACGATCTGCATGTCCCCAGCTTCTGTGAGGGTCTGTGTCTCCGTGTCCAGTGTGGATAAAGGAGTGTTTGAGCGGTCGGCTGATGTCGTGGGCAGACAGACCGGCGACCGACGTCACCACGTGTCGAGGAAACTGACCCACACGCAGCGTCCCCCTGTTCTGACCTCGCCACCAGTAGTGCTCTGCCCTGAAAACATATATGGACAAACACAGAGCTATGAATAGTTTAATCTGTATGGGATTTCCCTGAGTACATCATACTGCTTCTGTCACACTTTTTCACTTATTTAAATGCAATTAAATGCGGAAATCAAGCAATATCTTGAGACATGAGCAAAACACATGTGTGTCTGTCCTTTTCGAAAGCCACAATATTTCTATAATGAACCAGTAACAGGACAGTAATTACAGTAATTTTCCACAATGCAAGGAATCCAATGTCAACAAAAGATGCATTTGTTGTCTTGCGGGAGTGATCCTGCACCGACACATGACTTTCAGAACAGTCACACACTGACCTTCCCTCTATGATGGTGATGACGTCGTTCATTTTGATCTGGAGCTTGTCTTCCTCCTCAAAGTCCTGCAGCGCTCTCATATCTGTAGGCATAGTCTGCAGAACACATACGCACTTCGAGTTTGAGCAAAAAGCTACAAGAGTCCAATGAATTATTACTGTCATCAGCAGGAACATAGAGACAAAAAAAAAAATACTTCTGCCATTCTGTATGATGATGATTTATTTGTTTCCACTGGCTCTCCCTTCAGTGTCCTTTATTTGTCCCAGACGTCACTTGAGGACTACTTTTTGAATGTCTAGAAGCCAACCCTATCTCATCCATTAACCACAGCTATTAAAAACATTATGCTAATCGCTAATGCTTAATTGTTAGAGTAAAGCAAGCTGGCAAATGCTTCTTAAGCTACAATTTAAAAAAGTATCTGGTGCACCTTATAAGAAAATCTTGATGTTTTTCAAGATTACTTCTTCATGAATCATTTCAATCACTTCTCCAAAAATTAACACAAATTCGCCCCTTTATATTAACAATATATATTTAGCTACTACTTCCTATATCACGCCAAGTTGTGCGACCCTCCTGTAGCTTTCAGTCATTTTAAACATTTCTCTTTCAGTCCTGCCAAAAGGAAACACAAGTGAACCCCTACTAGCTAGCAATTTTAGCTAAATGATTCATATAAAATGTTGCTAATCTGGAAATCTATGGCCGAATGTACTGTAAGTTTTGTTAGTGTCACACTTACAATAGCCCACAGAATTTTGATTAATAATTCAAAATTTCCCTCTAAGCTGAGCTTGCAGATATAACCACAATTCTAAATGATCACATTACTGTCCACACTTTACAATAAATAACATTCTGTCCTCTCTTGGTTTACATTAACTGTTTATGAATCTCTGTCAAAGACATATTGCCTGAATAATGCTGTAACTACAAGAGTTCATTCAGTTTTGTTTCAACTGTAACTACTATACTATACTACCTCGAGCAGGAAGTCTCTGAGGGCGACGAAGGTCGGTCTGTCCTCAGGTTTGGGGCTCCAGCACTGCAGCATGACGTTATAAATATCCTGAGGACAGTCGTCTGGTTTGCACAACCTCTCGGCCTCCACGTCAACCTTGTGGAGGATCTGCAAACAGACATAAATTACAGAATGCTGAAGAACCATTATTACCTGGTGAATTTTTAAAATTGCAATTTGTGTCAATTGTTTTTTGGTTTTGTGTGTAGTCTTTTAAAAAAACTTCATATGCAAGAGTTGATTTTTTAAAACCAAAAACATGAATTTCTTCCACCTTGAACATTTATGGTAAAGTAGAAAAGATGTGTGCGTATATGCATGCACCTGACTCCCATTAAGGCCCAGCCACGGCTCCTGTCCGTGGGTGAACATCTCCCACAGAGTGACCCCAAACATCCAGGTATCAGACGCGTGAGAGAAAGTACGAGACTTCAGAGACTCCGGAGCACACCTGGAGAGCAGCAAGGACGAAGACAGAGAAAAAATAACTGTAAAGCAACACCAGTCTGGAATTATTTCAATAATGATTTCCAGTTTGAATCACTGAGGTCCGAAGCCGGGCTACAAAACAAAAATAACACATCATTCTGTGTGACTGGGATGCTCTTCTCACCATGGGAAAGGGATTTTGTGGCCCTCTTCCATGATGTACTGGTCGGTGTGTGTTGGCAGCGCCCTCATCAGGCCAAAGTCTCCGATCTTCACCGTGTCATTGGTGGACAGCAGCACGTTGCGGGCAGCCAGATCCCTGTGAAGGAAACGCTTCTGCTCCAGGTAGGCCATGCCACACGCCACCTACACACATACACAGTACTAGTTACTCATACTTCTACTCCACTACTATTTGTCTGACAGCTTTAGTTACTAGTTACTTTTCAGATTAAGATTTTTCATATTCCTGCATAGTGGAAACCATATATCTCCAAATTTGGTGAGTCTTTCTAATACCAGTAATATTAATCCAAAAACAAAACAAAACTTCATGTTCTGCTGGATGACTTAAAATAACAGTACACTAAAAATTTGATTATTTGTTCTAGAATATTTTCAGTGCATTTTACATGAATTCTAAACATCCACAGAATGAAAAAACGCGAACTCCAATTTCATCAGCAGAAAATCTAAAGAAGAAAAGAGCAGTGATACATCTCCAGGCACCAAATATGTGATGAAATTATCACTTCCTCTTCCTCTCATGTGTTTTTCTTTGTGGTGTTAACTGACCTGCACAGCGTAGTTACACAGAGAGGAGATGAGGATGTGACCCTGACGCTTTCTCAGACGATCCAACAGGGAACCCAGAGGGGCCAGTTCAACCACCTACACACAACCACACACAATACTGATATAAAACACTCATCTCATTATTGTTACATATCTAATTTGTGACTTGGATGTCGTCTTTTTGTGGGCTGTAAATTAGTAGGATAAAAAGTATGTATTAAAGTTGGTCTGTGTGTATTTGAGTGTGTCTTACCATCTTCATGGGCTGTGTGAGGACGATGCCGTACAGGCGGATGAGGTTCTGGTGGCTCAGTGAATGCATGGCATTCACCTCTCTGATGAAATCGTCCAGACCGTCTGAGTCTAACACGCTTGCCTTCAGACACTTCACAGCCACTGACAGCTAGAAAAAGAGAGGGAGAGACGACATCGAACAGAATAAACTGCTGTAATTCAAAATGATCCAAACAGCCTGTGGGCCTGGACAGGCTGAATTACTCAGAGTTCAAACGGGGACCGCTTTGTAGTTTGGGTCTTTAATTTGAGAGCCAACATCAGGCAAGTCATTACAACCATGCCAAAACACAAACCCCAACCTTACTGCACAACATGAGCTGACATTTCATACATTCTTACGGTGGCAAAAACACACGCAAATGAAGAAAACATCTTCACCAACATGACAACATGTGCAGCATTTAGAAGATTTTTGTAAAGAATACAAAATACACACTGAACTGAACACAGAAACCCTGCAAGTGGCACAGACAACAACAGAAACTGGTTCCAGGGGACACTAAAAAGTTCTATTTGATTGTGTTTTTTTCACTTTGAAGCATTTTTTCCTCTTTTTTTCTAAATGCTGCAAATATGTCGTCAGTTGGTGAAGATGTTTCCTGAAGTTGCAGTGTTGGGCTATTGTACATTTTGCTCACTCAGCAAGTTTCCAGTGATAGTTTTTTCCCCCGCACTACTGTTTCTCTGTGACTCACCACTCCGCCGTTGGGTCCGGTCCACTCTCCTCTCCGCACCACACCGAACGTGCCGTCACCGAGCCGCTCGAACAGCTGCAGCTCCGACTCTCTGATCAGGCAGGTGAGTGACGCACCCGCCTCGCTAGTGGCTGGTGGCGCGCTCGACGATGCCCCCTGAGGAAGGGGTGATGCCCCTTGGGCGTCTGCGTCGGGTCGTTTAACTGGAAACACCTACAAGCCCAGGAGCAGAGACCGGTGACTGTGGGTTTCATTTTTGTGCTCATGAACACCAAGATCTTTATTTGATTTGACCTATTTATAGGACACAACAATGCAAGGGTAAAGTGAGAACACTTTAAGATTAGATTGAATTTTATTGTCAGTGCACAGAGTACAAAGACTAACCCTCAATTTCATTAAAAACCTGTGACCTTAGTCTATAAATAACGCGTAAGTTTTTACAAAAGCGTGTACGTGAATTTGGATTGGGGAGGTTTTCAGTTTCATGTTTGAGACTGTGACTGCATTAAAGCATTGAAATTATTGTTGACTTTCAATATATTTAAACCCCTTGCACTGTCACTATGTTACTCTGAAAAATATTGTTATTAAAATGTTTCAGCGAATGTTGCAGTGTTGCAAATGGGAGTAATCGTCCATTTAAAAAAGGCACACAACATACAAGCTTAACATGCTGCTATGGTGTTTTGCTTGAATAAAAAAAAGAAAAGATATATTTTCTCATTTTATAAGATCAATTTTACAGTAATAATAAAGTTATTTAACTTTCTCAAAATATGCACAGTCACATGTGAGAATTTTGACAGCGTTGGAAGTTATCTTGTTTAAAATTTGAATAAACGTGTAAGTTATCTGATTTGGCATTCAAACTTCTGTCCAGTTGGTGGTAAAACACTGAGGTTAAGAAGTCAGAGAATAAATGTTACAAAATACAAGCCTGTGTGTGTGTGTGTAATCAAAGTAATGTGATACTTTACTGATCCTGTGAGGCCTTTTTTCATTGCAGGAGAATTGGCTCTGGTTGAGAAACTGCATATTTATATTTGTATGTGTGTGTGTGTGTTTGTGCTTGCAGGACACAGTGTTACTGCACCTTGCTCATCCAGGACTTGCGTTTATAAAGGGCTCTCCTCCTCTTGACTGCCTCCCAAAGCCTCCTCTGACCTGAACCGACACAATCACAAACAATGAATACATTTTATATTCAGATTTTATCCAGTGAAAGTACCAATACAAAGATGTAAAAAATACTGCATCAAAACTACACATGTATTATCAGCAACATGTTCTTTAAGTGTGAAAGAAAGTACTAATTTCATACCTATTATAACAAGTTTATTAGATTGTTATGCATTAATATGTAAACAGCATTTCTGTGTTGTAGCTGTTAAGTCCAGGTGCCTCCAGCACTCACAAGAGGGGTTGTGAGATGATTAATGGGAAGGGAGAGACGATAAAGTTCTGACATACAAATAAGTATTCAGATGAGTTCAGTTATTCAACCTATCTGAAAAGTTTAAATAGGAAATATGACTGCTTTTTTGTGAGCGGTTACAAGCCAAAAACTTTGTAAACTGATGGTTAAATCTGTAACAATGTGTTATATTTTATACGCTTATTATATTATCATGTAAAATCTTAAATGTAGAAAATTTCCACCTTAACTGTACGGGAGTAGAAGTATATATAGTACATGTGGTTTAGTACACATGCCTTAAAACTGTACTTAGGTACATTGCTTCAGTAAATCCTACTTAGTTACTTTCCACCTTACTTATAATAAGCAAAAATAAACCTGAATTTCTCCATGGACTTAACAGCAAGAAGTGCAAAACTCAACCCCAGTGACGCAGAACTATAAATAAAGGGAATTGGACATAAAAAAGATATTGTATATATTTTAGTCACTGTAAATGTGTAAAAACTCCAATATGCACTAAATGTCTGGAGTAAAATGGAAACAGGTAATAGTCTGAGGTACCCGGGCGTCCCATGCCGATCTTCTCCAGGTCTTCATTCTTGACGTAGTCGAAGTGCGAGAGCCGCGTGACGTTGAGCTCATCACGGAGCCGCAGGAAGTACTGCTGCAACTGCACATCTGTCAGCAACTCCAGCAGCCACTCTGTCCCCTCCTCACACTGCATCTGCACACACACACATTCACCTTGTATCACTACACATTTGTGAGGACACATGGATTGACAAGTCATTTTGCTCTAGGTGCATATTAGAATCTCATTTTAATGTGTTTAGCTTAAATTATTCAGTTATTGTTAGAGTGTTAATGGACACAGTAATGTGCAGTGGAAATGTAGCTACTCTAAATTATGGATGATAGTGCCAGCAGCTCAATAATAATAATTTTTCCCAAAATGTCAAACTACTAATTTATGCTGATTCCGTGCATAAAATTTCTTTAATTTTGCACCCATCTGGATCTCAACATGTCCCATCAATTGTGTTGTTAGTGGGAGTGAGAATAATTTACCAGGAAACAACCAAATGGCTGGAATTCACATTATTTAAAGCTGTCAATGTGTTAGTGTGGGATTTTAGTTCCAATCAATCACTTTTGAGATTTTGTTTGTCTTTTAGCTCCGCGTTGACATGTAATTATATTGTGATATTTAAGGCAAATACTACTGATATCAATATTTCTGGTTTGTAAATTTGTTAGCGGGAGATTTTACAGTAAGTGCTCTCCGGTGGACCAACAGGGTAACTGAAAAACAGTTTTCTGAAATTATCAAACATATTTTAACGGTTTAGCTCCACACGTGCACACATCCTCAGGTGAAGAAATAAAACAAAAGACAAGTGATGAAACAGTTAGTTGATCTGTGAAAAGTGAAACAACAACAATTCTGACAATCAATTTATTATTTAAGTCATACATGAAGCAAAAATGCCGACCATTTGCTGGCTACAGCCTCTAAAATTAAAAGGATTGATGTTTTTTGTGATGCATTTCTATTGTTTTTAATTTTCTTTAAATTAAGCTTTTATTCCGCTGAATTACAAGATAATTTAAAGGACCAGTGCGTACGATTTTTCGGATTGCCGCCAACTGAATAGCCCTCGCCTCACTCTCCCGTTCTAAGTGTGTAGGAGAAACTACGGTGGCCATGAAACCTGCAAAAAATGTTATCTGTTCTCGGCTACTGTAGAAACATGGCGTTTCAACATGGCGGACCCCACAGAAGAGGACCCGCTCCCTCTGTAGATAAAAACGTATCATTCTAAACAAAAAGCCAACGATTCATGTTTTCAGGTTATACACTTATGAAACGGATACTGTTATATCTGCCAATAGTTCTCGAAACACCGGACCTTTAAGAGCTTTAAAAATTATTCATGAAACAGGAATTATTCATGAGAACCAATCAGGGGTCACAAGAAGACATTTGTTTGTTTAAATGCTCACAAGCTAAGGTTGGGCAAGACCGGACTAAACGATTAATTAAAATAAAAATTAATGTCGCATAGTCTGTAGCTACACACACCACACATCACCACGTGTAATTACAGAAAGAGGAAGAATCGACTGCAGTGTCTAGCCAAACTTCAGACTTTTCATTTGGTCCCTCTCTCTCTGATCTCCGTTCTCTCTCTTGTTCCTCCTCCTCCCCCTCCTCGTCTCCTCTGCGTGTAAGGGGAGTCGCTGCGTACATATAAGCTTCCCCTATCTATGTCTGTCCTTCCCTGTTCCGTACTCTCTCTCACTCTTCAGTCCGTCTCTCTCTCCCCCCCCCCCCCTTTTTTTTTGACTCTCCTTTTCCTGTCTAGCTATTCAGAGGAGGCGTTAGCTCTGCCTCTCCGAGTCTAGTTTGCTAATCTCCTCTCGGCTCTGTGACCTTCTCTGCTCAATCGATAGGCGCATGCACGCACACATACACAAACGCAGCGGGAGGCATTTAACGCCACTCTCTCCAGCCGTATCGCCTCAAGCTATCTATAAACTCTCTCTGTCTTCCCTCCCACTGGTTCTTTCTCTCCCTGCTGACTCACGGCTTCCTGCAGCGTCGGACACCTCCATACTTCCCTTTCTCTCTCCATCCTTTCCCCTCTCTAGCTCTCTCATCTTCTTCTGGCTCAGCAGCCGAGCCCACTGTCTGATGTTAAATAATTCAGCAGCACTAACAAGAGGGTGAGGGGGAGGGAGAGGAAGAGGGAGATCTTGGAAAGGAAGGAGGGGAGAAAATGTAGATACAAATAGGTGGACAGATGGATGGGTAAATGGATGAATGGTCAGGCCAAAGAGAAATAACAGGGAGACAGTTCTCAGCATGCTTTTGATAGATGATGACATGCAGATGGTACTGCAGCTAAGCTTGACATCACCCCAAACAAGGATAAGAGTTTCTAAAGGAGAGATATATGATGTGCTAAATGTGCTTTGAGCTGATTTAGCTGGTTCCAGTGGGGTTTTATACCGTTATACCATATTATTTTTAGTGTTTTGGTCTGATGGTTGGACAAAAAAAGCAATATTAAGACATAATTTTCATTTTCAGGCCAATTTCGGAGGAAACAATTGGTAAATTATTGAAATTAATTGTTGGAAAGATACGTTGTTTCATGCCTGGATCCATTATTCATAAGCTTTATCAAGAAAAAATGTCAAACAGTTGCTGGTTTCAGCTTCTCGATTGTGAGAATTGCTGCTTTTTTCTTATTCATCACTGCAGACCAATCACACATTGGACACAACCTGTGCCAACGTCTCCCCTCTGATACAAATGTATTTTCACATGACAGACAAATCATTCTGATGAAAAGTTACCATCAGTAATAAAGCGTCAATGACACTAAAACACCAAATTACCCTTAAATGATAAATTCTATATTTAAAGTTTAAAATACACACTGTTTGCATGCATATAATAGTGTATGTTTTACCTGTCTTTGTTCAGCTTTGTTGTCCTTGTTCTTAGTCTATTTCTGTGTAAGTAGACTGAGAGCAACTTAGAACTGGAGTCAGATTGCTTGTATGCAGAGCAGGCAAAAGCACACACGTTCTAATACAGTGCAGATATTTGTGTAAAAAAAGAGAAGAATTTAACTTCTTTACTCAAGGTAAAAAATAACAAGCTCTGAAATTTAAAAAGTAAAAAGTACTCTCTTGGTTTCTCTGAAGAACATTTCTACTGGCTGCTTCGACAGGTCTTGATGTTTGGAAAGGCGAGCAATAATGCAAAATAAAAATCAATATACAATTCCCCTCACATGCATTAAAACTAAAGTAATGAGCCTGAAAATGTGAGGAGAAAGAACAGATATTTGTGTACAAATGTAGGGAGTAAAAGTAAAAGGATGGAAAATAAATATTCAAGTAAAGTACTGATACCTGAAAAGATCAAATTAAGTACAGTAACAAAGTATTTGTACTTAGTTACTTCCCACCTCTGCTTGCATGTGTGCACATACTATAGAACATTAAAGATACACACTTTAACGTGTTCTGGTAAATCATGCTGGGTAGTCCTAGTTTTAGAATGTCATTACATTTTATGGACAAAACCATTAATTCATTAATCAGAATAAAATTAGGCGATAATGAAAACTTTATAATGAATACTTGCAGCTCTTTATTTAGCCATGCTAATAGAGCTCTACAGATGGTGACAACATCAAGACAAAAAGTACTTTTACACTATTTTATGAGCAAATACCTGAAAATCTAATGACATTTCCACTTTTGTATCAACATTATACTCGCCAAATATTAACACAGTGTTTCTCAAACTTTTTACACCGCGTGTCACCTCAGAAAACATTAGGCTCTCCAAGTAACACCAATATGACCGGCGTTAGAGTACAGTAGCGTAGGCCGACTCTATTCAGCAACAGACAGGTCACACACGAGGCAGGTTTATTCCAAAAAGAAGATTATTTATCGTTGATTCCTGAATGGAACCGCTTCAAAAACCCGAGCTAACTGGGTGGAAAATGGGTATTCCTGGTCCACACTTCTTTTCCAGTTTGGAGCCACGATTGCAGTGTTTTTGAACATTTCACTGTCTTACCATCACATTTTAGCTCGTAACTAATCAAACTGAATCTTTTTTTTCCTTCATTTTAATCACACAGGCTGTTGCAGACTACCCAATCACATATTTGACATCAGGGTGACCTTTCACAAACGGATAAACTGAGGATCTGAGTGATATTACAGCATTAACTGAGCTCTTACCAGTGTGTTTGATGAAAGCTCATCCACTGCTTGCATTAAGCTTTTGCCAAAGATAAAATGTACACATAATCCAATCTGCCTGATCCCGTGAGCTTCACTCCAAATATAATTATCTCAACTATCTTACAGTTAGAACTAATATGAATGTGATTCTGCTGCCTGTTTGAACAGTGTGAGGCTTTTTTTTTTAGCGTCTGCTGAGCATCTAGAAACAAGGGCGAAAGGATAAAAGAAAACAAAACACAAATAATTGAAAGTGTAAACTGAGAGGGAGAAACTGACAAGAGTGAGACGCCGAGCTGTCACCATTCCAAACGTTTGACGGCTAACTGGTGCATGAACAACAGCAGCAGCAGTAGTAGTGTGTACAATATATTACTGCTCGTGTGTTTGTGTGTGTGCGTCTGTGGCCTAAATGAGCTCAAAATAAGAGCTTTCATCTCTCTGCGTGCACGGGTTTTATCGAGGGCGATGCTCTAAATATAGGAACGCTAAATTTAGCTTACGTTCGCAGGCAGGGAAGAGTGGAGTGTGAATGGAGCTACTTTACTTCGCTCTCATCTCAGCATCACATCTGAGATTCAGTCACGACTGTCAACAGATACACCGATGCTTCCCTGTATGATTGGGATTGATCGTGCAGCTGTATTCGTGCTTTCCTCGCTGCACCGTCCACCTGCTTTCACATCTGACTACATACAGACTCCAGGAAACAGCAGTTCCAGTTCCTCTAATTTTACAGTTGAATCAGAGGGAAAAAGGGAAAGGATTTGTTCAAATAAACCCTAAAACCTATAAGACATTCAATTTACTATCACATTTGACAAAGAAATACAGCAAATGATCATGTTTGTGAAGCTGGAACCAGAGAAAGTTTGGCATTTTTGCTTGAAAAACAACTGAAAATATTACCAGAATAAAGTATTCTACTTCTTCCAGGCCTGTGGATGTGTGAGTGCAGTAGGGACTGATACAAGGAACCAGTCTTCTCTACTCTGTGTGTGTTGACCGGGTCTCACCTTGCAGACGTCTTCTGGTGGATCAGGAGTTTAAAGCTGCAGTCAGGAGTGACTGAGGTCACCTGGAGGAGGCCATCGATGGAGAGACCCCACATCTACACACGCGTTAAGATTAAAGATTAAACCCAAGAAACATACAGAAGAAAGTCATAAAAAGTCACACAAATTATTAATAAACGACAAATACTCCAAGTAAACTTGAGCTCCGTCGTTCACAGCCAGGCAGACTGGAACCGACTGAGGAAGGGACACAACACAGACGGAGAAACAGGCAGACCTGGCAACCAAGAGCAGGTTTTATGAACCAGGGCCCACACACTTTCTGTTTTTTCATTTTAATAACACATTCATTGTTATTGCTTTTTACTAGCAACCAGTGTTGGGCAGGAACAGTAATAATATTACAGTTACACCTCCAAAAAAGAATTAGTTGCAACATTACTTTTCTTGTCACCGCCTACTGATTTGAAATCCAACCATCCAATCACATGCTTGGATTCATTTTTTGTAATCGTGGAGAGAAACTAGTTTGGAAGACGGAAACATTCAGCAGCTGGAAATATTCACATTACTTTGATTACAACCAACAAAACTGGATTTTAATGGTCAAACGTCTGAATTTTAGGGAGACACAATTACCAATTTTGTGG
>NW_023339650.1:17050294-17052917 GCF_004916995.1 Morone saxatilis
ATGCAAATTCCTTGTATGTGAAAACCCACTGATTCTGATTATGACAATTTATCTCAACTTGAACTTAATAAATATATAGTTTTACAGATTTTATGTGTGCGGTTGAGGTTTTCTGGGGGTGGAGAAGGGAATTAAAGTCATAATTTATCATTTTTACTATTTAAATCTGACTGAAAGTCTCTTGGTAGTGACTGCAGAGACAAACAGATACATTATATTTTGTTATTAAAAGCAAAAAGCAGCTAGAACCAGTGGACATTTATAGTGTGTATCTGCAGGGATTGTTACAATTACAGGCTTAAGATATAAAGTGAAAATAATTCAAGTTAAACCGGTCAAACAAGGACAAAAACAGAAACAGAAGGAGGATGGAGATCTAGTTATCTCTAATGAATGCAGCACAATAGGTTTTAATTGATCAAGCTGCTACCTCTCTCTCTCACACACACTCACACACACACACACACATAAAGCTGATTAGCCTGCAGCCTCGGTCACGTTAGATTCCCACCTGCCTGTGTGTCAGTGAACACCTCACCGCGAGAGTGAATTTATCTTTATCTTAGTTGTTTATTGGTTGTATTTTGTTTTGGTGCAACACGTCGCATCTTCCACACAACAGAGAGAGAGAGAGACAGAGAGAGACAGAGAGAGACAGAGAGACAGAGAGCTTCCAGAAAAAATCCCCCCGGCATACAGACCTGTGAAGACGGGCGCTTTTTGCGGGAGAGCAGTCCCCTTCCTCCGGCCACTCGGAGCTCCGGCCGGCCGCTGTCAGCTGTTGCAGTCCGGCGGGAAGCTGAAGCTGTTTGTTTTGGGAAATTATCGTTGTCTCTCTCTTTCTTTCTCCTCCGTTAATTCCGGGACGCTCCCCAGTGCGCCTGCCGGGATTGATGAGCGTCACAGTGCGTAACCTCAGTTAACGGTGCTGGCCCGGAAAAAAACCGTGTAATTGCACTTCCTGTTTGGGGGTTCAGGCTTCAAAATAAAAGTTCAGACTTTGGAAAATCTTTTTATTTTACGTTTGATAAAGCTTATAGCATTTTGTATTTTATTGTATATGTATTAATTGAATAAAATGTAATTTAGACCTTAACACATTAAACTGGAACAAACTACAAAGACTAAGGACATTTATATCCATTTGCTCTTATAAAAAGTTGCATTTATCTACTAATGACAATACCTCAAAATATATAGAAAATCAGCCAAAAATCCTCACAGACAGATGTTAAAAGCTGGTCTGTAAAACAGCACTCCAGTGATTGGGACACATTACTGTAGCTGCTTTGGTTTGCCAGTTTTCCACTTTGTGCATTATATAATTATATAAAATGTATAATTATATTAATACACATTTTCACAACTTACCCCACATTTTAATGCTGCTACCCAAGAAGAACGAGCAGCAATTTGCTGCAAACCATTGACAGTATAATACAGTATATATAGTGCAGCAGGTGACTGAGCCTGATATTTGAGGATTAAAGCCAAACTACAATTTTTTGGTGAAGATGGAAAACTGAAACAAAATCACCAATGTACCCATTTGGTTAACCTTTGTTTTTGAATAGCAGAGTACAAATTGTCCTTTTAATCTGAAACGCAAATCACAGGAAGTAAAAGAATATGAAAGAAGAATGGCATTCTTATAAACTAGCTCTGTTGCTGTCTGCTAAATCAGTTTCTCATAAGATTTCCTAGTTTCTGAACATTTTAAGAGGGAGGATGCAATCTCTTGACATTTGCTGCAAGACAAAATAAAAACAAAGGAATGCAAAGAATGACAGAAAAAGGAAAACTGTCCAAACAACCTCTGTCTCTGCAGTGAATTTCTATTATTTATCACAACAGAAACTAAGATCAGACGTAGATTTACTGGATGCTATAAGCCAAAAGGGTTTATTAGACTTTCCTGCTGAACATGGAGATCACAGAAACACATCTTCAATATCTTTTCAAATACAGAAATCATACTGAGCATGTTGTGAAACAAAGCATTTCGACATAACATACAGTATTTTAGTTACAGTGAGCAGAAAATCCATTTAACCACCCAACTCCCCCCTCAGGATAAAGCAACCATCCTTTTAATTCTTGTAACGGATGTAGGAAAGTAAAAACAGGTTATAACGGCATGAAACTCAACAGAACTAACACAAGGAACCAAATCTATTCAAACATGTAACAATCTGAATAATGAAACAGTGACATTTTGTTTGCTCTAGTGTATATTCTAAAAGGAGTTCATATAATGGTTTCAAATTCTGTTCTTTTAACATGTTTTATTATTAAACTTTTGTATCCAGGTTCAATCTACTGAGGGTGCGATATTAATCAATATTTTAATATTATTTATTCAAAGTTTTTTTTCTGAGGCCTGACAACATTCTAGGAAAGCCACTGGGATTTTATGGGAAGACAATGGTGTAGTAAATATCATTTGTATCTAAAAACAAACATTAGTTCAACCCTAATTTGAACGTTTTGCGATACGGTCCAAGTCTGTTGAGCTACATCTCGGTAAACCAATACAGGAACATGCAGTGAAGAGGAAATGTGTAACATGCAGAGAGCTATTGTGGCTGCTTGTGGAGTGGATTTACATCTAGGCGAAGCATCT
>NW_023339650.1:17053017-17053992 GCF_004916995.1 Morone saxatilis
AAAAAAAAAAAAAAAACACTTTAGTACATCTGAGAGGAACTTTTGGGATGTTTGACAAATCAATCATCAAGGGCAGGCCTATCTCTGACGGCTAAAGCTAAACGAGCCAACAGTAGACGAGTGTCAACTAATCAGTGTTGAGGGCAGTCCCCGAAAAAGTTGATCGTTCGATTCATCAGTCGAGAAGACCCTGAATCTGACTCATGTGGAGTACACCGGAGTACATCAGTTTTTAGTTAAAAACCGCATGAATCATCGTGTTATCATCAATTTAGTGCTCTGTACAGTCTCTTTCAAATAGCAGTAGACTCACAGAGATCTGTTTGTATGTAGCATTAAAGCTTGAGTGTAAACAGACATTGCTGTGTCTGCTATGATGTACTGACCTCAATCGCAGCTGGAGCTCGCTATAGTCTGGACTGTGGTCAATTAACATGAGCTGCTAGCACTGTTTGAAAGCGATACCCACACTGAAGTCAGAGATTTTCTGCCCTATGCAAGTCCCACAGAGTATGCATCTTACCGTCATGATCCTGTCGTTAAGGAGCCGACAGGCCTCCTTGTCGTTTAGGTCAGTGTTGTCGATGTCGCGAATGATGCCAGAAGCAGCACGCTGGAACGAGTTGCGTGCTCGGCCTAGCCAGTTGGGATTCACTTCCTTCAGCTGTCCAGACTGCAGAATAAAAAATAAAAAAAGTCAAACATATACATACATTTCTAAGAGCAAACATATTCTGGTCTTTATAGCTTGATATCAAAACCATTATTTATATTTTCCTGAAAAACAAAAACAAGAACAAAGAGCATAAAAAGGTGACCTGTGAGAGTTGGCTGACGCGTTTGTAGACCGGGTACACGGCCTTGTTGAGTTCTTTGTTGTACCGTCCCACATCCAGGTTGATCACGTGGTCGTGGATCAGTCGCAGAGCCATCTGCCCAGCAAACTGTGCCGCCACCGCCGTCACTTCACTGGTG
>NW_023339650.1:17054111-17054402 GCF_004916995.1 Morone saxatilis
AACAGGATGTAACCATTGAAAAATGTAATTAATCTGACTAAAATCAACTAGATAGCAGTGAAATGCACAATTATGTCCAATAACCTGCTATTAAGGACAAAGTATTTAGGAAACGTGTACATTGTATTCTTCTTTATCGTTACTTCTTGTTAATGGAGAATAAT
Source organism: Morone saxatilis (assembly GCF_004916995.1). Classification (NCBI taxonomy): domain Eukaryota; kingdom Metazoa; phylum Chordata; class Actinopteri; family Moronidae; genus Morone; species Morone saxatilis. The sequence goes on from NW_023339650.1 coordinate 17,054,276, forward strand.
GCCCAACCAACAACAGAACTGGCAGAGTTCATAGGGTCTTCTTTAAAAGGGGAACAGGGTAGGGGATTGTTCTAGACTGCAGCCTTTCATGCCAACTTTCAGATGAATGCCGACTGTCTGACCTTTG
>NW_023339650.1:17054509-17054793 GCF_004916995.1 Morone saxatilis
GTTTGTTTTGCATCAAGACTCACATTGGGGGAGATGAAGTGGAAAGAGATAGAGGGAATCCCAGAGAAGGCCAGGAAGGGATAGGCAGGATCGTCCATTGACATTGGTCTCAGTCTGCACACATTGTGATGTTAAGTTACTGAACATAGCAATTAGCAGCAAAAAGTCAAACAACTCATACAAAAAAAATGAAACTTCAAAAATCTGCATTTGGGAATTTAAGCTTTTTACAGAATTTAAATTTCTTAAATTAAGGCATCTGTAAACATGGCTTTACATACTAG
>NW_023339650.1:17054829-17055244 GCF_004916995.1 Morone saxatilis
TCAGAACCAACGGGACTCTTCACCTGTGTGGATGAGGCAAAGTTAATACAAGGCGTACTGGTGTGTGCAGAACTGGGTCAGCATTAAGTGGGTGGTTGTTGTTACCGCTTTCATGGTTCTCTCGAGGAGCCTGTTGAGCAGCGGACTCGCCGAGGCCATAAAGCTCCCATGACCTTGTGAGAAGATAAACAGTCAAATCACTGAAAAACATTTGAATACAGAGATAAAGTGCAGGTGTGAACTGTACTGACCCATGACCACTCCATCCAGACTTATGTAGGTGACGACACGTTTGTCAATAGAGGACATATAACCCTAAAAACAAACAGACGTGTTACAGCAGATTCTTTTCTTTTTTGTATGTGTGGATGAAAGTAGTGTAGTACTTACTTCCAACCACTCGGTGGCACCAACA
>NW_023339650.1:17055304-17055573 GCF_004916995.1 Morone saxatilis
TCTGAGAAAAACAATGACAGTGATGTTATCTCACACACACAGTGTAACTGGGGGTCTGCACTAGTGAACAACTGAGGAAACTGTGATACTAAAGCTTCATCTATACTTCTGCTTCAAGGGGTTTTACCCCGTCTCAGTGGGTCCTGACCAGGGGGGCGAACTCCCACTAAGGGTCGTGAGGACTTCTTCATTATAAAAAGGGGTGTAAGTAATTGTTGTTTTAAATATACAATAGGCCTCTATCTCAGCATTCATTTCTATGAAAAAAT
>NW_023339650.1:17055673-17060920 GCF_004916995.1 Morone saxatilis
TGTGTGTGTGTGTGTGGGCGCAGGGGGCCTTACTGTAGAAGAGCTCTGGCCATTTCGGCGGTGATAGTCTGGGCTGGGATTTTGGGGAGGCCAGCCGATTTTGTTGGGGGGAACTGGGTGTGGTTGAAGGAGGGGAATCCAGGTGTGTAGGGGTCCCCTGAACCCAGATGGACCTGAATGGGGGACAAACGCAAAAATCAAGACACAATACCATGTTGTACCAAGGCTATTGGTTATTTTTGCACCATGCGACAAACAGTTGAGTGCAAACTTACATGTCCATAGAGTGCTGTGTCTGCCACATAGTCGTAATCTTTAACGTCGGGGTAGATGAGAACAGCAGAGGCCCCCTTCGTGGCAGCATTATCAACCTGAAGACAAGACAATGAGCTTTTAGTTTAAGTTCCTGGAGAATAAAAAAAAAGAAAAGTGACACGAAGCATCCAAGGGTGTAACATCAGCACACACCTGCTCTGCAAAACTGATGTTTCCAGCCCGAAGCAGCAACACGCTGCCTTTCAGCTCAATGCTGCTGTTCTTCTGCAGAACATCCAGGTCCTCCTGGCGGCCGTAGTTGCCGTACACCAGCTTCCCCTAAAAACACAGGCTCAGATCAGACAGGCCACTACATTCAACAGAGCTAAAAGCAACAAATGGCCACAGTTTACTGGGCATAAAAGACTTTTAACTCTGCCACAGAGCTGATGGGCAAACTTAATTATAAAAGTGTGACTTGCCTGGACTTTCCCAGTAGCACTGTAGGCCAGATACCCTGTCGGCTTGAAGTCATCCGAACCAAAAAGGATGCGGTTTGGATGCTCGCTGCCAATAAAAGGGACAAAAACTTGTTAGAATATCATCAATTTGTTTTTCGTTACACCAATATTTTTTGTCTTGTCACTGTCTAAGGGAATGTCTCTCTCCCTTTAAAGCAGCCTACAGTGTTTGTTGCTTCAGTGCAGCCTTTACCTGAGTTATCGGAATGAACTGATGCGTTTATTTCTCGCCTGTACATCTTTTGCGAGGATTACATTTATACATTACTCTTATTTGTGTCCATTTTGGCTTTTGTTACACTTGCAGGTGCATGGTGAGTGTGCGTCTCTCCAGTAGGTCTCCATGAATGAGTAAGGCACCCAATCAAATCGGGGACATGCATAACGACTCCCCTTCATTTTGAGTAATGTCGCTGACAATAAGCCAAACTGATGCCAAACTGTGACCTTTTAAAAAGGAAAATAAAATAAAATGATCAGTACAGCAAAAAAAATGTGTTGCTTCTACCTGTCTGGCATCTGCAGCTGAACGTAGTGGATGTCAGTCCATGGATCCATTTCCAGTGTCTTAAATTCGCCAAACACGAGGTTCGCCAGTTTCATATCTTCCTCGCTTCCCGCAGAACGTTTGGGCAGATCAAAGTCCCTGCAGGCAAACAAACACAACTTTGTCTCAGTTGAGTCTTCTGAAATGACTTCAGAGAAAAACAGTCCACAATGACTCATGAGGATAAGAGAAGGCCTTTCAGAATGACAGATACTGAGCTTTGTCATGAAAGTTTGTTGCGTTGTGTCGAGGAAAAAATGACTCCTCTCACCAAGCTTGAAACAAAGATTTTACTTTTTTGAAAATATCTCCCAGCCCAGGCTTGGACTTTGAGTTATTTGTGTAACCATTTAAAAAAAATAAATAAATAAAAAAAAAAATAGATAAATAGTTGCTAAGTGAAAAGCAAAAAAATTTTCACTTCCATCTCCACTTGGATGTGGGTGGTTTTGTGGGTAGTTTTTTAGGTCAGCGTCATCTATTACAGTCATGAAACTTGTTGGGTATTATCTCTTACATAATCATCAACTCATTGTAACCTCCCCCCCCCCATCCACTGCCTCATTTGTATTCTCAGACTGTCTGCAGCATAATACTCTAAAAAAATAAAATGTTCTCTGAACCCTCTCATCCAGTTAATTAATTTTTATTATTCATTTCCCTCTCACAAGCAGCTGAACAGCCCAAACCCGTACCTGGCTGGTAGAAATTATTGACATAGTGACATTGGATTTACTTTGGAAGGACTATCCTTATTTTTTTTTTTTAACATGAATCATTTACTTCTTAAAGAATTGGTTTGTTTGATTGCTAGGTGTTTGCTTTGTATGGTGTGTTCTCTTCTTGCTTCACCTTCAGTAGGAATACATAAATTGTGGTTTGAGGGTGTGTACATGAACAGTGTACCTCAGAGTTTTGTCAAAGGCCTGGCTGGTGAGTTTCTGCATGAGGAGGTTGGTGATGTCCTTCCAGGTCAGCTGAACTTCAACAACAGCTGTCGCCTTCTCAGTTTCGGTGTCCAGCTCCGTGCTACAGTTCACCAGTTCCACCCGAGGTTTACGGTGGCTGATAAAGCCGACCAGGTAGCCTGGAGGACAAACAGACACGAGAACTGGTTTGAATAGAGCAGCTAACAGCTACTGGTAAACTCACTAAAACAGAGAAAGTCCTCAACCCTGCAGTTCTCAGATTTCTGCACTGGTTTCCCGTGCGTCAAAGAACCAATTTGAAAATCTCTGATCTGTTGCAGGTTACGAACCATCCAGACCTCTCTGGTGATCAGGGACAGGTCTGCTTTAAGGAGTCTTTAGACTGCGAGATGGGCATACTGACATAAAAAATGACTTAAGATAGGACAATGAGGAGTGTATCCTACCGATAACAAATATCAGCAGGGTTCCCAAGACCAGGTAGCAAATGTTACGGCGGGGTTGATGCGGAGGCGCTGGCCTGAAGCTCGGAGAGCCCCCATCCTGACCCTCAGCGTCTGTGGCGTCATCAGACAGTTTGACCTCAACGTGTCTCTCTCCGTCCACCGCCGGCTGCAGAGTGAACCTGCTGTACCGCTCAGTTTTAATCTAGAGGGGGAAAGATAAGAGCGGAAACTATGAGAGCAATGTGTTCCTGATCCCACAGCTGCACGGGAGGACGACGGGCGGCCAAGACGTTACAAAGATCCAATTATTAAAGAGGTTTATTTGGATAGCAGACGTGAAACGGAGCACTAGACGTTATTCTACATTTAATCAGTTCACTTTTAGATACAAAAATAATAAAAAAACATGTACACAAAGTGTCAAAACTCTAAATATGATTAACAAACACTCACCATGCTGTTAAACGCAGACCTGAATCGATCCATCGTTGCCGTTGTTGGTATTCTAAAAACAGAGAGTGGAAGACGGAGAAGACCGTGAGTTGCAAATAAGGAAAGCAAAAGCAGAGGGAGAGATGACAGCCCAAGGGAATCAGGGAGGAAAGGGCGGAAGGGGAGGAGGGCAGAGGAAGTGTGGCGAGTCAGGTTTCTGACAGAGTTGCTATTCAGACGAACATTTAGGGTTCCTGTAGGTCTGCAGGGCGGAGTTCTCTCTGTAAACAGGCGGACTGTTATTCGCCGAGGCTGGACCCAAAAACATTATTTTATATAGTCCAAAGTGTGTGTGTGTGTGTGTTTTGAACTAGTTTAGCTGCAAATGTTAATGGCAATATTGGAGTTTTATAACATTTTTGCATCATGATTTGTATTTATTTTGCTGAATATGACAAAACAAACGTTCATATACATTTTATATTCTATCCATTAACTATTACTTTAACTATTGATTTTCCCAAAAAAGGATTTTAGGATCCACTACTACTGTACACTGTTAAACTATTTCCTGTAGATAAATATTGTAACACCAAATGGAAAATGCAGAGCTGAAACGATTGTTCAAATTATTAACAGATATTATTTTCTCTGTTTTATGTCATTGTGACACCTAAACCCACGGGCTTTGGACTCTTGGTCAAACAAAACAAGAAAAAATATTCAAATTATTGTCAGATTAATCCTGTTTCGTACATTTTTATTTTTATTTTTAAGTACCTACATTGATTAAAAGGTTTTTTCTTTTTTTTTTTTTTTTTAAACAAAACCGCCAAAGTTTACCACGTTCTTGCTTGTGAGGATTTGCTTTGTATTATGTGATAGTAGGGCTGAATACCTTAGGAGTTTGGGTTGAAAGAAGCTATTACTTTGGACTTTAGAGACAATTTTCACATTTTGTGACATTTTAGAGACCAACTGATTGGTCGAGAAAATAATCAGTAGACTAATCGATAATTACAAATAATTAAAACCATTACGATACATTGTGAGACACTCATGATTAGTGACGTCAATCAGTCATATTAATGTCAATATCTTTTTTAATATATACTGTATATATTTTTGGATCACGACATGGAAATGTAAAATCAAATTAATGTTAAGTGTAAATTACCTATAATCCACTGTTATGCATCACCTCTGAAAAACCTGTGAATAACATTTATGCAAATTGGAAAAAGAAGACTCTTTTTCCACATTATGTTCCGACTGTCAACGGCTGACTAAAATGAGCAAAGAATGACGTGTTGCAATCTGATAAACTGGGCAAATTCATCAGATTATCTAATAAATGCACATTACTTTATTATTCTACACTTTATGGGCCAAATGATTAGATAAAATAATAATTATACATAAAAAGACATTTAATCAGTGATAAATGTTATATGTCAATGCAAATGTCAAATGTCTTAAAGGAATGTCCAAGAACTGGTTTGTCCTTCACTTCACACACACACACACACACACACACACACTTACAAAGATGGATAAGACTTGGAAAAGGTGACCTTCTGGTATTATTTTCACACCATAACAATACCCTCACTGTAAGCTTTGTTTCATTTATAAACATGTCAGTGGCAGACTACGCTGAGGCATCAGTCACAGCTTAAAGAGGGCTTGTTCTCACACACACACACACACGCCCCAATCCTTTCATACTCCTCAACAGTACGAGTCTCCTCCCTCATACTGTTGAGGAGGAAAGTGATGCAACACAGTTCTGGTTAAATGACACGTTTCCTCATTACTGAAAAAGCTGAAAATAACAATGGCTTCTTCCTCGATTGATAATATCTGTGAGAGTATACAGATTTTAGCTCATGGCAAAGAAAATAAATAGAAAGATAGAAAGACTTAAACAATTCATTTGACATTATAGATTACAATATATTGCATTTTTACAAACAGCCCAAAACCAATAAATATTTAGTTCACAATCATATAAGAAGAAAGCCTTTTGTGTTAACTGTTCAATGAATCATCAACACTCTTTTCAACTCTCAGAATCAACCTCAAAAAGATCCAGCATGGGTTGCCTGTGGTCCTCA
>NW_023339650.1:17061020-17078829 GCF_004916995.1 Morone saxatilis
GTGACAGATATATATATATATATATATATATATATATAATATTATATAATATAATATTTATCTCCTGGAAGATGGTGTACGGAGGAACACTTGTGTTGATATGATTAATGTTATTATTTTACTTGCCAAATTCCATGTTCATAAATGTACATTTATTGGTAGGAAACTGTGCTTTGTTGCCTTCATCAGGGAGTTCAAACATCACATCTATTCTTTTCGACACTCTGTAAAACCAAAAGCATGTAAAATGTCTTTACTTTAAAAAATAATGAGAAATAAAACCACATGCAGCCTTCATTTATTCATTGCACGCTGTTACTTATACTTGTTTTTCCAGTTTTTGCTACTTTATAGTTCTGGTCCACTGGATTCAGAGAGACATATTGTTTTTTTTTCTCTCTTCATTATATTAATTTGACACCAGAGATTATTTTGTGGAATAAAACTGTATATTCAAAACATATAATCGGTTTGTAAAAATATGCATATGTATGTATGTATTGATCAGGGCACAAAATCTCATAAACTGTCATTAACTGAGTCCTTAAAGTCCTATTTTGTTAAACATTTTAAAAGAAAATTCCCACTTAATTTTTTATTTAATTTATTTGTCCAGTATTTTCTATTTTAAATTCTAGTGTAGAAAACTGCTTTATCCTTTCCAGTATTTCAACTCACTCAACCATGCCACTCTACTGACTCTGAACAGGCTGAACAAGGATTAATTAAATCAGAAAATAAAACCTTTATTGGAAGAACGTGTTTTTGAAGTCGTTCCCAAACAATCCTCGCTATTCTGGGATGTTTGACAAATTTATAGCTTAATAGAAAATACTCAAATTGAATTACAAATGACTAATAAAACCTTCCTGTTGAGAATTACCAAAAATGACACTTCAGAGGAAAAGAATAGATAGAATAGGAACATCATTTTATACATAATTTTATATTTAACATATCTAAACATTTCAGCTATTAAGTGACCTGAGGTATAGACCCTCATTCCACTGTTTTAATGAAACGTTCATTCCAGGATGCAGAAAGATGATATGATATCAATAAATTAAGGTACTGTACACCTCTCATATCTAGTTGTAAAAAAACAAGATCTGATGGGGGTATTATTATTGTTTGCAGCAGGAGAACATATATAGACATATTTTGTTGTTCACACTATGTTTCAGGAGTTTGCTGCTCTACTGAATCTGAACAGGCTGAACAGGTAATTAAGTAGAACCAGGAGACGAACAATAAACGGATAAATGTGTTTTTGAAGTCTCTTATAGTTAAAATGACTTAAATTTGATTTAAAACTGATGGGAATTACCAACAATTACACCTCAGAGAAATAACAAATACACACCAATGTTACCTGAAACCATTTAATGTCCATTTTATGCCTGGGAAGCTCCAGCAAACTTTCTAACCTTGACATTAAAGGCTGTTGTCTCCTGAAGCTATAAGCACAGAAATACAGTTTGTTGAGGGTGGAGTTGGTGACGAGCTTTGGATGTCTTTGACCTTCTTACGGCACTAAGATGAGATGACTTTGAATTGTTTGCTGTGTTTAATCCTATCTGGCTGGTTTCTGGCTAACTGTCAGAGTGTTTGCACATTCTACAGGAGTCGGCTGCACACTCTGGCCAAGCATATTCTAGTTTCTGCAGCTCTATTTATTCAATGCTGGCACAATATATCTGTAGAGTTAAATTAGCAAGCATGTGGGCATAGCATGCTAACCTCCTGCTAACAAAAGTCATTTTTGGATTATTATTATTTTGCACATTCTTAATGAAATAACCACTCAATTAATTTATTATTCAACTGTATTTATTGCTTATATACAACTTTAATCAACCAAAATGTTTGTTGATGAGCTCCCATCCATATTACTTTTATTATTATAGTTATCTACCAGACTCTACCAGGGGTTTGTCAAACGTTTTCAGATGAATTCTCTTTTAAATTATCATGATATAAAGATAAAATTTTGCTTTATGGATCCCACAAATTTGCTTGTTACAGCAGCTCCACATACAACACAAAGACAGCGATAGATAAGAAAATACATAAAATAAAGATAGAAAAGGAGAAGATAGAAAATCAATGTACGCCTTTTATATATTAAATATATACAAGTATATTGTGTATGTTTGAAGGAACACAGGGATAATTGTACAAATTACATGGTGTGTAACATTATACAAAAAAATATTGCCTTAAAAGATGGAGGATTACAGCAGGAGGTGCGTGGTGTAAATAAAAATAACTGCACAGGAAAAATAATTGTACAGTGTGAGTATAATTTCTGTATATAGGTATAATTGCACAGCACAGTATAATAATCTTAACAATGTGTATTAAAAGATTTGTAGCCACCACATCCTGTAGTGGTGGCTACAGGCCAGATTTACAGTAACATGATCTCCCTCTGCAGTGGTATCACAGATGGTTTCACACCCGTCATCTGTCGGAGCAAACTGTTGCAGAACAGGACTTTAAAACACTTTAAAATGTGGGAAATGTGGGCATATGAAACATTCTCAGTGACTGCAAGGGACTGTATGAAAATGAAACTCACTAATGCTAGTTACATTAGCTAGGAAGTCCATCTTTTCAATAATGGGCATGTGTCAACTTAAAAATACTTATTTAACTTAAATGAACTGAAATTCTGTCATTTATCCCTGTCCAGTTCACCTTAATTTCATTAATTATGTTATTAGGAAAACGAAAAGTCAAATAATAATAATTCACATCATCCTTGCTAGTTTAGAATTATGTGCAAGGGAGGCATGGAGGTGCTAGAAATACAGTCTGCCCTCCTGAGACTTCTCACTGTGTGTGGTTGTGTGTTTCCACATGTACAGTACGCCGACAGTAGGTGGCAAAATTAAATTGGGGCTGAGCACATCATGCAATAGCAACACTGTCCCAGATGGTGTCACCTTAGTGCTTTGTGTTAAAAATTACCTCTCATCTCTGGAGAGAGTTCAGCTCCATCTCTGGATGGAAAAAAAACAATTTGTCTGTCTGAAGGGAACCGGCACATACAGCAGATGGCATCCACGTGGGAGTATTCGTGTGATAAGATACCACAATACCACATCTTTTACATTAAGTTTACATTTCACAGTGGGTTCTTGTAACTGAAGGGGTGGTTTCCTTTCTTACCCAGGAGGCTGGCGGTTTCTTGGCTGCTGTGGGATCAACCCTGTGACAGGACTGTTTCTCCAAACTGTTTCCACTTAAACTGAACTGTACATCCGAGATAACTTGAAACAGATGCGATGGTGTTACAATTCGAAAGGAATGACTCCAGAGGCCTTCACAGAATATGAGAAATATGGGTGCAAGATGTTTAGCATTGTAACTCTATAACTAACCAGTGGTCACAACTGACAGTTATGGATAATGCTAAACGCTAAACCCAGCTGCAACGTAGCACAAGTGGAGAAGAGATATGAAGTCACTGAACACAGTTGGCCTTTGCATATATATATATATAAGTGTTGGAGATTGTTGTCGTTTAAAGGAGTATAGTTTAACGTTTTGGAAACAGCCCTTTGCTGTGTCCATTAAATATGAAACCAGGAGACAGTTAGCTTAGCTTAGCATAAAGAGTGGAAAACAGCTAGCCTGGCTCTGTCCAATGGTAACAACATCCACCTTGCACCTCTGAAGCGCATGAATTTACATGTTATGTTGTATGTTTAATTCATTTTTTTAACTTCTTGAGCCAGTGCGGCGTCTGTATGCTAACCTGAGCTAAGCATCTCCTGACTACAGCTTCATATTATTACATAACAGACAGATTTCAGAGTGGTATATTGGCTTTTTGGATGAGAATTAAACGATCAATGCCACACTCATCTGTATGTTAAATATGAAGCCAGGCAGCTAGCTTAGCATAAAGGATGGAAGCAGGGGGGGAAATCTCACTTATTATATATAAGTGTAGGCTAGCTGTTTCCCCACTTGTCCAGTCTTTGTCCCAAACAAACTGATACAGACACAAGAACAATATCAATCTTCTCATCTAAGTACAACATTGAATAAGTGTATTTCAGTTATTTCTGAAGATAATTTAATTTGTTGCCTTGCGTGAAGCATGTTGTAGCTTCATTTGTGAGACACAACGGCTCTTGTTAACTCTTCCTCTGGCATTGACTATGATGGATAATTAGAGGGGTTTTACACCTTTTTCACATCTACAGGACCTAATGAAACGGTAGTTTTAAACCAAATATGCCATGAAGCAATGCGTCACACTCTAAATATGGACATTCACTGACACAATCGAGTCAAGGTCACACAAGTATCATCTCTTGCGTCACAGATACCTGGTATGCATTCACAAATACAGATCTCCTATCGTATGAATGCCATTTCTGAACTGTGCTATCACTTCAGATCTCGTCTGTACAGCAGCTCGTTCTGTCACTGTACAGCCACCCAAGTGACGGAACATCTAAATTCCTCATCTCTTTCTCTCCACTATCGCTGCATCATTTCATCGCTCCCTCTTTCTGCTGCTGCCAGCACATTCATTCTCCCCTGCATGGAGTTTGATCCAGAGGGGACAACAACACTGCAGGGCTTAGCATGGAGTATGTGTGTGTGTGTGTGACAGAGAGAGAGACAGAGAGAGAGAGAGATTGTGTATCTGTAGGCTACTTTATGTTTCATAAGGTTTCTGTTAATTCAAACTGTTTTTAATAAGCGCTACATAAAACTATGAGACCACTAGATTACACTGATTATACAGTAAGATAAATATATAAGTGTACCACAGGAACTACAGTCCTCTCACTGTGCAATGTTGAGGTATATGTTAAAGCTTAGTTATCGCGAGATTTGGGCTGCACAGGTGCGAGGCTTGAGCTTGCAAGATGGTACCTTCACTGGCTGTTGGAAATATCGATATTCTTAGGGAAAAGTGCATGAACAAAGCTAAAAGAAGTGATAGAAGTTGCTCGTGCTAAACGTTCTTGTTCATTTAACCATCTCACCAATAGAAAACACAATAAACTCATCCTATACAATAATTATTTTTTACTATTACTTATATATACTGTATATTTTTTTTTAGAAAAGCATAATCAGTTAGACCCAGTAGTTTTTTAATAAGTAAGAAATTCACACTTCAGTTACAGGCTGTTTTGCTTAAATGTTAAACCTCCTATTTTATAAAAATAAAACATTAATTGCAAAACAAGATAAGCTGTCATTATTTTCCTGTTTCCTGTTTCAGACTTATTTCGCATCCTGTGTTTTTGTACTGTTTGTATTATTCTTGTCAACCATTATTATTAATTTTTCTGTACCTATATACCTGTTTCACCTGTATATGACATATCAGTAAGCTACATGCCTGTATTCATACCTGTATACAGCCTACATAACTGTGCATGCACGTGTACATAGATTAGTAAATAATATGATTCATTAAGGGACAATCAATACATCTGCAACTACTTTGATAATCAAGTCCTCATTTTAGTAATTTTTTAAGCAAATATCGCAGTGTCAGCTTCTCCAATTTGAAGATTTGATGCTTATTTCTGGTACACATTAGAGCAAACTTTGGATTCTGGACAAAACAAGACATTTGAAGACATCACCTTGGGGCATTATAATAGCATTTATCATGATTGTCTGAGATTTTATAGAGAAAATAATCAATTGATTAATCTGGAAAAATCACCGGCAAATGAATCAATAAAGAAAATAATCATTGGTTGCAGCTCTGTCCCAACTGAGCACATTACTATACCAATACTAAACTAGCACTACAAATGTGCAGCACATTATCAGGCACTTATCATAACCCAGCCAGTGGGACCAAGGCCATCAAATTACTTATTTATTTAGTTCAAGCTCAATACCTTTATTTGTCCCTGAGGGACAATTGCTTTTGCTGCAGTAGCAATAAAAACACAACAGCAACACAGGTGAGACACACAGACAAAAGATGAACAAGCCACACATACATAACTACACACAGTAAAAAGGTAAAAGTACAAAGTTACAATATTAGTGGACAAAATAAAGAAAAAGGAGAAACAGGTTGGAGATGAAATGATGGATTCTGCCTTCTTTATCAACTGTTTGTTGTTTGATAGTTTTGTCTGCTGAGTCCCAATGATTTTGCTTCTATTGTTCACCCGTATAATGTGTTATGTTTGAGAGGTGAATACCAGCAAATACATGAACAAGTAAAAACTGTTTCCTCAGGGATCTGTTGACCTGGGACTTGGCTAGCTTGTGTATTTATATAGGCCTAATAAAGAAAGTCGACTCAGTAGTAAATTAGGCGGTGGGATGTGGCAGACAGTGAGGATGTGTGTGAGCGAGAGTGGGTGTTGATTAGTGTAAAAACCAAACCAAAAGCCAATTCGATGTCCACAACATGTCAGAAATAGAACACAATGTGCAGGTCTTTGACCTTGGTTTGTTGAACATCAAAGATGATACAAAATGATGATGTAGTGAATATGCTTTTGTACTTGAAAGTTGAATTGGCCCTCCTATGAAATGCAGTGGCCCCAAGCCAGTTTGAGTTAGAGTTATTTTAGTTTTGTATTTCTATTTGGTTTTCCATTTTTGTTTTTGTTTAAAAATGTTTAGTTTTGTGATGATTTAAGTCTTAGTTTTAGTTTTTTTATATTAATATGGTCGGTATTATAGTCAGGAGGAAAGGTTTGAGAAGTCCAGAATTCATGTAGTCATGTAGACATCCAAGTCTCCAAACAAAATAACCATGTTAAAGCATAAAAGGTTTTCATTTTAATAACAGCTCATTGTGAGCATTGAGATCTGCTGTCTCACAACGCGCAGTAATTGTGTCACCGCCATCTGTTCCGAGCCGAGTGCATCATGGTGCAACAAATTGCGTCACACATACTGAAGCGAGGCCGGAGTTTACGCGGTGCACCTGAAGGCAACGAGAGAGAGAGAGAGAGAGAGAGAGAGAGAGAGATTTGTTCATCAGCGCTTTTCCGTTTTCTGGCTCCTCGCTCTGCCTCCTCTGTCGTGTCACGGGAGAGAGAGAGAGAGAGAGAGAGAGAGAGAGAGAAAGAGAGAGAGAAAGAGGAAGGAATATGGTTTCATCTGACGCTCCTCCCGTTTCAGCGCTGCTGTAGCGGATCTCCAGTGCGAGCAGGAGGCTGGGGCTCGGTCCGGCACAAACCCCCTCTCTACCTGAAACAACCACCTTAACCCCGTTTCCAACCAGCCTGCAGGAGCGCCGCCAGCACACCGGGACACATAAATGGGTGAGATGCGGCGCTTTTTTCGCTTCTTACATGGAGAATACCCAAAAATAGCCTCCAGCGCCTCTGCGCATCTGGATGGGCTGGAATAAACGCCCGGTCCAGATGCGCGCTGGGTTCAGCCTCTCTCCTTCCTTCCCCTCCTCTCTCTCCTCTCCTCTCCTCTCCTCCCTACCTCACCTCCCCTGACGTCGCTTCAGACATAGCCGAGCTGTGTGTAAGTGACCGTACTGTTTCCGACGCTTTATTCATGATTAGAAAGCTTTGCGCGTGGGTGGGTGTGCGAGCGCGGCCGCGTGCGCTGCGATCTGCGGGGAAGCGGCCGGTCACATTGATGAGTTGCAGATGTTGACACGTTTACATTCACTCTCTGTCTGTCTGCCCATTGTGTTACACAGTGTTTGACTCTCCCCGGCTCCCCCCGGTCTCTGTGCATGGAGCGGGCCTGGCTGTGACATTCCTCTCCCCGTCGCCATCATTTCCCACAGCTCTGCGCTGTTGCACACAATGCATGGGAATGCATTGATTGCAGGTTCGGCGGACCTGTAATCAATCAATTAGGTGCATGTGCAAATTAGCTGATTGTTTTAAAAGATGCCATGCAGGGCTGGATGTGGTACTAACTTCTTCTTTTTGTGCTACTTTTCCCTAATGAGGACATCCTTCTAGACAACTTGTCATTGCTCTGCACTGGAGGAGCATGTGACACTTTGTAAAGTATATGAATGATTGATAAAGTAAAGGTTCTGTCATTATGTAACCAGTAATGGATGTAGTCATTGGTTGCAGCCCTTTGTGTGCATCCTCTCTGCTGCATGTAAACAAACAATGCACAGCTAGCCTCAAGGGACACAGTCACAGGCACAACAACCATCAAGGCTGGATCACCAACTGGGAAAAGCATGCTGTCATGGGTCCGAAACCCCCCCAGACGCACTGTGTGTGTGTGTGTGTTGTGTGGTGTGTGGTGTGTTTAATGTGGCAGTTAAATTAATTGCAAGATCGGTTTTAATATGCACCACTAAATGGCCCTTAAACAGGTCCTGCACAAACAAAGTGTAGTTTGTTGCATTCACAGTGTGCGTATCCCTTTATAAATCTGTAGAGATGGTGATGGTGGTGGTGGTGGTGGTTGTGCGGGGGTGCAAATGGGGGACCAAGTGAGTTTAACCATCCATGGTATGTGTACAAGAGGAATAAGTTGCCTGTATAACGCAGCACCCACACTATGACCTTGGTGTTAAAACTTGAATTAACACTTCTACGATAGTGTCAAAAACAAAGTCAGACATGATAGGCCTCATAAAAATAGACTTTACGGCAGAACACTTGCACTGGATTGCATTTAACCTAATTAAGTGTCTTGTGAGAGTATTTAGATGGCGTGCAAGGCATCAAATGCAGGAAACCTTAATTGAAAGACATTAATACCCTTTTTTTGCGTTATTTTACAATAAACTATCCTGAAAATGCAGGACTTTAAACAGCTTGTCGTAATGCATTATTGGGCCCATTTTGCTGTTTTAGTTGTTTCTTTGTTTGTTCCTGTAGTTAACAATACAAAATGAAGGCTTAAAGACAAAACAGCACACTTACAGTAGATATCTTTCTGCTGTCGCTGCAGAGTCCAAGAAGAAAAAAAGCTTTGTAATCTAAAACGCTGACCTTCAGTCCCTCTGAATTAAAGCCAGAGCGTTTATTTCAAGACATTTGCACAAAGATTCAACAGTTATACAGACACATACTGTATGTTAAAGGAGTTTATCGTCATTCGAACTAACAGAAAGTAATACAAAGTGGCTGAAAGACTTGTGGTGGTACTTTTCTCACCTGGAACTGAAACACTCTCACTCTCTTTCCTGCATTTGCTGTCACTGTCACCATCGCTCTCTCCACCTACATTGAAAACACAACGATGAATGCACAAAGTTCTCATCTGGGGGTGGCTGAAAGGCATTCTGGGAAATGGGAGTGCTGGGAATTAGGACTAGACAATGCAGGTTGAGGGAGTATAGTAAATCACAAAATAACAGCATGCGGCACAATAATGAGCAAAGAATGGCTGGAATTTTCCTTTAATGTGGGAGAATCTGCTGAAGTCTGTGATCCGATCCACAGTTGGAGTGGGTGGCTTTGACTCCCAGTGGGCCGCGGTCCAGCCTGAATGTTTCACCGACAGAAACAGGCAGCTGTTCTTGACATCATCAGCAACACCAGTGAAACATACCCACAACTAAACACAGGTCCGCTGTAAACCAGTGAAATGTCAGCATGGCTTTGCAGAGTTCAGTGCGTCTCTTATGTGCAGTTTCCCCCTTATCTAAACTGACTGCAGCTGTTCAGAGGACGCTCAGTTCCTGTATGTGTGCGCGTTTCTTGACCACTTGAGTGGGAGTTTTGTTTTGTCTGCAGACTTTCAAATATTCTGTTTCTTGTCTTCTCCTGGCCTGGTGTCACACACATACGCCATCAACATTGGAGTGCATAATGCTGCAAATATCGATTATTTTTAATGTTTTAATCTAGAAATCCCTTTAGGGATGTTCTTAAGTTGTTAAAAATAAAAAATATACCATTAAAAAAACAACAAATGCTCATATTTGAGAAGCAGGAAGCAGCAAATATTTGTCATCTTTGCTTGGAAAATGACTCCAACGATTAGCAAAATAGTTGCAGATTAATCTTCGACGAATCATTGCAGCTCAATACGTTGAGTTTGGTTACGTTACGCATCATGTTTGTTTAACATTTGTTGTAGATGTAGTTTTTATCTAATTTAATATAGTACATCTAGCTATTTTTAGACCATGTAATTGAAAGTTAGCCAGCTAACTAGCTAGCCATAAGGCTACAGTTGGATGGTTGGAAAGTGGCTTAAGCAAACATTAAGCTACTTTTTTCTTTAAAGCTAAGACAATTAAAATGTTTTAAGGTTTTGGTAATGTCCAAACTATTTACCTTCTCATGTTTGATAGGCTACAACTTATTAGCACTCCTTAGCAAGCACTCGTTAGCGAGACCTTGTTAGTGTGTTAGAAAAAAGTTGCTAGTACTAGTACTTATACGTGATGCATCCATTGATCAACATTGGCATTACTTTCTTTGTGTTTGTTCACTTTTTAACTGCTAAATATTTGACTTTCTTCACCAACTAGTTGCTAACTGTTGTTTTGTGAGTTTATCTGAGCTTTTCATTGCTGGAACCACACACCTTGGGGGATATTAAAGCCATTGAACCTGAACCATAAAGCTTCACTGAATGAGCAGACCCTAAAATGACAACAAGGAGCTAAAAGAGGCTGAGGCTAAAATGAGCACTTGGGTCCATTCACTGTTGTTTTTTAATGGTTGCCTCATTTAACATGCCATCAGTATACGGACACGCTATCTGAAATGACATCTTATCATGAGCCTTTGGTGGTTTTTTCTTGTTATCTCTGTTTCTCTGTTTGCAATGCGGTGCTGGCCACAGGCAGTGATGCTACCATATGGTCTCTACTGATGTATCTTTTTCTGAGGACGTGTCTTAATACCTGGTGTTAATGGGGTCTGTGAGTGACCCTCTTTTTTCCAAACATGACTCAAACAGGAGTAAATTATGTATTTGTTGGGGGCTAATTTCAACCTCAGATTTGGTGCTCGAGTACAGCGGCAGGACAGTGTATGTGGGATGGACTGAATAAACTACAATGTGTGTGAGTGTGTGTTCATGATAATGAAGGTAATGTCACCCAGTGCGACAGTGCGGCTCACTGATGTGTTTTTTAAATATATTTCTGGATAATAATGGAGGTAATAGACTATATCAGGCTTTGGGTGACAATACATTCGCTTTACTTTCAAATTATCTTGCTGCATTGTTTGCATCTACGCCATCATGCTGTGCTGTATATTCATAGACATTAAATGGAGGCGGTGTGCTTTTATATCCAGCGTAGATATATTGCATGGCTCAGTTTCCACTCTTTCTGCTTAGCTTCGCACCAGACAGAAATTTGGCGTTAACTTCATGTCACTTTTAACTTGCACCCTCCTTTGCACTCAGTGATGTGCGTTCTGTTGCGGAGCTACAAGCTGTCGTCTTCTTCGGTGGTGTATGTGTTGTTGACTGACGTGGGTGGGTGGGTGGACTGCAGTGTGTTGTCCTGTTCTGCCACTCATGTACTGTAATGGTGGTGCTCTGCTAGACAGCTGCCACAGGCTATAAATTCACTGTACATACTTCTCCTTACTAAAGAACCTTCCACTTGTGCCACTTCCCCACAGACTACCCAACCCAGAGCCAAAAAAATGGTATTTGTTCCATGTCTCTGTCTCGTCTGCTGCTAATCTCCCTAGTTATCTCACGCCAGAATCATATCCTCCCCATCTGATCACCATGCCAACTTGGACTACAGTCGCCTGCTTTGTCTGCTTAATATTGATGTCTTGTGGAAGTCCTCCTCCTCGATGTCAACTCTGAGCGACGCCTTGACCTTCCACTTTTAGCACAACTGCTTCCCTCAAGAAATGTGGTTGTTTTTGCATACTGTCATCATTTTGGGTGTTATAAAAACATGCAACTTTTTTGTGCATGTTATACTACGTGTGCATGCATGTGTGTGAGGGAGAGATCGTTTTGGGGAGGAAGCCAGTGTGTCTGAGTCATAGCTACCCCGTTATACTGTTGTTCCCATGGTTACCCCACCCCCGAAACTCCCCCCTTTACCGCCCCACCTCCCCCCTTTAGCTGTACACACAGTTTAAACAAGGATCAGGCCTCAGCAGGCCAGTATGTGCGTGAGTATGCGTGTGTAAAAAAGTTTAGGGTTAAGATACATGATATGACACATTCATTACATTTTTACAAGTATTATCAGCTGCACGAGGAGTCACAAGGTTTTTGCATGTGTGCAAATGTATGCATTCATGTGTGTGATGTGTGAGATAAGGAAAGAGAGGTTTTTGGATGCATTTTTCAAATGCTGGTTATTATTTGGTTTTTACTGAGTATATTTTCAGAAATTTCAGTAAGACATTTTCCTGTTTTAATCCTATAAGTACCATATAGCCACCAGTCTGCTGATCATTCAGTCACTTAATTCCTTTCGTCTCTACTTTGCCATTTTGTGACTGGTGTTAAGCTACTTTTAATGAAACTCAACATTCCCTGCACACATATTTTAGTAACTCATATTACCTTTTATCTGTAATCTAAACGTGTGAGCACAGTATATACAAATTCAAGTATGTACTCTCTAATTTCAGTCATTTGGGGTCGGGACCCCCACTTGGGGTCGTCAAAGCTTCACGGGGGGTCACAAGGCCTTCTTGATATTAATGCATGCTAGAAAACTTCAAAGAAAATACACAGTAGGTCTATATCTCAGCATTTGGTTCACTTCTGTGAGGGAAAGTAAATGTTAGTACATTGTTGTATTTGTTGCTAAGCGTCACAACAGAATTTGTCAAAAAAGAAGCCTAGTAAGTCTGTATGGTTGTTAAAAAACAATAAAAAACAGATAATACAGACAGAGAATTGTATAAAAAGTTCTCTAAACAGGAAATAATCTGCTCAAAATTCATCCAAATAACTTGTTTCACACAAACTTCTTGCAGTCACTGAGTTCATATTTGGGTTAATCGTACAGTTTTGAATAAAATATTAAATATCCATAAAATATGTAACTTAAGCAGGGGTTGTCAGTTTACTAAATGATAGGTCCCTCGAGGAAAAAGGTTGGGAACCACTGTTATACATCAGTTCTATGCTACAGTCAGCACAACAGATGTCAAGATGTTTATTTATATTGCTTATTGCATATGTAATGCTGCATTCAAATGGATTCAGGCAGATGGTAGAAAGCAAACCGGATGTCATATTAGTGGATGAGAACAGGAGGGTAAAATAATGTGAGGCCGTGACAGCATACTGACAGACAGTAAATATTTTAACTTTTTGTCGCAATATTCTTATTCTAATTTTTTGTTAGAATCTTCATTGTCTACTTTATTTAACTATTACAAGTTGGAGCCTGCCTGAAGCCTTTCACTGTCTCATTGCTGCTTATATTGCACAAGAACATGTGACAATAAAACACCCTTGACTTTTAATGCAAGTCATCTAGAGGAAGTCATTGACAGTAGATTGAATGCCCTAAAAGCCTTCTGTGCCGTTCTTTGCTCTTCCCTTGCACCCTTTTGTTAAACTTTAGCTAGCTTCACCGTCACAATTCTGACTTCCGTCTGGAAACGGGTAATGAACAGCGGTTTCCCAGTTTTTGTAACTCTATAAGGATGTCATTTGATTTCATTTGCTGCTCTGGACGTAACTTCTAAGTCAGCGAGAAGCGTTTGTCATTTAAACGGTAAAAGATGTCCTTTTGGGGAACTGGCTGAAGCCACTCTTGCTGTCATCAGATCTCAAGGATACAGACAATGTGTTTTGGTGAGAAACACTGAATGTAAACTTATTTGTTCACAATAAGACTCCCCAGGGCACCTTTAATTAGTGAGCGAAAACAGGTTTCCTGTAGCAGCCGAGTGGTGAGTATAATATCTCTGTATTGTTCCACTGATGGAATTAGAGCAGTGGAAATGTACATTGTGCTGAATTTACCATTTGAGTTATGATAGTACAGGTAATTCCACTTCCCCCTTGATTTGTTTGTGTGTATTGGAGAGTAGGCTGTTGTTTGAATTATGAATGCATTTGTGGAAATGAAACACTCATCAGAATCAGATCTGCACCAAAGATAAATTACATACAGTTTACTTTTTGTCAGTGTTGCAGGACAGAAATAAACTGCATTTTAATGGGAAACGTCACTGTTGTTGTAGGATATTGTTAAGCTTTGTGTGTGTGCGTGTGTGTGTGTGTGTGTGTGTGTGTGTGTGTGTTTCACTTCCAGTTTTGAATCAATAAACCAGCACAATTGTCAAAATCAAAACACTGAGCCAGAGAGTAAATATACAGAAACAAATAACATCCATCCACTTCTGCGACTGCACTACTAGTAAAGCAATATTTCACAAGAATAAATGCTCTTTTGATAACGAAATGTCTTTCTGAAAAGAGTAAAAAAAAATGGCTCCTAAGAAGAGTTTCAGGCACGGTCTGCTCAAGTGGTTTAGCACTGTGCCTCATCAGCAGAGAGATAGCGTTCCTATGGGTTCTTAGTGAGTGTAGAGGACCAATCCCATAGGTCGTTCTTGGCTATGTCTTACCATGTTCCTCCCCGTCTTCTATTGTTGCGTGTGCGGTTTCTTTTGTGCCTCCTCAGTCCCCCCGATCTCTCACCCAAAACAGTTAGTAATAGGCTTGTCTAGTCTCCAGTCAGTCCCAGCTGACTGAGGTGCGAGCATGCTCAGTACTGCTAGGAGCTGTGACTCTGATTTACAATGCTTTTGCTCCACCCACAATGGAGTCGGCAAGAAATTGAGTAAGATGTTTTAAATGGCCAGAGGATAAATTTTCCCTAGCGACGGTGATACTGGTGTCCATGATGTGCTATCGTTGTATGTGACAATAAAGTGAATTCTATTTCAATTTAATTAAAATATCGATCACCAAAAATAAAGCCTGCCGTGAACATACGGGCAGCAACGGGATTAACGTATCTGAGCAAGGCAAGAACTCTCGGGTAAGATGGCGTAAGATGGCGGAAGGCGGGAGGAGGTCTAAGGCCATGTGGTAAAGCGGTTTCCGAGTAATCTGCACTCAGGTTTCGTTCAGAAATTACTCAAAAGGGGCATACTTTTAAAGTTCCCGGTAACTTGTCAGGGTGAGTAATCGAGCTAAATCAGACCAAGCATCACAAACACGAGTGAACGTGGCATAACATGCTACATATTCTAATCACACTCTTAGAGTTGTCCTAACCTTAGGCACCATTACTGGGAGCTTTCTGTTAGCTGCACAGAAACCCCATCCTAAGCAGGTTACCTCAGAGTCACATGCAACAATAAGCAGTATGGGAGGTAAAAGAGTGCCAAGCTTACCAATAGAGCCACCAGTGTCTGTTGCCTTGGTTGTGCGAGGGCTGCTGTTCCCCTTTGTGTGTAGTCGTGTATGTGTGTGTGTGTGTTGTATCGTCACAATCTGCCACTCTCCCTGATTGGCCATTTATCAGTGCTTGAGAAGAGGAACTGCCAGCAAAGACGCCTCTTATAATTTTAACCTTCACAACTTTCTTATGTCAAGAAAGGCAATTTTGAGGCATATTCAGCTAAAAAAAATGGATAAAAGTAAATTAAAAATTGAGCAGCGAGTACGAAGGTTAGGTGTTCGGGTTAGGTTACTTACAGAAACGAACAATTGAGGGCGTAAATAGATAAGTTTACTGTCGGGATCTATGAAGGAGTCAATGATCAAAGCTTATGGTGATCACCAAGATGTCGCTTGATCTTAAGGGGGGTAGTATATAATGCACATAGGTTAGCTATTGGGATCGATCAGTAGCGCGTATCTCAGACTAGAGAGCTATTACTAACTAAACACAGAAGGCCATGTAATAAGTGGACCTCCCACCCAAGGAGAGATTTTTTGCCATGTCAGCATATTTTGACACTAATAAAAAAAACAGAAAACCAGGATTATGACCAAACGTTGTTACTACTTCAGAAATATTAGGATAGAGCAGTTTTTCAGCTTCCTATATATTCTGTGCTCTTGATTACATTGTGGTGTGTTTTTAGTTAAGAATCTATATTCACGTGAGAGAACTGAAACCAGAGTTGTAGTAGTCTCACTGCCTCAGCGAAGGCGTGTGAGCATGCTCCATGTGACCTACGTTATCTGTGGAGTCTGCATAGTCACGAATAATCACAAACAATTGTGTTCTTCAACCCAACGTAGCCCAGAACGGACAATACAACTCTTAACCGCACTATACGCCCTGAAAAGGCCCTTCGAGATGTCGCCTATGTGTAGGTTCAGCTTCTGTTGAATTTATGCTGCTGTTTATATGTCCTCTACTGGTCTCCCTCTTCCTCCACTTGATGCCTTCTTATGGTGTTTTTACTACCTCAGTACTGCTATTCCCTTGTCATCTAACTGGGGCCTCCGTCTGTTGACTGGAGCGAGGAATGTATAGTTGAGAGCGTTGATATATCTATAAAGGTCAACTTTTTTTTTGAAATTATTATAATATTGCCTGTGCTGTAGCGCTGGTGGGCCTTTTCGTCGTCTTTAGAATGTTAGGATGGAGAGGTCTGTATTCTATATCATATCAAGGGGGTCAACAAGTTCACAAGTCAGAGTTGGCCTCAATAATCTCCTTCTACAGGTGAGCACTAGGTAAGCAATCTGTGTAGCTCATGCATTAAAACGCCAAAACTTTATGGTCGACAAGTAGTTCTCATGACATGCCTATGACGCCATGAAATTCATCTGAACTAACAGAAATAGGATTCCAACGTAAATTAGAGAATGAATCTTATTGCGAACAACGCTGGTGTCCTTTACAATTAACTGCATCGCTATTAACTATAATTTTTGGGGGTCCTTTGATTTTGTTATATTTTGATGCTACAAGAAACAGACTTTTAAGGATTCATAGATTCATTCAATACGAGGTGTTTGCTACAATTAGGTGCAACCGGTATCAGGAACCTTAGTTTTGAAGAGAAAGTTTGACGACGTTGAATGCCAGAGACAATTAAGAGTTGAGTGAGTCAGATTCAATGGATAAATATTTAATTTAATTATTATATAAAGTTATTTATAGAATATGATATTAGAATAAAATAAACTATAAAAAGATAGCTATAAAACAATTGACTATCCCTATCTTTTGATAGAAACCAGAAAGTATTTTACACCCCTCCCTCCGAAAATATAAGTATTCAAAAGCATGTATTTTATGGTAATTGCCCCAGATTGTCCAACCATAGGTCCGACAGCACAGTGAAATTATTAGGTGGCTTGTGCGATTTTTGTTAGCACTACTAACAAACATTGAATGTGGTCGGAAAATCAACATAGAGTAGCTCTAAGTCATATTATAGTAAATTAATATTAAAGAGATATGTAATATATGTTGCTAATCTCGCAATAAAGAGTATTATAAACAAAACAAATTCTTCTGTACAATGTTACTTATGCCTGCCATTCAAACAAGCAACAGGATAAGCAAGGACGGATAGATGTTGGAAATGGTTAGTAGCCAGAAGCCAGGAAAAAGATACCCATAATCTAAGCAGACAGCTTTCTGAAGTTTCTATTCTATTAGCTCAGTTTTGAGTATGCATTTCATCGCCAGAAGGAGTCTGCCCCCTGTTTTGTGATATGAGTAATATACTCAAGTTTTTGTGTTGTGCGTGTAAGCAATTTCATTTCCCTCAATAGATTCTGGCCTTGACATAGAGCCTATCTAACTTGGGCTTCAATCTGCTGGGATGAAGTTAGTATTCCAACATTTGTTTCTCCTCTCCCTTTCAATTGCTGGTCCAGATTGTTATGAAAGCGCCCAATGTTAGACTTAGGTTGGTAAAATACCAGAACAGCATTCCCCAGGACTACACCGGAACCCTTCGCTTCAAACAAAGTTCCTCCC
>NW_023339650.1:17078929-17085039 GCF_004916995.1 Morone saxatilis
CTCAGTACTGTATTCCCTGTCATCTAACTGGCCTCCGTCGGTCTTGGAGGCTGTATTCAGACCTGGTCCGGCCAGGTGCACTGGAAGGCTGCTCAGTCCAGTTCTGGTGCCCAATCTGGACTCAAATAGGACCGCTAAATTAGAGAATAGTCACGGTTCTTACAAACTGCACCTTAACGGTTCCGATTAGGTTAGAGTGAATGCAGAGACAATAAAGTGAGTGAGTCAGATTAATTTATTAGATTAGATTTATTTCTTTGTTACAGCTCCCTTTGGAAACCAGAAATATTTTACACCCTCCCCCGAAAGTAATTGCATTTCCAACCACCGACAGCACAGTGAAATATTAGTTTCATGTTCTCTCTGGGTCGGAAAACAAAACATAGTATGTTGTTAAATACAACATACAGATGAGTGACGAATTAGTGGAAAACCAACAGAAATGTCATATAGCTGTTTTGATGATGGTGGTGGAGAAATCATTGGCCCAAAATCTGCTGTAGGTATTCCACATTTGTTTCTCCTCTCCTTTCATTTTGTGCCCAGATTGTATATGAAAGGCCCAACACATGTACATTCCAGCTTCCCATATATGGTTGCATGCATGTGTACTGCATTCCTATGCAACCAAACAGTCCACAATTAATGAAAACCCCAAATCCCTCAGAAAACGAGAGGTCTTCATTTGATTCTGTCTTCTTTTAATAAGAGGCCAGCTGCAGTTAAAAATGCTAATGAAGCCTAAAATCCAAAATTGTCCAACTATGACTAAAACCAACTGAACTATCTGTATCAGTTCCTCGGAAAGGGCTTAAACGTGGGCGGGACTAACAAGAAGTCTGGAATTGAATTGGGTTTATCAGAAGTTGCTATATTTAAAAAAATAAAATAAAAGTTTCAATATTTATTGTTTATTAAACATTTTATTTGACACATGTACTCATAAAAAGTGCATTCAGTCCTTCTGCACAACCACCATCCAATGTGAAATGCCGGGCATCATGGAGTCCAAATACAGATAACGAGGCACACTTTTGGACAGTCTTTCCTCAAAAACATTCCTGTTGTTGTAAGGAATGAATAAAGAAAGTAGATCCCAATCCCAATGTCGGAAAGCTGTGAGGGGAGGGGGTTTCAGAAGATGTTTGACCATCTGACGAGCACCTCCGATGAAGTTTACTGGCTCCTACAGCACATTCGTTGACCATTGGCCTAACTAATAGTCTATCTTTAGATGGCAGTGGTTTAGCAAAACCGATGCTGTAAAAACAATAAGCTAAAAATGTGTTAATTCCGCATCATCTCAATTCAAGTTCCTCTTTGTCTTGCCTCCAATTGTACTTTTCTGTGTTTCGTATAGCACACAGAAAATGTCGTAAACATAGACGTGTAGGTGTGAGAGCAAATATTCAGACATGAGTAAAGTCGGTCGAAGCTTTTGATATTCATAGTAAAACAGTGTGTTGACGGTGATGACAGGAGGGAAGTATCTTGTTCACTGTACCATGAGGAGGAAGTAGAAAAGTGTCACAAGTCAAGGGCGACAGATAACGGCGTTCAGATTCTGACATTGCTAAAGAAGCCTGTTTATTGTCAGGTGGTTTGGCTGTGCAGTCAGGCTTTTATTTGTGCTGACTGAATGTCACAGCTCTCATTCACTGTCAGCGAGCTTGACAATGGGCCTGTGAAGGCTCACTGACGGTGTTTGCATGGATGTGTGTTCATGTGTGTGTGTGAGAAAGGGAGGGAGAGACGGAGGGAGGCTGTGAGTAATGCAGTAATACCAGAATGGTCTGTCACAAGACTGTAGTTATTGGAATCAGTGACATTAAGCTTCGCAATGCAGATGAGTGTGTGTGTGTGTGTGTTTGTGTGTGTGTAGGAAATGGGGGATGTGGATAGACAGGTTGAAAGGGGGGGGGCAGGAAGTGATGGTATGCAAGCAGCCCCCTCTGGTGCTGACTAACTGACTATTAAGGTGAAGGTCATTGAATTAACTTTTTCAGTAAAAGACAGTGGTTTCGAAAGATGAGTTTGCGTCCAGTTTTTAAACCGCTCAGAGGTTAACAATGTGCTCATTGTGGACTTTGCAAGTGTTGTTTGTGGGTTAATTTAGCGAAGCAACCAATGTTACAGCTATCATGAGACTGCAAGCTACTCATGCAAGCTTATTGAAGATGCATTAGCCAATGTGCGAACAGCATTTGTCAAAGCCTGGAGCGGTTATTGGCTGTCCAACTAATTAGCTAAACAGATTTTTATCTAAAAACCAAACTGCTCACTGGGGAAATGCAAACACTAATCTTTTAAAATCTGTTGAGATTGTGCATTTACGAACACAATCAGCTGCTTTCAATTACTGTTTCTCAGGAACAGGCACCTACAGTATCACAAGCATGTTTTCTAGAGCACCTTCAAACCCTAATGATAATATTAGGGCTCCAACTGTTTTACTTCGGTTGGTCTATGAAATGTCTGAAAACTATCCGTGGGTATATGTTTATAGGGAGTGCTGTAACCATCTGACCTTTGTGGATTAGACAAGCAGGTGTTGCAAATTAGAATCACATGTTCTGATTTGACATAAAAAGCAAACCATTGTGCCTTTATGGTGCAGAAGAGCAGCTGGATTCGCTGGTAGACGCTTTTAAGATAAGATATTCCTTTAAAAGTCCCACAATGGGGAAATTCCAAAATGTAAAGTCACTGCAGATGTCCGAACAGTGCTAGAGTTGAACATAACCATACATTTTAAACTTCTAAGCTTAGTCTATAAAACGTGAGAAAGTACCAAAAAATACCCCCTTATAGTTTTTTATTAAGTCCAAGTTAACATCTTTAAATGTCTTGTTTTATCTGAAACTAAATGTATTCAGTTACACATACTATACTATGAAAATATTAAAAAAGAGACAGAAAAGAAGCAAATATTATGTATATATATCAGCTCTAACTTGAACTAAAAAGGCTCACTGTGCATGTTTACATATCTTGTTATAAAGGAAACTTTTATAACTCACTATCAGCATGTGTGAAAGCTTCCGTTAGGTAGGACCACTGAATAAAGTTGAGCAATAACGATGACGTTAATGAAAAGAGGGGAAATAAGATTTTGCGTCATTGTTCCTGTGCATTTCACAAGGTCTTTTACAAGCAAAACTCCCTCTGTTTCCCCATTCTTTATCCCTGTTTATGTCTCTGAGTTAAGTTTAAGTAAAATTATATTTTTGTAAAATCAAAAATCATAATTTGCCTCAGGGGGCTTTACCATTTGTACAGGGTATGACAGCCTCTGCCACTAGGAAGAACTCCCATAAAAAACTCTTTTAAAAGAAGTTAAAAAACCTGAGGATAGTCACAGATTCCTTTCTAGTGCGAACAAGGCCAACATGTCCTTGTTGTTACACTGCATTGTTTTGCAATATGACGGGGAGGAAAGGTCAGAGGTCTAGTGATAGGGGACACACAAAGCAATGTTTAGCATTAAAGCAGTGCAGTGTAAACTACATACTTGCTGTCAGACAAACACACACACACACACCGGCACAGTGTACATTATGCAGGTGTTTCCTGTTCAGATATGATGAATCATGTTGTCTTCCTCTCCTCTTCAGCTGGGTTTCCTTTAACTCTAGGTTACCTCCATATCCCCACAGGAGGACTTGCAGTAGAGCATGACTGCGGTCCAAGTAGTAACAAAGGCCTCCAAGAACAGTACAGTTAGCTCTTTCCTTGATTTCTTTTGCAAAACCACACAAGCATTAGTCTCCTTTTCCAAACTCAAACGTATTAATTATTTAAAACAAGCAGTCTTAATAGATAACAGATGGATTTTAGAATTTATGCTCCATTACTTTTCATGAAGCATGAAGCCAAAAAGCTAGTAAACACCGCCTCTGCTTCACCACTCATAAAAAACGGGAAGCTGTGTAGGCTAACAAATGGCCACAGTGGGTTTTTGTGTAGGTTGGCTTGAGCAATGTGGAGTCTCCAAGTTAAAAGAGACATTTTTCAGTCTATGGGTGTGTGTCTGTGCATTTGAGTTTCTAAATGAATGTGTGTGTGTGTCTATATATGTTTTTTTCAGTACATGAAGGCGTGCAGTATATAGAGTTAGAGCCAGTCCATCTGCACTCTGACTGCAGAATCAATGTCTGACTCTACATTAACACTGCATTAGCCTACTTACCAAACTACAAACACCACATGTCAGGGGAAAGTAACTGTGTGACTGACCAGACCTCAGTGGGTGGAAGTCATACAACACCAAACTCCAAAGTTGTCTTATTTACATGTCGTCTTAGCTGCTAGCAAGCACTTTCCAGTAACTCCAAAATTGTCTTATTTATGTTTTCTAAGGTGCTAGCTAGCTCCTTCAAGTCAGTCCAAAGTTGTCTTATTTATATGTCTTCTTAGCTGCTAGCTAGCCCCTTCTAGTAACTCCAAAGTTGTCTTAAACATGTCTTCTTAGTTACTGGAAGGTGTATGAACCCTGCAGTCACCAGGGCTAACATTAAGCTAGCTCTAGTCTGACAGTGAACCAAATTAAAAAACACTGCTAACACTGTTAAACTCTTTGGAAAATCCACTTATTGTTTTTCTTGCCAAGAGTGGGATGAGAGGATTGATACTGCTTTCAGCAGATGATAAGCTTAGCTTAGCCTAAGACTAGAAGCAAGGGGAAACAGCTAGCCTGGCCTTGTCCAAAATAAAAAAATATATATAGCTGCATCTTCTATTCCTTTAAAAATTCAGGTGTTATTGAGTCCAGTTTTCACTGTGTAAAGTGCTAGCATACACATTTTTAATGTTTAATTGGCCTCTTAGCTACAGAGTATGTGAATATCTTTTCAGCTGTGTGCCAAATTTGCGGTTTATGGTCATAAGACAGGTGTGTTGGGTTTTTTTTGTTTTGTTTTTTTGAACAAAATCATACTAACTTTAATGTCCAGTCCCTAACCATTGGAGCTCCTAAAATGGCTCTTTGCCGAAGATGAGCTGTTGTCTAGGAAACGTCTTCTCTTGTTGATATTTTTGGATTTCAGAGGCTCATTAAGGCTTTCACGCCACACCAGGCCAAACGCAACCAGAGTGTG
Source organism: Morone saxatilis (assembly GCF_004916995.1). Lineage (NCBI taxonomy): Eukaryota > Metazoa > Chordata > Actinopteri > Moronidae > Morone > Morone saxatilis. The sequence goes on from NW_023339650.1 coordinate 17,084,026, forward strand.
TGAGGGGTTGGATTCTGTGAGTCAGTATACCCGGGCCCGTATGCTTCAGTGAGCTGCGTTCGCCACAGGCCAGGGCTTATGAAACAGTGTCATGATGAATGTAGTGGAGAGATGCGAACTGTCATGTCTGCTTTTTTCTGCGTCTCTGTGCGTGAATGTCTCCCTGTTTGTTGTCTTCCCATCTGCATGCTTGTTGATTCTTCTGTCACGCTGCGTGTGTGTCTGCCTGTCTCTCTCTGGGTTTCCTGATCAGTTTCGCATGGCGTCTTGTGATGCTTTATGCAAGTGAAAGTCATGTGGTCAGAGAGTGAGCGAACGGAAAGGTTGCAGATGTAGAGGAGAGTCTGAGAGACTTCTGTTTGTGTGTTTGTGTTTGTCCAAGCTTTACGAGCTCTGGCTGGTTGTCCGCAGGTAAACATTGAGGATCACCTGGGTTACTGACATCTAATACTGCTGCTCCACCGCAGCATTTACAGCACAGCACAGGGCAGAGATACAGTCTGACAAAGCTCCTTTGCATTTATTGAATACATAGAGCAAGTTTATGGCATGACAAATAACCTTATGACCTTTAGGTTTATAGCACCAGTGATTTTATTCCTAAAGATTTTCATTCACAGACTTATTTACAGTAAGTTATGTCCATTTCTGACATAAACTAAAGAATTGTAGGCTTCCTTTTTAGACAATTTCTTACCTTTTTCTTTCATTTTAGTCCAACTTTAGTCATGTTTTTAAGTACATTATAGTTTAATGTGAGAATATCTTGTTTCTACATTATATGAGTGGTCCAATATTAACACTGGCCCTCCCTTAGTAAATAAGAGATGCAACCTAAATTACAGCTCAGGTGCAAAATTTAAAATGGGGTCTCAAACTGAAGATTGGCTTGGGGCCACTGTGGCCATTGTCCTCTCATAGAAGGGCCACTTCAGGTACTACAAGAAAGCACGGTATTCTGAAAGTGTTTCCATTACTAACATCATACATAAAAATGCAAACAGCAAATGAAGG
>NW_023339650.1:17085108-17085461 GCF_004916995.1 Morone saxatilis
GTATATTTGTTTTTAATGGAATTGTGTTAGAAGGAGTGGTGTAAATTCATGTGAAACAACAACCAGTAAAAAACGATGATGATGATTTTACTGTTACCCGCCGCCACAGCATGTGGTTAATGTTGTTGTGATCTTGTGAGTCTGTGTGTGTGTGTGTGTGTGTGTGTGTGTGTGTCATCACAGCAAAATGTGGTACTGCTTTACAGGAACCACCATGGCGTACTTTGGCAGGGGTTTTGTCAACACAATAGCGTCACAACTGTTTGAGATGCAGTTAGTAACTGTACAGGTGCTGAAATGAAAATGAATGCAGAGTTTGAAAATGGGTGTGGTCCGACCCATGACTACTCAGT
>NW_023339650.1:17085570-17085711 GCF_004916995.1 Morone saxatilis
CATATTTTAGGGTTTAAATTTATCCAAAACTACAGTAGAATTTAAAATATTTTGTAAAAATGTTCAATTTCAACACATTATTTACACATTATTGACATGTTAATGTTGTATTGTTTTACAGACTGTCATTTATGTTAAGGG
>NW_023339650.1:17085811-17088500 GCF_004916995.1 Morone saxatilis
CACACACACACACAGTCACATACATTCATACATGCATGGTCATTAGGCAGATTTAAGTCTTCAGTCTCAAACATAGATCCTATTAGTGGGAGGGAGGATTTGGGTCAAGCATTCCTCCACTACACACACATGCTTTTTCTTTCAATTATTTTTTAATAAATAAAAAGATCTGGACACAACAAGCACTCTGGGTAATTGTGATGTGAATTTTCACAAATCAAACAATCAATGGATTAATGGAGAAAATAATTAGTAGATTAATCCATAATAAAATAATCATTAGTTGCTCCACCTCAACTAACTACAACAGTAAACTCCTGCTTTTACAATAATGCGTGTTAATAATTATATTATATATACTTATACTATAACAGTCACAAGTGACATTTTTTACTATATATATATATAATATATATAATATATTTTAATACTTAAAGTACATTTTCCTGATTATACTTGCATACTCTTACTTGAGTAACATTTACAATAACTTACGTGTAACAGAGTATTTTTTTACTGTGTGGTATTACTACTTTTACTAAAGCAATGGATCTGAACACTTCCTCCACCACTGGATGTGCATGCATACACACCCTCACATGAGACACCTTGAAATCAAACATGAGGAAGAGTGACACCTTGTGGAAGAAAGAGGAATCGCAGGGTTATGTGTTAATGCCCCAGCTGGTGTGGAATGAGTCAAGAGCAATGAGGAGGCCAATGAGTGTAAGACAAACAACTGCAAGGCCAGTGTGAACCATTTGGTGTCTTTGCCGGTTAGTGAGGCTGTCCTCTAATTGGAAGGTCAGAGGTCACTGTTTTCAGTCTCTAGCTGCGAGGGCTTTTAATAAGTCAGTGAACACCTGCTTGCTCACTGTAAGTCATAGATTATGGGTGAGTGTAAGCTAATTATGTCACATGTAAGCCTAAAATATGTTCGTATGTACTCTTGACCTGTGGTGTGGTGTGTATGTGTGTGTGTATGTTTGTGTGTGTGTGTTTATGTGTGTGTGCACTACAGGAGAGCAAATCCGTAAGCGGAGGTGTAAAGCGGCATTCAGCTATGTGCCTCAGCATGAAGATGAGCTAGGGCTGAAAATAGGAGATGTCATTGAGATCATAGCAGAGGTAAGACTGATTGCATTTTACTGGACTTAAAATGGAGAGTTTCATTATAAACCTATGAGAAATAAATTGGCATAAATCAGTCTCCAGAACACACAAACAGATGTCCTTTTAGCTTTTAGTTTGTCACTTTTTCTATAATGAGATATGTAGGTGAAAATTAGAGCACAAATATATGATTAGAGATGTCAAAGATGTTTGTTGTATTTAGAAATGGAGCCTCTATGACAAAGTTTGTCCACCAGAGAGTGCTGACAAGTCTTTATATTGGTCATAGTCCTTAACTAACCAAATATAAGAGATACAGAGCTGAAGTCATTCATCCATTTATACATTAGTTGAACTGTTAGAAAATAAATAAAAATAATCTGAAACTATTTTGATAATTTAAGTCGTTTTTGAAGCAAAATGGCAAAATATTCACTGTTGCAACTTCTCAGGTGTAACAAAGTTGTTGGTTTTCTAAAGCCACATTCAGTCTGCAGGTGACCTGAATCAGATTTGAGTGAACAGTATAAAGCACATGGGATCTGATCTTTTCAGTTCTAATTGAAGCCACTTTCATATGTGGTCCAAATCAGATACAGTTCTGTTTTTTTGCAGCGTGACCTCAGGGTGAACAGTCATATCAGAAGGACTTTTCACTTTAGATCTACGATCGCCATGCGGGTTACTTCAGGGCCGTGACCTGTTTCCACGCTGTAATCTGATATGGGCCACGTTTACCAAGTACTGTGAACAGCCAAACAAAAAGATCTGAGAGTCAGATCTGAGCAATAAATCAGAATTTGGAACACAGCCTAAATCTTCAACAGCTTTGGGTTTTGGACTGTTTAGACCAGAGTAGGGGGAGTCACAGATTTAAGGGGTTGAGATTTGCTTGACTATCACTGATAAAAGACTGACATTTTTTATTAGAAACTTGCATTTGTCTAGATAATGAGAGAAGTTATGTTCTGTTTAAGTTTAAAATAATAAAGAAGATAAAGATGAACAGAATAAAAGTTACAGTGCAGCTATGGTGCAGTATAAGTTATGAATGAATAGTGTCAAGTTTACCTCTAAATAAGAATCAATTTAAAGAACTGAGAGTTGAAGCAAACCTCAAGTCTTCTGGGAGTTTGTTCCAGGTGTTTGGTGCATAGAAACTAAACACTGCTTCTCCATATTTAATTTTGACTCTGGGGACAGTGAACGCATCTGAGAGCAGACCACCTGCTCATTGAGAAGCAATAGTAGTATTCTAAAGTCACAGGAAGTCATCTAGTGACAATGGAGAGTCATTGGGGTTTGAAGCCGTTTTATATGTGTAAGTATTTTCAGTTCATTGTGAACATCTATCTGTAAATCTTTATGTGTGTTGTGTGTGTTCAGGTAGAGGAGGGCTGGTGGGAGGGATATCTAAATGGGAAGACTGGAATGTTTCCCTCCAACTTCACCAAAGAGATCCTGACGGAGTCGGACACACCCTCTCTAGACACCTCGCAGGAGGAGCTGCGCAGCAGCCGCACTAGTGAGTCTCAGCCAATCAGATGGTGGGAAGGCACTCACGTATAAAAAGAAT
>NW_023339650.1:17088600-17089669 GCF_004916995.1 Morone saxatilis
AAAAAATAACTTGCTCTGGTTGTTGTATTAATGGCTTTTGATGTTTGGATTTGCATAAATATATTCCACTTAATATACGTGTGCAGGAGTGCTGCAGCAAAGTAATATGTACTGTCTATTCTTTGTGTGTGTGTGTGCAGGTAAGGACAGCCCAGGCAGTGAAAGTGATGGAGGGGACAGTCGTTCAGAAATGGGGTCAGGAGAAATCCAGCCCAAGAAGGTAATCAGTGACGTGCAGTACCGATGTAACTGACTGATGCTGCAGCATGTGAAGCGCTCTGCCTCGTCTACATTCCTCTGAACACCAACTCATTCTGCACACACGCATGTAACCTTTCAACGATGTGTCTGAGGAACATCGGATAATTATCCTGCCAAAGACTGAACGGCTTGAATGACGGAGCACAGCAGATGAAGTCAGCTCGGATTCAAAGCGGCTTTAACTGCGTCTAAATACAAGTCTTTTGCTGTTGCATTGGGTCACATTTTACTTTTTACTTCACATTTTTACTCCTATCTATACATATATTGAGTTTTTTTCTTTCATTTTCAGTGAACTCTGAAAGTAAAAATGTGCTTAAAAACAGGTGGAGGGAAACCCACCCCATATCACTTTCACAGTTTCAAGTGAAAGAAAATGGAAATTCAGTCTGGCTGTTTGTGCAGCTTGTGGTCTGCGTTTGTGACACCCAACTGCATTTTGCCAAGGTTGCAAATGTGAACCGCTAACAGCGCTAAGGTCAGACAGAAGCTGTGTGGAACATACAGACAGTGGAGAAGTGAGATTATTCTGCAGTAGCGTTGACTCCCATTTATATCCACTGAAACCGACGACAGCTGCTGGCCCACACAGGCTAACAGTGGGATAGAGTTTGAGGCTTTAAAACCACAGATTTTTGTTGAAGTGTTCCTTTTTAATGTTGCGTTGTGTCATTTCACCTCTTCAATGCACCCGTAGATCCGAGGGTTCGGCTTTGGTGACATCTTCAAAGACCAGCCAATCAAGCTCAGACCTCGCTCGATGGATGTGGAGTCAGAGATGGACAAGGTGAGACACACACACACACAC
>NW_023339650.1:17089724-17089897 GCF_004916995.1 Morone saxatilis
ACAGACAGACACACACACACCCTGGATGCACTTACTTCATACATTTTTTGATGCTGTGATCATTGTATTGTGAGGAAGGAAGTCCTCAGTCTTGGCTCCTCCCCTTCCTCTGTTTCAGTTGTACAGCACAGGAAGTGGTTTAAATGTTGACACACACAACTACACACACACAC
>NW_023339650.1:17090090-17098650 GCF_004916995.1 Morone saxatilis
TCCGTCCGTCTGTCTGTCGGTCTGTCTGTGTTTAACTGGAACCAGAGGAGAGGACGGTAGGGTCAAGTTCTCTCCATTTCTGCTCCTTCTTCTTTACTCTCTTTTTTCATTTTGATTTCTGTTTTCTTCGCCCGTTTGATTTATTTTATTTTCATCCTTTATCTTTTGTGTTTCTTCTGCTCTTGTCCTCAGCAGCATTACAAGTGTTGCTGTGTAGCCTTAGAGCCATTTAGTTACTCAGAAGGTTTGTTGTAGGTAATATGACAGATACAGCATATATAGAGAGAGAGAGAGGGAGGTTTTGATCAAATGTTCTTACTTTCTATAGTTTCTATAAAGAGTTATGGTTCTTTTGATGGTCAAAAGGTCATTTCAAAGGCTGTCTCACCCTGCCAAGATTACATTTTTTGGGGACACTAAATTGTTTTGTTATGAAAATACTCAAATGTATGGATGTGGAGTTAGGGCAACATGTTCTTCCTCTTAGTGGTTTCTGATGGTGCTGTTAATTGATGGGTTTTATTTGCAGAACCTTTCAAATACCTGCCTTTAAAAGGTCAGTTCAACCACATTTTAAGGAGCGTAAGCTGTAGATGAAAAGTTATGCGAATGAAACAAAAAGTATCGGTATAACCAGAAAACACTAGGAGGAGATAAATGTGGGTTTTGAGGTTTTGTAATTTTGGTGAACTGAGCCTTTAAATTTGATGTTCTTGAGATAAAATATTTAGTGTTTAACCCCAAAACATTAGTCTTTTTGCAGGCAGAAACAGCATTTGAAATTATATGTTTGCCATTAAGAAACATAAAACAAAAAAAAACTAAAAATGTTTCTATTTCTATTACTTTTTCTTTATTTTGTACTAAATAAAAAAACAAACCTGCTTTCTGCTCAATGCATCAGTATACCTAAATTCTAACAATAGCCAACTGCGCCAAATCTGAAACCCTCACCTTCTGTTCAGCCAAACAACACCGAGCCTGAACCGCAACACATGTAATGCTGCTTAATGTCCTGAGACAGTGCACATTAAACAGAAAGAAAAGCAAAGGATATGAGATTAAGCTAAAAAAAACAACAGCAATTAATCGGGGGAAGAAAACAAAAATCTGTATTTAAGACCGCTTATAAAAACCTATATTGGTCAAACCCTGCATACGTGTGTTTGCTCTGAAGGATGTTTGTCAGCCTGTCCTGCTGAGTGGGAGGCTGTTATGTTGTTTTATGGTGAGACAAGTCTCTCTGCTCTCTAATGAGCCTCTTGAGGAGGTGACAGCAGAGAGTCTCCATCCGGGACGGGACGGGGGGGCGCAGAGTCATGTGAAGCCACGTCAACTTTATAATTGAACTGGAAGGTCATCCGCTTGTACATGGGTGCAGCTACAGCATATGTTGCATGCCGTGCTGCACAAATGCACGTAGTAGTGATTAAATGCTAGTTAGGTATATTTTGTGGGTTTGCTTTTGCTGACTGATGTTTCAGGCCAGAAAAAGGGGGAAGTTTGTAGTCATTTTTCTTTCCTTGTGGTGAGTCAAAGTCATTCAGCCTTAAGATCAGCAGACTCTTCAATGTAAAACAAACGTCTACAGTAAATAAAGGTTAAGAGGGGAAGTTGCCCTCTAAGGCGGTGGTTTTCAAAAAGGGGGGCTTCTGGAAATGTTATTTGTTATTTATATGTGATATTTTAGCAATCAAAACATCATTCAGCACTTAAACTGTAGTTGGTAGCGATCTGCGCCAGCCACAAAGCCGCTCGTCTACTGTAATTTAGCTAGCTACCACGTTTGCGAGCATGTACAGAGATAAACCAAAATGGTAAACATGGTAAACAGTACACCTGCCAAATATCTGCATGTTAGCAATGCCATTTTGAGTATGTATGTATATTTTGATACTAATACTTTTTTACTAAAGTAACATTTAGAATGACTTACTTGTAGTATCTCTACACAAAGCTGCTCTTCTCTTGAAATTTAAGCTAGTGCTAACTCCCTTTAAGCTAGAGCTAACTCACAAAAATGGACGTGTTTTGAAAAGAGAGACTGGAGTATCTTGGATCTTAGACAGCCTAATTTCCAATTGGTAATAGAAAAGGCCAGTATCAGCCTGGTATATCACCCTCTGTGCCATTTATCCCACAAAGTTCTTAATTTTCTAGTGTAGCAAATACATACATACATACATACTTTTTTAGTCTTTTTGGGACATTTTCAGCTTTTACCCTAATGGGTACAGAAATGTTTGGTATCTAGTAGTTTTTTTTGCTGATAATAGATATAACAAGGTGATGGTACAATGATTAATCTAGTGCCACAATCAGGTGAAAATGTCCAATACTTATATTTACAACCAAATACCTGCAGCTGTGCTAACAAGCAAAACTAAGATGGTGAATGTGGTAAACAGCGCACCTGCCAAATATCTGCAAGCTAGCAATATCATTTTGAGTATGTATGTATGTATGTTTTGATGCTACTATAAGACAATTTTTGAATGAGTTGTAGTATTTCTACACTCCGGTATTGCTACATTTACTTTTTTTTTTTACATTTACTTAAAGCCCCTATAAGGAACTTTTGTGGATTCTGGCGGCCCCTGTGGTCAAAAGCGGTATTGTTTCCACTGCCTTGTTTCATTGATTTCAAGAGGAATCCGACCAGGGGGCAGGCATTAAGAATAACTATATAGAAACCAATCGTGTTGTTTATGTAGGTCGTATAGAGGCATCAGTATTAAATCTACACTGTTTCATAACCAGTGTGTTTAATTAAAAGATCTGAGCACTTTTTCCACCGCTGATAGTATGCCATTGTTTGTTACAGGATGTTTGTTTCACGCTTTCTTTGTGAAACCTACAGTAGAGTGACTTAACCTAGACCATGTGAGAGTTACTGTTGAATTTCCTGCCTCTGCTCACATTTTGTTCTGCGGGTGAAGATTTGGTTTACAGTGACATGGCTTTAAAACAGCAAGATGCACAGTATAGTAAATGCAGCTTTAGGGTCGTGAGGTTTCTTTAGCACTAAATAACACAATAGTTTTAGTTCTTCTTTTGTTTTAAAGCCAGTGGTGACATTTAAAAATGTCTGTCTGAGTCATCAAGAAACTCCTATTGCTCAGACGTTATTGCCTTTGAGAGGCCAGGAAACATGTGATACTTGGACATTAAAACCCTTTGGGATGTTGCAATGATGTCTCTATGCTTGTGGCACCACATGGGTCTCATTATAGAGGGAAGGAGAGAAGGGGAAGGGTGCAGAGAGAGGAGTGAAGCTGGCGGGGGAGGAGGTTTGGTTGGGGCCCGAACAGAACAGAGCTGTGTGTGTGTTCAGGACAGACCGCGTCTTGTGAATGTGTGTATGCGTGTTTTCCTGTGGAAGAGCCACCCTGGTTCCACAAACACTGTCGAGGGATCCACTCCAGCCGGAAAACAACGGCTCCTTTTAACAGCCGACCCAACACACACGCTCATACACGGCACACACACACACACACACACTCATACACAGCACACAAACTGATACACACCTCATCATCAAGTCAGCCCGGTGGTTTTTGTGCTAAATCCGATCTCATCCTATCTAATTAGCTTGTTAGATTGGAGCTGTGGGACAGTGCCGTTCACTGGAGAAAAGTGATTATTTTTTATTTAATTGTTGTTTATTTCTGTCTTTTATTATTATAATTTTTTACTCTTTTATTTATGAACTTTGTTTATTTTTACATAACTCTTTTTGTGATTTTAAGTCATGCTGGTGGTGTTACTCTAGGTGTGGAAATGTTGATCAGTCAGTTGGTCCACCAGAGTGAAATCTGTTGAGAGAGATCTGTTGTCTTACAGAATACACTTGCATTCAACTTCTTATTGACATTTCTTTTCTCTAGTTTTTATTTACATATTAGGTGTTGAGGTAATCCAAAAGTAACAGAAACGTATTACATTGTGATACTTAGATTAGGTAACTGACTATATTTTTAAATAGGTAATTAGTATTTGTATTGGATTCCTTTTTTAAAGTAACCCTCCCAACCATGCTAACATGGCTAACATGTCTTGCTCTTTATTTATTTTATATAGTTATGATTTTGTGTATATCATACAGGAAGACTTGCAACCACTTTGTAGAGACTAATCCAAAAGAAGAGAAATTATTATTATTATGAATAAAAAAGAATAAGGTAGTGGAATGATAATTAACACATGGTACTTATTAAATATTCCTAAATGTTACAGACATCAACATATAACAATATAATGGTTCATACATGTATAGATTGATAATATAAAGGGTGGTATCCATTGCAGAAGATACACAGATATCAGTTTCTACACTGCTAGTGAGTAAATGTGGCGCTCTGCTGTCGCTATCACATCAATAAATCAAACCAGGTCACAATATTCTCTAGAGAGGTTGCTGAAAATCACCATGGTATGCACAGGAAGCCCAAACTGAGTCAGACCAGTTACCGCACCGCTGGTTACGAAACGATTATCTCTTCTGTACATGTAAGTGCATTTGAGGATTTTACATGACTGTATCCGAAACTGACGGTTTTCCTCCATCTGTCCTTCACTCAGGCCAACGAGAGCAAGGCAGCTGAAACCATGAAGACTGAACCCGACAGCAAAGCCAAAGGTGAGAAGTTACAGCTTTACTGTTATACAAACACAACAATATAAATGACATACGTTTCATAAGCAGACTGATTAACAGTTATGATATTTACCATCAGCAAACATAGTTAGGATCAGTTAACCATAAATCCAACATGACTGTCTACCATTTTCCAAAGCCTACCATACTGTTTAGATCACTTCCTACCTATCTGTCATTATTGTCCCAGTATTGTAAATTAATTGTGACAAGCCACTGCTAGTGGAAAGATCCAGACATCCATGAGGCAAAAAGAAGCAGATATAACATAGCAGATAAGAAAAAATAAATACTAAAAAAATAGAATTAGGGTTGTAGGATTGTGTGTGTGTATATATAAATACACATACATGGGAATATATTATATTTTGAATATAAAAGTAGAGAAAACTGGTTTTAAAACTATTTTCATCACAAGCAATGAACTGCTTTTTGTTTTTCAGTTAATCTACAAGTTAATTTCTTCCATCTTTTCTCTACTTTTCCATTACTGGAAAGTTTTCTAAGCTGTCCTCGACAAGACAAGATGACTGTGTACTGTAAACTATGGTGGCAGCAGGGAACACAAGAACCTTTGATGGCAGGGGGACATCAAATCTGTTTAAGATAATCTGCTTTTTTCTAAATTAGCGAGGTATTATACAATGAAAATTTGGAAACATCAGGTACCTCTCTCCCAGGCAGAGTCACACATTGCACTTTGTAACTGTCTTGAATTTAATTGGCAGGGCGGGAGCAATGTAAAGTCCTCTTTCCATATGAAGCACAAAATGAAGATGAGCTGTCAGTCAAAGAGGGGGATATCGTCAATATCATCACCAAGGTAAGTCTGTGTGTGTGTGTGTAAGTTGTTTATATGTGGGTGTGTCTGCTTTGATTCTTGTTTGCCTCATTGGGTTTGTTTGAGTTGTTAGTGCAGGTGATGAAAGCTCAATTTGCATCCAGGCGCACACTAAATACACTTAGCATCCATTCAAGCGGTCACACTCTGCTGTCTCTTGTGTAGGACTGTGCCGATGCAGGCTGGTGGATGGGGGAGATCGGGGGAAGGCAAGGTGTTTTCCCAGACAACTTTGTCAAGCTGCTAGAAGTGGAGAAAGAGGTGATTTTGGCATACATGCAAAAGTTGTCTGTTTACCGTGATGTCAGAAGGCGAGAAAGTCTCAAAAACATGATACATTCTCGAAGTGTTTTTGTAATGTTTCTGTTTCTGTGTGTGTTTCCAGAGACCAAAGAAACCGCCTCCTCCCAGCGCACCGTCAGCTAAGCACACCACAGGTACAGTAACAACTCATCTTTTTCCCTTATCTCTTGTATTTGTATGTTCTGAGAGAGAACGAAAGAGATGGATACAAACCAAAAACACCTGTAACCTCTGACCTGTAGAGAAAAAGTCGGAAGTAAGGAAGGTTCCTCCTGAACGACCTGAACATCTGCCACAGAGAGACCAGGATCGAGGTACAGTCTAGGCCACTTTGGCCCTGCTCGGCCCGCCTTCAGCCTGCAGCTTCTGCAGCATCTTACAACTTTCCACTGATTTGTTCAGCTGGCAACGGACAGATCACTAACATGTTTAATATTACTAATCGTTTGCTGGGCGGCTTTACAGCACAAAGAGAGATTCGGTGTCATTGTGACACAGGACAAGGGCGCTGTTTGTCACCTATAAACAGAGCCAGACAAGGTTTCCGTTGAGGGTAGAGCAGTAGAAAAATCACTTGCAGCGTGTTTGTCCTCCTTTGTAAAGCGGAGAAACAAAGCTCTGATAATAAAATGGTGTCAACATTGTTCCGTATGCAACAGGAAGCTTTGGGCACTGTGGTTTTGATGACAAATACTGGTACCAACTGGTGCGAAACGCAAGCTTCCAATCATCTCTGCAATCCTCTCATTAAATCCTATTAATACAAGACAAATATAATTAACTTGACAAATATATTTAAAATGTAAGCCAGGAGTAGCTCGCTTTTCAGGGTTTTACTAAGCAATGGTAAGAGAGGTACTCAGATCTAGAGCCCTGCATGGGACTGTTTTCTTAATCACGCTCCCACCTGCTCCCGCTGGATCTCTGACTGTTACCGCCTGCTCCCGTTATGTGTGTCCTCTCCCGTTTGCACCTGCAATCGTTCTGACCATTCATGGCTGCACAATTAAGATTCTGCGCCTTCTCCTGTCCTGCAGGGAAAAGAAAAGGCAATATTTTGTCTGTGTCAGTATCAGAGTTGCCTTGCTTTGCTTTAATCTTCTCTTCAGCTTCATTTGTTCACTCCGTCTCTATCCTTTTGGCTAGCTAAATCCCGGGAGCCGCAGTTTATTTTTTGACCACCCGGTCCTGCGAGATTTGTGTTTCACAATTCAGTCCTCCACTCAGATGCTATGGTTGAGTTGAACGCCAATACAGCAATGTAAAAATACCCGACTACAAGCGAAAGTGCATTGCAAAGTTTACTTACAGTAAGTAAAAGTGCATACGTATTATCAGCTAAATGCACTGATAAATCATCATATATGACATTTTTAGATTAATATAAATGCATCAACGCATAAGTAGCGTTTTACTGTTGTAGCTAGTTTTAACTACTTTTATATGAAGTAGGGTTGTTTCATCCAGTGGTTCCTTACTGAGGGATGGGCCCCCTCTAAATGGTCACAAGATAAATCTGAGTTGGGTTGTGAGATAATTAATTTGCTTTTTGTGAAATATTAAATATATATGACCTCTTTTGGCCTCAAACACTTTTTTTTTAAAATGAAACCCTACAAAAGTAACTCTTAGGTAGAATTTACAGACACAACATCTGAGATTTTGCCCTCTACTATAATGCAGTGTATGTTTAAAGCAGCATAAATGGAAACGTAAAATACAAAAACTTAAGTACAGTTAAGTACTTTAAGTAAATATACTACAGTCCTACGATGCATGCAGTAAAATGGCTTAAACACAAGAATCCTCCCCCAATAAATATTTGGTCTCATTTAATTTTAAATAAGTGTTACGTAGTACAGGTTTACAGAAGTGTAGTGTTTTCTTGCAATATGACATAAATGGTTATACTGCCTTTAAGACGACCTTCATAGAATAAATTAAAAACAGCACAATTTCAGTTTTCCACATCAAATATCTCACCCCTTCGTAAGATTAAATCTTATAAACCAAAAACAAACAATACATAACAATACTTACAATTCCTCCTAATCTCTAATCCCTCTTTATTCTTTCTAGCCCTTCTTTTTTTTCTTGTTTTGTTTTTCTTTCCCGTTCCAGCAGCCTTGGGCGACTCCAGACCTTTCTTCTTCTTCCTGTTTTTATTCTGTAACAACCTTATTTGGCTTGCTTTAGTTCTCCTGGGTCAGATTTAGTTCCTTTTTGCTGCTGCAGCTCCTCCCTCCATCACTGTACTCCTACTTTGCCCTCACCTTATTTTGCATGTGTGTCTGTGTGTGTGTGTGTTTTTATGTTTTTTGAGTTATTTTTGAACATCTGTATGTTTGTATGATTTTGTGCATGTAGGTGACGAGGTGAAGGTTGGAGACATCCCTAAGCCCTCCCTCCCATCTATCCTTCCCAAGAAACCCCTCCCCCCAAAGACAAGCTCCTCCTCTTCCTCCCAACCCCCACGGCGTCCTGAGAGACCGCCCAATCTAGCGTCAGTACAAACACACATTCGCTCTTACGAAAAGCAATCCCATATATCCCTGAGCGTACACAGCCTAATGTTGTTGTATGGTTTACCTGCTCAGGTGTGAAAGCCCCAAGTCTGAGGGCGGGGCTTCGACACCAGATTCTGCCCCTGACAGGTCACATGACACCGGTGAGTTTGACTGACAGGATCATCGACCAATGAGATCCAGAGGTGCCTCAGTGACTGTCAGAGCACTCTCTCTTTGTTTCTGTACACACAC
>NW_023339650.1:17098669-17102453 GCF_004916995.1 Morone saxatilis
GACGCTGTGGTATTGTCAACAGAGAAATTGAGTCATCCGACGGCGTCACGGCCACGGGTCACAGACCGCCGGCCTCGCTCACAGATCATCACACCAGTGAGTTTGTTTGTAGTCAGCTGATCATGAAGGACGTTGTTCTGAATCTAGAGAGGTTTTGATTCCGTGTCCCTCTTTCATACAAAAAAATTAAATATACTATTGTAATATTCAGATTAAAGACCATCACAGTCATTTTTCAACACGTTTCTGTCCGTCTGTCTCTCTTGCAGTCCTCCCTGTCCAGTATCGATCTGGACTCCCCTGCAGTGGAGAACAGGAAGGACAAGGACAGAGGGAAGGAGGAGCCGGAGGCTGTCTCCAGATCTGTAGAGGTTTCCCTGAGAAAAGGAGTTCCCACCATCTCTGTAAGACCACCTTCAGTGCACCTCCTCATACTATTTATTTCATCCAGCAGAGGGCACCACAACACAGATTTTTTATGTTTCAAACTGTATATCTATGACACATAACCAATATTGCTGATAACTATAGTAAAGTTAAGTTCATATTTAATTTCTAAATACAAATAAAAAATCCCAGAGGAGGTATCAATAAGTAGGAAATGCAGTTTCTTGATTTGTGTTTCCATTTTCCCTCAGGCACCTGACAATAAAGCACCACTGCCTGCCAAGCCCTCTGTCCTGACCCCACCAAACTCCAGCCATCGCCCTGCCTCCCCTTCTTCCTCCTCGGGTCTGACCCCCTCCCCTGAGCTCCGGCATTCACCCCTGACCCCCCTGACCCTTGAGGAACTCAGGAACCAGCTGAGAGATCTGAGGGCCTCCGTAGAACTGCTGAAGAGCCAGCACAGGTACGTCACACATCTAGATGAGTGTTTGGGTGTGTGTGTGTGTGTGTGTGTGTGTGTGTGTACAATCCTATTTGTATCAGAGTCATGAAGCTGATGTGTTTGTGTGTTTTGCTGTAATTCAGGCAGGAGATAAAGCAGTTGTCCAACGCGCTGGATGACGAGAAGAAGATTCGTCTTAGTTTACAGGTGAGACTCATAAAGGATACGTTTACATATTATATTGTATTCATTATATGCACTAGCAAGTGATATACTATATGGTTGAGTATGTGGACATCCAAAGGAAGTCCATAAAGAATTGTTGTGGGTAGCAGTTAAATATGTTAAATAAATTAATTTGCAATATGTCTGTCTTTGTTTGACAGATGGAAGTAGACCACATAAAGAAGAGCCTGTCGAAATGAAGTCATCTTTATCGGCGCACTCTGATTACCACATCGGAGGCCAGAATTTTGAAAACATTGTCACTGTTGGCCGAGACACTTCGGCCAAAACAAAGTTTGTGCCAAATGATCATCACGATCAACATCAGCAACAATACAGTACCATGGAATCAGCCACCTTCCCTCCCCGACGCCGCCTTATCCTGTGTTTACTTCTTTATCCTTCTTTTAAAGAGGCTTCTCTGTTAAGTTTACTGCTATCTTGTCGAAGCTTGCTGTGCCACTGGTACTGACTGATCGCGGACTGACGCTGTGTGTTGCCATGGCTACAAAACAACAGAGCCGTGGCTGCCGTGGCGAACCTCACCGGTACTTTTTGTTTCTAAATGTGAAGGAAACTTGGAACTCGACCTTCGTAGCCCGGTAGGTTCAGACGACCTATGTGCAGTTCTGTGCCCACTCTGCGGCCTTCGCCTCTTATCTGTGTGTGTGAGAGCTGTTCTTATTTTCCATCCATGTGAGGACTGGAGTTTTAGACCTTCATATAAGGACATTTTTGTAAAGTGAGGTTGTTTTGGCCGGTCCTGACTTCTTCATCAGGCTAGATTAAGGTTAGAATAAAAGCCTATACTTTGAGGCACATTATTAGCATTAGGGTTACATTGTTTGACACACTGAGCTCGATGTTTCTATGGTACACTGCAGGCGGGTGATTTTGAAGCATCAGCCATTAACAGCACTGGCATTTGGACCTATATCCCTATCCCCTTTTTTTTCTTAATGTCATAACTTTTTCAATTTGCAGTCAAATATTCCACCTGTTGGGAGGTTAAAATTACAAGACAAGCACATCAGTTTAATGAAATCTTACCAACATGACAAGCGATAATGGAGGTGCTATTTAAAGGAATAGTTAGATATTTTCAAAATATGCTTATTCGCTTTCTTTTCAGGAGTTAGATGACAAAATCGATAACATTTGCATGTCGGTATATCAGATATAAAGCTACAGCCAGTGGCCAATTAGTTTAGCCTAGCATTAGGACTGGAAATCGGGGGAACCAGCTAATCTGGCTCTGTCCAAAGGTAACTAAATGCCTACCAGCACCTATAAACCTCACTAATTATATCTTATTTGTTTTATTCATAGAAAAATGTCAATATGTGGTTTAACAATGACAACAAGACTTTAGAAAGTCACTTTATAGGTGATTGTAGATCCAATTTTGGCTGTAGCATCATAGTTATCATTAGATTGGTATAAATCTTCTCATCTAACTCTCTGCAAGAAAGCCAAAAAGCATATTTCCCACAATGGAAAACTATTCCTTTGACAAAATCCAAAACTGCCCTGTGATATTTGGCTGCTAATGAAAAGTTTATGCAAATAAAATTACATGTCACTGCATGAACACACCTACCTATCATATTTATCAAGTCAAAGGTATTGCCTTCTGGACATAAATGTATTCTTTTAACCTTTTTTGCTTTTGCACTTTTGCGCCACAATTCAGAAACCTCAAGAAACAGCTGTGCTGGTCGCATCACACCCCACAAAAATCAAAATCAAGATCCATGTGCATCTGATGTTTCTGGTGCTCTTTTGGCAGCAGATGAAGGGTAAAATTAAGGACAGGGTTTGAGGAATGTAGTCAATAAAAGGACCTCATAGGTAAAGGAAGACAAAATGTGTGTGTGTGTGTGTGTGTGTGTGTGCATGTATGTGTGGTAGCATGTACGGCTATTTGCCTCCCTTCCTTATATGTGCACAGAATCTATGGCAACCCGTCACTGTGGCCTTCCTGTTTTTGACTCCAAATCTTTCTTTCTTTCTTTCTTTCCACTTATTTAGGTTTTTCTTTTTCTTGTTTCTTTTTTGTCTTTTTTTTTCTTTCCTTCCTTTCTTTTTGTTTTTCTTTGCTTTGTTTTCTTCCCGTCTTTCTTGTGTATGCCAATCGACCCGCCCAGCAAACTGTACATACTGGAGGCTA
This sequence comes from Morone saxatilis, assembly GCF_004916995.1. Classification (NCBI taxonomy): domain Eukaryota; kingdom Metazoa; phylum Chordata; class Actinopteri; family Moronidae; genus Morone; species Morone saxatilis. Next base: position 17,101,894 of record NW_023339650.1, read on the forward strand.
ATCGAAAGTTGTTTTCTTGACTTGGTCCTTTCTCTCCAGGATAGTGATAAATATATATACTTTTATATTTCAGTGTAATAAAGATGCTATTATGTACTGTACGTGTGCATATTTTGTTTTTTAAAAATGTGTTTTAATTGTCTGTTGTTAAAGTTGTGTCTGTGTGTGAGAGCATATATATATATATATTAGTCCTGTATTAAGGAGCATTTGGTTCCATTCTGTTCTGCTCTTCACACTGTTTATTGAAAAACAGTTGGTGCCCAATGCTTGGAAAACTTTTATAGAGCAGCATCGTGTGTGTGACAGATAGAAACTGAATACAGTCTTATGTCACTGATTTCTGAGTGGACACAGTAGGAGAAGTGAAAGTAACAGATTCAGACTTAACCGCCACTGAAACCACTGTCTGCCACATGATGTGTAACAAGTCAGTCAACTTCACTTTTGCAGTAAAACAATAATGTTTAGATGTTTATCAATTTAATTTTATTTAAAAAAAGCCTTCAAATTCAACATTTTCACAACTGTATAAAATGCAAAGGTGTAGAAAACCATGA
>NW_023339650.1:17102491-17102617 GCF_004916995.1 Morone saxatilis
CTTATCGTGAACAGAAAAGTGTGAACAAGCGTAACGAACACTGGTCTTGAACCAGGACTGAAAAAGAGATGGTAAGACTATCAGCCAGAGCACAATTAAGAAGACTTAAAGGACCAGTGTGAAGGA
>NW_023339650.1:17102717-17102891 GCF_004916995.1 Morone saxatilis
ATATTACACACTGGACCTATAAGTGAAAAAAGGGGTACTCTAGGGATACTCCAGTCTGTGTTTTTCATGACAAATCCAGTGTTATGTTGTAAAGCGGCCAACAGCTGAAAACCCAGAGGGAAAAGTTGGAATACTGATAAATATTTCCACGTTACTTCCCATCTATGCTTATGT
>NW_023339650.1:17102908-17108779 GCF_004916995.1 Morone saxatilis
GCTGTCATAGTTCTTAGTTGAGGTTTTAAATCACACACTTCCACTTGAACTTCTTCTTTATGGTTGCCATTTACTGAGGGCGTGTAATGATAGTGGGTGACTGCAGAGAATATACAGCATATGAAACACCAGCAATTAATAATAGGCCTTCACACATGTATGGAAGAAATTATATCCTTTATATCCTAATAAAAATATAGTATTTAACTCCACATTTAGGTTACATGCACACCAAGTTTTAATTGGTTCCACAAATTCACTTATGCACTGTATTAAATACTTTTAGTTATTTTTTTGGCCTTTTTTATAGAGACAGCTGTAGAGAGACAGGAAAGGTGGGTGGAGATGGGGAGGAGGGGATGACCCGCAGGTTGGATTCGAACCCAGGCCGCTGCAGCAACTCTGTATATGGATCGCCAGCTCTACTGACTGAACTAACCAGGCGCTCCATTTTTAACATTTTTAAAAGCAATTTAGAGGCATCCAAAAGCTTACAACATCCTTTTTAACCTAAATTAGCAGCTTTTCTTCAACTTTATCTAGATCATTAAGATTATTTGTTACTTTTCTTGTATGCACACAATAGACAGCACACCAACAAAATCAGGCAACTAGAGTCCCAGAACTAAACTATCTAATATTTACTTTTCTCTGCCTGAACATGGTAGGGGTCTACTGTTACACTAATACTCTCTTAATTAATAATTAGAGCTGTGCCATCTGGCATCACCTGAGCTGTGCATGATTAGTGGAACAAACGACAATCAATAAAACAACCAATTAGAGCCAAAGAACATAGAACAATCCTGCTTTCTCATTGGCATTTTTTACTAGTACTTTCCAAAAATATGTTGCTTTCTTTTAAGGATGTTTTAGATTTGTTGATGTCAAAGCAGCTGGAAGGACCAATCTGATTAGTTTGCTCTATTTTAGCTATAAAAGCTCCATTCTGTATGTTAGTTATAAGAACTGCTTTTGTCTGTGCACACACTGCTATTGGACATGCAATGATGTAACCATATTCAACCCTTATGCAAAACATGAGATACAGCATTATTTTTTACACTCAGCTATAATAACAAAACAATCTAATTATGTATCTAAGCTAATTAATTTAGACAATTACAGTACATATTATACTTATTTCCCTCACTTTGCAAATTAGGAGCTCAGTGGAGCATTTTTTATTTTTATTTTTTACATAAAAGATGATCATTTTACATGAAAAATTATAATAATGACAGTCCAGGCAGGTTCTTATAGCATTAAAACCCCTTTAGTAGGTTTCCAGGAAGGACCAGTAGCTCTGACCCAATTTTAGGGACACAGGGACCTGTCCCCTTAGATTGTGAAAGATGGTTCTTGGCAGAAGTTCAGACCAGTATTCACTAGTTCTTGGAAAGACTGTGCTGCAACAATGTTACCTTTTTAGGTGACTTATAAGGAATCTTTATTTATTTATTTTTTTTAATTTTATTTAGCTGTCAAAATCTGACATTGAGCAGAGAAACTTGTAAGCCTTTTTTGTACTTGTAAGCCACTTTTTAAGTGTAAGTGTAAATACAAAATGACAGGACACATATGGCCATCAATACAGACACATTTGAGGAGAAAAAAAATTAAATCATATCAGTGCTGTACAAATATGTTTGAGATGAACATAACAGAGTAACTTGGTTGCAGTCGAGGAGGGGACAAGGAGATCCACACCGTTTATATTTAGACAACCAGAGAGGCGATAAAATTTCAGACGGTGGACAGCAAAGTCCTGATTGTATCCTGCACTATAAACAATCTCCCTCCATTGGAAACGTATTCAAACCAGACTGGGGACGAGAGCCAAAAGGAGTAATTTAACTTCTGGATGTTTCTATTCACCTCTCTCCACATTTCATCCTCTCTCTCGCGGATCTAGTCGGATCCAGTCTGAGTGAAGCGGACTTCTTGGTGCGAGATAATCGGCAGATGATGTAAGTTAATGAGGCGGAGATGCGGGGGCACAAACTCAGACGCGCTCCGCTCCAGCGAGGACAGGTGAGCAACAAGTGAGTGAGAGGAGGACGAGACGGAGGAGTAGACAGAATAAAGGAAGTAACAGGAGGGAGAGGTGGAAAGTCACCGGAGAAGGAAGGAGATAAAGCAGAAACACGTCCCTGGTTCTCGCTATGGACTCTGGGCAGAGCGCGCAGGCGGCCGACATGGGAGGGGAGCACTCCGCCGGTGTGTGCGTCTTGGAGCGGGACAGGGACCGGGAGAGGGGCGAGGTGTCCAGCCCTTGCCCGCCAGCCAAACAGCGCTCTCTGCGGGTGGTGTACGTCCTGAACGACGGGCTGAAGTCGGTGATGGCCAGCAGCCCGGAGTCCGGAGCGCTGCAGTGCCTGCAGAGAGCCTGCGACGCGGAGAGCGCACTGCTCACAACCGTTACCTTCGGGAGGCTGGACTTTGGAGAAACATCGGTGCTGGACAGTTTCTACGATGCAGGTGTGTGTCAGTGAAAACAACAAGTTTTTGGTCATTTGCAGGTCAAAATATAAGGTTTTCCAGGTTAAAACTGGAAGTTTTTCAACAAAAGTTGTTTCAACACCATGGAGGAAGTCCTACATGTTGAAATAATAACTGAAATTGTTAAAGTATTTACTCATAGCCTGCTGTGCCGCTTGTGCAATTTTGAGGTAGTTTAAGTATTTCCTTTTTATGTCATACCATACTTCTACTTTACTACAGTCCAGTGGTAAACATTGCCTACTTTGCTCTCCACTGGGCCTACATTTTGCTATTTTGCTATGCTGCAGCGCACATTAATACACTCACACAACATAATCTTTCTAGTTTCTACTGTGTGTTAGACAAAATATAGTTATTAAATTAACTAATTTGAGTGAGACTTTCCGAGATATTTAAAGCAGAATTGACCATGTTTCCCTTTATGTATTCTGGTGAGAGAGAATTACAGTAGTGGTAAGGATTGTCTGAGAATGTTTTATTAAAAAGGAAGATAATCTGATTGAAAAGGCCTTGTTGAAAACCTGAAAACAATAAGCCTTTACTGCTGCCAATGTTTAAGCAATTTAAGCATTCAAATCAACCTATGCCATGTATGAACAATAAACACCAGTTAATGTTGTTAGACTACAGAAAGATTGCCACAATTCTTTGCCTGTAGCTATATATTAGAGGGTACAAAAGTGCGTGGTTGGAGAATACACTTACATATATTACATTTGTGGGTGACATTAAGTATTTCCAGGATAAATGCACAAACATTAAAAACACCAGAAGCCATGGAAGTGCCGTACATTAATGCATTACATGATAAAAAGATTTAATGATGCTCTCTGGTGCTCTTTGATTAATGTTCTAACCGACGATACTCACTCTTCATGTGGTGTTTATTTATGGCTAATACAATGAATGAGACATCTCATTAGTTGAGTAAAAATCTCAGTGGAGGGAGCCAAAGAGGCCCAACGTCTCTTCCATTTGTCTTTTAGAAAGGTTTACAGTATGGTACGATATGTTTTGGTAGTAGTTTTGATTTAAGGCAAGGGTCAAAGCATTTGACTTGAAGGCTCAGTATCACTTTCCCACATTCACATTTCCTGCCATGACATGTTAGAGAGTCTTCTGTGAAAGAAGCCCATGTATACACAGTGTACAGTCGAACATGAACCCTTAATCACACATCTGACAGTCAGATCCACTAATCTCTAATGTATTTTCATTAGCCATGCAGTGGTGTGGCTCCAGGGATGGTCCACCACTGTGCTCCAGACTGAAAAATCTCAGTAACTACAGTAATAATCTCAGTGACTTTGGTGATCAGTGATCTTGACTGTTCCTGTTGCGCCACAATGAGGCTGATATTTGTGGTTTTTACTGTGAGACGTGTTGAAAACTATTAGACAGATTGTGAAGACATTCATGATCCCCAGAGGGAAAATGTAACTTTGTTCTTTATGACCAAATACTAGCACAACTAAGTTTGCACTGCCTTTTACACCAACTATTTTCTTTGCTGTTTCAGTCAGGATCTTCATAACAATGAAGTAGCCAGAGCTCAACAAGTAAAATTTAATTTATGCACACTATAAGGTCAGTAGAACTGGACTGCAGGTATATTGCCAGTATATGAAAGCTGCCACAGTAAAAAATGTGGTTCTTCTTGTTTGCATACTAGTCCATTCTTGTTTTCTTTGGTATGCTTGAGGCCTCTATGCTGAGTGTTCTTTCTCTTCAGGGAGGGATTACACCCACACATCCTTTTAATCCATGTACAATGCATTGGGAAACAAAGGGCTCCACTACTCCAGGGAGAAACAACAGAAGCTCCTTGCTAGTCTTCATATACTGTACTCTTGGCTATGTTCATATGTGTGTTCATATAGGGTCATGTGGATCAGAGAGCATTATATAGGATTTCACATTTTGTTAGTGAAGAGCTTCCAACTGTCTTTTTGTTGTTTTAACGTGTCAAAATCACCTAAACATGCAATATGTAATTTCTGCTGCTAGGGAACTCTCACATGAAAGCAATAACAATAAAGTAGCGTGAGATCATGGGAGTTGTTGTCTTCAACACCATTGCAGCCGGCTTCTGTCAGTTAGGATTTTTTCAGTGTTCATTGTTTAGAAGGTTTTTACTGGGAGCTGAATTATGTGCAGGGTCCTCTTTCTCTTCAAAACAAACATACCTGGTGATTAAAACTGGTGAAAACACTGAATAAAGCAGTTTCATCTTAAAAATCTGTGTTTCTCCAATGCTTTCCGATAGACAAAGGATGGAAGGAGGGGCTGCAAGCTGAGCTGCTGCTAACGTTAGCTCAGCTTGTTTCTCTTATGACTAGAATTCAGACGTCTGGTTTAGATATTATATTAGTTAAGAAAACGACCAAGGATCAACAAAAGTTTATCGCAAAATGTGGCCTAAAAACTGGATAAAAAGTCAGTTTATGACAGCTTCTGGAGCGAACCCACAATGCTGACGCATGCGCAGAAGGGGATATTGAACAATGCAACCTGGGGGAAACGCACGATAACTTTGCAACGAAACATTGCTGGAAACATTTGGGATAAATGTAAGTGCACAACTTCAACAAAAGAAATGACAGGTCTAGTGGTTTAGTGGAACATTTTAATGCTTCCTGAAAACATTCAAGCTTTTAATGAGGATCAGAGTGTATTTAACTCAAGAGCTGATGGATTTACCAGCATGGGTTTTCAGTCCCGAGTCCATGTTGGAGGAAGGTCACATCTGCATATTGTACTAAGAAATTGAACTGTATTCACAATTTAATGGCATTAGCTTTGGATATGTTGTATTTTTTGTCACCCCCATTACGGGCATCTCGCCTTCCTCCCTTCCAGACATCGCGGTGCGTAGACATGAGCGATGTGTTCCGACAGCCCTCCTTGTTTTACCCATCTGGCGTAACGGGAAACTTTGACATGGCTAACAACGTCATCCTGTACCACGACACTGACCCTGACACTGCCCAGTCACTGAAGGTACACACAAATTCACACACACATGCACTTATTTGAAGCTGCTGTCGGTGTATTTGCAGTTCATAGATGCCATTCCTTCGCACCTCCTTAGAACAAAGTGATCTGCTAGGTTATTTACAGACTAGTGTGTGTTTGTGTGTGTATATTGGTCAGTGTGTGTGTGCACGGTACAGTGTGTCAGTCCTGCGCTGTACTGCCAGGGGGAAACAGCTGTTTGAAATGGCTGTATAACTCAAGAGTACACAAAAATACACAAGTAGCTCTTCTTTCCAAACTTGAAATCCATTCTCACATTCTTTTTTTATCTCCTTACAGGACATGGTGGCACAGAAAAACACAGTAAGTTTCTGTGTGTGTGTCTGTGTG
>NW_023339650.1:17108804-17108942 GCF_004916995.1 Morone saxatilis
GTGTGTCAGAGTGATTTATGTTCACACAGTGTCTTGGGCTATTTGTGGAATAATATTCGTGACCGTTTGTCCTTTCACGCACAAATGCATGCAGGAATGCATATCTACACGCTTTAAATCTCTCTCTCTTTCTCTCTC
>NW_023339650.1:17108961-17119580 GCF_004916995.1 Morone saxatilis
TCTCTCTCTCTCACATACACACGCACACACACGTGCAAAAGCCTATGTGGAAGGCTCCTATTAGACTGTTGCATTAAAGGTGTGTAGGATTTAGGGGCATCTAGCGGTGAGATTGAAGATTGCAACCATCTGAAATCCCATGACCAAATGTGAAGGAGAAACTGCGACTGTTAAACCTGCAACATGTTTGGTTTGTCCGTTCTGGGCTACTGTAGAAACGTGGCGGTTCATTATGGCAACCTCCATAGAAGAGGACCCGCTGCCTCTGTAGATAAAATCGGCTCATTCTAAGGTGACCAAAACACAACGATTCTTATTTTCAAGTGATTATACACTAATGAAAACATATCTATGAGTATTGCATTCAATTTCTGCCAATAGATCCTCCTAAATGTTACACACTAGACCTGTAAAAGCAACTATTCATTGTAGTAACTGAGTTTTAATGTATGTATTGTGTGTTTATGTGTGTGTGTGGAGAAGGCCACTCGTCCTCCAGCGTTAGGTTTTCCGTGGGTTCAGTTGCCTCCGGAGTACAGAGGCTCTGGATTGCGCAATAAAGTAGGTACCATGCTGCACCTAGGCATGTCGGGAGATTTCCTCACTGACTAATAATAATAACCACCAACACGGAGGAAGAACACTGACCTCATCGTGGGACATTGTGTGAATAACACATTAAATGCCCTAACAGCATGTAGCTCGCAAAGCCAAAGAAGGATCGAATGAGTTTCTGCAGCACCTGTTTTGATCGTGATGGTATCTCAATGTACGCTGTGTAATAAGTCACTGTCAAAATAGAACTTGAAACCAGCAACTATCACCTTCTTAGATGAGCTGATAAAATTTATGGTGCTCTGTTCTGCAGAGGGTGTCCGGTTTACATATTCTGCATTCAGAACGGGATGCTCATCCTCCACTTGAATGAGATTCTGGATTTTGGAATTTTGAGTCATGGGTGGTTGTGGCCATGACTCTAAATATTGTCAACCATCTTTTAACAACAATATTGTTTTTTAAAGCACAATTCCAATGTGAAAACCATGTGACAAGGTCAAAGGGCTCGTGATGATGACCCTACAGAGAATTATCACCTGGATCTGCAGCAGCTCACTGATTAGCTGAGTGATTTTCGACTAGCTGGTGGACATAGTGGAGCATGTAGCCCATAACAAGCCAGATCTTTCCCATAGGAGTTGGTAGAGACCAAAAACCGAGCTAAAAGAGAGTTAATATTGGACTGATATTCATCCGGTGAACACAAACTTGACTCTAAGTGAATGATAAGGTTGCTCTGTAAGTGCTGGATGTCTAAATGGGCACCTGTTTGCTAACAAGTTGGCCATATATTAACTTGAAAGGTTAATATATGCTAATGTTGTGTCGCTGCCCCCAAGTAGCCAAAAATAGAAGAAAGAAAACAGTTGCTCAGCCAGTCCAAAAGAAAGGAAATTTAAGTGCAAAGACATAGAGGAAGAGAGATAGAGAAAGAAGAGAAGAGATAGAGAAAGCAGGAGGAGAAAGCAAAAGAAAAAATAAGAAAAGAGATGTAAAAAACAAATGTTGTTAATAAAAAGTTCATAAAAAAGAAACAAACAGTGTTGCAGTGAGTATTTGTGTGCATTAGCTCATGCTGTTCTGGATATATGGGAGTCTTATTACTTGTGCTAACCTTTGCTGATGTGGTCATGATACTACCATACAATCTCAGTGAAATACTGATCCTCTGCTCGTACTGATCCACCTCATTCATCACTCTATAATCCCCACTCTCTCTTTCCTTCCAACCATCCATCCCCTTCATCTTCCTGTATTTCCCTGCCTGGACTCCTTTTACACCTGGCATCAGCACCTGGCATGTGTGTTCATCTATTATATCTACACCAGGCTTTTAAAAGCACCTCCGGTACTCACACGTCTGATTCCCCTTTTTTCCTTTGATAAAAACAAACTGTCCATTTCTCTCTCCAGGCATCCAGTGGTAACTACTACTTCATCCCTTACATAGTGACTCCTAACCATGAGTATATGTGCTGTGAGAGTGACGCCCAGCGCAGGGCCAGTGAGTACATGCAGCCCAGCTGGGACAACCTGCTGGGGCCGCTCTGCGTTCCTCTAACTGACCGCTTCACCAGCCTACTGAAGGACATCCACGTCACATCCAGGTGAGACACATTTAAGCATAAACATGACCATGCACAAATAATCTTATTTTATTAAAAAAAGTACAATGGAAAACAAGTAGAGATATTGTGGAGTACAATTATTTATTTTTGTGCCACATTTGTTTAGTATTTCCTGTGGTATATAACAAAAATTCCTAATTATTAAAATTATGTGGCAACTAATAGATGGGTTAAAAATGATTAATCAATTTAAGTTTAGTCAACTTTTGATGAAGTATTTTAGAATAAAGTAGTAAATAGGTCGAAATATTACAACTTTTTTTCTCAAATAATTACTTTATTCTGCAATATTTTGTGACTTTAGTCTCAAAATCTCTGATGTTTGATTTTTTTCTAACAGTGGCCTTAATACTTATATTACATAAGTTATTAATTACATTTTGGACTGGGTACTGACTGGGTACTGAATTTAATGCTTTTGGCTTTTTAAGACCTATAGATAAAAACCTGGTAGTTTATTTAATTGTTTACTTGGTAGGAATGTGGCACATAATCCGCAGATCATTTGTGTTTTCTTCCCATGTTTTTCTTCATTTTGTATTAAGCGTTTTCTATGCTGAGTCTAACATATTTTGCTCTATTCTGCTTGTTTACTGTGTGCCTGTCTTCTGCAGTGCTTCCTTTAAGGACACCCTGCTAAATGACATCAGGAAGGCCCGGGAGAAGTACCAGGGAGAGGAGCTGGCCAAGGAGCTCTCCCGAATCAAACTCAGAATCGACAACACAGAGGTCCTCACCCAGGACATCGTCATGAACCTGCTGTTTTCTTACAGAGACATACAGGTACAAACGCACACAACAGTATCAGTAACAACAACAGTGCATCAAATATAGAATTTACCCTTTCCTAAACACATCATATTAAAGTGCAATGCCAGAAATAATTTCCCCTTATGTGACCACCAGGACTATGATGCCATGGTGAAGCTGGTGCAGACTCTGGAGATGCTGCCGACATGTGATCTGGCCACTCAGCCCATGATCCAGTTCCACTACGCCTTCGCCCTCAACAGGTACACAGAGGCTGGATTCAAACTCCTACAGGCCTACAGGAGAATCCATGTATTTTATTCTGTTGTGAGCCCAGATAACAGAATGTGCCTGTTGTTTTTAGTCTTTTTTCTGTTGTTCATAGTCATAACTACTTTTTTATTCTACCTCCCAAAAGGGATTGTCCACTGACGTATTCTGCTGAGCTGCTTGAGTTAAGACCATAATCTGAATTTATGGCATCTGTTTTACTGTCAAAGACATTATTATGCCATAGAAATGTATAATTTATGTTAAAACAGCATGTAAAAATTGTCAAAGAGACAGACAACTAGACAGCTTGCAGGAGAGATACATCACATGTCATATAAAGTTAATGCTTAACTACATTTATTTAGACTGAAATCACCCATTTTGATGAACCAAGAGCTCGACAGATGAGTTTATTATCCTATTTGAGGCAGTAAATAAATGAACTCTTTGTGGACAAAAAACAAATATGTAAATATGGTAGGGAAACAATTAATCATGAACTAATGGACTGTAAATATTTAGAAAATAGATTATTTTCTCAATTTTTGACCCTAAACAGACATAATGGCATTACAACATTTGTATCTGTTACACAGTTTGCTGGCCAGCCTAAAAACTTAAGACTGTTTCTGTAGTTACTGCTCTCTGCCTTCAGCAGTGTAGTTAGTTCTCTATGTAAAGTTAGAACTACAGCACTATAAGGTTAAATGACCCGGGAAGTAACAATACACCGCGTAGTTCAACGCACAACTCTCAGCTTAACATCCATCATTGATTTATGAATCTGTATGTGTGCAGAAGGAACAGTCCTGGTGACAGGGAGCAGGCTCTCAGAGTGATGCTGCAGGTGTTGCAGTCATGTGAACATCCAGCGCCGGACATGTTCTGCCTCTGTGGACGGATATACAAGGACATCTTCCTGGATTCAGACTGTAAAGACACCAAAAACAGGGACAACGCAATCCAGTGGTGAGAACACACACTGCAAGTGCTTCTAGACACAGAAGATTATACTACATTTTATGTCTTTTTCATGAATGTAACTCACCTGTCTGGCTTAAAATAAATGCTGTGAACTGTTTTCGCACGCTATCAAAATTATGCGATCTTATTACATTTACATTTATTTATCTGTGTCACCCGCCACCTGCAGGTACAGAAAGGGTTTTGAGCTGCAGCCAACTCTCTACTCCGGTATCAACCTGGCTGTCCTCCTCATAGTTGCTGGCCTGCAGTTCGAGAGCTCCATTGAACTGAGGAAAATAGGTAAGAGGATCCTGAACCTGACACCCACTTTGATTTATTGTCTAGCCAGCACACAAGCCAGAACACCCAAGCTGGAGGCGTCGGATACAAACATCTTCAAATGTATCCGTAGGATTTAATAATCCATAGTTTACTGTATCTACTGTCACTGTGCCAAACTTAGTTCAGTTTCAGAGTGTAGAGTCATTTTAAGGCTAAATAAATCTACATGTCTGTGCTTGAATTGAACTGTAGTATGCTAAGGTAGACAGTGGTGCCTGAATGAGTTTTGAATTGGAGGGCATCCAGCTTTGGATGATATAATACGCTTGTGAGCATTGTCATGTCAACTTCATTTCAATCTCAGCCCAGCCTGCTGTTTTTGCACAACAAAAATATGGAGGGAAATCAAAGGCGTCAATTAAGCCAGGAAAGCCATCCATTCTGATTATCCTAGAGGTCACAGTAGGTCATTTTATACAGTGAGCTCAAGTTTACGTTATCATTTGTATTCATCATCACACATGAATACAATTGAGCTCACTGAATCAGCTTTCCACTCCAATTCATGCAATTTCAATACTGTTTATGGACCCCAGTATGCAGAAATATTCAAATACACTAGGTGAAAATAATATTTATACAGCATACAAAAAAAACTGCATGTCATGAAAGACTCGTGGGTACCCATAGAACCCATTTTCATTCATATATCTTGAGGTCAGAGGTCAAGGGACCCCTTTGATAAATAGCCTTGCTAGTTTTTCCATTGCCAAAATGTTGCCTAACTCTGGAGCATTATTTAGCCTTATTCTCAACAAACTAGACATGACATGGTTGGTACCAATGGATGCCTTCTAGTGTCTTCTGTCAGCTATGGACGTATTTGGTTACTATAACACATGAAAGTCTCCTTTATTCCGGTACCAGTGAAGGTAGATGATATTTACAACTAGCATTAAGGTATGCTGAAAATGAAGAATTACAAATACGGTACAGAAATTGCTAGAAAATGGTTGTTCTCCTTTGAAAAAATATTCTACAATGTTTTCACACTTATAATTTGATGTCATAGGTGTGAGGCTGAACAGTCTGCTGGGTCGCAAAGGTTCCCTGGAGAAAATGAATAACTACTGGGACGTGGGCCAGTTCTTCACCGTTAGCATGCTAGCTAGCGACATCCCTAAAGCTACCCAGGCTGCCGAAAAACTCTTCAAACTCAAGCCGCCTCTCTGGTAAAGACATTCACATTACAAAGAGGTTTTATTCTGTGTTGTCAGTACATTAGAATGTAGGTATACTATATACTTTTATGTTTTAAGCTTCTTAAACTTAAGCTTAAGCTTGGAAACAGTGATTGTGATTGGTTCTTCCAGGTATTTGCGGTCTGTGGTGCAGAACCTGCAGCTGATCCAGAGGTTTAAGAAGCAGACGATAGAGCACTCTCCTCAGCGGGAGAGACTCAACTTCTGGATGGACATCATTGTAGAGGCCACGCAGGGCACCACCAATCGACTGCGGTTTCCAGTACAAAACAAACACATTTACGCACACACTCAAACATGCTGGAACAGATATTCATGCAACATACACACTAACAGGTCTTTTTCTCTTTCTGTTACAGGTGTTGATTCTGGAGCCAACTAAGGTTTACCAGCCCTCCTATGTGTCCATTAACAACGAGGCTGAAGAGAAGAATGTCTCTATCTGGCATGTTTCTCCTACCGAAACGGTAAGCACATTAACCGTCTTCCTCAGCAATCATTGCATTGCACCTTCGACAATTGTCTTTCACTAAGTGCTAAGTGAAAAAGCAGAAAACTATAAGTATAATAGAGTTGGAGTACCACAAAAAGGTTTCTACTCTTGGCTGAGGTTGAAAAGTGCAATAGAAACAGATTTAGAGAATAAAGCATGAAGTTCTTCACTTTTCTACATGGTTTTTCCACAGTTTAAGGTATGAGTGGTGCTCTTTCAATTTCATAATTTCTTTTTTTACTCTGCAATGGTTTAATGGCATTCAACTGGAGAATTAGTGCCACCAATCAACAGTTTTATATTTGCACAATGACAGTGGATGAAAATGAGCATTTATGCTACATTCAGATGGATTCAGGCAAACGACTGACGGAAAATTAGGTGAGGCTGGCAGAGAGTATCAGCAATGGTAATAGTAAATGGCGTCCGAAGTTAAAATATTTAAACTTTTTGCCGTCCTCTGCGACAGAATTTAAGATTGATGTTACGTAGCTCTCTTACACAAGGAGAAAACATGGGCTAGGTGGACAACAAGATGCTAATAATTCATAAATGAAATGAAATGTTCACAAAATAATTTTATCTAATATATTTTATTTGTTTTTTTGTAAAGAATACATCACCATAGCAACATATCCGTCGGAGGGTTTGTTTTGTTTTTACCGCCTGAATTCATGTGAATGCAGCATAATTCACATTTTATTCAGTTCACGCTACATTTGGATGGAAACCAGGCCTGTCCTGTCCTTCTCTACCTTGTCCATTTTCAGGATTAAAACTTTGACCGAGTCCTAATGCTTTTTATCTTGGTTGAATATATATTCTGCCCAAATCTAATCAATGTGAACAATGTGAAAATTAAAAACGTCATTCAATTTCATTACAGAAAGGGATCCATGAGTGGAACTTCACTGCAATGTCCATCAAAGGCATTAGGTATGAATGTGAAGTTGGAGGTCAATACAATGCAAATGTTAGGCATGTTGGACATTATGCATGCACTGTTAAGTGGGTTCATTATTATAAGAGGTACAAAGTCTTTATTTTAATTTTTTTATTTAGAGATAAGTCCTACAAATTAAAACATGTAACTCAGATGAGGTAGTTGATCGTGCAAGATTGCATTCAATGCTGGGATTTCACTTGTACTATAAAAACTTTTAATAGATGGTACATTTACATTTGGTGATACCACAGAGGTAATTTTGATAATAAATAAATGAATCTAAGCATTCATATTCTCTAACTCTCCTGTCTGCAGTATCAGTAAGTTCGATGAGCGCTGCTGCTTCCTCTACGTCCACGATAACTCAGACGACTTCCAGATCTACTTCTCCACTGAGGAACAGTGCGGTCGGTGAGGACACACACCTCTAGATGTGTCTGTGTAGGTGTGTGTGTGTTTGTCTGCGTTTGTGTTTGAACAGTACGTATGTGTGATTGTACTCCAACATAACCTGATACCCATGAAAGGGAAATGCTAATGTTATAATATTTGCGTCTGGCTGTGTGTACATGTGTGTTTCAGGTTCTGCTCCATGGTGAAAGAGATGATATCTGATGGGACGGGAAATGCTGTGGAGCTGGAGGGGGAAGGAGACGGAGATACACTGGAGGTCAGGGGGGGTTTGGCATAAATATAAGTGAAACATAATTTTAAAGTTAAATGTCTTTATTGTTCCAGCTGGTCATTACTGATTAAGAATATGTCTGTGTGTGATGATGTTTGTGTGGGTTTTACAGTATGAGTATGACACCAATGAGACAGGGGACAGGGTGGTGTTGGGACGGGGCACCTATGGAGTGGTGTATGCTGGGAGAGACCTCAGCAACCAGGTCCGAATTGCCATAAAAGAGATCCCTGAGAGAGACAGCAGGTAGGTTAAAGTTTACCCTGTTCAAAAACCTTCTTCTACCTTCAAAACGTTGTAGGCAAAGTTTGTTTTACACTCACAGAATGAACCGTTCGCTTAATCCCCTTACTGTAGCTAAGGTCCAAAATACTGTCTTCCTGTTGATTTATTTTAAATCAAAAGCTATATAAAAGTGAAGCCAAAGCTAGTTTGCCCTGGTATATGCCCCTATTAATTCAAAAGCTTGTTTTACAGTCACAGAATTAACAGCTATTTTTTTAAAACAGCAATTGGCTCCTTTTGATTTTAGACAGAAGTAGACAAAAAAACCGGCTTCTCACTTCTAATCGTTGACCATCAATTTTGTCTGAAATATCAACTGTCACTGGCACATTTGATGAGCTCGCAAATGAAGCTAATGTTGGTTGAAAATGTGACTTATTTCAAATCAAAAACTATGTAAAAGGGTCCTAAATATGCATTTGGTGGCTATGATTATAATCTTTCATTCAGAAATGTGTAGGAAAATGTTTTTCCATTTTGTTCTAATGTGACTGGAATACTGCTGCTTGGGAGAGTGGAATAGTGAACTGTCAACTAAATGAATGTTGGAGAAACATTGTTAAAATTCACTGTAAATGTTTTTGGCAGCTGTTTAAAGAGTAACCACCAGAGGTTTGGATTATGGGACAAACAAGGCATAGTAAAGGTTATATCCTGTGTGTTAATGAATGTCTTATTTAACCAAATTTGTATAACACTAGGTTATTTGTACCAGATAGTGGTGTAAAAATGTAAGAATGTGGAGCAGGTTGATGCTGTAACTGTATATGCAATTGGATAAATAAAGGTAAAAAAGTACGTCTCCTTTTCTCTGTAAATTAGGTACTCCCAGCCCCTTCATGAAGAGATTGCCCTTCACAAGTACCTGAAGCACAGGAACATTGTTCAGTATTTGGGGTCGGTTTCTGAGAACGGATACATCAAGATCTTCATGGAACAAGTGCCTGGAGGTATGTTTGTACCAGAGAGACTAACATGGTAAAACAATTACACAGATGTTTAAACCAGGACTAGATTTTGTGTCTAATTTGTGCTTTACTGATAATTTCATCCTGTCCAGGCAGGCAGATATTCTCATTAAAGAAAACTCAGCTCAGATCTGATGATCTGATGATGTTTGTTTCAGAGATCGATGCTTGTGACCTCTCGGTTACTGGGCGGTCTCTCTAACTGCTTGGTCATCTTCCCATTTCATGATAGGTTTTGGACACTCCTTCTCTCCTTTCTCCAGGAAGCCTGTCTGCGTTGCTGCGATCGAAATGGGGCCCGCTGAAGGAGGCAACTATAATATTCTACACCAGACAGATCCTGGAGGGGCTCCGATACTTGCACGAAAACCAGATTGTCCACAGAGATATCAAGGTACATGGAAGCACATTGAATGAGACCTTCTTACAAAACTAGTCTCTGATTCGATCAAGTGGTGCTATTAAAGGTAATATGGGTCTGTTTCTCCATTAGGGTGACAATGTGTTGGTGAATACCTACAGTGGTGTCTTGAAGATCTCAGACTTTGGTACCTCTAAGCGCTTGGCAGGAGTCAACCCCTGTACGGAGACATTCACCGGTAACTTGTTTACACCTTTTCTACCTGCTATAAAGTCTGTAACTAACTGGCATGCTACAAATATCACATTTTTGAATAGAAATGCACTTCAACAGGTGGTTCCTTAAATCCGTTTGAAGGATTTTATGACTGATGGTACATCAATGGAGCTCCATTATATGGGCAATGTAACAATGGAAATGGTTTGAAGCGTGAACATCTGCCAAATCTGTGGTTTTAAAGGACCAATGTATAGGATTTTGGTGTAGTTGCAGATTGCAACTCCCTTGCTTCACCCTCCCCAGCATTCTCTTAAGCCCAGTGTCTGGTTTGCTCATTCTGGGCTACTGTAGAAACATGGTGGTTAGACCTGACGACCTCCACGGAAGGCGATCCAAGGCGTCTGTAGATAGAAGCTCATTCTTAGGTAGCGAAAACATAATTATTCTTATTTTCAAGTGATTTTACACTAATTTACACATAATAAGGATTATTATCGTCCATTTATGTCAATAGATCCTCCTTAAAAAAATATGAAATGTTTCTCCTTGTTTAACATAAAAGAGACAATCAATTAAATTATTACAAAAATGACTTTTCTGAACAACTTGTCTTGAACAAAATGGATAAACTGCTTCAATATTGGCTTGGAGAAAGAAACACATGTCACAAGACAGTGATTCAGCATAAATGGAGTCATAGAAATGCTGCAGACTATGAGTGTAAATATCAAATGACCCTCAAAATGTCAAGAGCCACTATCAGCCTCTATGGAAACACTCAGCGTCTACAAATGTGCGTGTGCACACATACAAGCATGCACATTCATTTGCCATCTGGCCTTCTCCAGCAGCCAGTGGGGTGCGTAATTAGATTAGCTAATCAAGCAGAGGCAGAAGGGTGTTTACCTTTCATTAGCAGGTGTGTGTGTATCTCTGTGTGTGT
>NW_023339650.1:17119606-17145514 GCF_004916995.1 Morone saxatilis
TGTGTGTGTGTGTGTGTCCTTATCTGTTCCTCCTCTGCTGCTTCCCTCTCTCTCCCCTGTCTGTCTTTTTATAGCTCTCTCTCTGTCTCTCTCTGCTTACATCAGGATTGAGAGCAGACCACAGATGCCAAATCTGTTCAGAATTACTGACTGCAGACAAAATACTTAGAGATAAGATACAGTTTAATTAGCAAATTCTTCTGAACTCCCTTTTTGTAAATACAATTACTCTAATCTCATGTCTTCAATCTGTTTTCAATTGTTATAATTAGCTATAATGATCAATTTTGATAGGAAACATTGCTTTTCTGCTCCAATCTGTAATTTGTGTACAAAACCACTTTGCCTAAATGGTGAGTACAAGTTCAAAAGCGAACCATGTATACACTAATTACATATTTGTTCTTTTTGTAGGCCTCCAGTGAGCTTAAATCTTACTTTGTAATTAACTTTTAGCTAAAACAAGCTTCTTTTCCAACCTGCCCAGACACGTTAATTTCAAAATCTCAGTCTTAGTTTGTGACTCAAACTCAAACAGTCGAACCCCGATGAGAAATGACTTGATTGCCTCTCTTAATCTTTTTGAAAGGGTTGGCCCAGGTTACTATCTGCCTCTTTGTCTGCAGGTACTCTGCAATACATGGCTCCAGAAATCATTGATAAGGGCCCTCGAGGGTACGGGGCCCCGGCTGACATTTGGTCCCTGGGATGCACCATTATAGAAATGGCAACTGGGAAACCCCCATTTCATGAGCTGGGAGAACCACAGGCAGCTATGTTTAAGGTAGATATTGTGTACACATATATATAATAAAGACACGTGTAGTAGAAGCTGTAGACCTGGTTTTAGATCACCCCTGTGGGTTTTTTTTATGTTACAGGTGGGAATGTTTAAGATCCACCCGGAGATCCCTGAGTCCTTGTCACTGGAGGCCAAGTCGTTCATCTTGCGCTGCTTTGAGCCGGACCCTAACAAGAGAGCCATCGCCTCGGACCTCCTCAGAGACACTTTTGTCAGACACAACGCCAAGGGCAAGAAGAGCAAGATCGCCTTCAAACCACCAGGTTAACACACACAAACATACACAAACAAAGCACAGGAAGCACATTGACCTCCCTCCTCAAATCTGAATATAACATTTTTGCTATTATCTCCCAGGTAGTGAAGCTCCTGGGTACATTTCTGCTTTTCTCTGTCCATGTACTAACCTAAAGTCTCTCTGACAAACAGTTCTTGACAAACTGTCACAACATAGTAACACTAACAGATATTCTAAGAGAGCATTAGTGTAGCACAGGAGTCTGGCCTAAAAGGAAAAGAGACTATACATTTTGCTGACCTTTCCATCTAAACTTGATTCAGTCAGGAGAGATTAATTGAAAGAAGCGCTTAAAGTATTCTTTAATTAAGTAATTTATGAGCAGAAACTTGTTGTGGGGAAGAACAAGAACATTAAGAAAAGCTGGATGTGATTCCTTATTAACTAATTGGACGGACTGGTTAGATGGCTATTTCTGACAAAAACCTGAGGTCAATGGGGCAAAGGGGTGGAAGTGGGTTGAGTGAATCAGACATTGAAATTACAGCTGACAGCAGCTGAGAAGGCAACGTATTTTAAAGTTTGCCAGCAACAAGATGATTAAAACATATATGTGGAGCTTTTGCTAAGCTCCAGTGAGTTTGCTTGTCATTATCAGATCATTCGATTCCCTTGACCTTTGTTAAAAAACGTCTCTGTTTCTGCAGACTACATCCACAACGTGTCCCTGCCAGTGCAGTTGCAGTGCGAGGCCACTGGGAGCAGCAGCAGTGAACACGGTTCCGTGAGCCCTGACTGCGACTCCAAACACGACGTTTTCTTCCAGAAGAAGAAAAGTTCTGGCTCTGAGAACATGCTCAAACCCGCCAACTCAAACTATTTGAGGTGTGTATGTGTGTGTTTGAGAGCAGATAGTGAGTTCATTCAGGTGAGCTGGGGTCACTTTTATAGCTTTTACATCACTCTGAAATCCAAAGTTCAGGTATGGGGCTCAGATTTTTAAAATATTTTGGATTTGCTTGTTCTCAGCTGCATATTGACTCCAACACTGACGTTAACCTGGCAAATTCCACTTCTTTTTAACACTATGTGCCTATTCTGAATGCAAAAATGTTAGATACTTACAATATGAAAACTATGTGTCACTGCCGACACAATCCCACTGGGACAGTACAAATCATGTGAAAAGATGCAAATATGTGTGTGTGTATGTGTGTGTGTGTTTGGGTGGCAGGTGGCCTTATTGTGCTCACAGTGCGCTCTGCCGCCTTTTACAACACTGATATAATGAACTCTGATCATTTTACGAGTTTCAGCTGGCGGCTGTGCACACACGCACCATCACGCGCACATCTGCACGTGCACAGACACGTGTGTGTAGACCTACATGCACGTTCCTGCCGTGCTGACTCATGCTGTCTCTGCACTTTCCTGGGCACACATAGTAGCCAGGAGAGGCTTGTATCTGTAAATAAACTGAATGGCGCGTCACGCAGTTGTAAATCAGTCTTATTTTATATTGCAGTGAGATCACTCTGTGTGTGTGTGTTGCAGTGTTCCGGATGAGGGTTCGGTTTCGGAGGACCGCAGTGCCCCCCCCTCCCCTGAGGACAGGGACGGTGGTCTGTTCCTATTGAAGAAGGACAGTGAGAGACGGGCCATTCTGTTCAAGGTCCTCAATGACGACCAGGCAAAGGTCATCTCTAACCTCAAGGAGAACCACATCCAGGTGTGTTTGGATGTTGGTGACGAAGGTTAACTGTTTATTTAACAATGACCATGTCATATGCACACACAGTAAGTAAATAAATCTCTAAATAGTCTTCTTCCTATGCATTGGATTGGAACATTCCTGGTGGTGACACCTAAAAAAGAAACGCTGCCAGTGCCCCCATCCCACAATACACACATATTATTTACTCAAGTAGAAGTACAGGTAGAAAGTGAAGAGTAAAAGTCTGCTCTGCGTGGTGCACTGGTCTTGATGTTGGGAAGGTGTGCAATGATACAAAAATTAAATAAAATAAACTCAGATGCATTCATCCTCATACACTAAAGTAATGTTGCCTGTTTTGAAAATGTATAATGTATAAAGTACAGATATTAAAATATCAGGGGTAACAGTAAAAAAATGTCAGAGAAATAAATACTCAACTACTTAAGTACAATAACATTACAATTTGTACTTCTTACCTCTGCAAATAAGGGAATAAAAGCAACACCAGATTTCTTTCTTTTTTCAACAAACAAAAATGTATGCAATTAATTAATCTACAAATAACCATTTATTCAAATAATGATGCTCCTTACAAAAGGTGATTTAAAATGTGCTATTTAATAAAACGTACATAATCCTTCAGTGCACTCCTACATTTAGCTCCGTAACTTCCATCTTTTTCAACCTGTACTGTATTTTCCCATATTTTTGAGTTTAAGGGACTAGTGATTAAACGTCTTCTTTTCCTTTTGCTCGATCCGCTGTGTCTAACCAAGCCGTTGTAGTTGCAGCGCTCTCACTCAACACTGTTGTCCCCATTAGTCACTTTGACACAAAAACACGGAAAACTACACTTTAAGAATGCTTGAGATCAGTTTGAAAACCTAAATGGAAAGGTAAAATAAAAAAATTACACAGGA
Organism: Morone saxatilis; assembly: GCF_004916995.1. Taxonomy (NCBI): domain Eukaryota; kingdom Metazoa; phylum Chordata; class Actinopteri; family Moronidae; genus Morone; species Morone saxatilis. The sequence goes on from NW_023339650.1 coordinate 17,123,284, forward strand.
GCAAATCTGCTAAATAAAAATATGGCTCAAGTCCATGTAAGACTACTTTCTGTAGGGTCACATTAATGAAGTCATCAATTCAGCTTGGTTGTCTAACCCATTAGTACACTCCACCTGCACTGTTGGCTGTATAAGTTACAATCACAGGACCTTTTTGTGTAAAATGTGGGATGTAAAAAAAAAAGCCTGTAATGCTCCCACGGTGTCTTTTCTGATACCACCACTAGGTGGCGCAGAAGCCCGTTTTATAATCCTTCAAATAGGCCTTTCATTCATTCATTCTAGCTGAGATTTATCTTTAGATGTGATGTGCAGGTGTAAACCATAGACTTTACATTGGGACATTAATGCTTATGGGCTCAGTAAGCTTCTGTATGTAAATGTATATATGTTTGTGTGTGTATGTGTGTGTGTGTGTATAGGGCAGTGAAGAGCTCCAGCTGTCCGTCGATCACATTAAGCAGATCATCTGCATCCTGCGAGACTTCATCCATTCCCCAGAGAGGCGCGTCATGGCGGCCACCATCTCCAAGCTCAAGCTGGACCTGGACTTCGACTCCACCTCCATCAACCAGATACAGCTCGTGCTCTTTGGCTTCCAGGACTCGGTCAGCACACACACAACCACACACACACGGCACATGCTCATGCTCATGCACTATATACAAGCAAAGACCCCATAAAGATTATAGTGCAAAGATTCTGCTGCTTATAATTAATCTAACAGCATTTGCAGAGCTTGTTGTCATGGTTACAGGTGATCAAAATACAAGAAAAAAGACCCTTTATGACCCTTTGTGAACTAGTGTAGGCTGGTACAAATTGTAGTATGTGTAATTAAAAACAACATTGTTAAACATCCAATTTACTTTTTCACTGTGGAATAGCAATGTAAGAAATTTGTCAAATTAACTTGGCAGACAGAAACCATGTTTCATGTAATGTGTAGATGATTATGGATGAGAAGGACCAATAAATGAATCACTAGTAAGTGTAAATATGAATTGTCTTGTTTTGTTTATCCAACCCAGAATTCTTTTAAAACCTTTTATTAACTCTTTTTACTATAAATGAAAATCCACCAAACCTAGCAGAATGAGTCCTACAACTTCAGTTTTTAAAGTTAAACTCTTTACTGTGAATTCTGAACTCAAACAATCCCCAATATGTCTGAAATGTGAGGTATGTACGATTACACACAGTGGAGCTAATCAGTCACCAGAAAATGAACTTTATTAACCGAGTAACTTCAGGTCTGAATATCTGTTGTTGTTTCTTTGTGTGTGATGTTTTTCAGGTAAACAAAGTCCTGAGGAATCATCACATTAAACCCCACTGGATGTTTGCTATGGATAACATCATCCGCAGGGCTGTGCAGGCTGCCATCACCATCCTCATACCAGGTGGGCAGCCAGATGGCTGCACTGGCCTGAGCATTTACCGCCATCTAGTGGCAGAAATTCGAATCTCACGTCTTTCTGTCCTCAATATGCATATTTATACATAAGATCATATTCATAAGCTGTCATGAGCAATTACAGCCTTGTATCAAAACTCTTAACATAAGGTCCTATACCCAGAGTCATACAGTTGAAAATACAGTAATGTGTCAATGACCAAACTATCACCCCACAGAGCTGCAGACCCACTTTGGCCCGGCATCAGAGTGTGAGGGAGCAGAGAAGGAAGATGAAGTGGATGAAGAGGAGGCGGAGTTTGGTCCTGTTTTACCTGCACCTGCTGACGACCCCGGGACGACAGCTGACCCCGCACAACCTGTGGTCATCCCGCTAAACTCCACCCACTCACAGGAGCATCAACGCTCGCATCATCAGCTGGGTGCACAGCTGGGCCGGCTCAAACAGGAGACCAACAGGTGCGTGCAAACATACACCTCAAGCGACTTTGTCTGGTAGCGTTTTTTTTCCTATTGCATGTGAGGGAGTGTCAATTCAAAAACATTCAGACACGCATACATGGAACACCTCGATACAGACACATGGAACCTATGATAATAAAGAGAGTTGAAGAGAATGTGTACCTGCATGTACAGTCACACACCCAAACCTGTAACCCTAACACACACACATGAGCTGGCCACAAATGAAGTAGCTGCAGGGCTTCATTTGATTGATGTGCGACACCAGATCCCACAGAATGATGACACACAGTGGAACTGTCACAGTAGACGGCGGTTAAGTCAAAGTGGAAAAGCTCCACAGTAAAAAAAAAAGCCTGACATCTAGGTATTATATCAGTGGCTAAATATCGTAAACATTGAAAAACTGTAATTCATTTTGTATTTTTACGCCTTTTTTAATCAGGTAAAAGAGTCACTGAAGTAACATTTTGTCTTTTAGGAAATATCTGCCAAAGCTGCATAAAATCAGTAGCCGGCAGTAAGGACAATGACACCATACAATACAAAAACTCACAGAGATTATCCATTATTTAGGTAATGTCCTGCACAAGAGGTGCTTTCTAAATGTATACTTTGGACAAATTATTGTTAAATTGACTCAGCAAACTAATTGCAAAACTACTTTAAACACTACACTGTTCACATAAGGCTTTAAATAGACTCTGTGATCGGTATTGGCCGATACTGCTTCTAGTGATGGTTAGATTTTCTCCTTTTGATGTGTGAGGGAGTGCCATGTGAAAATGTTCAGATAGACACGATTGTAAAAACTCTCTACAACCACGCTCATATTGTGGGAAAGGTTTTTTGTGATAATGAGTTTCATTTCATTGTCAGTTGTGACATCAAGTTGAACATAATAACAAGCTGGTCACGATGTCACAAAGGCAGTGTCACCAGATTCTACAGAATAATGAGACGTGGAAGTTACATCACTTTTAGAAGATACAGTATCTGGCAAAGACATAAAAACAGTAGATAGCCGTCATCTGAGAAAACCTTAAGACAACATGAGGCAGATTTTTACATTTGAGAACATGTTGCTAAGATTCTGATTTGAAATCAGCTGACTGATCTGTTTTATTGGGGGGAAAAAGATTTTTATAAAACTATCGTATATACATAATTTTGGTCCAGACTGAATTGAAATATATTGAAATTAAAACTACTAACTATGTTCTCCTGAGGATGAAGCCTTGAGACTTTGGTGATCCCCTGACTTTTCCTGTAGCACCACCCTCACCTGATTGACACTTTTTGACTTATACTGAAATACTTACTTTTGTATGGATGGCTGTAGAAGCACTTATAGCTTTAATAAACAAAAGCTATGAATCTTCAGAGCTGGACCATTAAATGAAAAATAAAAATAATATGACAAAAATTGCACAAAACTGACTCGGCCAATCACTGATAGCCAGTATATTCATCCAATCGCCCAACCCAGGATTGCTATGAAATTTGGTGCAGATATCCATGGTGCCTAGAGGATGAACCCTTCTGACTTTGGACTCTAGCACCATCATCTACAGTATAGATTGCCATGAAATGTGGTACAGATAGCCATCAGCCTCAGCTGTGGTTCATGTTACCATACGGTGTGATGAGGTTGGAGAGACAGCCCATTACAGACGTAATAAACATACCAAAGTCTTCACCACTGAGCTCTTTTGTTCCTTCCTGGAATGCAGTTTACACACACACACACACACACACACACACACTTAATGCATTATAAAAATTCAAAATTGCTCTGGAACATTTTTTTTTAGACACTTTATATTCCCCCATAGTTACCTAATCTACTCTTTTGCTTTTTGTTAAACTTTTAACTTTTTTTTTTTAACTTTGTTTTAACATTGTTTGGGGACGATTCGTAAAACCTATTTTAATTTTTTTATAACTTCTGTAGTTTGAAACATATCATTTTTCTTTGACTTTAAAATCCATTTTTACACACACCTGTAGCGCATATGTCTTTCAAGTGTGTGTTCTTTCTACCTCAGTACCTCGATGAAGGCCTCTAAATGAAGCGTTTTCATGCCGGTCATGCATTATTTATCGCCTTAAATCTTTCTTTCTTGTTTACAGGTTTAATTTTTTTTCTCCATGGCTTTCACGCTTGTGTTCATTTAATTTGTATGGTGAATAAACAGAAACTGCTGGAGATTGTCCTCAGCTATTGAGAAATTGTAATCTTGTTTATCGGGTCACACCAGTCAGTTGACTGTGCCAGACTGTGCGCCAGGTTACAGTTCTGCACATCTCTAGAGGCAGTTATGAGGATGTTATATTTACGTTGGCTCTTTTTTCCTCAAATGGTAAAAACAATAGATGAGCTACTGTTTACTAGGTGGTCCTCAAACAGAGCATGGATGTTATTACGTTTTTGTTACCTTAGAATGAGCATGTTGAACTGCCATGTTTCTACAGTAGCCCATAACGGACAAACCAAACACTGGCTGTAGGTAGGACTGCTTCACGCTTGGAAGGGGAGGGTGAAGTGAGGGAGTTGCAATCTGCAACTACACTGTTAAATCCCTCTAAATCCTACAAAAGATATAAGTTCCTTTGCTCACCTCTGCCTCTATTTATAATATTTCTAGATGTTTTCTTCATTTGTATGTTCCAGTTATGTATGTAGTTTTTTTTGCAGTGAAAACATTATTTTATGTTTGTGTGTAATAACAGTAGCTCTACTTTTCCTGTTAGCAACAGGAACTCAAACCTACAGTCTTTACCATTGTGAACCTTCACATTCAAAACCCTTAAAAGGTGGGACATTATTCACCATCTGTTGTTTGGAGATTTTTGGGTGGTGTATTTTTTTAATACTTGTATGGATTTTCATTCATCATTAAGGTGCACAGTTCAGCTCCAGAGTTTCGTTTCAAACCCCACCTCTAAGAGGATGTTTAATTAGCCCGACACGAGCGCACTGGTGTGTATTTTTGCAGAATTAAAACTCCTACATAAGGCGGATGAACAGAGCATCTATATTTTTGATAGCTTCCTGTTCGTCTATGCGCAAATGCCATCTATCCCAGCCCTCCATGCCTACTATATGTCACTGCGGTTCCCCCTGTAGGCTGCTGGAAGAGCTGCTGCAAAAGGAGAAGGAGTACCAGCAGGTCCTGAAGGCCACACTGCAGCAGAGAACACACGACCTGGAGCTGGTCAAAGTCAGACACAGACCACCGGGTAAACTATTTGACTTTATTTATTGATTAAATATTCTTCTATCTGTACTTCTCTAACTCTTTTTTTTTATAGACATTTCACCTCCCTCCATCTTCCAAATCCCAGCCGACCACGAGCCAGACAAGCAGCTCACTGATTGGCTGAAAGAGCAGGGGGCCGACGCTGACACCATAGATAAGGTTGAGTATCTGTTGAACATATGTCCGTAGCACCACCAGAGCACATTACATTAAGTAAGTGGTTAAACTGACGGCTGTGTTGTTTTCTAGTTCGTGCTGGAGGAATACACACTGACTGACATTCTCAATGACGTAACCAAAGACGACCTCCGCTGTCTACGTCTACGGTAACTCATATCTGCGAATCCAGTCACAACAAAGTTTGACAGAAAGGATCGTCAAATCAAGCTGCCCTTAGCGGCTGACATATTAAAAAAGTGGTGGTACAAAATAAAAAGCCCTTATCAGAGTTATTATTTACATGTTTGTATGCACATATGTGCAGTTTCTACAAGTTCTAAGATGAATAAGATAGTAAGAAGTACAGTAAGTTGCCATTTTGGAGAGGTTAAAGGGACTGTTGACCCCAGAATGAAAAACATTTTTTTTGTCTTACCTGTAGTGCGATCTTTTGGTGAGATGCCTGTCTGCGTTGTCTCAAATAAAATGGAACCAGATGGCTTGTGGTGGTCAAAGTACCAAAAATAAAACTTACTTGAAAAACTCAACTGCAATGTCTCTTTCCAGAAATCATAACACTGTTAAGATAGTCCACAAATGTCAAGCAGTTTAATGTAGGAACTATTCTACCGAACTACACTTACCAAACGCAGTGGTGCTAGGTGAGCTAGCTGACATTACAGCTCAGTCGAGGAGGACGCCATCTGAGCTGCCACAAGCCTCTGGTCTAAGAGTAGATGATACATGAGTGATACGGAGAAAGAAAAACATTCCTACATAAAACTGCTCTCAACAAGGTTATCTTGAGTAACCACGATTTCTGGAAAGTGACATTGCTGTTAAGTTTTTCAAAGGTTGAGCACCACAAGTCGAGTGCCATCTGGTTCCATTATATCGGAGAGAAAGCAGACATCTCTACAGCCAATATCTCCAAAACTAGGCAACTCAAAACAATCTAGATGGATAAACAGCACTACAGGAAAGAGGAGAAAAATATGGGTTTTTGATTTTGGGGTGAACTGTGCCTTTAAATCTTAGCCACAGACTTTAGACTATCTCACTTTTAGCAAGGATGCAGACCTGCAAATGTTTATAAAAGAAACTGTCCACAATTCAAGAGAAGAAACTACAAAATGCTAACTTAACAAGCACGGCAGGTAAATTGAAAAAAGCTTTCCTGTAAAGTTAAAGAGTATGTTGTTTTATGGTTTTATTTTTATTTTTTAGACAATTTCAAGTCCTTACTCCTTTCCTCCCAAGTCTCATACTTTCCTGTAAGTTGACCAGTGATGCAACCAAATCGATCATGACAGTGTTCGGGACTCATTTCCTTTTTCATTAAGTCTTTTAATCAAAAAAAGAGAACAAAAGTAGATGACGTCTTTCTCAAGTTTCTTCTTTTACTCCACAAAAAGCTGACGCTATCATAAATCACATCTGTCACAATTAACCCTTCTTTCCCCTCAGGGGTGGAGTCCTCTGCCGTATCTGGCGGGCCATCCAGCGGCACCGGGAGCGCGACAGGGTGAGGAGCGAAGAACGCTCGGAAGATGAAGCATGATGGGAGACATGGACTACAACTCTGGAGGACTCTTGTTTTGCAGAAACACGCACACATCTGCACACTACCAGCCCTGCATGGTTACTCTACTTTCTCTCCCTTCTCAGTGCCTTTTTCATGTTGTAGTCTCTGCGTTTTATATACAGGACTGACTGAATCTCCACACAGTGACCAGACCAAAGCGCTTTAGTGCAGGCACTACTGTATGTATCTGTATGTGCATTTAAATGTGTATGTGTGCCACAATGCGTTTGTGCTTGAGAATTTTAAAAGGAAAATTCATCCTAGTACAGTTTCAAGTGATACTCCACACAGAATCTAACTGTAGACTTGATGCAGGTTGTCTCAGTAAAAAGTATCAAAATGTCCTTAAAACTTTTCAAAATGTCCTGTAGCATAATATGTTTGGTGGTGTTGATTTAAATAAATTTACAGTCATAATTTTGCTAAAATAGGGTCGCATTGCTTCCATCTTAAGGCCTTTACACACCGGGGACCTGACCAATAAACAGTAGTGATTTGTTTTTCAAGGGAAAATTTATGTTTTTGTGGGCTTTGAAGAAAGCATCTGGATATAATGGCTTCAGTTCCCCATCATTAAATCCCATGGTGCAGTCTCTGTGGAAAAATTGTTGGCCACACTGTCATATAATGTTTGTCCTTGTTAGTCGTATAATATTGGTTGATAATGAACACCAACCATCCGGTCCGCCATTAGATGTGACGTGACCTCTGTTCCGCACAATTTCATTAGTTGAGTAGTTTCGTACTGAAAAACTATCATTGCGTTCTGTGTGAAAGTGACTCATGACGACAGTTGCAAAAAAATAGATTGTGTGCAAAAATAATCGCACAAAACAAACGACCCTGGGATTCAAAGGCCTTTATTCCTCACGCATGACTCTGTTGAATCTTCTTGTTCTTCCGTTGGTTAGAACTGCCCCATCCTTCCTCACACTGAGCATACAGATGGAGAGCTGAAGGTCGATTATGCTGTAGGAGTGATTTGACACGTTTCTGTAGACAATTTGATATTGAATCCAAGCACAGTCCTTGCAATGAAATGTATCATCAGCCATAGAAATTGTACACACTTTTATTCAGCCAAAGCACGCGAAACCACTTCTATGGTCTTGAAGACCTTGAGGCTGATCTATCAGTCTGTCAGTCTTCTGTGTTTGGGTCTGCCCCCTTGTTTTTCAGAAAAATTGTAAACTCAAGGCCTCAAACAGTTCTAGTTTCAGGTTGAATATATTAACATTTACTGGATAATTATTCCAAAACTGTGCGATGATGATCTTCCATATATGACTAGAGATCTCTGTTATAAGTCTTGTTAAATACAAACTTCAGCTAAAAGCCTAATAATGCCTTAAATTTTGTAAACATTATTAAACTACATTAAGATGATTTATTGAAACACACACATTGTGACTGCCACTACATCACTGCCTTTACATTTGTACGCATGTTATTAGTGGCGTAAGATTTCCTTTATTCTTAATGAAGTAACTGTTCTCATCTGTGTGTATCTGTGTTGAAATGTTTTTTTTTTATTATTCCAACTGTTCACTGTGTATGTGCTTATCTGTTTCATGATTGCTTTACAACTGCAATAAACCTGGAATTAAGGAAGTTGATGCCCGCATTCCTCACACTCTTTGATGTCAGCTCTTACACTATGTTCACACTCCATGCCTTAGCGCTCAGATTGTTTTCGAGAACATGTCAGATTCCAGTGTAAAGGTCACGGCCCTGAAGCATGATAAAATGTCAGTGTAGAGTGAAGTAAAAAGTCAGATATGGGCAAAATCTGATTTAGGTCATGTGGGCCTGTGAACGTGGCCTCTGTCAGGTCTTTGCAAACAATGCACACGCACACCAGTTGAAGACGAAATTAAATATTGAACAGAAAAACAAGGTAATTTTTCACAAAGATATTGAAGAGATAAAGTAACCTTAGACAGTAGTACCTTGCTGGTAGTTTAGATAAACCTCTTTTTACTGCTGCTGTTTGTGTGTGCTTCATTAATTCCTTTCATGTGTTCTTTTACCTGCTGAAACATGTTTGCATGCCTGTGTGTGTCCTCCTACCTGCCTGACATTCCCTCTCTCTCTCTGGATTTTATTACCTCATCTAGCTGCCTGTTCAGCAAAACTGCTGAGCCCCATTTTATCCTGTTACCCTTATCTGTCACAGTTAATATTTAAATAGCACATTCCAGCATTGGGTTATTAATTCTGTGGTATTTTATTGATGTTTGAAGGGAAAGTATCTATTTGGTAGGAGTTTTTTTGGGTTAGTTCACCCCAATCACAAGACTGAGAGTTTAGAGCCATGCTTACAGCTCTGTAAAGCTTAGAGAGAGGTACTTATGTTAACTTAACTTAACTTAAGTTCTAACGTCATGCATGCTTGCAGTGATGATAATAAAATGCTGATCTTGGGCAAGTATAACTTGATGGAAACCACATTAATCCTGAGCCAATATGTCAAGTGACAAAATGTGCACGTTTACCAGGCCAACAGGTTTATTTCATCATACCAAAGGGACAAGGAAAAGGAAACCAGCTTGGAACTCATCAATGAACAACAAAATAAAGTTCCCCACACGTAAACAACCAAACTCTAGTAAACATTTAAGGAAAGCTTTGGAAATTTTAACCAAAAATAGCCGAAACAATGAGAAAAAACATTTTTTTTTGCAATAAAACAAGATACGCTGTTTCCAAAATATGTCAAAGTACAAGGGTATTTGCTCTCTTGCAGAGATCGATACCACTCTCATATCTGTCAGGTAAATAAGGTTTGCTCCCAGTCCATTTGCTTTCCTTAGAATAAAGGGAACAGGTAAACTCCTAGCCACTTGTATCAGGTTCAGAGTAGAAACAATGCACAATGTTTTGTTTTTGTAAGCTTGTTGGCATTTATGTGGTATTACATGTGCACAGATAACCACACTACAACACTGTGGCCAGAAAGAAGAGAGTTTAGACTTTAATTTTACTTTATGATCAATAAGTCATAACCAAAAAAAAAAAAAGTAAATCCTCCTCCATCATACATAATCAATAGCAAGGATTTGCTAACCTTAAAGATACTGATGCCTTGTGAGAATCTACCTAATTATGCAAATACCCTCTCCATTAACTGCACCTGTGTCAATTATCCAGCACTACTCTGATTGCCTGGCAGTTGACAGAAGCCCTGCAATGTATATAAGCTGCCATTTTGTATTTACATGCCCTGGGGAGTTAAAACATGTAGGGGTTAAGTCCATTTATTAAAGGAAGCAATGTACATTGGTATTTTTTGGCTATGAGTTACTGAGCACAAAGCAAAATAGGAGTTAAACCTCTCTCCTTTTTTTGGTGTCATGATATGGCCTTGCATTCAAAGACTTTCTTGATACCTTTTTTGTGTAGAACTGAACTGAAATGACGCGGTCTTGAAATTTTTAATGTTGCCAGCTAATGAGTCTACATCAAATGTAAACTGTCATGGCCATGGCTGTACCCTGGCCTTTTCCTTGTGTTTATTTGTGTGTCTCTTAAGCTCCTGTCTGTCTCTCATTCTCTGTGTGTTGCCCTCCTGGCTTCAGCTCTGCTCCTCAACTCACGTGTCTGCAATAAACTAACCTCTCCCAGTCTGCTCACCTGCCTTCCATCAAGTCACCACTCAACAGTATATCAGTTCTAGTTCTCCACCCAGTTGGTGTCAAATCATTGAAGTTTCCTTTGTGTGTTAACTCCCTGACTAATCGCTACCATTGTGCTACCACGACTGCCTTCTAGATCTCAACCAACTCTCCATCTGACACTAAGTCATCCACCCTCGCTCCTCTAAATGCTCATACCCATAATCATCATTGTTGTGGCAAATTTGTGTAATAAATCTTCATAATGTTACGCATTTGGGTCCACTACTTAACCAAACATGATAGAAAAACCCTGATTAATGCTGTCTTCATTTGCACATGATGGCTACTGTAAGGAAAGACTGAGGCTAAAGCTAAATATCAGGCAAAAAGTTAGCATCCTGTATAAGACATGGAAATAAAGAAACATTATTTTTATTTATTTTTATATATACTATATCAATCCCTAATGGATATATTCCTTTTTTCACTCTTACTTTTACACACACACAGGCCCAAAATACAATCATGCACATCTAGGGCTTCTAGCAAATGTGGAGAGATAGTGGAGTGATGGGCTGCTATGTAGGGGTGCTCCCCAAACATTTAGGGGTTTTGTGCCTTGCTCAAGGGCACCTCTCCAGCTGCCAGTCCACGCTCCATACTGTGGTCCGTGCTGGACTTGAGCCACCGGTTCCCAAGCCAAGTCTCTACAGACTGAACTACTGCCGCCCCACAAATTGTTCTTGTATTGTAAGTGTATGAGTTAACACTCATTTGTAAGATAATGATTTAGGATGAGGACTAACATGTGTTTGTCAAACATAACTTCCTCAGCTCAACCTTGGCTTGGGTTGCTGGAGTGTGAATTTATCCAAATCCAATAAGGAGCATGACAAAGTTTCCACACAGAGGGAACTTCCAACACAATGGATATACTAGTGGTGAGCAGGGCTTTGTTCTTTTTACCCAGTGTGTAATCCCCCAAACTAACATAGCTAGTTAATTCTAGTTTCCTCCTTGGCCTTGGAATTTATCTGAATCTGTAAGCTATTGTTTATCTACAATAGAGCAGATAACAGATTTTGTGCTTGTGTATGTTGCTTTAAAAGGGCTTTCAAAAAGGCACACTTTTCGTCAGTGTTGTGCGTTGTTAAGAGTGTGTGTGTGTGTGTGTGTGTGTGTGTGTGTGTGTTTCCATGGTGAAAGTTACCACAAAGTTGCAAGACGGTGTCGAATCTTGCGAGGTTTTGGGTTCACACACACTTGGCGATGTTTCCACGTTAGTATGCTTGAAGAGAAACAGAAATTACCAAAATAAAAGAGTGATATGGGTTAGTTTGGAAGTATGACGAACAATTGGAAACACAAGAACAGTAAAACTCTTTGGAAGTGAGTCAACCTCAGTGTCTTTCATATCAGTTATATCAAAGTCAAAATGGCAGCTGATAATGGGAAACTGGAAACTCAGAAGTGAGTCAGCAAAATAAGGACATGGGGGGGGAAAAAAAGAGGACAAAGCATGAAACATAATCTTACACAGCATTAATGCTACACATCCTGTGCTGCTTTGCCACCGGCACTACACCATCCCTCCTCTTTTTATAGTGGATTTCACAGCACGAATGTCAGAGGAAGCCGTACAGCAACCATTATGCCCTGTACAAACACAAACATGCACACACCAGCAGAATAGTCATCTGATATTTTAATCAAACCAGTTTTGGGCAGGTAACTTCCTTAAAGTCAGATCACATCTTGATGGTTGTTCGCTCATACGTTTGTGGGGTTTATGTTTCATGTTGTCAGGGCCTTCCTGTGTTTGTGGTTGGACACAAACTAATTAGTTGTAAGTCATATGAAGTGCAATGTGACTCTTCATAAAGACAGACTACAGACTGAATGGCATGAGTTTAAAAAAAGAACATACGCTAGATTTAATGTTCAACAGCTATATGTTAACTTTGTCTATATGCTCTTAGGTGTTAAAGCTGTTTTCAAGGAGAAAAGCTGCCTTCTTTGGCCCAAAATGATTCTGATGAGAAAACGTTAAGGTTGCAGGAAAGAAAACCAAAACAATGAGCTGAAAGATGCTAAAACTCACTGAGGGGAAACTGCAAAGTCTGGTGATAATTCTGTGATCGGTCACAATGAGCAAACCCTTTCATATTACACATTTCTTCAAAATATTGATTAATGCAGCTTTAAAATCTGTTCATGAGTCATGATGAAGAAGGAAGCTGTCAGTCAGTATCAATAACAGTATTTCATTCAAAATAATTTATCTAGCTGAGAAACACAGTATATTGCAATTTAAAAACAAAACAAAAAAAAACCTACCTGGTGCTAAAACTGAGTCTTCACCTCAGTGGAGCAGGTTTGATTCCATTCCCTCTCTGCTTAATCTCAGTCATTCTGCAAACAATGACTTGCATGCCAAAGGAGAGCCAGTGTCAAAATAGAAAGCCGCCTCATTTCACCAGAGACAAGAAGTTGTAGAGCTTGCTGCTTGAGTTACAGCAATGGGTGTGAAGGTGAAGAGCCAACTGAGCATTGGTTGGGACACCCATGGGATACACTCCTGGGAATAGGGATCTCGGAGGGAGGGCCTAACGGGACATTTTTGTTTTGTGAGTGCGTATTAACTTACCTTACATAACAGGGGTTTTCCCTTAAATTTTAGTATCTTTTTGGTATTATAATGGTAAATTTGTTGCGTGTGTTGAGCAGTTGCCTAATAATACCCCCCCCCAGACAAATATTTCACACAACAATAAGCTTCCCTTCATTCTCTGTCAGCCAGGACATCATGTGATCAAGATCAAAGTTAATTTTTCCAGCCTTGGCAGCTGGTGTGATTTACAGCTAGGTTACCATGTCACTTTATATCAAAGCTTTTCTTTATCTGAAACTGTATCCTTGTTTTCTTTGTTATTAGCAATGATCAGTTACGGCCTATAAAACTCGCACTTATTTGAAGCTATTTCATTTAATTTTTTTAGTGAAATATTCAAACCCCAGACAAGCAACATTTAGAACATTTAGAAACGTTCAAATTTCCAAAAGATTTTAAAGTTATTTGTGTTTTCTAGGACAGTCTAGGAAGTTGTTGTTGGAAACTGTATATAACAAACCATATACATACATCACATCACTGACAAATGCTAACTGCTAAAAGCTACACTGTTTAGTTCACCAGCTAGTCATTAAACTTTTAGTTTTTATTATTGCAGCCAAACATGCCTGATTTCAAGTTGGCCTCAACAATTGTTTCAATCACTACATCTTCCTTTCTTCAACTTCCCGGAGGGACTTGCTAACTTTGTTTGGCAGTTTTTGCTGTTGCAAAAAAAAAGAGCTTAAACTAAATTAAAGGCAAATGCAGAGTTGGTTGAAAGGTTTGAGAGGAACAACTCCTCTCACATTACACAGATTAGTGCAGGTATGTGTATTGTGACCTACACTACAGAACAGGTGCAGATCACAATGTCAAGCTCATTGAGAAAACTTCCTCTCCTGATAAAATTACAAAGCCATTACACTTGTCAACAAAAGATAAGGTTACTGACACTGTTGAATGAAAATCTTGAGTCTGCAAAGTGGGATCTGGTCATAAATGAATAAAAACTGAACACAGAAGTTCATGAAAAACCTCAAAATGACCATGAACCATGAAGAACTTGGACCCATGAGGTTAACTGAGGGTATGTTTTACACTTGTTGCACTACATTATTGCAATCTATTATTATCTAACAAGGAAGCTTCCACCTCAGCATTGTAAACGTTCACATTCCTGGACAGTCCCACTTTGGTGATCTGTTACTATTTTAAGCACCTGCTATTTTTAGCACAACTGTGGTATACAAATAGATTCTAAACTCTGCATGACCCTAATGCAATAAAAGTTCAGATGAGTTCTCTGGAGTATATTTTTATTTCTTATTCATTCTGATTGGGTCTCCAGGAATGAAAAATGAAGCCTGGAAACACTGTAAATATAATTTGATGCTTCATTTATGGGAGGTTGATTTTCTATAATTTAGCTAGTGATTTTTCAGTAAGATCTTTCCTCTTGTGTATCTGTGAAATTATATGGGAAATACAGAGTTTGGTGCACACAAAGGTGGATGTAGGCCGACTGAAAAAAGTAGGAATACTGTAGATCTTTAACCCACATGTGGTAATTTACAAAACATGAGTTAATACTTGCAGACCATGAATGGATACTTCAGCAACCAGACTTTTTGACAGTCCTCAAATTGTATTTTGTACTGGGCTTTACCTGCTGGCCTATTTCTTCTGCTGAATGTAGAAACTTGGAGTCTTGTAACCAGCAAAGACCCCAAAAAGTGACATAACTTACTGCTAACGCCAAGCTCTGCCTTGTTCAAAAGCTGATTGTAATAAAAGAAAAAGTTTGACCTTCAAGGAAATATCATTCAGGAAGTACTGCTTGTTTATATAATCTATTAATATAGATTGTAGCATGTTGAAATAATACTATTTCATCATACAGCTATATAAAGAAGGAGGACGGCGTTTGGGTGGAGTGAGAACAGTGAATGATTCACAAAAGTTGCGTCATTCAGACCTATTATAAGTGCAGTAGTTTTGTTTACCTTGTTAAATACAAATAAACTTTTTTTTTTTTTTTAAAGTTTATATTCCTCAAAGTAAGGTATTGGGGAAAGAATTGTTTTGGTTCTGGTATCAAACCTAAGCTGCTGTATTTCCAGTAGTATTGACACACTACAAATAGTGACATCCTGATCAACCCCGAAACTCCATGAAACGCAAAAGTATATCTGCCTTTCATCATTCTGAAACATCTAAAGTCCACAGACAATGTGACTCATACTGTAATCTCAGCCATCATCATAAAGGTATCAATTTAGAAAGCAAACAATGAAAGGAATGTGATGTCACTGTAGCTCCTCAAAAAACAAGGCCGGATCAACCCATTTGCAGACCGTATTTCCATTTGGTTAAGCACAGTTTTATTTGTAAAATCCAGCATACAAGCACATTATATACATATATATGAAATAAGAGAGGCTTCAAGGAACACACGTGCTGCATGCTTTAAGTCTAAGTTTAATCATTACTGGCTAGAGGAAGAATACCAGTTGTCAACTTGGAAGCTGTAACAAGTGATTTAAGGCCACACAGCAGCAAATAATCAGTGGTTAAGATGACATAGCTGCTGCAGGTATATATTCATTCTTGGCATACCACTAATAATTGCAGCCACTTTTGCTTTCTCTGTGTCACTGAGGGTGATAATTGATTATTTTACACAAAGGTGCCAACTGCTTTCATGGTGTAAACCTGGGGAAATTTAGGAGGGCGATCTTCACTTGAAAAAACACACATTTGATAATGAATGTTGACAAATGACCAAATTAGCACAGTGGAATTCCAATTCACACGACAGCAAATAGAACAAATAAATTACTGACTAAGGGACTTTCTACTGAACACAGGCCTCAGTTTACCTTTCTGATCTCTCCATGCAATGATGAAATTCCATTTGCATGGGGCAATGTGAGCTGGTTACTGAATAACTTGTAATGGGAAGTAAAGAGTAAATGTAATCTTGCTGGAAGATCTTCACGCATGCCTAAATGTACAACACACACATTCAAAGTGAATGTTTGCAATAGCTGTCATACCTGGAAAATATTCATCGTATTCAAATTCCTGCAAGGGTATTGCAGCATCAGAAAACATGAAATGCAAACTTTTAATGCTAATTGCTAAAGATTTGTTGGCTCATTCATCTGGATTATTGTTTCTGGGCCCATTAACGTATGTCATTTAATCTCTGTTTTGGTCTCCACCAACTCCACAGAAACATATCTTTTGTTTTCAGTTAAACTAGATTCTAGTATTTGCCAGCTCACTTTGTCTGCCTGTGGTTTGGTACTGGTCAGGTTGTGTACAGTGAGTTTTTTGCTACAAAAGGCTGGTGGTTGATGAGAGTAGTGAGATTGAATGATACAATACAGTACATGTGTAGGCCATAAAAAAACTAATCAGTTAACTAAGAAGATAAAAAGATGCAAAGTTTGGTGATTCCACCGCAACAAATGACCAACCCTAACCCTGATCCAAGTCTAAGACAAGTCATATGCAGGTTTTTCAGGTCTTGAAACAGAATTTGAACATTTTCCCTTTAAATCAGTGTGTTTTTCACATAGCTAAGTTGAAGCACTTTCAATGAAAGGGCCTTTTACTGTAATGAAACGTGTCTAGGGTGTGTGACTATACACAAGTCACACACCTTAGACTTTTAGACTTAGACTTTAGTGACGTTTTTATAAAGTGAACAAAGTGTTTTTACTTTCTAAAAGTCAAGCCTTCAAGTCTCACTGAAGACAATTCCAAGTCTCAAGTACTCATACAACACAACACTGATACAGTGTTAGCAAACAGGTGTTAATTTACACATCCAGCAATTAGGAAGCAACATTATCATTTATTAAGTCTGTCTGTGTGCATCTGAGGCTCCTTTTAGGTAAATTCCACAAAGTTTACTCCTCTCTGGCTGTGTCTGTCTGCTGTTTGGTACTGAGCAGGAAATCTGATTCCGAGCCAAGTCACAGGTGTAGACTACAGCTTAAAATAATAAAAAAAACTTTATACATCTTTTCTAACACACTTCCTAGTCCCACTTGGAGGTTGTACTTGGCTCATTTCCAGTTTTACCAATCACACAGCCTTACACAATCCTGCCCAACTGGGGAAAACCCCAGACATGGCCTACTTAAGGAGTGAGAGTCAAACCTCTATCACACTCTCACTGAATGCCTTCAGACACTGTACGCTACTTAAGCTACTACAGCCTCACGCTGATTCAGACCGGCAGAGCAAGCACTCTGGAAACATGGCAAGCAGGAAAATGTGTCTCGTGGCAGCTCTGTGCTCCCTCGCCATCCTCACCACCTTTATCGGCAGCACGCAGTCAGGTGAGTACCTGAATCTTAAAGCTGTAACAAACAGAGTATAGATAGAATTAATATTGTATGATTTTTATATAGTAATTGGGGTAAAAACGTGGCAAAATAAACTGCTAAAAAATGCTATTTTGTTTAAATGTTGTGTTTCCAGCATCAAAATAAAAAGACTGCTCACTTTGTTTTTGCAGCTAGCTGCTGCCTGAGGTATACCAAGCGTCCGTTGCCGTGCCGGCGGCTGCTGAACTACAGCATCCAGACCATCAACACTTCCTGTGACATCCACGCCATTATGTGAGTTCAAAGTTTAATTTAATACTAACAGGTAGACAGGTAAAAACAGGTACAAACAATCAAACCAGGCAGGTATCTGCAGGACTCTGCCACAGCAAGATTTATGTTACACAGGAGAGTGAGGACGTGTTGCTTACATGTGTTATGAGTAAAGCAGATTTGTGGAGGACCCAGGACCTTTACAGGAGCTCAGACATTTCTATTTTGTTGACAATGTAGGCAGTTGACTGATTGATGTGACTGTATTTAGAATATGTAAGAATATAAGTTACAGTATTAGTAAAATGTACTATAACTATTATATCTAAATACACCTGAAATACAAATGTGGCAGAAAGAAGGAGGTGGCAAAATTTGAACCGGCTATAACACAGGAGATTGTGACTATATCTTTATTATTTTATATTTATATTTCATGTGTGACTTGCTCTTAGTCAGTTCAACAGTGTGCTGTATATTCAAACTGCAGTTCACATGTTCATTGTGCTTTCTTGATGAATTCTTTTATACTGCCAACAAAGATGAAATGTGTTTAAGATATTTAGTTCTTTTATCGAAGTGAAGGCAAATACATCCTGATTCTCAGGACACACATGAGAAAGTTATCCAGTGAGTTAAAGTGTAACCTAAATCATAAAGTGCTCTGTGGGAAGACGAACTGGGCTTAATACATAAGCTAGCACACTGGAATGAGACCCGATGAGAAACTATCCCTTCCGTGTAATTGAGTGCATTCATGCATCTCGTTTGTGATCATGAACTAACTTTTTCCGGGATCCCACAGCTTCCACCTTCCAGGAAGGTTTGTGTGTGCTGATCCTTCAGTCAGCTGGACCCGCAGAGGCATGGAGTGCATTAAGTGAGTATACTCATGTCTCTTTATTTTTCTCTACATTATATTAATTTGGTACTCTAACCAAATACTGAACCGAATTTAATGTTTCCATTTTTCTTTTTAGCGAAAGGAGGAGGAAGAACATTCAGATCATCAAAGAGGGGACACAAGGCAACACCACATCAACATAAGCTCTACGACAGCTAACTTCTGCAGCACATGACTCTGATATTTTATACATTTCTGCATCCAAGAATCCAATTTGCCTCTGAAAACTTTATTGATGTTGTAGTAACACTTCACCGTCTACACCAAAATCTTTATTTAATCAAATTCCTGTAACATAAGCTATCATGTCATTTGAATTCTTCTTTTATTTGTTCTATATTATGAACAGAGACGTGTAGTATTCTTAATACATAACAGTAAGCTGTAGCTACAGTGTGTCAACAAAATAGAAAACAATGTTATTTTTTGAAATGTTGTGTTGATGTTTACCAAGTTCTGACATTTTTGAGTCAGAGAGAATGAGTATGAAACACTGTCTTCTTAAATGAGTGTAATTGATATTTAAAAGAACTGATTAAAACAGATATTTAATTATGTGTCATGTGTCAATATGGATTTCACTACATTCACCATGTCCACACAGGTCATTTTGTACTTTTATTTTAAGGTCTGACATTTTCAAAATACTTGAATTTATTACTTGAACATTTGATTTTATCTATATATAGAAACAAGAGTAAAAAAAAAAAGTGTCACAAAAATATATATCATATCTTGCGATCTTCAAGATTTTATCTTACTTTGCAGTAATTAGTCAGTGAGTCAGTCAGTACAAAGGATTACAACTGCATGAAAAAAAGCGCTTTGAAATTTGTAATAGACAAGCCAAAGGGCATGTTTTTTTTTTAAAGTTGCAATACAAAATAATTTTAAATAACAGAAATGCATGTCAAATTAAATGATTTAAAGCCCCTTATCACAAAGTTTCCCATAGTTTAAATGAACTGATACTGATTGTATCATATATAATCTGTATCATCTTGTTCCAGTTCAAACTATACGAAGACAGTCAGTCAAAATAGCGACACAACTATCTTTCTCCAGAGCTGAAGACATAAATAGGAGGCTCAATCAGTGGCATGGGGCACAGCTGGGCCCGGTGCGCTCCATACATAAAGCCAGAGCTGCAGCTAGTGTGTGTAAATCTCCTCACCCTACACACCTTTGTTTTTACAGCACATATTCCTCCCATTCATTTGTTTGTTTTTTGATTATATAGTTTGTTATCTCATTAATTTCTAAATAATGAACAGGTCCCTATATAAAATATCATAACATTGTGGCAGTTGTCTATGAGAGGGGAAAAAAGTGCTGGTTAAAAGTAATATAACTTTTCATTTCACAGTTTAAAAAAAAAAAAAAGAAAAAGAATCTGAATCAACCGTGTATAGGGACCCACAGAGAGATGTTTTACTTGTCTTGAACAGAGTGAGCAGATTATTTTTAACCGAGAAGTCAAAGGCAGAGCTCACATCCTCTTTAGTCTTTCAAAACTGAAAAAATATTCACAACTTGATCTTCTAGTATGAGCTGTTTTACAGGCCCAGAGGCTGTAAACCTGACACAGAGAGATTGTATTTCATGGTCTGTCCATAACAGTGAGGAGGAACCTGTCTTCAGCGTAATCTTCTGTGGTCGTCAGAGCCTGGCGGAGTTTCTCCCAGAACAGCTCGGGGTGCTCCTCGGCTTGCGGCCAGCTCAGGTAGGTCTGCCTCTTCAGCAGCCTCCTCATGCGGTGGAAAGGAGACAGCTCAATTGTGGGAATGTCCTCCAGAAACACCAGGATCAACACGTCCTTCCGCTCATCGAACAGACGGAAGCTGGACGGAGGAGAAAGACAGATGGAAGAGGTCAAAACTAAACTAGTTTTGTGTATCAACGGAATAGCTGTCAAGTTCCTACACTGTAAGCAATTGCTGTAAACATCAAAGTAAAGAGCCTGGCAGCAGAGGCGATACGTTTTTAACGGTTAATCCCGTAAAATGATTTAAGTAGTGACTGTAAAAAGAAATGCGGGTATATTCTGCTATGTCTATAAATTACGTTAAGAGCTGGCAGCAGGGACGCCAGCAATAACCTTAAATTTAGGTATTCGATACTGTAAATTTACTTTTACAGTAGTAGTCTGGTAAACGCAGAAATACAGTTTTTTCTATATTCAATTGTAAATGACTCACAGTCTAATACAGAAAAAAATAAATGCGCATATTCCTAATTACTTGAAATTACACAATATTCTGTTTAACTTGTTACTTTAACTTAGTTTACTGTAGACAGCACAAGTAGATAATACAATAACTCAATTTAGCAGTTTCTAAAATTCTGTCTTAAAGCCAATCAATATTAGAACTTCATTATTCTCAGGGCTATAGACAATTGCTTAGCATTTGTGAATATTGTGCAAATAAGCAATTGAAAACAGAGAAATCAAGATAATTTATTTCAAAAGCATTCAAGCAGAATACTGAATATCCTACTTTCAAAATGGGAAAAAGAAAAAATAAACATGTTGGTGACCCTGAGAAGAGATTTCGATAGCAAACAGAAACGACTAGTACCGTGCTGTTAGACATGCGGATAAACTAATTTTAAGATGCTTGTCAGAGCATAACCGTGTCAGGGGCATGCTATGCTGACTCTTTGGGCCAATGTCAAAGAATCTTATATTCTCTTTACACATAAGTTTAACACTTGTTCAATAACACAACGGTCTAAAAAAAACCAACGAACAAAACAGAGGAATAAGAGTTTAACCTATCTGTGAGCGATGCTTTGTTCTTGCAAAAACCATTTAAATACACTCAGAATTCACTGCATAACCTCGCTGCCAGCAACATATAAACAGTAGAGAATTTTGAAACACCATAAAACTACTTAACATAGTCCTGTGAGTTAGATAAAATTTCCGTCAAAATCAAAAAGTTACATGATGTAATCTGCAATGTATTGTCTGCTGTCTGTGAAAATGCAGAATTGACAACTGGTAAGACATTTTGAAAAAGTGCTTAAGGCCATTTCGAAACTATTACAGTAGTTAGAACATTTTGACATATGATCATAATATGGATCAAAAACAACATTAGGAAGAACTGTATAGGCACCTGTGGCATACAAGTTTCGGACTTCAGTTTACTCTTAAAATAGTCCTGTGAGGCTAGGTTTGTTTGTTACATCTAAAATAGTCTGAGGTAGGTTGTGTTTTTAGTCTTAGTTCCGTGGAGTCTGGGTGGGTTGAACGGCCCTGATTCAAATCCTTGTGGATCCGGAGAGATACCCATCGTTGTTAGCGCTGTTCTCCCTGTAGCATTATTCCAGTGTGCCCTGTCAAACAATAACAAACAAATATTTACAACAGGAATGTACATATACCTCCAAGCTAATGCTTAAAAGGTGTAATACAGTTTCTTGTGGCTTAATGTGGCAATGCCGACTGGCAAAACAATGGCATGGAGCCACCTAACTAGCTTAATTCCGTTCAGCGGTCCATCTGTACCAACAAACACTTCACTTCAAATCGACACCACAAAACAATAAACTCACGCCAAACCTATCTCTACGGCGATGTTCCAAAAATCC
>NW_023339650.1:17145539-17153699 GCF_004916995.1 Morone saxatilis
ACAGGAAAATTAATTACAGTGTAGATGCCAATATGACAAATTTAAATTGCTTTTTTCTTTTTGAGCAACAGTTACAACGGTATTGATTTTCAATTATGTGAAGCAGCAAATCCTCAGATTTGTGAAGGTGAAATAATTTTTTCTTGATAAACAACCCGAGCATGAATGGCTATCAAAACTGATTAATCAACTAATCAGTTTAAAGCAAAATTTAAGCAAAAACACATTTAAAGTGACACAAACTTACATTTCCAGTCACTGGTGTATTATTAATTTGCACATAAAAGAAACCCTGAGTGGAGCAACTGGAAAGTATGCAGTGCAATGGAAACAGTCTTAGTGAATGGACATGAAGCATGTGATTTGATGACCCAACTAGAGAATTGGCGCCACCAGCTGTTTATCTCGATGAACCAACTCCTAATATTGGCATAATAGTAACTGATTGAAACACAAATAAATTCATATTTTCTTTTGCATATTTTCTATAAACTGATGTGTGTGTATATAAAGGGAAACTTGGATTTAGATTGCCAAGAACATTATTTCTGTCTCCTTAGAAATAACCTGCCAAGTCAGAGTGACATAGACATACTAGACCTTTTTGTTTCCTCTTGTACTGATAGACTTTTTTGTTTTATTGTAACTATATAGACCCCAAGCTCAAAAAGCTGCTGAAGAAGAACCAAATAACTAAAATCTGTCTGTACCATACTGAATTGCTATGATGATATATTATTTTGCATTGCATCAAGCTGAATCACATTGTGTTGAATCAAATCATGTTGAATCGCACTGCATCGTGTCTGGGGGAATTGTATCGCATTGCTAGTCGCTTCATATTAATCTTTAATGCATCGGATCGTTGGCAGTGATGGTGATGGAGATGCGCATCCTTAATACAGAGTTAGTGAGGTGTTATACTGCCATGTGTCAGCTGATACATTACCTGGCCATCTGGATCTCTTTGGAGCACCACTCACTCTCAAGGTATTTGCGACTGATTACACAGATGGTCTTCCTGCTTCCATAGATGGAATCTGTAATGTTGTCTATGATGGCTCTACCTGAGGAAGACAAAAGAAAAAGGGCCAACACATGAAATCACAATCTGTTTCCTCTTAATTCATTCCTTTGAGAGTGCAGTACAAAAAGTACTATGGTGACATCTACTGGAGTACAGATGGAAGTACATTAATGGCTTATGAACCTCAGCCTCAATACATAAGGTATCCTGGTATGCAGAAATACTGAACAAAGTGAAGGTAAATAACAATTTCTAGAAAGCATCATAGAATTATCTTATTTATTCTTATATCCATGGAAGAAAGTTGTCTTTAATTTGTTGTTTGACAAATTAATTCTTTGAATTTGAGTTTGACAGACAGACCGACATTGCCATCCCTAAAGCCAATAGACCTTTTTCACAGCAGCCATTTTGAGATGAAGTAGTAGGATAAACACAGGTGTTACTAGTGATACTAATTAAGGTTCCTTTCCATTCAGGTCAAACAGAGTCATTGTGCTGCTGTTGTGCATATTGGCTCACTGGAAATATTCTGCTACACTAAATGGAAATGGAAACCTTAATTAGTATCATTATATATACCCTGTAAGCTCTAATGAATACAGTGGATGACTCAGAACTTCTGAGAACTAAATCAGGACAAAACTGAGATGCTAGTCTAGGTGCAAAAATTGAGAGGAAAATTATTATTCACAGTTAACACCAAGGTACAGGTAAATATATATGTTGGTGTTATTATTAAGTGTCTTTCTATCCCTTAAGGAATATCGCCAGAGTCAGGCCGTTTCCCTCCCAGGCTTACACAGAAAAGTTAATACATGCTTTTATCTCCAGCAGGCTGGACTACTGTAACGATCTTCTGTCTAGTGCCAGTTACAAAAGCTATTAGTCAGTGACAGCTCATACAGAATGGTCAGTGGTACAATCATGGTACAGGTCTGAACTAAAAGGCACAGAGATCTTCTTTATGCTCCTACACTCTGGAGCAGTCTGCCTGAAGGTCTTAGGGCCTCAAAATCTGTCGGCACCTTCAAATAAAATCTAAAGACACATCTTTTTACTATTGCTTTTTACTAGTGTTTTTTATCTTGTCTTGTCCTACTGTTTTAATTCAATTTTATTTTATTTTCATTGTTTACATTGTTTCATCATAAATGTCATGATTATGATGTTAAGCACATTGTGTTACATCGTATGCAGGAATTGTGCTATATACATAAAGTTATTATTATTATTGTTATTACTATCTAGTCTCCATTTTGAATTCAGGATTGTCCATTAAAGCTCAGCTGGAACAAAGAAAATAAGTAGTTTAATGCCAGATGAAAAGGGCAGACTTACCTGGCTCGAAGTCTCGATGGTGCAGACACAATCTCCACCCCTGCTCTCCTTCCAGTTTTGGCAACAGCTCTCTGATGACCCATGGTTCATCATGGGTGTTGTAGGAGATAAAGGCGTCATAATGATTAGGAACTTGCTTGTTTTTATTCTTTGTGTCCAACAGCAAAGCCAAGAAGAAGTAGTAGGCATAAGCCAGCTGCCACCTCAGGAAATGGTACGTAAAGGACGCCACCATAAACAGGAGGGTTATACATGTGGTGGATACAAAGCAGATGAATTCGGTTTGCACTGTGCAGAACTGGGTATCAAAGTCCAACAGTTTTGTTCCTTTTAGCTCTGTAGGATAGTTGCACTCAAAGTTGTAAGCGTCAAAAACTTGCGTTTTGTTGTTGTTTACAGTCCACTTGAGAAACCAGGCGTTATTGCAGTCACAAGTGAAACTATTGCCTTGAAAGTCTACATAAATGAGAGATGGTAGCGAGTCCATTACTTTCTCACTGATAACTGAATATTCATTCTTTCTCGCCTGCATGAACTCCAGCTTAGTAAGGCCAGCATCCTTAAGGAAATCTAGGGACCGAAGAGTTGTTCTAGATATGTAGAGGCTTTTAAGGTTTTGAATTGGGTAAAATATATCCGGAGAGAAATCCACAAAGTCATTTGAGCTAACGTCAAGCGTTTGCAGTTGAGGTGTGTAATTAAACATGTCTCTGGGCAAGGATAAAAGTTGACTGTTCCTGGTATTAAAAACCAAAAGATTTGTCAAACCTTGCAGGATGTTGCAAGGCAGATGGGCCTTCCCCCTGCTGTGTTGTGCTGGTATAGCTAAAGTCTCCAGATGGGACAGCTCAGAAAATGGTGGAGAAGACAGAGCTGAACTACTATCATATTTGATGTGATTGTTCCTCAAATCCAGTCTTCTTAATTTAATCAGATCATTGAAAGCACCGTTTATTTCTTCTGTTCTAATGTCATTAGATTGTAGCTGAATATCGGTAAGATTTGTTAATCCAATAAAACACCCATTCTTAAGTGTTTTTATTTGATTGTCATGTAATGACAAGTTCTGGAGGGACCGCAAGCCCATAAATTCCCGATGTTTAATGGTGCTGATTTTATTTCCATTCAAACGAAGTTGTTTAAGACTTTGCAAGTATTTGAAAGCGCTGTTTAATTTGGAGATACGGTTGTTCTGTAGCTTTAAAACTTCCAATTGTTTTAAATCCTTGAAAACACACTTATCTAGAGTTGTAATCCGATTCAGATATAGATTGAGCTGTCTGAGTTTTGTCAGATTGGCAAAATCGGAACATTTAAGCCCGGTGATGTTATTAGAGCTGAGATCCAGCTCTGCAAGAGTTGGTATATTCTTTGTGGCAGCTGGAACACTTGAGAGTTTGTTATGACTCAAAGTCAAGATCCTTAAACGTTTCATAGATCTGAAGGCCTCTTCTTCTATGGTTGTAATTTTATTCTCTCCTACATCTAACTCTGTAACGTTAATACACAAATGAAACAAACTGGAGCTGATAAAACTGAGTTTGTTACGTCGGAATTTGAGTGTGGACATTGTTGGGATAGTGCAGGTAACATTGATAAGAGCTGTAGGTTTATATTTCATTGCATACATTCTTATAGAACTCAGAGAGGAGTTGACACTCTCTAGTAATGTTTTCATGTCCTCAAACGTCACTTGAAGCCCACTAACATCAAGAGAAGACACTCGACTAAGAAAAGTCTTGTTACGCACATCCCATGTCATGGGTTTCTGGTAGCCGCCGATATTAAACCAGGTGAGATTTGGAAAAACATCTTCAGTGATACTAAATTTGGTGATGGGATTTTGAGACAAATCAAGGGAAGTCAGTTCTAGCGAGCTGTTTGTCAGTTCCCATGAATGAAAAGTAGTTAAATAGATGTTTTTGATTATCAGAACTCGTAGATTTGGCAAGTGCTGTAATATAGAATTAACTTTTGTTAAGTTGTCCAGTTTGTTGTAAGACATGTCCAAAAACTTCAAGCTTGTCAAGGACCTAAAAGAGGTGGACGCCACCACTTTGATTTTATTACTGATAATCCTTAGCTCTGTGAGGTTGCTCAAACCCTTAAAAACATCATCTGCAAGTTCAACAAGTTTATTGTTATTAAGATTTAACTTCTTGAGGGAAATCAGATCAGCAAAGGAACCTGTATCTATCTGCAAAATGTTGTTGCGACTTAGGTCTATCTGTGTCACAAGTGATAGACTTTTGAAATCTGATACCTGTATTTTAGAAATTTTGTTTGAAGACAAGTCGAAACCTTTCACTGTTGAAGGAACATCCCGAGGAACAGCTCTGAGCCCACCCTTACATATGGCGATATCGTAACTGATTCGGCAAGATCTCATTGCAAAGCCTGTGCCTGGAACAACGAAATTGCTGACATTCAGCAAGAAGAAAATAATACCGAGTTTGTAACATTTCAATCCTCCTTTTGGCATTGTTTGGTCTTCCTTCACTCCAGGACCCATTTTTTAAATATTCGTCCAACCAACAAAGAATCACGTATAGTCCACTTGGTGAAAACTGTAGAAGGTAATCCTGAAAATCCAATAAAATAAACAAAAATAAAAAAGACAATCATAATTTGCACACTATCATAAATAAGGTAGGTAAGGGCAATTACCCATTGTGGAAACAGGAAAAAAATAACATCTGAGCTCAGGCAGTTTCTATAATCTATTAAGACTAATAATAAACCAATGAATAAAAACACAATTGTTTAATACTCACTGTGTCACACAAAGTAGAGCAGAATAATCATGGATGCCGTATCCACAGAATCTTGTAATTTAATTTTCTTCCTTTGTTCGATTAAAATGTTCCTCTCAGATCAAACGAGTGGAAAATGTAATCTACAGTGTACATAAGACATAAACACTTCTGCCTGCTGCTGCTGCTGCCCTCTTCCTCATAAATCAAGTGAGGAAGTGAGATTAGATGACAGGGTAGGCTGTTTCTTGTGATCAACTGCATCATATTTAAACCTCTTAGCTTTCAATATAAACAATCATTTGAGGAAAATAAAGAAAACGTTTGGTTTGAGCAAGATTTGTCTTTAATTTTTTTCAGAATGCACCTTTTTACCGTACAGCTCGTAAATTTAGATAGATAATAATGATGATAAATGTATGATACATACATTAATACATTGTTGGTAAATCTTCATCGATGTTACTGTTGGGAGGCTATCCTCTGTTCCCTTTTTTAGTTATTTTTTGTTTCATTCAGGGAGTTGTGGTTTTACTTATTTCCTCTAGAAAGTCTACACATGACTAGTGTAAAACAAGCAAAGATAAACATCCTCTTCTCTGCTGTTTGGTAAATGCAGTACCTTCAGCCAGAGAAAATAAGGACTGTTAAGACATTTTACGGCTGAAATTCATTAAAACTACATGAGGTAGAGACGTGGCTCATTAGCAAACAGGTGAAGAAGGAGACTAAGCGTGGGCTTGAGTCTGATGGTAATTAGTTTCTGTGTAATGCTGGTGGGTTCAAAGTAGATTGATCTGAGACATAAAATATGTTGTAGAATAGAGCAGAATATAATGTATTCATACACAACATATATTCTTCGACATAAATAAGTAATACAGGGTGTTTGGACATGAATCTACAAAGTAACTAATGGTATCAAATAAATTTGGTGGAGTGAACAAAAATGTCAGCCCCCAAATTATATAGTTACCATTCTGATAATCGTTTAATTGTAAATAGCTTTTTATCTTACGTCAGCTGTTTTGACAGGTAGTGTAATCATTTGCTTAAGTGGAAGAAATTTGAGTAAATCTATGAAGAAGATATATTTAGGTTAGTCTTACTTTATTCTATAAGTTTGGAGAAATGCAGCATATGAGTGTAATATACCGTACTTAATAGTTTTTAAGTACAACTTAATTTACCTTGGCTTAACAATACTTGAATTACTCGTGGACAAATTAAATATTTATAATATATATATATATATATATATTGATTTCCTCAGTTTAAGTTGAACTAACTCATCAGGTTTTATAGTTTGACAAAAGGTTGGTTTGCAACAAAGTAAAAGTAACCACTTTTTTGGTTGGGTACTTTCGAAATCTAGCTGTCTCTTGCTAGTTTCTGTAACTTTACAGTCACGTGGCTATTTGATGCAATAGCTTAAAAAAAATCCCCTTCGGTTTTATATAGACAGTATTTCAAAATAACAGTGCTGGGGCATTTTGCTTCTCTGTAAGGTTGATAGATTGATGTCATACAACAGTGATTCAGTCTCTTCTTGGGTCATACAGACGTTACTTACACTTTGTGTTTCGACACGCTAAATGTTTTAGGCTTTAGCCGGCAGACAGTGGGAAAAAAACTGCTTTGGTTTTTAAATTTGTCTAAATTTGTCACTAAAGTGTCGGTTTGGATTTAATCACTAATGAACTGCGGGTGTAGGTGCCTATATAATACCTAATTATGTGTGATATACCTATAAATCATGTATTACACTTAAATGTGTTGTAAAATGCTGTCTTTCTGTGTGCAAAGAATAAGACAGGCCAGCAGTTTATATGAGAACAAAGTGTAATGTAATGAGGGACTTCACTTTCACCATTCACTTGCTCCTTTACCACCACAGTCACTTATGTGTGAGAAAATGATGTTTGATTAATGTTCATGTTATCACTTCCCTTTCTCACTACCTCATCTACAGTTTATAAATCGTCAGTTCCTTTACTGATTAACCCGCTCTGCAAAATAACTGTATAAAGCTTGTGACCATAAAACAGAACCACAAAAAAGACTCAACACAA
Organism: Morone saxatilis; assembly: GCF_004916995.1. NCBI lineage: Eukaryota > Metazoa > Chordata > Actinopteri > Moronidae > Morone > Morone saxatilis. Next base: position 17,152,733 of record NW_023339650.1, read on the forward strand.
AATTACAAATGCAAACCTCAAAACATATCCAAACAAAGGGTCAACAAAGAACAGAGGTCACAAGTTAAAACCAAATAAAAAGGAATTTGAATTCAGAAAAGGGAGTATACTATATGAAAACCCATTGTTGTTTCAGTGTTTGCTGTGATGATTTTTATGAAGTGATTTTGTAAATTATAGATTAGTGACAATATAAGATTAATAATGAACTTTTGATTCCTGCATTTGGTTCTCTCTCCAGTCTGTTCTTTGTGCTAAGCTAAAGCTAACTATATATCTAACTATATTTCTGGTCCAGGTCAACAAATAGTTCACCTATTCTGCCCTCCAAATATGTTTTAGGTAGAACAGCAGTTATGTGCTTATTAAATATGTATTCTCTAAGTAATTTTCATGGCTTAAAAATCATGACCAATTATTTGACCTATGACCCCAAAAATGCAGGTACTGTACAGAGAATCACCATATATCACAAAGATATATAAGTAGTGCAAAGGGAGTAATTACAGTCTCAGTGTCTTCTTTATGAGAGAATCTTGAAGTTGAAATATATGAGTAATTGATAATTAATTAAGTATTATTTTGTGAGGTTTAACCTATTAAGATGGCTTAACAAATTTATTTTAATTGCAAAATCTGTCTGTCTAGCTAGCACTAGCACAGTAATATCCAAACTATTGTTACTATCTATCTATAATTACTATCTACAATCGGCTCAGCTAATAATACTTAGATTAAGTAAGCAGGAGTTTCTTACACTTCCCTGAAATTGTCTAGATTATGGGATTTACAGACACCAAAGCCACAGTAACTGCGGACGAAGCTTTGAGAAACTGCAATTTGTCTTGGTTTTTGCCATTTTTACATATTTTTTTTCTTTATGATAGAACAACACTGAACTTTTTAACAGAACTTTTAAATGTCTGTTCTATCTTGTGACATCTATATTGCCTTTTTTTGGAAAAAA
>NW_023339650.1:17153801-17154138 GCF_004916995.1 Morone saxatilis
CCTCAGGGTGGCGCTAGAGGAAAAATCAGTAGGCTTCAGCTTTACCTCCAGCAGCAGCCAAGCCAAACAGTAAGAATCACAGGGTTAATGTCCAGACATGACAAGTCAAGAATAGAAAACCCAGTCAGTGATTTTATTTTTAGCAGGTTTCCCTCCTCCCTCTTCAGACAGAGCCCCAAACAAGTGAACACATGATATTAATTCTCAGGCCTCTGCCATAGCTCCCAGTCTGTCACAGAGAAAACTACATCTGCTGTTTCTCACTGTATGACCAACACCAGCAGAGGTCTCAGTTGGGAAACTATTGCTGTCCTCTCTCTGTTCACTGGGATACTCT
>NW_023339650.1:17154308-17158426 GCF_004916995.1 Morone saxatilis
TGTGTGTGTGTGTGTGCACAGACACACTAATGCAGCAATGAATCTTTAATGATTTGATTAAATTGAATAATTTTCTAATCATACTTTCATTATATGATCCCACTGACTCAAATTACTAAAATTTGTTAGCTTAACATCCCACTGGTAAACATTAATATGTATAAGAATTCATTAGGACAAACTTTATGCACTAATACAGGAAGCATTACGGAGTAGAACTAATACAGGAGACATTACAGAGTAGAATTAATACAGGAGACATTACAGTGTAGTCCTGCACCAGACTAAAGATGCAAAGGAAAATGAAACAACATGTTAACATTAATTCCCCTTATGAGTTAAACTGTGAAGTGGCAGCCTGTGTGTTCAGTCTTTAGTTGATTAATCAATTGACAGAAAATTAATTGATAATAGTTCCAGTTTTACAAATATGAGGATTTGCTGCTTTTCCTTTTTAATTATTTAAGCAATTTTAATTAATTTTGGACTACATGAGATTCTGAAAGTGTCAGTCTGGGTTTTGGGTAATTGTGACAGGCATTTATCACTAGTATTAGAATTAGTACAAACCAATCAATCAATTAATGGAGAAATATACAAAGTAATCCATTATGAAAATAAGCATAAGTTACAGTCCTATACAAAATATTTTAAAAATTATCTCTGGCTGAACTACTATCTTGCATTTACATTAATAAATGAGTAATAATAACATAATTATATATTATACAGTCACATGGGACATTTTTAAGTATGTTCTGATTATACTTACATACTTTTACTTAAACATACTACAAAGTCTTTAATTAATTTTAAATAATTTAATACTGATGTCTCTATGAGACTTGGCTATATCTATACAACTATTCCTAATGCCTGCCACTGGGTTCGAATTCCTTGAAATCAATAAAACGAGGCAGTGGAAACACTATCACTTTTGTCCACAGGGGCCGCTAGAGTCAACACAAAGTGAAATTTTCTTGCTGTTGGTTTAACAAACATTTTCAATGCAGGACTTTTAGTTGAAAGTGAGTATTTCTACAGGGTGGTATTAGTGCTTTTAAGGATGTAAATAGTTCCTCCACCGCTGCTCACAGGTGGAATTAACTGAGCCAGCTGTTTAAAACTGTGTTTTTTCTCTCAGAGCCAGACCAGGAGGCTCCACCCTCACCTGTACACTCCTTTTGGATTGGATTAGACTGCACATTATTGTCAGATAAACTCCTTCCAGATAAAATCACTAATTTTGTATTTTTCATGGAGGATATCGACATAGAAAAAGCACAAGTGTCAATAATAAAATGAATGATGGTGGAATTTCCCGTTTCAGGGTGCTGGTATTGTTAATGCTGGCTCACTGTCACGCTGTCATGGTTTACTGGGAACACCTGTGCCTTTTTTTATTATGACAAGTCAAAATGCCTGCTGTCAAAAAGGCCTGTTGCATTGATTGTACGTTTCACTTAACTGTCAGATTTTTCTAAACTTTGTCTTGACACACAAGAGAGTTGACAAAGAGTTATTTTCTCCACAGACAATGTTATGTGACTCACAGTTGGATAACTTGTATGGCTTGGAAGGGCACAAAACTCTCCCAGTTTATTCATTAAATGAGCCAAAAGAAAAACGACACAATATTACAAATGAACAGCTGCATTGCACTGACCCTTATTTTGCACACTATCTACATAGCCTTCCGGCTTCCCTACTTATTATATCAAATAAAGACAAAATGCATCAAAATGTAATCTAACAAAACTCGTCTACAGACAAGATAAACCAAAATATTTGATGGTGCTAGAGGAAAAGTCAGCAGATCACTGAAGTTAGTATCCTCAGGGAGACATCGAGGTCTCTACAAAGTGTCATAGCAATCCATCCAATAACCTTTAGTCTGGACTCCTTTTAAAGGTAGAGCATGCATTTTATTTACAAAAACTGTGAATGCCGAATGTCTGGTGCACATAGGCGGACCCAAGGGATGGCTAATGTTAGCCATGGCCACCACAGTCACAAGTTGCCACCCCAACACAGCACCACATTTTCTTGTGCTAAACCATACTGCCCAAACTCCACCATCTCATTGTGTTGCCCCTTCCAAACCCACTGTGTTCAACTTACCAGTTGCTGTAGTCCGAGGGGAGATCAAACACATGCTTTTTTGCTGAGTTTTGTTTCAAATAGAAGTTAATGGGAAGAAAATTTTGGTCTGGGTCACAGACGGGGATGTAAAACTCTGTTGATGAAAGTAAGAGACAGAAACAGAGGAACCAAACTCCAAACAGCAGAAATTCAGGTAAAAGCTACAAAAGAATAGTGAAAGCTGCTGCTGCTGCTGTTGATAAATAAATAAAATGGTTTCTCTCTTATTGCCTGCACATCCACAAGGCTTATTTTAGATATAGTCATAAAAAAACATCATAATCTGACCTCTGCACAGCACCATGCCCTATTTCTGTGTCTCTCCAAAATGAGTAGTGGCCTCAGTTCGGCCACCCTGGCTTTACATCTGTTGGTGGTGTTAAAGCAGCTGTAATTTATATTTTTGTCACCTGAATCTAAAGCTCCACTCAGCTTTTAGCAGCTTTATATGTTTCAACTCATTAGCGGCCCTATCTACATCTTTACTATTTTGATTCACTCTCACCGCTCTCATACAGCGATGTCGTTTTCGGACGCAGCAGGCAGCCGTTTTGAGTGGAACAAGTTCTTAAAACCAACCGTTCACTAACTTCTCAGCACCAAACAGCAAACAGACACAGTTGGAGACTAACATAGTGGAGCATTTAGCAGCTAAAGAGCCAAGTATTTCCTTCAAGGATTGGTAGAGACCATCAACATATATAAAGATGTACGACATGACAGCTCTCCAAAAGTGAAACAAAAATGCTCCCTCGTGGCTGACTGCAGTATAGGACATAAAGCACCTCCATGTTAGCAGATGGGACATGGGCTAATGTAAAGACTCAAGTACACGTCAAATACATTTTTCCCAACAATGGTTTCTGTCATTTGAGGTAGTTCTTATCACGTTGATGCATGTACGTTTGGTTTGAATTAGTTATTTGATGCTTTAGAAAGTAGGTTTTGTGTCATGATTAACAGCTGAGCCTCGCTCACGATAGAGTTGGCCTGGGTAGGGGCTGGACCTTGACTCCACAGCACCATATCCGAGATATTTTGACTTAATTTTTGTACAGTGGGTGGAAGTGGAGACACAATGTCCATCTTTTATATATCGATGGTAGAGACCAAAAACAGAGCAAAAAGAAAGAGAAAATTTGACTTCCATTCATCAGGTAGATACACAGACTCTACAAGAGGATGATATGTCAGTGTGTGTTTGCTTGTTTGTGCTGCCCCCAAGTGGCCAAACAAACAACAACAAAAACAGTCAGTGCAGGTTTAAAGAAAAGGTTCCAATGTGTGAAAACAGGTGAACCCCTCAACATCTGAATTAGCTTACTGATTTGATATCACTGGAATGAAGGAAGGGAAATGGAGTGGAGAGGTCAGCAGAGGATTCATTAAGTGTCCTCATTAAGTGTCCCCCCATCATATCTGCATGATTCTGTCGCTCCAGAGGGAAATACACTGATATGTGCGCGCGTAGCCACCCACGGGGCGCGTGCACGGTTTAATCATATCTGGAGAGAGAGAGAGAGAGATGCTGTCGGGTGTTGAGTCCGGTGTGACTTATCTATCCTACTCTGCTGCTGTCGGTAACGGACCGGCTGCGCACACACCTACACACACTCCACTCCATCTCCCTCTGTCACACACACACATACAGCGACATACACCGGTACCGGACTGTCGCACTGGGAAGAAGGGAGGGAAGAGAGGAGAAAGGGACACATGTCAGACCGGATCGAGCAGGGGAATGTACCGGATTCCGCCGCACACACGCCCGGGCTGTCCCGCACTGAGGGCTGCTCTGCGTTAACGGGACACGACACCGGGCTGAGCCAGGGGCGGGAGGACCGGACCGGGATAGTGTAAAGACAAGTCACCTGGCTGCGGAGGGAGGGAGGGGAAGGAAAGGGAGGGAGGAGGGCGGGGAGGGTCGCAGGGGGGAGCTGTGCCCGGCTGACAGAGCTTTTGTTTTGGGTTAACAA
>NW_023339650.1:17158526-17175560 GCF_004916995.1 Morone saxatilis
TGCGAAAGAAGAAGGGAGGGAGGAGTGAGCGGTCTGCAGGCGCGGCGCTCCGTTGCGCCCCTGACGAGCTTTTGGTTTTTGGTGTTAACAACACCGCTTGCGCGCAGACGGAGGGAGGGTCGGCGCAAGTTTCTCGGAGCTGGCGCTGGTGTGATGGAGGCCGCGTTGAGCAAAGTGGAGCACCAGCGCAGGTGGTGGACTGATGAAAGGTAGGGAACCATTGAAAATGACACACATCACACGACACACATCACATGTGATGCCATGAACTGATAGAGACAGTTAGTGCGGAGACGAGTGCGAGATGGTTTGCTGTGGGAAGTGTGTGTGTGTGTTCTGGGTGTGGGGGTGGGGTCCAGCATCATCCTGGCACCTGATGATCAAGCGGAAGGATGATGTAAGTCTGTGTGTGTGAGGTGACAGGAGGGAGACCAGCCTAAACTTAAGTGCTGGACTGGGCAGGGGGCGGGTGTAGAAACTTTTGAATTGGGGGGGGGGCTGAAGCGCTATTAATAATGATAAACATTTGTCATAGTTACATTATTTATTCGATGTAATAAATAAATGCCAAAGAAATAATTTTAAATATTCTAATCATCCATAGTCAGATTATAAAACAACGGAGCCCTTGACATAACTGCATCTTTTGTAGTCGGTTGGCGTCTCTTTGTGGTTTATTTGTGTCTCTTTGTATCTCTGCGTGGTTGATTTGTGTCTTTTTGTGTCTCTGTGTGGTTGATTTGTGTCTCTTTGTGGTCGATTTGTGTGTATTTGTATTTGTATTATGTCTTTTTGTGTTTGTTGTGCATCGTTTTGGAATCATTTTGCATCTTTTATGCCTCCTTTGTGTCGCTTTGTGGTCATTTTGCGGGATTTTGTGTTCATCTCTTTGTAGTCATCTTAATCGACTTTCCAACAAGAAATGTACAGAGGTTCTGACACCAGCCACCTACTCATCACCTCCTTACTCTGTTAGGAGCGGTGGAGGGTGGGGCGCTCACCAGTGGTGGCTATTCAGATTCCAGGGGGGGCCTATGTCACCCCTCTGGCCCCGGCTGTGCCTGAGAGAAGAGACATGCGAGGACTATCAAAGCAGGATTAAGCTAAATTCTCTCTGCCTTTTAGACGTACAATAGTCTTAAAAATGTAAATCTTAAAGTCATTTTAAGTGCTGTCAAACCGGGATTGGGCAATGAGGAGCACTAGAGCAGGGTCTTTAAAGAAAAAGGCATCGATTAAAAACCCACAAAAAACCTTAAATGAGTATTTATCTGAAAATGTAATTGAGTTTTGTTTACAAGAGAGCTTGCGATACATTGCAGTGATCAGACTAGAGATTATACTCATGCATAATTCAAGAGCCAGGCTGATTAGGTCTGTACCCAGGGGCCTGTGTGAACATTGTAAAACTCTTTTACACATAAAAAAGAAATAGCTTTTGCTGATACATTGTGCTTTCCAGCTTCCACACGGCTGTTCGGCAGTGCATTCTATGTGGAAAATGTGCCAATGTTGACGATATGACATGCTCTTCATTTCCTACATGAAGTGGTACACTGGAGTCTGATATCATAAAATATCAAGTTAACCAAGGGATTTGGTGCAGTCCCTCAGAAAGAAGCCGATCAATGTTTTGCATCAATAATAGCTTCTTCATCTTTCTCATTTAAGTACAACACACTCAATATCGGTTGTTGCCAACATATTTGGAACATAATGTTGGAAACAACTCATTTTGGCTCAACATGTAGTGCCAGTATCACCCAGGCCACCACAAAACCGCCTGCCAGAAGGAGACAAGCCACAGTAAAGACCGGGTGCATTAATCTGATTTATTATCAAACTTAATTTGGTTTAAATTAACAGCCGAGATTTGGCTGTGATGCCAATACTGTGAGTGCAAGTTCCATTAAAAACGTAATATATGCCCCGTTTGGCCAAAAAATGAACTATATGAAGGTCGTGCTTAACTTTCTAACTAAAGGAGTTGTGAAATTATTTTGACCTTAAAGAAATACAATAATCTTGATTTTAGTGGCAGTCAATGGTTACCACACTATTGTTAATACTAAACTGTGAATTGTGTTGAGTTTTAAGGGAATTTATGGGATTTGGGGGCGTTATAGGACGCAAAAACAAAATTAGGGATTGTATCATTAAAGTTACACTCAACCCCAAATCTCTATTTTTAGTTAACACTCATTCCCTACAAGCCTAATAGGTGGTCGTAAAAAGTTTGTAGTTTTGGGAGAATGGAGCACTTACAGCCTATTCCGATGGTAGCAAGTTCTTTAAATTCATAATTTACAAGCCACACATGTTTTTCCTAATAACTGGCTGATAGTTGTCCAAGAATTCCCCTCAAAAATGTGTTATTAGTAATTGCACCAATGCAGTTCGTCTGGTTGTTTAGACTCCACATCAGCTGTTGCACTCTCCCTTTCACGGTATTTCTGGACTTCTAATTTCTAATTTCTATTACTGGATGCTGGAGGTGATGAAATTATTTTGTTGTGTTACTGTCTTGTACATTGCTTTCATAGTTTGTTGTAGATCTAAACAAACTATGTCCATAGTCCACATCAGAGCCGGCGGTGTTACTTTTGCTTTCAGCCCTGCTTGTTCTAGCATATCGTTAATATCATGGTATGATAATTTTTAATTTTAAAAAATTTTTTTAATCACATTTCCAATGTTATATTGGTATTATCGTCAACAGTAAAACAAGAACATTCTCAACAAAATACCTACTTTTTCCATTCTCTACTGGTTTTATTTTGAGCAAATAACTTTCTTATTTGGCCCTAAATTGTAATCTACAGGGATACCGCAATTCTTCCTAGCATCAGAGTTGTATAAAAATAGAAAATTCCATAAAAACTGTCACCTTTTAAAATGATGTATATCTCATAATGCAATGAAATGAGGGTAAAAATTATGCATGCAAAAAAAAGGGTATGATTTCTCAAATTTGATCAAGTTCTGAAAGTTTAAGAATTTCACCTTTAATTATAGCGCCCCAATCAGGCCAGTCAATGTACTGTTGTCAACACTGCAACCGATTCCCACAAAACTGGACGAAATTGGACTAATGAAATCCAACATGCAACCTACAGGTGGTGGAGGACATATTCATATTTGTATTGTTATTGATGTATTCATCTTAATTAGTAAAGAAAAGTAAAAAGTAACTAAAGCTCTTAAATAAATGTAGTGGACTGAAAATTAAAAATGTTCTCTGAAATGTAGCAAAGTAAAAGTTAAAGTAGCATTAAATGGAAATACTCAAGTAAAGCGCAAGTACCTCAAAACTAAGTACAGTACTTGAGAAAATGTATTCGATTTCAAAATGTGTTCATTTCCACCACTATACTGTATGACAACAATTTTTTCTGACCTTTACAATGTCCTTTTTGACCTTTAACAGCACCCTAATCGGGTCAATCTGTGCCATTTCTCTCAGCCTGGAATGCAGCGCCAAGATGCATCATCATCGCTGCATGCTTCATCAGGCTGTTATCACAAAACACAACCCGATCCAAAGTCCCTCTCTCCACATAAACTGAGAAAAATGACTAATAACAACTAATATTAGCAATAATTGTTATTCAGCAGCTCCGTTAAATGCATAAAAAGCAGGTCAGGGAATCTATTGACTCACACGCTTCAATAAAATGCAAATGGAAATCGTGACAAAGATTTATTTACATGATGTACTGTGTCAGTTTCTCAGAACCTCATCATTGGATGGGTTGGTCATGTGCATATGGCATGTGTTTATATGTGCCCCTGCGTGTGTGTGTGTGTGTGTGTGTGTAGTCAGTGTGTGGGTGGATGGTGAGTTGTTCGTCTCAGACCGTCTGTGCAGAACAGCTGACAGACACACACACACCCGCTCTGAACAGAAGGCTCCACCCGGGTCCTCGGACATTTGCGCTCACACACATACACACACATACACTTACATACATATATATATATATATACACACAACACACGTGGCATGCCTTAGTGTGGTATTCGGTTCATGCTGGGTCTCTTGGGTGTGTCTGTGGCGACAGAGGGAAACATAATATACTGTATTTGTGTGTGTGTGTGTGTGTGTGTGTATACAATAACATATACAGATCACATATGCTATAGGCGTTTGGGGCCAAAAGGTCTGGGCTTTGTTGACTTGGCGACAGTGTTGCATTGGCACGTCTGAGACTAAAACAATTTGGGAGTGGTATACTCCAGTAGTAATACGATAGCCCCCGTGCATTGCTGGGAATGATGGAAATTTTGCCCTATGTCCTTTTATCATATGTTCACGCAGGAAGCTGGGAATAATTCAACCTCATTATCCTTGCATGAATTTGATTGCTAGACTTGAAAATCAGCAGTGAAATTGCCGTGACAGCATGCGAGCACATCTGATGACACTACTTGCCACCAGAGAAAGCTGCCAGAGTGATAGTCACAGCCTTTAGGATCAGAGGAATTTGGGGTTTGTGGGCTTGATTTTTTCAGACTTTAAGGTGACACATGATTACATTAATAAGGATTTAGATTACTTAAAACATTCGCCAGTTTGCATCAGAGAAGCTGTGTTTGTTGCTTCATTTGTGCGCACTGAGCAAACAAAGTGGTGCGTAGGGGAATTAGGTTTGAACTGTGTCGGTCACACAAAGGCCAAAGAGTCCAGACCTGTAAAAGTCACTCCAGCATGATACCACTTTGGGTTAGTACATTTACATACTGTAGCAGGCTCAGTGTTTTTTTAGTTAATGTCATGTTTAATGATGTTCTTATTTTAAACCCTATGCTACCACAGCAGGTAGAAATATTAGATTCAAGGTAACAGTCACTTTATCATTATTAGACTCACAATAGCTCTACACTGCAATACAAGAACAATGTTTCTTTATTTCCATGTCTTCTACACGTATTCACGTATTATCAACTGGTGAGGACTGGAGGGAACAGTCAATTGCGTATTTACACATCCAGCAGACAGGGAGCACCATTATCATTCATTTGGAATCACGTTTCTGGCCACCTGGCAAATGTAAGTCCAATATTCATTCTGTTTTAGCTCTATTATTGGTCTCTACCAGCTCCTGAGGGAAACATCTGGCTGAATGCTCCACTTTATTCCCAGATAATCCAAAAATGGGCAAAGACGTGGAGCGTGGGTAGAGCTGAGGCGGGCTGAATGAAGCCTGGTTACAAGAACCAGTCGCCTGTAATGGCAGCCACCGGTTAATCAATGTGGCCATGCTCTTCATGCATAAGCCTTGATATAATTTAAATACATGCCTTATTACCAGTAAACATCTTCATTTCTGCTGTAAAGTTTTAATATGGGGGCTTACGGAGATTGACTCACTTTTGGAGCCAGCCTCGTGTGGCCGTTTGAGGAACTGCAGTTTTTAGCACTTCGCTTTTGCTTCATCTTTCAGCCAAGGTTGCCGCTTGGAACCAGAAACAATTAGCTTAAAGAACTGCAGAGTTGGGTGATAATTTTCTGCAGGTTCGCAACATTTTATACATTACAAATAATCATTTGTTTGTTGTTATTTGCCAAAGGAACTGCAAAATGCAAAAATATATGTTTTTGCCATTGCATGATTAAAAAAATATGGTTTGTTTTGTACATTTTTTTTTTTAATAAACCATAAGCCAATTTTAACTGGGATATTTTTACCTCAAAAATGTAATGTGCATTTAAATAATTGTATCCCATTACAAGCTTAATTGAAAATTTTAGTTTTCCAGTTGTCCAGATGGGAACGGAGATTTACAGGCACCTGGATATAATCCTGCTTGACACAGATTGTTTTTTTTTGTTTACTAAAAAATGCAAATTTCCAAGGAGAAAATGTCTGACTCAAGGGAAGCTTTCTTTGCTTTAGCATTACATGGGGCAGCATTCTTGCCTCGATTGCCTCCTTCTACTGACTTTTCATGCATGAGGCCTGTGCTTTTTTGTTTTTAGCTTGCCTAATCATATTAGAATAAGACTGACAGGGAGACTAATAGGGAGAGAAAAGTAATACAGACGGCTTTGTAGTTGAGGTCAGCGAGAAGAGTCAGAGAGCAACACTTACAGTAAACACGGATATTTACAATGAGGAACTGCAAGAAAAAACAGACCAAAAGCAACACATAACTGTTATTAATGGAGATGACACTGGGATTTAAACTGGCAAACTTCTGGCCATAAACTCACTTCTGATAGCTGCCGGGCTTCTAACATCTTGCATTTACAAATCCCAGGAACACAGTGAAGTTTTATTGTTACCGAAGCTTCATAGTGCTTGGAACAGATGCCACATAACCCGACTGGGAGGGCTAGATCTTTTATAGGACTCTCGAAACATCCCAGAAGTCACCGCAAAATCTAGTTTTATTAGACGTGTGTGTGTGACAGAGAGAAAGAGGGTGTTAGTGGGAGTTTGGCTCGCCTGCTGTTGTGAAAAGTGTGCCTCTGTGGGAGTTAAGTGTGTGAGTCAGCCATGAATCACACTTTTTCTGTACCAGTCAAACCCATGAGCACACATGAACTCTCTCTCGCTCACACACACGCACACATACTGTACATATGACTGCATGATTATACAGATTAGACACCATTATACAACAAGCCCACACAGGCATTTACACTGAGCTTGTGATGGTCAATTTATAGAAAAGCGTAAGCAGGTACATTTTAGCATTATATATACAGTTTGAACAGTGGTAGGCCTACTTGTTCCCAGTGGGTGCATCTGCAATTGTCAGTGGGTACTTGCCACGGGTACAACTAATTAAAAAAATATGATTTGATTTTCACACATTCTCAAGACTTGTTGGTTAAAGGTGAATTATTATGTTTTATTCAAATCATAGTCAGCAAACGTTAGCTAAAAGTAGTCTAATGGATAAATGGTGAATACAGTAGCTAAAAGTAATAGATTAACAGTTTGAAATAGTTATATAGTTAATGCAGAAATGTTGAATTAAATGGCAGTGCTGATACTTGAGTTCCTCTAACAGGGCCGTGCAGGTATATCTGACATCAAGGGTTCAGAACCACTGCAGTAAAAGAGTGAATCCTGTACAGCAGTAATTACTCTGTAGCCTATATATTAACTGTATAGCACTGTTTTAGTTTCTGTTTCACCCAGTGTGGGTATGTGCGCACTCGCTGATGTCACTAACAATTTGACTCATCAGCATTCAGGGCATTCACGCTCTCTCTCACTGCCAGTGATAAGCGATGCTGATTATCAGTGAACTTTTGCTGCACAGTGTATCTCCCCTTCTGCTTCTCTGCCTCTCTCTCTCCCTCTCTCAGCAATAGTAACACTTTGCCTGTGAGAGCCAACATTGTTTTAATCAGCTTCACGTCTATTAGGAATCAGCTGCTATTAACACTCATTAAAACACACGAGTCTCGCTGTTAGCGGGAAAACGTGCTCAGACCCCTTACTTGAATAAAAATAGCAGTACCACAATGTAAAAATACACTGCATCGCTGAAAATTGCACCCATATGGGAGTCCTGAACATCTTACTCCAAAAGCATGGGCATTATCTGTTGCTATAACCACCCCCACTCTTCTAGGAAGGCTCTTCATAAAATTTTGCGATCTGGCTGCAGGGATTTGCCCCCATTTAGTCATAAAAACATCAGTGATACTGGATGATAAGGCCTGGCTCCCAGTCAACCTTCCAGTTCATCTAAAAGGTGTTGGATGGGGTTGAGGTCCAGGCGCTGTGCAGGCCACTCAAGTTCTTCCACACCAAAACTGGGAAAAATAATTTCTTTACACGTGCGATTGTGTGCATGGGTGCATTATCGGGTTGCTTGGGTATTCCTCAAATTGTTGCCACAAAGCTGGAAGCCCACTACTGTCAAAATGTGTTTGCTTTAGCACTAAGATTCCCCTTCACTGGAAGTAAGGGATCAAGCCAAAGCCATGAAAAACAGCCCCGAACCAGAAGTGGACGGGGTGCATGAGGCAAAGTGTAGCCCCTTTCAGAGTGTTATATTGGATTATCATCACCTTTTAAGTTGATATAAGCAAAAAGTTACTTATTTAATAATCCAGCAGTTACAACATTATCATTCATCTGATGTCATGTTTCGGTCCACCTGGTGAATGTAAGTCCAATAATCGCTCTATTTTTGTCTCTACCAGCTCCTGAGGGAAATATCTGGTTCTTTAGCTGCTAAATGCTCCACTATGTTCACCCGTTACGCTAAACGTTCATTGCTGAGCAGGTGATGTGGGTTTTCAGAGCCTATTTGCTGAAAATGGCTGCCTGCCGCGTCAGAACATGGCGTTATGAGAGCAGTGAGAGGGAACCAAAACAATAAAGTTGTGGGCAGGACGGTGAAACGATGTGGAAAAGCTGAGAGGAGTTGTAGATTCAGGTGATAATACTCCGTAGGTTCAGGTTTGCGAGCACTATTGCCACAAAGTAAGTAGCAAACAGCAAGCCAGTCAGATCAGATCTCCCCCTAAAACTGCAAATTCTTCAATCTTTGTTTGTGTATAGATTAATAGAATAATTAGACTTATTTATGTTAATTAAGATGTAAAGGGGCTGGTTGGTGAATTTCTGAACTTAAGACAATGCCAGGTCAGCTGTTTCCCTCTGCTTCCTTTGCTGTGGGACGGCTGTGGCTGTGTGCTCAGGAGGTAGAGCGGTTCGTCCACAAATCAGAAGGTTGGTGGTTCGATCCCCGGCTCCTCCCTCTGTACGTCAAAGTGTCCTTGAGCAAGATACTGCACCCCAAATTAGTGGCTTTGCAATCAGTGAATGAATGTCTGTGAATGGGTGAATGTGGAAGAAGAGAAAGGCTCTATACAAGTACAGTCCATTTACCATTCCAGCTTCTCCGAACCTTAAGTGTCCCTAAATGACCTTCATTAACATTAAAGCCGGAAGTCACACAAATCAAGTGTGAGCGATTTGATGTCTTTATTCTTATCAAACCCTTTCATGCTTGTCAGTGGAAGCTGTGAGCCTAGATATCATTCATCGACTTGAAGTGTTTGGGGGTCCAGATAGTGGAATCAATTTGTCTAGTTGTCTTCCAAAATGAGATAATGGTGAAAAGACGATGCCTCATCTTCAAAATTGATTGCTAGTTCTTCATTTCCAGACCATAAAAGCTTTGTTTATTTACGTTTTAAAAGATTAAATTATGCATTTTTTTATTTTTCATGCATTTCAGGCTCTATCTACTTATTTTCCAAGCTCGATATATCATGGCATTTTGGAACTGAACGCTTCATCTAGACTTCAGATGTAGTGGCTGAGGGAGGAGATGAAGTGATGGGAGGGTGCAAAAAGCGACAAATGCTGTTGCTCGTCGCTGATGAGAGATGGAATTTGTGTGTGCGTGTGTGTGTGTGTAGGATGTGTGAGCGTGTGTTAAATAGTTTGCATGCTGTTTAGCAGCTGGCTTATGAGTTTTTTTTCTTTTCCTCTTTGCCTTCTTCCTTTTTTCTCTCCTTCTCTTCCTCCGCACTCTTCCCATCCTGTTTTTTTCCCCTCCCATCTTTGTTAGTGTGGTTATGATAGATGAGTGTATTATAAAGCGGGGACTTGAAGCGGGGGAAATCAATGCTCATTCCTCAGAGGTGTGTGTGTGTGTGTGTGTGTGTGTTTGGAGTGTGTGTTTGCTAGTTGGCTGTTTGTTAAGAGGTTAGAAGCTGGATACATTCATTGTTTTGGGAGCCAGGGGCTGCAGCTGAGCCGCTCTGTCTTGATCTGCTTTCCTTTGACTCAGCAAACTCGGCCAGGCCAGACGACACAAACACACACACACACACACACACGCGCACACACACACTTACACACACAGAGTAACAATGCACGCACCCGCCCACTTGCACGCTCACGCACTCGCAGATCTAGAGAGACCGTCCCACTCACAACACAGACGTTACACAATCCAACAGAGAGTAAAGTTTTACCTGGGTGGCTGCCTGATTGCCCATCCATTTCCTCCTTTGTCCCAGTCTCCCGACTCTTGTTTTAGGTACAGTTTGTTTCACGACCTTTAAAGAGCAAAGTTGCACAAATCTTTCAAGTTGAGTGAAACTTTGGCGACCCGCGAATTCGCCCCACGTTGACCAAAATCAAGCTGTCTCGAGGGGTGCTGGGAAGGAGAGACAGAGAGTCTAAAATGGAGGAAGCTACTGTAGCTTGTTAGCTGTGTTGCACAATGAATTACTCACCTCCGTCAGCGTAACTGTTCTGCAAAAGGGCAATGGTTTGAGACAGGAGTAAATGGCACAGATTTGAATAAACTGTGAAGTTATGCGTGTTAGCAATCGAACTAAGCCAATAAGCTGACGGCTATGCTTATTAGTATGGATAGCTTTATTGTCCCTCTTGGATACCTTTTTATTGAATATTTAAGTTAAATATTCTTTAACATGTTTTGTAAATCACATTGTACTCTGCTGGATACATTTTACAGTTATACCAGATATACAGGAAAATATCAGCGTATATCTGATAACATATACACCAATACAGATACTGTCTGCAATAGCCTGACCGATATATTGGTCTGGCTCTGACAAACAATGTTGTCTTTCCATTCCAAAGACCAGACTTACTTAAATTATGTAATCCATCACAGTTTACTTGCATTGTTGTTAGAGGGTGATGCAATGCAGACATCTCAATTACCTTGCAATGACAATGCAAGATTTAGTGCAGACTAGATGTTTACTGTAATGGATTACAAGATAAGTTGATTTTCAAGCTTTAGAGAAATGAATGGAAACCTATTGATGTCTGGAACTGCACTGTCAAACGAATATGCTGTTAGAAAATCTGTACACATAAAAACCATTTGAAAATGGTCAGCGAAAATGTTGTGAATACATGATTTGCAGTTATTTGCTAAAATGTGCAATCACACTGGCATGGTCCTCTAAAGTGATGTTGAGAGCTTTGGTATAATTGTGGGTTGAAAAGCTTTTTGGCCATGAAGTCCAAATATGGTTGATTATCTTCATCAGTCCCTTTAGCATTGTGGGAGAGAAAAACAGGCAATGTCTGACTTCCTTTCTCTGTCTCTATTTGCTCTAGTTTCATGGTGAAACAGGTCTCAAAGTCACACATTGAGCTCATAAATACAGTGGAACAAAATGTTTTCTGCCTTACGTTAAAAATAAAAATAAAAACGAGACCTAAAAGGCCTCTTGTGGCCCTCCTGTTTCTTTCAAAACAAACTGCACTTTACTGTTACCTCATCCTAATGTGGTTTTGAAACGGCGTCGGGCAAAAATCTACAAAACTGCTAACAGGCTGAAATGTCTCAAAAACATGAAACAGCCGCTGCTGTATTATCTGAGACAAACAGGGATACGTAAAAATGTGTCTAACATTTTCCTGTGCAGAATAAAATAAATCTGTCCTCCCTATAGGCTGACTTTGAAGAAAAGAAAGCGCCGGTGAAAAGTGTGGCAACGAAAGCTGATTAGTGCTTCTGGAGTGCAGCCTGATACCTATAATTTCAAGTAGGGACGTTACTGGTCATTGATCAGGGAGCAAATGTATTGAAGAGCGTTTTAAGTGTGGATGGGTCATGAGGAGTGATGGTGGTGTTGGGATGAGATTCCCCTCCTGTGCCTCAGGCCCATAATTTCTATCTACCTCGTGTGTTCTCATAATTGCCATAGAGCAGATATGATTACAGGCAGTATAGTAGGTATAGACACCTTCAACCAACGATGTAACCACGCTGTAGCAGTATGACAGTGTTTCAGAAGAGTAGATGAAATTGTAGTCTCAGTGAAAGACCATATAAGATACAGTATTTACTTACTTCAAAATTTAGACCAGATAAAAAACAAAATGACCTTCTTATGTCATTTCTGTTTAAAATTGAGTCCTTAAAGCTGTTCTAATGAATATGATATGATATGTATGTAATGCAATGCAACATTTAGCAGCTAGTTATACATTCCTACCAGGAGTTGATGGAGACCCAAAGAGCTAAAAGGAGAGACAGTAGTGGAATTATATTCGTCAGAAGGCCAGAAACACGACTCCTTATGAATGCTATTGTTGCTCTGTGTCTGCTGGATCTGTACATAAGTGACTAATTGTTAGTCAAGTTAAAAGGTGATCACGGCCTATTCCTACTGGCCCAGATTGTCCGATAAACATAGGTTTATGTGGGTTTAAAGTCTTATTTTCTCAAAAGAAGTGAATAATGTGTTTTCCAATGCCAAAAAAAATGTTTCTAGTAAACTAAAAAACAGCAACTTCCATTTTCCTTTGACACTTATGTGTTTTTTTTTCAACTGTTGAGGATTTGAGGACTAAATTATAGACACAATATATATAGAAGTACTGCAATGCAAATCCGGATGATAAAGCATCATGGCAAATAATAAAAAATGTGGTGTCAACTGAGGAAGAAATATTTTCATCAACAACAAACATCACGTTTTCTTCTCAGTCCCTAAGAAGAAAAAAAAGATTTATTTATCTTCACTACGGTCGTGATCTCATTTTGGAACAAATCTGAGTGTATTTATTGTGAGTAACTCTAATAATATGTGTGTTTGCTGCAGGTCTGGACGACTGCTTGCAGCAATATGTGTGTGTGTTTGAGCGCGGAGGTGTGTGCGGGGAGAGGCTGCTGAGGATTAGCCACGCCGAGCTGGAGGAGCTGGGAGTCTCTCGCATCGGACACCAGGAGCTCATTCTGGAGGCTGTGGACTTGCTCTGTGCTCTGGTGAGTGTGTATTAATGTTGTGTGGTGTTGTGTGTGTGTGTGTGTTGTTGTGTGTGTGTTGCGTGCGTGCGTGTGTGTGTTTGTTCTGTAGTTTCAGTGCAGTTCAGCCATCTTTTCAGCTGCAGCTGTTAATGTAGTCATGTTCTGCTTGGATGCACAATGTTAATAGATTGCAGAAAGTAAATTGTCAGCGCGCTGCATCATTGCATCTCCCAATTGTCACAAACACAAAATAAGAAAAAAAGTTACAAAATTGCACTTGGTAAGTGTTTGTGGTTTTGCCAGATCAATCAAAAAACAAATACCTATTAAACAAAGACTGACTGGATGGATAGACTGATTAATCAGTCAGTCGGGCCGATTGTCTAGCTTTTTGAGATAAACGGCATCGGCTGATGTCTGTGCTCATGATGCAGATAAACAAAAAAAAATGTCTTCAAACACATCGGCAGGCAGCCTTATCTGTGTGGCTGCTGTCTGAGTTTTGGGAATGTGGTGAAAAAGTCAGTTTCCAGCCCTGTTCTATAACTCTCATGCATCCGGCTGTAAACATATGCCCAAATTTCGTATACAATAAAATATAATTATATATGGATTTTTTTTTCTTTTATTATAACTTTCCATCACTACTATAACATCCGTATGAATGCATAGGTGACCGACCGTTTGTTAAACTATGTTTTGTTGTGTTCAAAAACAAAACAATACAACTAAAATTCTTTATTTACACCCTAGACTGACAACCTGCAATAATTTGTTATTACATTTGGATAAGCCAAAAGTGAGTGCATGTGAACTATCGGTGCCTTCTTGAAGAAGTTGTTTAATTTATGTTGCATCGTCCTCCATTGTTTTGTCATTATTGTATGGTAGAGGTTGGCTGTAAGTATGAATAAATAAAGATTTAAAGGTGTTTAAATACAGAAACAGTGTGATGACCTTCTCTGTACCAGATGGGTAACATAAGTCATTAATATGCACCAGACTCCTTAAGAAGAACTGGTAAACATGTTGACAAATAAGATTCTAATCTGTATTCATGGCGGTTCACTGTCTGGAGGTTCAGCTGATCTTTGTTTATGTCTGTGCGTGTGTGTGTGTGTGTAGAACTCAGGTCTGGAGACGGAGAGCGTCAGGACTCTGGCTCACAAACTCGGCGCCTCGGCCAAAAACCTGCAGAACTTCATTTCCGGCCGCCGTCGCAGCAGCCAATCGGAGAGCAGGTCCTCGCGGCGGCTCCCCAACGATCTTCTGACCTCCGTGGTCGACCTCATCACCGCCGCCAAGAGCCTGCTAGCCTGGCTGGACAGGTAATGTGTTCACTGTCTGTCACGTTCTCAGAGAAGCTCTTTGTTTCACTTGTACACAGAGGAGGTGAGTTAACAGATTGGATTTATAGCGCAGAGTAACTATAGTATGTGTCATAGAAAGAAAAGCACAGGTGTTATTAATGACATTAATAATGGCTCTGGTATTCAGACATCATTACTTTTATTATTTACACCTGTGCTTTTCCTACTGTGACATGTCAAAATGTCTTTAATGAAAAAGGCCCATTAAAGGCTGCACTAATAGAGGTATAATTGGGCTGCATTCACAATCTCACAATTGTAAGAACAGGAAAAAAACTCCCATTATTCTGACTTTGGAGCATTGTAATCACCTCAGACCATCCGAAATGAGCAACCTTTTGTTTTATATTTGCAGCGCTTCATGAACAATTGAAACCAGATACAGCCAAACAGTGCATTGCTCTTTGTAAAAGAGTTGAATTCATCGTATCGGTGTTAATATTGTATTTTATGTAGATATAACTGCCAGCAAGGTAGGTGCATGTTTTTAAATCTGAATATTTATGGTCATTTTATGGCAATGTTTTAGGCAAATATTTTCAACAATAATCATTGATTAATTGTTTCAGATAAGCCTTTATTGATCCCCAGTAGGGGAATTCATGTCTTGCAGCTGCACGGAGACAGCAAGTACAGATAAATAGAGAAAAATAACAAATAAATAAGTATAGAAGTATGAAAAATAAAAATAAGAATGGAAATACAAATAATAAGTAAAAAAGGCCAAAAATTAACTGGTTCTGGTTTCCAAATGTGATCATTTTTATTTTCTTAGTCTTCCATTATAGTAAACTGAAAATCTTTGTGTTTTGGACGGACAACTGAATATGTCATTGGGCCCTGGGAATTTATGATGGACATTTTTTTTCAGTATTTTTTTGACATATTATCGACTAAACGAGTAATCAGTAAATCTAGACGTCAAAATTATTACTTGGATCCGTCATGTATAAAATACTTCATGTGGAAACTAGAGTTATAAATCTTCCCTCTGTTGAAGTTTTTGATCCAGTGCCAGTAAAAACTTTTCTATCCTATTTTCTCTGTTTGCACAAGTAAAGCTCCAATCTGCAAAACATAAACTCTCCTGCAGCTGTCGGTTGTTGACATCTTTTGAGAAATATGTTTTTTTTCTGAAGGAATATCGTCAGACCTTTTTCTCACCATGTTTCTCTGTCTCCCCCTCGCTCTCTTCTTCTTCTCCCTGTCACTTCATTTATTCATGACTTGACTCGATTCCCTGCACACGACACTCGCATCAGATACAGAACTAAAGGTCTTTGACATTCGGTTCTTGAAATGCCGGGCACCCACATCTGTCCTTAGGCCATCTAGACACACAAAAGCATATAGCCACATCCACAAGCACACACAGACCCATAGAAAACACCCACGCACTCGTACAAACACACACTCGCAGACACACACCTACATCCGCACGCACTGACACACACTTATGCAAGCGCACACGCATTCGCCCATGCACGATGATGCAACTGTAAATGGCAAAGCGACATTGAGAAAGGGATAGACTCAGCAGAGCTTCATGCTCTCTGTTCTCCATTTCTGAGACATAAGTACGTGGTCATTGTCAAAGATCTCTTTTTATGTTTTTATCCTGCATATTACACATACCAGACATGAAGAAAAGAGCATTTTCCAGCTGTGTGAGCACGCTAATAAATTTAACATGCCATCCGAGCTTTTATTTCAAGGAAATCTTCCCCCCCTAAAATTGATTTTTCCTGCCTTGGAATAACAAATGAGCGAGTAAAACAAGCTGAATTTCTTACTGAAATAAGAGCTGCATGGTGGATAGGTTGAATTCATTATGGACCCTAACGACGTGGAAAAGGTTAGGATTTCCAAGCATGTTGGTCTACACTCTGTCTTGTACTAATACCCGCAAGATGACTCCTTCCTAAAAGGTTTACAACAGCAGCAAATTAGCATAAGTCATGTTAAAACTGAACTTTCATCTCTGCCTGATTGCTAGTTATTAGACCTCACAGGGATGGAGGGAAAGTGCAACATCAGTTCAGCACTCAGGCTGCAAATGCACTGCACTTTCTAGTTTCCCTGTAAATGACTTGAGAAGCCATTCTGCAACCTTTTCATGTATAAAATAACAGTGTGTGTACAGCAAAGATCATCTTTTCCCTGCCTCTGATACCCTGATGTCTCCTCCTCCAAATATTTATATATATATGTATATATACACTGTTCTCTTTCTCTGTGGTGACAAACACCATTTTCATCAAGTCGACACACTGTGCAGAAGGCAAACCCTTCCTCTTTGAATCTATCAGGGAGAAAAGTGTGATTATTTTTCCACGATGAATTAAATTTGTATTTGTTTCTTTGAACTCTTCATTTCTCCTTTATATGCACATCTGAAAACACCTACCCATGAATTAATAACATGGCCTTAGAGACTACAGTTTATGTGTGATGTATTTTGCTGATAGCTTCAAAATGCAGTAGTGGTCTTTTTTCTATTCTATCTATTTTTAACCAATGGAGTGAATGAGTAGATTTTAAATTTTGATCACAATATGGTGGATAGGGTTGGCTGGTTTTAGGAGAATCAATCATTTACTCATATACTGCACTTAAGTACAATTCTGACATCCATTTCATACTACTTTATACTTCTACTCTGCCACATTTTAGAGATATATACTGTATTTTTTGCTCCATTACATTAATTTGACAGCTAGAGTTACTTGTTCAGTTTCAGATTACATGAAGACACTGGATAACCTCATAAAATGCAAAGCATTGTTAAATATTAAACTACTGGCTCCCAATCTTTTTGACTCATGACCCCTTACAGAATAGTCTATTGAGGCCCTTTGTTACATCTTTCACAAGTCAACGAGCTGTTAGCAAAGAGTCATTTCCTCTCTAAACTTTGCAGATGGTTTCATTTAAATAACTG
>NW_023339650.1:17175660-17181075 GCF_004916995.1 Morone saxatilis
CACTGATGTACAGACAACTATCACTGGATTACTTTAATACTAAAGAAAACTTAAAAATGTGATGATTCTCAGGCAAGTTCTGCAGTTATGAGGAACGTCTCTCTTCGTATGATTTATAAGTCCATTCACGGATGTTTATTTGTGATGGACACTGGATAATGATATCCAGTTTTTAGTAGCATAAAGTAGCTTATTTGCCTTTCACCTCACACAACTGGATTCTGAGCTAGAAAAAAAAAGTATTTTCTGAGTGTTGTTTGAGGGTTGCAGTTAGCAAACAGTCTGTGTAGCCTTAGGTCCTGCATATATATAGCACACAGCCTCAATACTGATGACCCAAATCACACACACACCACAGATACATCATACACTAGAGGCTGTGGCCGGATTTTAATCTGGGTCTTTAGAACAATGAAGCAAAGTAATGGTGTGTGTCTTTGTGTGTGTTATTGTAATGACTTTGCTGTATATGGGTAATATTGCATGCATTAGTTTTGATGTCTCTTTGTGTGTGTGTAGGCACCCGATTAGCTGCAGCGTGTTCCTTATCATTAACACCTTGTTCACACCTGAATAGTCTATTATGTTACAATACTCCTGGGGCCTCATTTAAAAACATCGTGTTTGCACAAAAAAAGGGTTTTTAAAACCTTCTTTTCACAGGAAAAAAAAGGTTTTTCGTAGAATCAAACTTGACAGAAAAATGCGCACACTTCAGTGGAAACTCTGATTATGCATGCAAACATGTGGGAGACTTTGAAAATTGATTGTAGTAGCATAATAAATCCACAGTGGTCTAATAACCCTCCTCACACAGTTTATTTCAGTTTTTTAAAAGCACAACCAGAGCTAAAAGCTTTTCTTTTCTTCTTGTTTGTTTCCAAAACCTGGATTTGAGAAGACAAGTTTCGGTGTGAGGTGTCTAAATTGGTGCACTCAGAACACAATGGCCTATTTACCCTGTTCTCTAATGCAGTTTCATTCATCCATCCACTGGAGCTGTGTCCTCTTTCCTCTGTGGAAATATATTATAGTTGAATCTCCACTCTAAAGAAGCCAGGCTTCATGGGCAGTTTTCTCCAGTGTCCCCTCAACATACCTGTACTGGTTTGGATTTCTGAGCTACAGTGTTTATTCAAAATTTTCCCTTATTTTTCAGCTCATCCTCGACCTTGGATGCTTCTCTTTTTGGTCACACCAGAGCGATGACCTCTGAAATACAGGCGGGTCTGAAACTCTGCAGTCGTCTGAAGAGTTTCACACTTTGCTTTAATGGCTTGAATTTCTTTTTTTCTTCAAATTATTGAAGGACAATAATGGACATTAATCTTGTTGAGTAACTGTAGCAGTTAATGGGGTTATAAATTAGGACTGTGCATGTGTGCGGTTTCAGATTTATAGAGATAGAGAACTGCATGTAGGTGAGCATAAATCTGATTATTTTTGTAGGATTTGTTTTCATCATCAAGCACAGTTTATGAATGAGGTAGCAGAGGCACATTTATTCCCCTGGAAGTCAATTTTGTGACAACACACTGAAGCAACACCCTATTATGGCTCCACTGGCAGTATCATGAAAAATTCCAAATCCAAACTTTGCATTGTCTGAAAGTCCATCGTCTTGACTTTTTAAAGTTAACTACTAAAAACACTTATTATTATTTAAGTGATTTTTCAAGCAGAAAAGCCGAATATTCACATCATGGTTTCTCTGTTTAACATGATTGTAAATTGAATATCTTGGTGTCATAGCACAGTAAGTTCAGGGACAATTATTTGGTTTTAGGTTTATCACTATAAAGAGAGTTACTAACAAGCCTCAACTAATACTGAATGCATTGGTTCAAGAAGAAGGACAAAAAAAACAAAAACAAAACAAATGGATGCAGATGGAAACTAAACCAAAATACTTCAGGGACAAGAGGTTGATCATCCATGAGTTAAGACCCGCCTTCTTGACATTTGGCAGCCAATCAATGACACTAAGCAATTTAAAGATGCCACTTAGGGCTCTTTTTCCATTTTCTGACATTTAACAGACAAAACAAATTGTTAATTCATCAAAAACATTGTTGAAACCCTACATAACACTAAAGTATAGGCTATATGAGAACCACATCACAATCTTCATTAAACATACTCTGTCCATGATAACGGCTTATATTATAGCAAAAACAATGCAAACAAACAAATTTAAAGTGAAAGGAACATTTTATTTTTCTCTAATTTAAGTCAACTGTCACTTTACTCCATTTTTAGTTTGTCATACTGCAAATGCGACTCTGATTAATAACGCTCCTCCAACATCAAAAGATTCACTCATGAATGAGTCGTAAAACTACTTCCTATAAAGCGTGTGTGCCTGTGTACGCGCACACGCATTATCTGTCTCTCTAACAATGCTCCTGTCCGTCTCCTCTGTACATTATCTAATGCAGCAGAAACATTTCAAGACATACTGGTGTGTTATCTGTTTCTCCCAGGTCTCCCTTTGCTGCAGTGGCAGACTACTCAGTAACCCGAAATAATGTCATTCAGCTCTGCCTGGAGCTCACCACCATTGTACAGCAGGTGTGTGGAATTATTTGTGTGTGTGTGTGTGTTTTGAAGGCTGATAGCTCGTATTCTGCCATGGTTGTCATATCCCCCTAAGAAACGGTGTGTGTGGGTGTGATGCAGCAGCCTCAGACTCTGCTCTCTGCATCCTTGAGCGAGACTCGATTCTTTGCTATTTATGTCCTTACAGTCTGTCTTTTGTATGACTGATGTGTGTATAAATAAAAGATAAATGTGTCTGTTTGTGTGGGCGTATTTTCTGTCTGCAAGGGTATAGACTGTGCAGGTGTAGGGTTCAGTAATGTGAGGCCCAGACAGTATACAGAAGTAGCAGCGTGAGCACTGAGATGGTGTGTGTTTTTGAGTTTTTGCAAGACAGGATGTTCTGCTCGCGCTACATTAAATTCTGCTTTTCCCCCAGGACTGTACAGTGTTTGAGACGGAGAACAAAATCCTTCATGTGGTGAGTCCTGCTTCCTCGTCCAGCTGTCGCTTATTTGCTCTGTGTTGACGGGTAGCGTCCTGTCGTGTTTTTCTTTTTCTCACATCCCTTCATACCCACTCATACAATGGTCCACAAACACAGAAACTCAATTTTCAGCTAAATAATTGAATGAATCTCAACTGAATAACCTGTAGTATTATGGGGATATTTTGGGAAATCTGTTTTTGCTTTCTTTCCAAGAGTTAGATGAGAAGATTGATATCATTATGTTTTTTTTACCTTAGAATGAGCCATTCTTATCTACAGAGGTAGCAGGGTTGGCCATGTTGAATTGCCATGTTTCTACAGTAGCCTCGAATGGACAAACCAAACACTGGCTCTGGATAGGGGCTTTTGCGTTTTTTAAAGTTGCGATCTGCAACTACATTGTTAGATGCTACTAAATTTTACACATTGGTCCTTTAAAAAACACAACACTAACAGCAAGGCAGAGTAACTTCCCGAGTCGTCGACCTGAGCTTGATAGACAATCAATCAGCAAAAAGTTCCCAAAACCTAAAATGATTTTATGTACTGATTAAAAAAAAACATATACATAATGTGTTCATTTAGTTGTATTTTGGATATTTATATCTAAATAGCTATGCTAATTCTTCCCCCCCTCTTCCAGTCTTTATGCTAAGCTAGGCTAATTGCCTCATGGCTGGAGCTCCATACTTTATGCTGCATTCACAATACTGGCACAAAAGAAAGAAAAGGAAAACGTATAGCACTGCTGACCTAAATGATCTACTTTTATTGTTTCATGTATTTGGAGCAGTTTTGGCTGAATAGAGTGTATTAGCATAGACGTAACTACAGTACTAGTGACTGTGATTTTGCAGCCATTTTGCCAAAGGTTTGTTGACCCTGTATTACTGGGGCATGTCTGGTAGCTTGTAATTATGGTTTAAACAATATGAGGACACAGATGTGAGAGTGGTATTGATCTTAAAATAGTGCATGAAGAGTTAACACACGTAGATACAGTATGCATCTTTTATTGTTATTTTTTTAATCAATTGGTCACTTATCTGCTTGTTGCGAGGACAGAATATAATATTATTATGACTTATGTTTTCTTACTACTGTATATAGTACAGCTTTTTATTCATGTTGATTTGATGATGTGTATCAGCTGGTTGTTAATCATCGGTATGTTCTTGGCTACTGTTGAATAGGAGTCACACCCACAAATGTCTCAGAAACCTGGAGGAAAGCCTGGGGCTGAAACAAGGTCTTGCATACTTATTTGGAAGTGCTGACAACTTTATTTGCTACTTTGTGTTTTTTTGTTTTTTTTTTGGGGTCTGCACCCATCATCAAAATACATTTAGTTGACCCCACTTCTTTTTTTTGAGTATCAATCTTCTCATTGAACTCTTGGCAAGATGGAGAAACAGCTCATTTGGGTTGTGTTGGTTCAACTTACTTCTAGTAGATCTCTTTCCTGAGGTTCAGGGGGTCAGCTAAAGTTTAATTGTCCATTTTCACAGCAGACATTTGGACTTGTCAAACACAGGTGTTATTAATACATTCACTAATTACTACAGTAGTAGTAGTAGTACTGCAGTAATTGCTGGAACGGAGCCGTCATTAACTGTATTCGTTCCACCTGTGCTTTATCTGCTGTGACAAGTCGAAATGTCTGCTGTGAACAAGGTCTGAGTCTGAGTGCTTTTTCAGATTCACGTTAGGCTAAATGTATTTAGCATGAACTGTAAAGTGTGTAAAGACAGACAGACTTTATACAATCTGTGCTAGGCTCTAAAATTCACTGTCAATAGCAGATTTATGTATTTTGTTTCTTGATAAATTTCAGAAGCCACGGCTGTGGATTATCCAGAATATACACAGTTTTTACTCTGACTATTTCGTACTTGACAGCATGTTGTATGGAGTCTTCTGTTGTTTCTGCAAAAAATGTTGCTCTTAATCTTTTTTAGATGTCATTTTCCAATGCAATTGTGGATACCACAAATTAAATTAAATTCACCCTCATTATATTGTATTTTAGAAACAAATATCTGTAAACGGTGAACAAATAACACAAAATCTAGATAATACTTGAGGTAAGTGAGAAAATGTGTAATAATAAAAATAAGTGTAATTTAGGTGAACTGACCCTTTAAAGTGCTATAGGAAGCACCAGTAATAAGCCACAAAGCTGTGTTAACAGTGGCATCCTCTATCAACCGTTTGGAGAGAATATGTTTATTTTCTCAGTAAAGCCAAAGATAAAACCTCTAATAAAGAAACAAAAGCAGTGACATGAAGCAGGAAGGAAAATATGTTTGTTAGACACACAAGGTGTACACAATGTTTTCTTAATAAAACACCACGGCTTTTATTTTATAAAAGCTCTGTGTATTATT
>NW_023339650.1:17181091-17183074 GCF_004916995.1 Morone saxatilis
TCTCGTTTTCTTCTTTTTCTCTGTAGTGCAAAACTCTGTCGGAGGTGTGTGAGCACATTGTGTGTGTGTCATCAGACCCGCTGGTATCTCAGTCAGCCCACCTCGAGCTGGTTCACCTCACCAACATCAAACCCTCTGAAGGCCTGGTAATGACTGTGTCTGTGTGTGTGTGTGTGGAAGTGTGGGCTTTAGTATGATGTTAACTGGTACTCTCCCTTTTGTTTGCGTGTATTTCATGTTGTATTTGTTTCCTTTTGCTAATGTGTATAATGTGTATAATGGCATAATTTCTAACTACGAACATTTAATTAAGTACAGTGCAATTTGTAGGTACTTGTACCAGTTTATTATTTTTCATACATTTATTTGATCATACTATTTGATATTATTCTATTATTTGATAATACAAAATGTAATATAGAATGATTCTGGGCCACTAATATAATAAACACTCTTTTTTTTTACATTTTGATGCTGAAAACGCTGTGGTACTAATACTTTTACTTAAGTAAAATATCTGACTACTTCTTTCTCCACTAGATAATGATTACATGTATATTAGCAGGGTCTGATATCATGTTGGCCCACACATATGACTACAAATACAAGACTCTCCCTTTTCCATTAGCTTTGTTTTTTGACATGCTGTTAATCCAAAGGAGACGATATTCCTCATCCTTGAAGCCTTATCGCTTGTTAAAGTGAAACATAACATAATACGATTAAAGCACAATGCAAATTACACATTTGTGTAGCTTGTCTATCAGTCACTTACTCACACTCTCCTGTCAGACTCTTGGAAGCGGTACAAATGATTTGTATGACAGTTAGCATTTTTCATACTGTCATTTTGAGCTCTCAGTTATCTGTGACTGCGCTAATTCTCTTCTGCTGTTTATCATTGTGCCCCCCTTCACCAAAACCCTTGCACGAATGCAACATTTGCTGTTTGATAGAAAATTACACGCAAAGTGCCTTATAATGGTCTTATTTGCATAAACTACTTTTAGCATGAGCGTGACAAATCACATTTCCAACACAGTTAGAAAGTTAAAACCGACAGAGATGATAGCCGGTTTCAATTTGAACCTGGCTCCTGCTGCTAACAAATCTCTTTTTATTAGCAAAGAACTGTGGAAAACATATAGGTAGCAACTTCTCATTTTTTGCCAACTGTCGCTGGGTTAAATGACAAACATCAGCTGCAGCTAATTAATTCAGTAACAGTTGACAAGAAAGTTTGGCTCCGGTTAATGTGCTCTCTGCAGCTGATGTCTGTATTCAGCCAAAGATTGTCTCACGGTTAAATTTTGACTTTTATATCAACATTTTATTCATCGTTCTGAATCAGGGAGTACAGAGCTCCTGAAATACAGAAGGCTACAGCTGTTAAATTAATGTGTAAGATTTTATTTGATTAACATTTCATATAGTCTGATGCTCATCTCATTTTCTGGTTGTAGGTATAGGTTGGGAACATTAATTAGACTGCCACTAAAAACTAGTGTTTCTGGCTTTGTCTGGCTTGCAGCATAAGTGATACCAAACAGTTTTCTTCGGTTTGCAAGAGAGAAAGGGAGCAAAAGGGATAACAGTGGTTGAGAGACATAGGAGGGAGGTGAGGAGAGGGAGCGCCAGTAGCAAGAACACTGGTGAATCAGAAAAATAAAAAGTTATTTTCAAATAAACACCCCCACACTGCCGCACCAGTTTGCGGCTAATTGCAGCAATGCCTGATTTACGGTGTTAACTGCTAGTTGTGTGTAAACTCAAGCTGTCCTTTTCTTTAGTCTGTGGCCCAACTCTGACCAAAGTTAATGAAAGTGTTGTTATTAATGAGTTATGCAAGCATAAAATATTCCTTTTTTGATTAATTTGATACACTACAATACACTTATATAAGAAAACATGTTCACTCTAAATAAACACTCTATTTAGTGTCAACAATCACTGTAATTGGTTCTATAGACCTTTTTCACAGCA
>NW_023339650.1:17183148-17184018 GCF_004916995.1 Morone saxatilis
CTACTATTTTATGTCAAAAGGGCTTTTGTGAAAAATGTCTGTTGTTGAAAGGTAAACCTAGATTTGATAAGTGGATTTGAAAGAAAAGCCACTTTCTCACCTTTTTCTTCCCTCTGTCCATTAGGGAATGTACATCAAGTCGACCTACGATGGCCTCCATGTGATCACAGGAACTACTGAAGGGGTAAGAGGCTCACTACTCATTGTCATACACTCACACACCAAACTACAGCCAAGAAGTTAGCTTTATCTGTGACACACAAACACCAGTGAAGTGGATTTCTCACTACGCCCGGGGGTTTGAAGGATGCAGAAGATTCTTATAACAGATCCAGCATAGCAGCATATCAGATTCCATAGTGATGACTCTGCAAGGCTTTCCCTCTGTTATATTATAGCGTATTGGAGTACAGTTTGTTGCCCACACCACTATTCATGGATCAATTCATAGTCGTCTGTTTCCTTTCTGTCTCTCTCTTCTCTGTCTCTGAAGTCTCCAGCTGACCGTTGTAAGAAGATCCATGCGGGAGATGAAGTCATTCAAGTCAATCACCAGACCGTGGTGTGTGTGTGGTCCTATATGGTCTAAATATATGTTTTTGTGTTTATTCAGGTGTTCATTTACAGATTTTCTGTGTAAAAAATAGAAAAATGTACTAAAATAATCTTGAAACCAACATAAAGAGTTAATCTAAGTATCTTACATGGCTAGGGTTAAATGCATATTAAAGGACTCTTCTGTCTTTTAAAGAAAAAGTACAGTACATAATTTATATAACGTAATAATTTGACCTATACATTTCCTAAATGATCCTAATAATACATATGCCGGATGTAAACACTTCCTTAAAGCTGCTATAATCAATAGTT
>NW_023339650.1:17184118-17199146 GCF_004916995.1 Morone saxatilis
AGGTAAGTAAAAACCTTACCAAAAAGCCACGATGGGTTAAATTGGCCATATAAAACAATATTGTGGACCCTCCTTGCTTGGTCTTTTTTTTTAAGAAAAGGGAGAGTAGTATAACTATCATAAAATAATAGTCGCTTTATTAGGATAAGTCATCCATGGGTTAAGTATGTATTTCCACTATATACATCTTTCCTTAAGATATTTCCCTAATACAGATGTGCTGGTAACGCACATTATTCCCGCATTCAGCCCTGAGGGTAAACCACTTTTCCTTTAAAGGGCGGTATTTCTCGAAATAGGGGGTTTTGAATATGAGGATAAATGACAGGGACATGGGTCACTCATTAAATAAACTGCAGACATTTAATCAAAGGATCTATCTAGCACTTGTGCTTCACAAGGAGTCTTTAAAAGGTGTGTTTGAGGTGGGTTCTTATCCAGCTCGCATTATGTATGAAGGGTATCTTTTTGCTCTGGCTCAATCTTCAAGTCTGGTTTGTACTACAGGGTTTCAATAATACTGGTTCAAAAAGGCCAAAAGTCAAAATTAAAAACCCACTGTATACCTTCCCAACTCTGGGGCACCAAACCCAGGCAGACAGACACCATGGTGGTAAGTGTCCACAGGGGCTCCAGAACTCTGACTTCGGGCTGCACCTTATTGGACTTGCCTGGCTCTGGGATTCTAAAACAGATCAGCCAGTGCGGCTCATTTGGAAACTGTCTCTCATATACAAAGAATATGCTGGAAGTTGCTGA
This sequence comes from Morone saxatilis, assembly GCF_004916995.1. Classification (NCBI taxonomy): domain Eukaryota; kingdom Metazoa; phylum Chordata; class Actinopteri; family Moronidae; genus Morone; species Morone saxatilis. Next base: position 17,184,878 of record NW_023339650.1, read on the forward strand.
ACGTGTCTTCATTTTTAGATCGACAACAGTTAGTTTAAAATGTCGCATAAAAGCATAGTCTATAAAGTAGCTTTGACCCGCTACCTCAGTTAATGCAACATGAGGGGCACTGGCGGACCCCTCTTTTCAAAAAATGCCACTGTGAAAACTACGCAGAGCATTCACGGCTTGCTCAAAAGACAGTGAATGGAAGTGTGGACAATTCACTGATCCTGTGGGACACATACCTTTAGAGACAACTGTGAACATAGTGGAGCATTTAAGCAAGCTACAAGAGACAGATACTTTCCTCCAGGAGTGGTGACAGAACCAAAAAACCATAGCTAAAGAGAAAAGTTAATTGAAGCATAAAAAGTAATAACACGACAGTGTTGTGTTCCCAGGTTGTCCTCTCTCATGTCTCAAGTTGACAAAAAAAAATCAGTTATTGCAAAGTTAATATCATCCAGCAGAATCATATGTTAAAAGGCAGCTTTTTTCCTTGGCCCCCTTCGCCAAGTCTTGCTCATGGTGGTACTGTTGGGTCTCTGTAAATGTTAAAAGAGTTCGTCTAAGGGACCCTGCTCTATTTGAAAAGTGTCGTGAGATAAACTTACCTGTTATGAATTGGTGGCATAACCAAATAAAAGTCAATTGAATTGAATTGAATATGAACAGTAACTTTACATAACGTTTTTTTTTGCTATCTAGTGTTTTCTAATCGTTCCAATTTATGAGGTGTCAGGATAAACCCCTTGAGATGTTCCACCTTTTTTCACAAGGTGTTATCGAGTATTATAAGACCTGTCAGTCAAACTGGTAGTTAAAGCCAGCTGCAATTATGTGTCTTGAATTTTTGTGGCAGGGCAACCGGTCTGTTTACATCTATACAGCAGATTGTGCACTTACTTTTACAAGGTGCAAATGCAAGCAGCACGCATTGCAATTAGTGTAATCAGATCCTCTAACCTTCTCTGCACCTCCTCTTGCATTATGATCAGATCTCAGAACAAATGCAATTAAGATAGTGATTAGAAAATATCTCCACACAAAGCACAGATAACTAAAAGGCCTTGAACAGCACACCATATAGTAGCCATTTTTATTTTTGTATACAGTAGGTTATTGTTCACAGATGCCCTACAAACAAGGAGTGCTGGCATGGTTTTGTGAAAACAGTGGCTAAAAATGTAGAGAAATATATGATGAGATGCGTTTGTTTTCAAATTGAGGGCAGGTTACATCACATGAAAGCTCTATAGATAGACTTACCACCTCCACACCCACTTGCCTTGCACAGAAGGCTCAACAAGCGAGATCCAATCACGACGTGGACCGAATTCAAACTGCAGGCTGAATATAAATGTAATGCTGTTATTGTGTTGTTCATTATCCAGATGATGATAACTTGCCAGCATGTCAGTGCGTGCTTTGACCCTCTGTCTCCCGTTCAAAGGTGGGCTGGCAGTTACGTAACCTGGTTGGCTCGCTGAGGGCCGATAAAGGCGTTGTGTCCCTGACCCTGAAGAAGCGTCCACAGAGCACACTCAGCTCTGCTCCTGCTCTGCTGAAGAACATGCGCTGGAAACCCCTAGCTCTGCAGGTGGGACCAGCTCTACCTTTTATAGACTTTATTAAAACACTGCACTGGCCCACATAATTCCCCACAGTATTCCCACTCTCCCTGTACGACTGCAGCCAAAGCGTGTAATTAGGTCAGGGTACTGTGGCTCAGCATGGGTTTGTTTGCCAGCTGATACAAACTGGAATGAATGGGAAGGGAAAATTGATGGCACCATCCACCCACATTCCCAGTGCTCCGGCAAATTATGAAATGTATCTCCCTAATTAACACTGATTATCTACACAATCAGGAGGAAACGCGAAGAAAAACAGTCTCTCTGCCCTCCATTACTGTTTTCTTTTGTGTGATGACTTCAGTCATGACTCTTGAAGGACCATTTTTGGCTTATTACAACTTTTTTCAAACTTATCTACTAATTTGAATACACTCATTCTTCAATACAGTGTCATTCGTGCCTGCAGATATGTTCACTTGCAATTATTTTTCCAGTCACATTCTCAATGCTGGACAGATTTTGTAGTGTGGTTGTCGGAGTTTGGGGAGACCAAAAAAGACTAAAAGAGAGGGACTTACATTTGTGAGGTTCAAAGGTTTAAAGTCAAATATATATTGTGTTCACATATACATATGTTCATATATTGTGTTTCTACTGCTCCGAAGACAAAAGCGTTACTGAAGGTTTAATAACATTGTTAAAGAGGTGGTCAGAGTTGCTTGCTATATCATTAACATTTATATATATATAACATTTGGGGTGGATGCTGGGCGTACAAAGTTTGGAACTTTGCATCCTGAGTCACTTCCTGTCTGCCTAAACATAACCATAAAAATGTTAATTGTGCTTTACTTACTACAGGCGGATAACTAATAAAACACATGAAACACACTGTCAAATAACATGTTGCAGATACCAATATCAATATTTTAACAACGTGGCTTTTTATGTTCATATGTTTTTTTTTTAAAACATATTAATGCTGCAAATTTGTAGTAGCCTATATAACATATTTTGTGTAAATCAAAATGGATGTAGTCTCCATGGCCTCACCCATAGGTTCCTGGATATAATCCAAAATTGGGCAAATGGGGTGGAGCCTGCATACTGAAAACAGCCAACACTCAAAGTAGCCATGTTCATAATTTTGCATAACTTTAAGCTTTAATATAATTTAAATGGGTGGCTTATATAACAAATCACCCCCTTTACAGTTGTCACAAATGGGCAAATTAGCTCTAGATACCAAAACTCTTTATTTGTGCTGTAAAGTTGGGCATTTTAATATGGGGCCTTATGGAGATTGACTCGCTTTTGAAGCCAGCCTCAAGTGGCCGTTCTAGGAACTGCAACTTTTGTTACTTTTGTGTTGGCTTCATTTTTCAGCCACAGAGGTTGCCACTTGGTATAAACATAATGTCTTGGAGACAAGGTTGCTGAGATCTGGAACATGGCGCCATCCGTAAACCAAAGTCTGCCTGGGTAAGAAAAATAAATGGTCAGGATGTAAAAAAAAACAGTTTTATCTAAACCACTTTAAAACTAGAAGTGAAAGAAATGTCTGGAACAATCCCTCATTTCACAGAACTGATGCGGGAAGTTGATCTGTAAACTGTGATGGATGTTTATGAGCTTCAATTTAGGTAATGATTTTACCGCTCACTTTGTTTTCTTCCTTCAAATAAGTTTATCCAACCCAGGGGTTTGTATGACTGTAGGACTGCTGGTGTTTCTTGCCTCATTAGACCTCTTTTTAGTGATGATTCATTTGGCGAGTACAATGTTATTGTTGTAACTAATCAACAGCAAACACTCCAAAAGTTTAGCAGCTGAGGTAGCCAACTGTGGTAAATTAACGGCTTGAGTTGGATATTTACGTAACAAACACAAACCTGAATCAAATGTCTGTTTGTGGTAGGCTGCATTGGGTTTGAACGCCGTGGATGTGAAGTTTGATTTAGCTTTTCGTGGATATCTTGCAATTGTGTTTGACTTGCTGGAACTGTTTTGCCCCCAGCCATGCAAACAGGTGCAATGTGTTGCACTTGTAATAGTGAAAGCCAACACTGTAACCATGTTGTTGCCGCCTACTGGTCTGGAGTGCAACTGCTCAGATACTACTTCTCCAAGACATTAAAACACCCATATTGGCTTCAACAGTTATTATAACTAATAGCAATGGAGGTTAAAACTACATAAAGTCCAACTTTCAATTAATCATTTAAATTAAATAATCCTTTGGAGACATTAAAGATGAAGTTGATTCAACCTGTAAAAATTGTTTAAGGAAAGTTTCTCCTAACCATATCCACTTTTGCTTTTTGCAGCCAACCAGAAGCCCAGGCAGCAGTTCGGCCACACCCTCAGGCACACCCACCAAAAGCTCTGCCCTCCAGGACCTTCACATCCCCCCTCCACCTGCTGAGCCATACACACCCAGGTAGAGTGCTTGTGTACTTTCAAAAAAAAAGAAATCTGATAAGAAAGTAGAGCCAGAAGAGGAGCTTTTGACGTTGATGTACACTTGTTTGCCGTTAAATCCGCCTCTGCTGTTGCCATAGAGATGAGACAGGAGCCTTGTCTGGAGATGAGGCATCTCGTAACCATGGTGGCGTCAGCGTTGCTAAGCGATCTGAGTCACCAAACTCCTTCCTGGATCAAGAGTCTCGCCGGCGAGAAGAGGAGGAGCCCGTGTACTGTACCACGCCTACATATGGTACGCTCTTATGATTAAAGTGTGTGTCTGTGTGTGTGTGAGAGAGAGAAAATAAGAGGAGGGATTGAGTTCATTCTCATTCTGCTGTATAACACCACTTTAAAAAAAACAATCATGAGGCTGGGAACCCACCTGGCAGCCAGCGGCAGTTGATAAAAAGTTTTAGAAAGTGATGCCGCTCTATACATTACAGATAAAATAAATAAAAAGAATCCTAAATATCAAATATCAGAGTATAAAAATGGAACCAGAAACTTAACAATATTAAGTTTTATAATTGTGTTTACTTGTAGGCAGGCTGAGGCCCATCTCCATGCCTGTGGAGTGTAACTGGGTGGGCGACTATGAAGATCCAGCCAAGCTTAACAGAGAAAGCCGCAGAGGTGAGTGCTGGCGTGTGGAGTGCATATGTGTGTGTGTGCACCTCCTGAAGAGCCTGTTAGATTCAGTTAAATGTTCCCGTCTCTCTGTATTACGAAGAGATCAGTGTGTGTGGAGATCAATGCGCCTCCATCCTCTAATTCTCTCTGTGATTAGCATCACAGAGAAATGAAATAAGAGGGGATGAGAAGGGAAGGGAGGGGAAAAAAGGTAGACAGTTGGCACAAAGGCAGAGAAAATGAAAGGCAGCGATGAATGGAGAAAGAATAAAAGCGATAGAAAGAGAGGAAGGGGGAGGAGGAGGAGGGAGAAAAGGAGGGATGAGAGGAGGCAGAAACAGAAAAAAAAAGACTATTCTCCCTGACCTCAACCTGAATCACTCACGCAGTTGCCATGGTGACGCTGACAGCAGCTCTTCTCGGTGTCTCACTTTCCTCTGGCCGCTGCCTAGCAACCAGGGGAGGACAAGGTGGGAAGTAGAGGTAGTGAGACCTGAGTTTCCTCCCCAGTGGAACGGTGAAGAGGAAGTTGGTCTGAAAAGATGGAGAAGCCTTAGAGAGTGTGCACCTGAACTAATCCAATAAACACTCACACAGTCGTCGTCACACAGATGTGCTCGCGCATGCATGGACTCAACACAGACTCACGGAAAAACAGCATTATTGTTCCCCACACTATGACAGATGGTGGGTCATACGGAGCCATCCGTCAGCCTAATATATTCTGAAATATTTTTGATAAACTTGGTACAGTACTGCATTTGACAGAAATACGACAACATTTGTCATTTAAACAAGCAACCAGGATTTTCAATGTTTACATCCATGTTTGCTTGAATGACTAGCTCACTGGTGATGCTGTGATTAAACATCAAATTATGCAATCTTTTTTTAATGAGTCTTTCAGCGATGTGACCTTTTGGCATTGTGTTTTATGTATATATTATTTATTTAGTATCTAATTAGCCCAGAAAACCTGAGTGAGATTAAAAAACTATTGCACTAATGAAGAGCATCAACAATCAATCAATACCACAAAATATTCTAAGAATTACTCTAGGATGGAGAAGTTTGATGTGTTTGTATGTGAATTTGATATATTTGACACGTGTGTGTGCTAAATTTGATTGGTTAATTTCACAGAAGCGTCACTGATGCGTTACGTCGGACTGTCCGGCGTGGACGAGAGGACCAGCTCTGAGGACTACTCCTCTCATACAGCTCGTCCAGGCAAACGGTCCAATGACACGGCCAAACGGGCCAAGAGGCGGAGCCACCACAGCCAAAGCCCCTCCCACTACGTCCTCCAGACGAATCAGAGAGATTCTCCACCGAGAGATCCCGCCTCCATTTATCATGTAAGTAAATCATTTTGTCGAGTGAATCCTATTCAATCGTCTTTTTAAAATAAGTTTTGGATGTAATGCACACCTTGCTTTGGAGTCTCTGGTTGGCAGATTTTGTGTCCCCTTGACTGAGCCAAGCTAGCTGTTTCCCCCTGTTGCTAAGCCAAGCAATATTTTGATTTATATAATTAGACAGACATAATAGTGGTAGTGATTTTCTCATCTAACTCCTGGCAAGATAGCAAAAAAGTGTATTGTTGCACCAGTGTAAAAATATTTGGTTTGATATTAAACCAAGTACCGGTACTAAAACCGAATTTTACCATTAGGTGTTGTGAGTGAGTGAGTGGAACATAATGAGTCCATGAATGAAAGTGGAGTTGCAAGTCAAGACAACGTGTATGTTTCACAATAAAAGCCTTGTCAAGACATGAAGGGTTTCTGTCCACTGAATGGCTAGTGGGGTTTTAATTTGAAATGAATACAGGAAGTGTTGAGTTTGTATTAACAGAGTAATGCAGAAACTAAAACAGGGCAAACAAGAGTGGATCAAAACTACATTACTGACTGTACTGACAAACAATAGCTGGCTAGTTACCTTGGTAACATAGCAAATATATGCCATAATGTAAAGTATGAGTTGCTGTCAGGGAAAGGGTTATATTAGAATTATACTGAAAAGTGGAAATGATGAGTCATTGTTCATTAACTTTCCATTAATTCACAAACTAGTTAGCAACTTACCATGAAGACTTCTGCTCCACCGTCTACTCAGCTGTAGTCAGTTACACTAAAGGATTTCGCTGAGAGCTGCTTCTTTTTAATTAGCCAAAGCGTAGAGTACTGACAAATCCCAGTTCAGTCAATTTGCATAAAATCAAACTGGATTAAGCTCGTACACTGGACCAGAACAACAAACCCAGACGCCGACCCAGCCCCCCTTGAACTATTCCTTTTAAAGAAATAGTTCTAAGCAACAATGAGCTCGTAGCATCAAGGACTGATTAAGAAAGGAGTACCAGCATTTGAAGAGTGAAAAATAAAGTTACCTACCTCAATTTGCAAGTAGTAGCTTCAAGATTTCATTATATAGTTGCATAACGTTGATCAAACACGGTTATGAAACTCTGACTTTTCCCCTCAGTTGCCTCCTCAGAGTAAAAACAAGGTAAATGACGTAAGCGTCTGCTTCCTCTCTTATTTGTTTTGAGACTCAAAGATTTGAAGGGAAAAAGACAAATTTGGGCTTTTACCCCTCAAGGAAAAAGCGCTGTAGTGAAGTGTGATCTGAGCGAATGCTGACTCATTATTACCCCCCTGTCATTTCCATGACATCTGTCCGCCCTGGCTGTCCGTCTGAGCTCGTCGCTCTCAGGTCCAGACAGTCAGTTTGGCCGGCAGTGACCTTATACATCTTGACAGCATCTCTTTTGAAATTAAATGTGTTTGTGTGTGCGTGTGTGTTTACAGTGTGCATGGCTGCTGCGATGGCAGATGGCGTGTCAGTGGGTGTGGGCGGGACCATGTCATTCGTCTTGCTGAGCGTGGGGCCGTGAGTGGCCGAGCTCCAGGCTCAGACATGTGTAATATCGTGACATCAGAGCTGGTGTGTGGCCCCATCTGACCTGTCGAGAGAGGTCACATCTCAAATATGCGGGCCAGAGCTGAGTGTTTTAGATCAGAGGATTTCAAACTGTGAGGAGCTGAAGGGGGAGCAGAGGAGGTCATGACAGAGACATGAAACACACCATTCTAGATTCAATGTGACTTACACTTTACACCATTGCAGATAAACGTCCATTAATCCATCAGCAGTGGCTCAAAGTAATAATACCACACCACCACCAAAAGCAAAAATATGCATTGCAAATATGACAGAGTAAAAGAAATGTGACAATAATCAGGAAAATTTACAATGTAAACTATTACTTAGTTATTAATATTATTATATATCATATCATTAGATTATTATTTCACATGCATTAATGTAAAAGCAAGATTTTACTGTTGTTGGTTAAGGTGGAGCTCATTTTGAACTCTTTCATGCAGGACTGCAACTAATGATTATTTTCACTATGGATTAATCTGCTGATTATTTTCTCCAATAATCAATTGATTGTTTGGTTTGGAGAAATTCTGAAAATACTGAGAAATAATGTGCAAAATGTCATAATTACCCTGCCCAAAGTGACATCTTCACAATGCTTGTTTTGTCCAAAAGTTAAAACTATACAATTTTAAACTAAGTACAATTATTATTAAAAATAAGAAGCCATTTTTGGGTTTTGTGTGCAAACATCTTAATTTGTTATAAGTAGTAGTAGGAGTATATGGTGGTATGAGAAGAAAACAGTCAAGGAAAGTACAAGTACCTCATATTTGTACTTAAGTACAGCACACAAACACAAACCTTATAACAGCAGCAACTTGCTTGAAAATCATCACGTTTTCTACAGTATCAAACTAATCCAGTGACAGTCAATGGGTACACTGCAAAACAGAACTGCTGGTAGTTAATCCGGCATTACATTTATTGGTGCCAGCTGACCAAAATGTGAACAAACACTGGCTAAAAAAAACAAGCAGTGGCTCATGGCTAACTAACGGACTCAGTCTCAGACCTTAAAAAACCTCTCTCCTAGATGTCCGTCCTTTATGTTTTGCTTACTGAAATTTCTGCTCAATCCCGCGAGGCCCCTGAGCTTTATTTTCCCACATTTTCTCCATCACCTGGACGTCCTGTTGTGCCACCGCTCCCTCCCTTCCTGCCCTTCTGTTCTATGTTTAGAGGTGTGAGAGCTGCAAAAGTCCTCCATGAGGTTGACTTTTCCACCCGCACATGTGTGTGTGTGTGTGTGTCTGCGTGAGAAAGAGATAATGAGAGAGGGAGAGTTTCCCTTTGTATCTGTGCCTTCTGCCTCCTCTCCTCCGCTCCCTAAGATCTGTCATCTTTTATATCCCAGGATTCTTTGCAGCAAACAAAGGCCACTGATTCATCCTGACAGCCTGCTCACCCTCCCTCTTCTTCTCTTCTTTTCCAACACGCTCTCAGACATACCAACAGTCCTCCTCTCTGCAGTCAAAGACCAGGAAGAAGAATAAAGGTAAGCAGAGACGCCACCTGTTTGGTTTCAAGCAAGGAGCTGCCGACACTTTCCAGTTGTGGTCATTCACAAGAAGCTGAGCTAATGGACGATGTACAGAAATGTGAGAGCAGCCTCTTCTTCAGTTGAACCACTTATCTTAGTAACACTTCATTTTACGGGTCTGTAATTTGCAAATAATTTCCCAGAAAGTTTAAAGGAAAAAAACATATATAATGGTAATTATTGCTAAAATAAAATAAAAGAGAAAATTTTTTGGTTGCGTAGACCTTTTTTACAGCAGCCATTTCAACATGAAATAGTAGGGTAAACACAAGTGTTACCAATAACTTATAACTAACTGTGTAATTGACTAATTGCTTCAGCACCCAGTATTTCAGTCATCATATCATAGTCATATGTCATTGCGCTGGTCAGTGTGTGTGTGTGTGTGTGTGTATGTCTGTATATGTCAGAAAATCCTATTTAATTGACTGCTCTGCTTTATACTAGCTGCTTACTCCTCACTCCTCTTCACCAACTGGTCCAGGATCTGGTGCTCATTCTCTTATGCAATATCCTATGCTAGTAATGTAAAAACAAAACCTCCCCCAATCCCTCGAGCTCCCAGTATGGTTAGTGTCAGCTAATAGGACTGCTACGTATAGCTAACGACAACTAGTAGAGTTAGCACAAGAGCAAGGCACGTGTTGCAGCAATCCCCTGATACTTTTGTCCTGGTGACAAGGCACAGCTCACAAGCGGTGTTGTATTTTTTCTGTGACTATCCGACTCATGAAAAGTGGGTCAACTAAGACTCTCAGCAAGTAACAGTTTAGTCAACTATTAAGAGAGAGCCCTAATTGTCTCCCCTTCATTCCACTCCACTCTCATGCATACAGGCTGAGGCTAGTGATGCACAGATCGCCGTTACACGTGGATCGGGAGGGACGTGTCATGAAAATGAACATTCTGATTAATAGCAAATGGGTTGAAATATGGGGAAGTATATCCCCATTAAGAAAGACGCTGTGAATACAACACACAATAAAGAAATGTCCTGAAGGCTTGACATAATTTAAAAGGCAATTTGGCCTACAGGGACCAGTAGAGGTACGGTAAAATGTCCCCTCCCACATTTCCCCAGACACATATGGTGGAGATCTGTCCACTCTTAATAATGTTTAAATACACGTAGGTGAAAAGACGCTGGTCGGTAACCAATCAGTCACACCTTCTTGTTTATATCATCTGGTGAGACATTAATAAAAACTTCTCTGACCTGAGAAATCTATATCCTGCAAGTTAAAAATTGATCCTACTGAAGTTGTCTCATTATTTTTCTGCTGCAACTTGAGTCTCAGCAACAGACTCATGATAAAGTCAGAACATTTTTCTCACACAGTGTGCGGAGACGACTGTATTTGCATTTTAACACATCTTGATGATTTCGCAGATTCTCATGAGTCCAGACTGGATTGCAAGTGAGGCAGTTTTCCATCTTTCCGCTTTAATACTGTGCACTTAGTCCACATGAACATTCATATGAAAGTTAGCATTTCTTTATGTCACAATGTTGAGATGAAACATTTGTAGAGCATTAAAATGGGAATATGTATCTTTATACATACTTACATATAACAAATGAGACAAGGGTTGGAAGCCAGATACTGTATCCCATAAAGTCCTTTTGCTTCCTCTCTTTTAGATGTCTTTACTCCCTAATTGTCCTCTCTCCAACTCTCTGGTATCAGTTTCTTTGCCTCTTTGACCAAAGCTTTTTTTTTTTCCTCTCACCACACTAACGAGGATCAACATGTTGGAAGTGATTCTTTCACTTGTTTCACCATCTGCCATTGTGAGAAGCGCTGAAAAGCTTTAGCTCCATCTGCACCTTTTCTCGGGCGACGGCTTTGTTTGTTTACAGCAATTAAAGCAAAGTTTGAAAATGAATGCGATGATAATGATTTATTGATGTTTTAAATAATCCGAGTAGCACCCTTATCAAAAAGGTAATGGAATATTAGTTACTCCCTGTGGTCCATGCTGAGGCCAATCTTCATTTTCTAAAATGACTAAGCGTTTCCTGAAGCCAAAACTCAAATTGGTGATGGTATCAGGCTGCTGCTGCTCAGAAAATGAATTGTGCTCTTTTGTACATATTCAGAATGTACCATTTCCTCTATATCAGAGTATATTACCTGTTAATTATCTTCAGGGTCTCTCTAGGCTTAAAACCTTTTCATGCAGTGTGTTTGAGCTTTAGTTTTCTTGTGTCTAGCACTGTGAAAGAAAGTTGTTTCGTTTGGAGATATACTGAACTCTGCACTTTCCGTTGCCACAGAAATAACTGGGATATCGAATTGTGTTCTCCTTTAAAGGCGTAAGACTTTTGATACAGCACAATAAAAGTTTCTTGGCGGCCCTCAACTGGGAGCGAAGTTTCCCCCGCTAATCTCTAATGAGGAGCCTGCTGTGAAAAAAATGTTACAGGGCTTTTTACGCCAGAAGGAAAAAAAGTTTCATGAAACACCTCTTACCTTACTGCAGTGCTGCAGCATTCTGTCGAATCCAGAGGCTGAACTCTTGCCAAGAATAAATGCGACATTAGGATGTGGCATTTTGTGAATGCTTCAATTCCCACCACTGTGAAAAAGTGAACACCTATAAGTAGCATTAGTACTATCCTCTACCATTCGAAAGAAAGTTGGGTTGAAAGCGAGACAAATTGTCATTCAGTTTTCAGATTTATATTCTCTCTGTATTTGTCAACGCCGCCTTCACGCTTCCTTTTGTGTTGTTCCAGGACGGAGTTTGGCCTCCCTGAGTCGGAGGCGTGTTTCCTGCAAGGCGCTGGGCAGAGGAGACTGCGAGGGCTGGCTGTGGAGAAAGAGAGATGCAAAGGGTTACTTTTCTCAGAAATGGAAGAAGTACTGGTTTGTTTTGAAGGACAACTGCCTGTACTGGTACATCAATGAGGAGGCAAGTCTCTTGTTATTCTTGTCCTCTCCTTTTCCAGCCAATTATCTCAATTTTTATTGACACTAGATGGCGAAAGAGTATTCCAAGTGGCAGTTTCCCAAAAATTGATGCGATGATGAAATTTGTCATAATTTGTGGTTGCTGTAACAGGAGCTATGCAAGGAAATAGTGCTGCTCTGTGACAAAGACAAGGGAGTAAAATACTGTGTAGAAGTTAAGTCACGACTTCTGCTTCAATATCACAGCCACAGGATGAGTCAGGAAGACCTTGATTTGAATGATAAAGAGATTTCTGCCTGATTTCAGCTTACATTTGTTTGAAGTACAAATTCTCTGAAGTCTTTGTAAATGTTTCAAAGTCGTGTAAGAACTTCTTGTTTTTTGGCCATGGCTATAGAGTTATCAGTGTCTGACCATCACTTTGGCCCAGACTGAAATATTTCAGCAACCATTAAATGGATTGCCATTAAATCTGTTCCAAATATCTACGATGCCCAAACTTATAACTAATAACTTCAATTAACTTATAACCTTGGTGATCCCCCGACTTTTTATCTATCGCCACCATGAGGTAGATTTGGGGGATTTTTATTGAGTTTACTTTTTTGTCGTGTGTTTTATGACCAAATACATCAATGCAATTCCCATCAACCTCAGCTGTACTTTGTGGTTAATGCTAATCAGCAAATGTTAGCATGCCCGCACGCTAAACTAATTAATCATTATACATGCTAAACATCAGCATCCTACCGTAGTCTTTGCAAGCACATGCTGACGTTAGCATTTAGCTCAAAGCACACAGCAGCTACATAATGGGATGCTATCTATGCTATCTAAGCACTTTTGTGTAAACAAAGTGACGTGCAAGTTGACCCGTCCCAGTCGACTACTTTTTGTGTTTACTTTTAGTCAGACTTCCTGATTTGAAATGATTCATGTAAAAATCATGTTTATTTAGAAACTCTAGGAGGCCCACAGAGTCACAATAATTATGGGAAATATACCAGATTGAAATAAACCAGAATTTTCCTTCAGCCTTTCCCACATTGCATTAGCATCTTATCTTTCTCCTGATATCTGTCTCTTTCCGTTCAGGATGAGAAGGCAGAGGGTTTTGTCAGTCTTCCAGAGTTTAAGATCGACCGGGCCAGTGAATGTCGCAAGAAGTAGTAAGTGCATGATGAAAACAGTCTATTGCATATATTATGTGTTGTGCAGTTAGCATGCTCTCGTGAATAAATGTTATCCTGCACAAAAATAACTCCCTCTGTTCCTCCTATGTCTCTAGTGCTTTCAAAGCATGTCACCCCAAGGTCAAGAGTTTCTACTTTGCAGCAGATGGAGTGGACGACATGAACAGGTAAAGCAGCATGTGCTGAACACGGACGAAGGTTATGCAGAAGGGCAAACTCCCTGGTGGGTGGCAAGGGTGCAGCTTTCTGTTTACTATCCGCAGAGCACAAAACAAATATGTTTTTCATTTGATAATAAAAGGAAAGGCCTGTTTTTATTTGGCAAGTGATGTGTATGAAAAACACAATTTGCAAGATATTTCCATAGAGGGTGCAGTTTCAGCCTCTGCGAAGGTTGTCCAGACTGTGTTGGAATTTACATACTGCTACTTCACAACTACAGAAAGGATTTTGTTTCCAGTGAGTTTTAAAGTAATAATAATAAAAGTCTATTAGACCTTTCTAAATTACTTATTAAGGGTAATTTGGCATTTTTTGGAAATATGCTTACTCACATTCTTGGCAAGAGTTAGATGAGAAGAAGCAGCCTGCTTGAGGCTAGCCACTACCAGTATAACACACCTGAAGCATGCCTGTATTAAGGGAGAACTGGATACAGCGTTGGAGGATGGGCTCTGTTTATTCCTATGGAAGCTGCTCAGTGGCGTATTAAGACAAAAAAAGTTAATCTTCCACATATGCTTACACATTATGCAGCCCATAGAGCAATCACACTAGAAAGACTTCAGGTGGCCAAGATGCTAACTTAAAGTTCATTGCACTTTACTTCTAGACTTTCCAAATGTTATTGAACTGAATGGATCAAATTCTGAATGTTGGTGGTCGAGTTGCATTGTGGGTAATGTAGGCAGCAGATTTTTATATTTTAATCTTTTTATTGGAGGATCAAGGATGTTACATTTTACTGGCAGTGAAACAGTTTTCCAGTTTCATTTTATCTTAAACAAATA